>NC_089852.1:20154706-20778956 GCF_036373705.1 Amia ocellicauda | reverse complement strand
CTGTCAGTGGCAGTTGCGGGGGCCTTGGATTATAACTTGTTTCAGCTAAACTGCATTGTCTTTTTCGGCATTTGTTTGGGATTAGACCCACGAGATCACGTGGCACTGCTGCGCTGAGGGGCAGACCCTAACGATTAGATACAATACAACTAATGAGCCTGCTGTGCGTGCAAGCATTAGGAGGCCTCTGCAGAGGGAGCACAATTAAATCCTGTGTTAGATAAGATTTCAATCACAGGCTTGGGGAAGAGTGCAAAATGACTTCCTTTTTATTAATCTGTAATGGAACATGAGTGCTTTGTGCAGCCCCTCCCCCCACCCAATCCCTTTACTCAAAATCGATTGGGAGATTTCATATTTGATTAAGTCATGCCATGGCCGATCTTAGGCGCTTCGGGGATAGCAGGGGGATTAGCACATTTTGACAAAGAAAGTTAAAACGGGACTACCATAATCTTTTTAATTAAAATTATTAAATCCAAACCCTACCCCCCCGGATGATCACGAAGTATAGCTAAACCCAGTTCTGGATGACATGTTAGTATTAGGCAGGAAATAAGAAGGTTCTGGCAAACCAAAAAGTCAATAGGAGGTGTTCATTATATTTAAATCCTTGTGGTTTGCAGTTGGTATTAGTATTAGGCAGGAAATAAGAAGGTTCTGGCAAACCAAAAAGTCAATAGGAGGTGTTCATTATATTTAAATCCTTGTGGTTTGCAGTTGGGAGGTGTGTCGATGTGAAGTAGTAGACATTATTTATGTTTTGTTTTGACAGCCCCTTAGGCAGAATATCTTCTCTAGGTGAAAGTCTATAATTAAACTGTATTCCATGGTCTTTAATGGTAACAAAGCCAGTTAAACAAAAGCTTTACTCATTTCCCCATAGGTTTATTTTTAAAGGCAGTTTTGGGTTGTTGACAGACTTGCACGGAAAAGCAACCGATCCTTTCTTATGTCTATATACACCACTGATGCAGCCCAAAACGGAGCTTAACAGTGAAACGTAGTGATACCCAGAATTAAAAATCACAGATAAAGGTTGCAGCAGCACCATCTACCAGTTTTTTTTTTTTTTTTTTCCTTTATACATTGTTTAATTATTATTATTGTCATTTAGCTGACACTCTTATCCAGGGTGACTTACATTTGTACCCATTTATACAGCTGGGTATTTTACTGGAGCAATCTAAGTGAAGTACCTTGCTCAAGGGTACAACAGCACTGTGTCCCACCTGGGATTTGAACCCACAACCTTCCAGTCATGAATCCAGAGCCCCAACCACTACTAATTAATACTACACTATATTTTGCCTTCTAATGCCTGTTGTTCTGTGATCGATTTTGTCTTTGTGCAGAATTAATGATATTCTCAATTAAAATGTTAATCTTTGCAGATTACATTTTGTACATTTATAAATCACATCTTGTTTCAGATGAGCCCAGAAGAAGTCAGTATTACTTATTATATTAACATATATGTTGTATTTTAACCAGGATCTTTTCAACATTATTGAAATAATGTGTACATCATACCACACTAATTCCCCAACTAAATTGTCCTCTGATATTTTGTTCCCGCATAGTTTCAGTTATATACTAGGGATGTGCAAGATAAATATTTTCAGTATCGATAATTCCACAGGTGTTGTCTGCGACTATTCGAATAGTCATGCCATCACCCATTCAAAATTTGCTTAAATTGATGACAATTACTGCTATTGCAAATTTAAATGTATTTCAAAATACTTTGCTAACGCAACAAATTAAAAAAACTTTGTTAAATAAACATGAATAAACATTAGGCAATGTAACAAATACCTTCCTATTATGAGATATGGCATAATAACGGCAGCAATAAGCATACCTTTCAGTTTTTATTCAATGATAAATGTGAGTTGCAACGCAAATGCCTTATCATTATCGTCATTGTGGCATTTTATGGTCATAACTTTAAAGTACATAATTTATTAAACAATCTAGCTAACTAATTTATACCATTCACTTAACTAAACGATTTAAATTTTCCCACGTTTCCAAACCACACTGAACATATAGACTACCGGTCTACACTAAATCTAATCGGAAATATACCTGGGTGTTTGATTTCCAGTGAATAAGAAAATAATCACCTATAGGCAATAGCTGGCTATGTATGTAGCTAGTTTAATAATATGAATGTTTGTTGCTCCTCTTTCCTTTCCTGTCATTGCTGGCTTCACAGAAGGGTGTTTGGCTTTTAGGTGGAATGGAGCATTGCCCATATTTTACACTTTAACAGTGTTTTCATTTACTTTGTCAAAGTATTTCCATGCAGCACTTTTCTGTGAGGAAGCTATCATTAGCCAAGGTACGTTCTAGTTTAGGCAATCGCAGACAAGAAATAACAAATCCCACCCTCCAGTCAATCTTCGTTTCTGCTACACAGACAGCCAATACACACACACACACACACACACACACACACACACACACACACACACACACACAGTACATCCATTATTTAAAAAAAATATATATTTTCGAATGTTGGATTCACTTGATGATAGTGGCCATCGTTAATGAATACCCAAACATTCGACTATTCGGTCTCATCCCTAGTATGTACAAGTATGGCATGAATTGAATACACTCAAAATAAATGTCCTTGCTGTTACCCACATTTAACCATCAGCTGCTACAGAAAAAATGACAGCAGAGAGGAGCAGAAAGAATGGACCTTCAGTCTAACTTAATCTCTCTTTATCCAGAGCCCTATATAATTCTTCCATAGCCCACCCTCCAGTCCTTAGGGGCTACATTACCTTGGGCTTCTTTTTTGTATGTAATTACATTTGAATACTCTTAATTGAAGCAGATTGAGCCTCCTCCAAGGTGCAGGTGCAGTAAAAAAGCCCATAAGCCCTGCTGAAGGTGGCCCCCAATGCAATGAACAAAACTCCAACAGTTGTTGAACTGAACATGAGAGCTTGAGGAAAAGAGAAGCTCAGTGGTTTCAAACTCCATTCCCACAGGGCTTTAGTGTCTTCTGTTTGTTCCCAGTTAGTACTTCTCTACAGATTGTGAATTAAGTAACAGTCAGTGCATCTTGAATCAAACCCATATTTCAACATAAAAAATTAGCCTTTTGCATTGTATTTATCATATATATAGTATCAGATATATCCAATTGTCTAAAAAAAACTGTTTAAGTAATTGAGAGCTCCGGTTGGAATGAAAAGCAGAGGACATTGTGGCCCTCCAGGGACTGAGTGCGAGACAAATCGAGAGTGCTAAACCTCCAGTGTTTCAACAGGACTTGAATGGAGGAGATAACCAGGATGACTTGAGTGTTTGAGGATCTTGAAAGGACCTGATAAGGAAGAAACCCCATGAACCAGCTCAGTACGCAGATACATGTCAGATGAAGATATTCTTGTATTGAACAGGTGAGCCGAATGCTCACTTTGGGCTTGGGTCAGTTTGAAACGCCAAAATCTGACATTTAAATGCCAAACTCAACAATCGATGGTAAGAGTGCAAGAAGCAGCTTGCAAATAGAAACCCCTGATCTTCTCACTACATATCATTATTCTGCAACCCTAGGGAGCTTTAATCATTCAAGCTTTATAGATACAATCAGTGGCTAACAACATGATAATTGTGTCTCATTAGGGAAGTAATGGGATCAACTAATTAACTAACATCTCAGCTGAAATGAAAAGATGAAGACCTTTTTCCTCCAGCTATCATTAGGTCCTCTAATTAGTGCCACAGTAAACCACTCCTGATAGTTCGATTCAGCATTTTCTGGGCCTAAATAGTCAAATTGTGGCAGTGAAACTAAGCTAAAAGTGACTTTCGGATTTAGAGAAATGCTCCATTTCAACACTTCTTGTCCACAGACATAGAAATGAGTGAAGGTTGTTTCTGTTGCCAGGCGGGGCAATTTCCTGCAGTACCGATTACATTGTTGGAATTCTTGCATCTTGTCCGTCTGTGTCTAACCTCCTGCACATTTAATATGAAAGACGCAGCTGTCTTCTGCTATCCATCTGATCTGTTTCCAGCTTTAGCAAGTGTCTTCACTTCTATTGCATCATAACTTAAAGATCAAGCATA
The DNA here is from genome assembly GCF_036373705.1 of Amia ocellicauda. NCBI lineage: Eukaryota > Metazoa > Chordata > Actinopteri > Amiiformes > Amiidae > Amia > Amia ocellicauda. The sequence continues at coordinate 20,774,858 of NC_089852.1, read as the reverse complement.
ATAAAATTGTTATACCTGCCAATATATTCACCCTATGTGACCAAGTGAATACTGACTCTGTGTTCTTAAGTCTTTTAAGTAATACTTATGTATAAAGGTCTGACTTGTTTCTATGCATTTCCTCACAAAAATGTTATAAGACAGTGAGAAACAGAGCCCCACTGATATGTCTGTAATCAAATGTGTGTGGGGGGGAAATTGATCCTATCTTTTTAAAGCTGTACCAATGAATCGATGGCATTAATCATGCTGGCATCCTATTATTATTTTCCCATTTTCTCAATATGAACTGGTCAGTTTAAAGACTAAGGTCCAGATGAAATCAAAACTTTGACCCATCTGTCAATCAGTAGCTACAAACCCAGTACTTTCTGCTGGCTTTTGTTTGCTAGGGGCTTTTTGCTTCTACCCAATGGACATCCACCTTCCTGTGGCATTTTATGTACTGATGGAATAGATAGTGGTTTAGATCTGGACACAGGCTGGAAAAAAAAGCACAGCTACCTCTTTGTGTGTGACATGGGCTGTCAGTAAGCTACAGAGTTTGTTTCTGCCAGCCTCATGCTAATTTGATCTGTGATGCTAGCTGCTGCTGTTGTTGTTTTTCTTCTCCATTCACAAAGTGAGTTTAGAAAGTTGAACGCTCGCCGCCGTGTCCATGCCAGTGATCGGCAACCTGAGTCAGAGTGCGTGTGACTACGACACACCCACACAGATTTACTTTGGGGAGAATCAGCCAATGATAGTGTTCAGTTCCTGTAAATAACGTGAAACACCAGAGCTCAGCCCCTTGCTAATATGCAAACTGTATAATTGTGAAACTTTGAGGGGGGTGCTGTTGTTTGTTGTGTACATCTTAGAAGCTTTACAGGATCTCTCTGAAACATGCTGTGACAGATCAGTCTGTACCGTAACCTCGTCGTGTGCACGTCGTGTCCTAGCTTTTCCTCTAGCGCTTGCTGCGTGCAAAATGCAAGGCAGATGTGCTCAGCGCAGAACTTTTTTCTGTTGACTGTCAGGCGCGCACTCTCATACTCTTACTCTAGCGGCCCCTTTCCCAGATCTCTTTTTTTTCCAAGAGATGGATTGAGCAAGAGCATGCTGTGGCTGCTCTGTGCAGCTCCCAACACAAGCTGTCTCACCAAGGGATGCATCAGTTAAAGGATAACTTGTGTTGGAAGCTTCCAAAACTGCTCTGTGCCTTTATCTGTCTGAGTTCCCTTTTTTCTTTGTCCCACTCCTTCAATAGTTTCCCTAATTATTGTTATTTTTAAAAATGTTTCAGTGTAGTGCATTGCCTAATCTTATGTATTACCACACCACACAAAGGGAATATGTATGTGGCAAAATGCAGAGCACAAACTGGAGCAGGAACTAACCACAAGAGGCGTGCCACAACAGGGTCAGTTATTAATACCACAGGGTGCCAAAATGGTCCAAACAATTCAATAATTTTACATGGGGGAAGGATCTAGATTTTATGTTTCAGATCTTGATAGCATGCCAGTTTATATATCTCTGTATAAGTACATGTCTGTCTGTGGTTAGTTGAGTTAGCAGAGTCTCTAGCAGCTTTCTCAATAGGAGATATTAGTAGCTAATGGCAGCCTTTCCCTTGAAAACCAAGAATAATAAAAATAAAAAGGGCAGGACAGTAGGTTCTGGAGATGGCACTCCGGGGATGTAAGTGGGGGTTCAAATTCCTGACGAATTATAAAGGAGGTGTGCCATTAGTCTTTTACTTCTCTAGTAACAGTGTATCTTGCTAAATCAACACAATGAAGAGTAAGATGAGCCAATTGGCTACAGTTACTGTTGTTGGTTTCAGCTCCTACCTTGAGATGTATGGGAACTGGCTGTGATTTTTATTTATTTATTTATTTTTACCTACAAGCAAGAGAACTAAAACTCCCCTGAAGATGTATTTGTCTGCCTGATTAACTGATTCCAATCACCAGGTCAGGCACACCTCGGAGCGCCTGACCCACACTACTCCAAACAAGCAACATGCTTGCTATGTCCATCCGAGAACACCCCCCCCCCCCCAACATTGCTGTTTGGTACAGTGATGTCACTCCCCTAGACCGGAACATTCCAGTCTAAAGTACCTAATGAACCTTTATGTAACTAAGAGTGCAAAGGTAGTCAGGAGTATACAGGCGGACAAAAACAAATGGCGACATAGACATGGTAGTCAAAGCTTGCCTAATCAATCTAACAGCCCTACAAAAGCTACCCAAATAAGATTGTCAAAAGTGAATATTTAAAGACCTCTTAAACACCCTCTTCTTGTTCTATAACTGCATCACGCAGTTTACATCTGTTGTTATCTTTCTGCAGTGGTGATTACCCATTCCCCCCATGCGCGCTTTTTTCGAGGCCGTTGCCTTGTCTTGAGGGGCTGCTGTCAGTGTGATGTCATTTCATCAGCGGCTTGAGTTTCTCTCTCCAGCAGACTTTTGGAGGAGAACAGCTTAGAGCAAAACCGGGACCACCATGGCCATTTTCCAGCAGCTGCAGGTGACGCCGAATGACAGTCAGTAGCCTTTAGGCTACAAGGAAGGTGACTCAAGAGGGAAGCATACCTCAGATTCAGTCTGACATTTTGAAAGTCAGCTTGAAGCGAACCATGACAGATAAATATTATGGCAAAACAATTTCGGCAAGATGAGAAGATTAGTATCGGTATGTTATATCAATTCTGATACTGCAGGGGGGAAATAAACAAACAAGCAGCTGGCTTACACCTCTCGTCTTGTTGGTAAAACCTTTCCTAGAATCGATTTGAAGATGAGCGTGGGGGCCAGGTGGAGGTGGCCACAGCCCGTGCTGTGCAAGTACCCCAGCACAGTTCTTGAAGGGATCAGCCTTCAGCACATCACTGAGGTGCCTCCATATCAGGGATTCCCAAGACTGACTGGACTTCCATAAAAGAGCAACACTTTCAGATATTTTTGTGGTGAAATCCTGATTCCTGCCCATTTGCAGCTCTTTCACCTTGGGCCCCTCTCATCGGGCTGTGCTCTGCTCCTGCCTCCCTAGGGCATGTGAAGTAGTAGGCAGCACTGTGGAGTAGTGGTTAGGGCTCTGGACTCATGACTGGAAGGTTGTGGGTGGGACAGTGCTGTTGTACCCTTGAGCAAGGTACTTCACTTAGATTGCTCCAGTAAAATGCCCAGCTGTATAAATGGGTACAAATGTAAGTCGCCCTGGATAAGAGCATCAGCTAAATGACAAAAATAATAATAATAATAATAATGTGAAAGATTAGGCTCTCCTGACAGTGGCCCCTGCGATTTATGTATCCCGGTGCTTATCAAGCGAGCTGCAAGCCAGCGATTGTTCTCGTCTTCAGGGAAAGCTGCAGGGAACACTGTTAGAGTTTTAATGGCCACTTCAAATCCCTACAGCAAGGATCTCCCACTCTGGTCCCACAGAGTCATGATCTAGCAGCTTTTCTAGGTCACCCTGACGTCATGTGTTTGTCCCCCAAACTTGGAACCCCTGAAATCCAATCAGTTAAATACTTGGTTATACTTATTGAATCAATTTACAGGTCATTTGAAAGCCAGACTTGAATACTTTTCAGCTCTCGTGGGATCTCGATCAATTTATATTAATTTCATATTGCACCCTTTGTGAGGTTGCCATAGTTATTCGTAGAATAATGATCAGTTTAACATAGTAATTAATATAAGATAAAATAAACAATTAGGCACAGAGGAGAGAAAAACAAAAACTCCTACAGATAACAGACTGTTGTAGGAGAAAATTAATGTCTGGGGTCCAAGGCTTTAGTCCTATATTTCCATTACCCTTTGGATAGCTAAAGCTAACTGGATTGGAGACCACTGCACAGTTTTGGCTAATCTGACCCATAACTACAGTATTAAAAAAAAAAAAAAAAAAAAACAATTCTGCAGGGAGGAGGGGAGAGGGTAACAGAGCAACTGGAGTTTTGTTGCAGCTGTTCCGACAAGGCGGGTCTCACAATGTATTTATTTTTCCTGCACTCCTTCAATAAAAAAACGAAAAGGAGAGGAACAAGAAAACAGACCCATGTGGCACAGCTGTCTCTTCCTTTTGAAAGTCTTCAGTGTTGTGGTTCTCTTCCTGACAGTTGCCGCCTTTTCCAGCATGCCCAAGAGCCCAGCCATCTTTAAATGAGCAACCTTGACAGCCGAGATAATGTGTGTGTGTGTGTGAGTGTGGCAAAACACCAAGCGCAGAACAGAGCTGACACTAACACAGCAGTGTCTGGAAGTTTAGCCTCGTACCTGGCAAGACTTGGATGTAAACAAACAAGTACTCTGTTGCCCAAGTGTTACAGTGAAAATAACAATTACACTACAATTTATCACATAATGGGTTAGTGTTTATGAATAGAGACTCTGAGTTGATGATACAAATATTTTTTATGGTCACAGCATTTCCAGTTAAGGATACATTGTGAAAGATGTTTTTGCTTTGAATGGCCTTTGTCTTTCCTAAATATATCCAGTCTGTTTCTGAGTGCCGGCACTGCAAGGGAGCTAACTGTGCAGTACAGTGTAGCATGGGTAACTGAGTCATGGAGGATGTCTGGTCATTTTTTCCAGCACACATCACAAGCCAATCGAGGTACAGATGTCACATTATCGGCATTTCGCATCCCATCAGGCAATGCATGACATTAATCTCCTTCTTGAACTTACACTTCTGTGGTTTTATATTAAAGCGCTTTGACTTTTCTGCTTTCCAGATGAAAAGGCTTGATGGCTTTGAGAAATCTGCCTCATGTACAGTAGCTGGAAAACAGGGCAGTGTATCCTTAAATTCCTTTGGTTTTGTAAGACAGTTCTTGGTTTTGGTAACGCCCTTCTGCAATCTAATTTCACAATCCCCCGTTGTTCATCACCTAGTGGACTTTGTTGCATACGTGCTGTCAGGCCAGCCACTTCTATTGTTAAATCAAAACCAGGAGAAGCAGTGGTGCTGGGCAATATTGTGAACACTGCAAGCGTGACAGTCCCCCACTGGCTGACTTTGTGCAAACATCTGACCAATTGTGTACCACCCATTCACAATTCTCAGGCACATGCTACTCCTGAAATGACCCAGATGGTAAGCAGCTATCTCTGCCCTGTAGGGCCCAGCTGGTGCTATGAGCACAACCCTCTGCTGGCTGAGCCCCCACCCCCATGACAGGAAAAGTTGACAGAGTCACAGTCCGAAACAAGCTAGCTAACCAGCCATCGAAGATTGCCTGGGGTCCTTGAAGAAATGCCTGGATGAGATTCTCGGATCAGTTACCCAAGCAATAAAATGGGCTGATGGGTCTCCTTTGGTTTGTGTCATGTCTGCCCTGGTCGTCGTCTTGGTTTGTAACATTATATCAATTCTCTGGGCTTTATCTTCCTGTTTCTGTCAGTACTGTATTGTATTGGGAATTTACAGTCCCAGCATTTCATTTTCAACTGGCAACCTCCAAACCACAGACATTGCCCTGTACTGCACGTAGCATTACCTGTCGTCCTCACTGGAGTCTTTTCTGTAACCATGGCAAAAGACAATAATCAAGTTTTCTGTTACCTGTCTACATTAAACGTGCCTATTGGCAAGTTATTTAATATAATTTTGCCTGTATCAGAAATCAGAAAACCCTTATTGTGCAATCAAAGTGCAGGCCAGACTGGACCCCTGTATGTGAGACAGGTCAACTGCCTGTTTTATTTTTGTGTAAACAATATCAACCAATTGTTTCCACTTTGTGGACTAAAACTGAGAGATTTCTGACTGCATGATTGGTAGGTGTTGTAAGCTGTCTGGTTTCTACAATGAACGGCGATGTCGTATTGATCATAACAGCATTTTCAGGTAGGAAGCAATGGAAGGTTATTTTTAATGGCAGAAATACTAATGGCTAACTAGCCCGTTTACCATTTGCTGCAGTGGCCTTCTTCACAATAACTGCCTAGTAATTCGAACTTTATGCATTTGCACATGTTAACATGGTCACATATTGATTTTTTTCCCCCCAAAGCCCTGATAAACACTAAACACACAATTAGGGACCTTGCACAACCAAATGGCAGTCTCTCTCTTACTCCTGTGAAAACGCACAGGATCTGGGTTACTGAAAATCACAAGCCCTAGCCAAGATCATTTAAAATGACAAGTACAAAAGCCTATGGTCTCAGAAAGCTCAGTCTGTTCAATGGCAAAGTACTACAAGTCCTGTAAACTGCACTTCCCGACCTGTTTCACTGGAGACACTTGCAGATTTTGATATTAGCTTGAAATTCATTTTAACATCTTATTCTTCTTTTTTTTTTGTTCTTTGCTTAATTTACAGGATTACAAAACCCAGACTTAACCTCAAACTTGGACTCGGACCAATTGGGTAATGCGATGAAAATAACAAACGGAAGAAAAACGAAAGAATAGCTTTTGGCATAATGGAGCATAGCTAGCTGTATCATACATTTGTGTGTGTGTGTGTGTGTGTGTGTGTGTGTATATATATATATATATATATATATATATATATATACACACTCACCTAAAGGATTATTAGGAACACCTGTTCAATTTCTCATTAATGCAATTATCTAACCAACCAATCACATGGCAGTTGCTTCAATGCATTTAGGGGTGTGGTCCTGGTCAAGACAATCTCCTGAACTCCAAACTGAATGTCTGAATGGGAAAGAAAGGTGATTTAAGCAATTTTGAGCGTGGCATGGTTGTTGGTGCCAGACGGGCCGGTCTGAGTATTTCACAATCTGCTCAGCTACTGGGATTTTCACGCACAACCATTTCTAGGGTTTACAAAGAATGGTGTGAAAAGGGAAAAACATCCAGTATGCGGCAGTCCTGTGGGCGAAAATGCCTTGTTGATGCTAGAGGTCAGAGGAGAATGGGCCGACTGATTCAAGCTGATAGAAGAGCAACTTTGACTGAAATAAGCACTCGTTACAACCGAGGTATGCAGCAAAGCATTTGTGAAGCCACAACACGTACAACCTTGAGGCGGATGGGCTACAACAGCAGACGACCCCACCGGGTACCACTCATCTCCACTACAAATAGGAAAAAGAGGCTACAATTTGCACAAGCTCACCAAAATTGGACAGTTGAAGACTGGAAAAATGTTGCCTGGTCTGATGAGTCTCGATTTCTGTTGCGACATTCAGATGGTAGAGTCAGAATTTGGTGTAAACAGAATGAGAACATGGATCCATCATGCCTTGTTACCACTGTGCAGGCTGGTGGTGGTGGTGTAATGGTGTGGGGGATGTTTTCTTGGCACACTTTAGACCCCTTAGTGCCAATTGGGCATCGTTTAAATGCCACGGTCTACCTGAGCATTGTTTCTGACCATGTCCATCCCTTTATGACCACCATGTACCCATCCTCTGATGGCTACTTCCAGCAGGATAATGCACCATGTCACAAAGGTCGAATCATTTCAAATTGGTTTCTTGAACATGACAATGAGTTCACTGTACTAAACTGGCCCCCACAGTCACCAGATCTCAACCCAATAGAGCATCTTTGGGATGTGGTGGAACGGGAGCTTTGTGCCCTGGATGTGCATCCCACAAATCTCCATCAACTGCAAGATGCTATCCTATCAATATGGGCCAACATTTCTAAAGAATGCTTTCAGCATCTTGTTGAATCAATGCCACGTAGAATTAAGGCAGCTCTGAAGGCGAAAGGGGGTCAAACACAGTATTAGTATGGTGTTCCTAATAATCCTTTAGGTGAGTGTATATATATAGAGAGAGACATATAGATAGATATATAGAGAATAGATATAAATAGATTTGATCAATTTGGCTCTACTCCTTTTTCTTATTTTAAACTTGATTGTTTGTGAGTATACAGTAGTTCTCCATTATGATTACCTGCACAACCTGTTATTTCCATGAGCATCATCTGAAATATATGACTGTTTTCTGTGCAGGTCTGCTGTAAGGGCTTTATGGATCAATTAATGTGTATTGGAGCCATGAAGTTCACTGGGATTAAGGAGATTCAAAGTCTCTCTAAGTGATTCAATGTCATTGATTGACACCCTTCTGAACTTGAGTACAATAACATGTTGTGCTCTTTGCCCCTGATTTGTTCTTCCCTTGCAGGTGTTGGTGAATTCCTAATCAGAGAAGTTAACATATTCAGCACCCTGTTATTTTATTTTTTTTCCTTCAAATATTCACATGACCACAACAGATGTACACTACATTGGCACAAGTATAGGGGCAAGCAGACAGAATCCAAAAGACGTCTGTTCACGGTGTAGCTGATCGAGTGCACACCCAGCCCTGGCCTGAATCCTTCTGATAGACGGCTTGCAAGCAGTACTATATGCTGAAGTTGGTCTCTTCTGGGTTTGTAGCTCCAGTTCTTCCCAGAATTGTTACATGGGGCCGAGGTCTGGTCTCTAAGCCTTTGAGTACGTATCTCCCTGACCTTCTGTGTTACACTCCCAGCTTGGAGATATGGTGTGTTGTTATGCCGGTAGATGGTTAGGCTCTCATATTAAAACTGCTGCCACAGTAACTGTTATCCTAAATATCCCACAACATGCTGGTGATCATGATGCTCTTGATGTTGAACAGCCTCTACATAGCACCTCAGTTGAGGGGAAGCTGGGACCTTACTTTTGGTAGGACAGTGCACTGAAGTATGCACATTTAGGGATGAATCCCATACTGTGCCATCTAAAGAGATGTCTTTTCTGCTTATGAGACCGATAGCAATTGCTTTGCCTCATTTAAACACCTCCCATCTCTCTATGTCACATTGGTTGCCTGACTGGGGAACATCACAGAGATTTACAGAATCTGGCCTAACCTCCCCCCCGCCCCCCTCATGTGTCTTGTGATACCATGTATGGCTGAAATGCGTCTCCATATAAACTCTCCTGATAAGAATCTCTGCTTTGCGCTGACCATTGTTGGCTTTTTCACGTCACACTCATGTTCCATCCCTTCACCTCCAGAAGGATGCGTTAAATTTTGGCAATTAAATTCAATCAGGGAACTCTTTCATATATCTGAAAGGCTGATTCATAAAATGTATCACAGCGTAAATCAGTAGCCTCTTAGGACATCACTGTCTTTTAGTTACGCTGTTCCACCCATCCTCTTAAATGCTCAGAATCTGTCCGGAATACCAAAATCATTTTTAATTAATTTCATTTTTTTTAGTAAAAATGGCACCATTCCATATGGTGTTTGTTAGAACACAGCTTCTGTTGATTTATCTGTCAACTGAAGCTGGTGAAAGGGTTTAACTTATTCTAAATGTGCTTTGATCTGTCCACATTGTTCACCACATACAGAACTTGACCGGCTCGTTTTATGGCACATGCTCATGATGTCACTGTTGGACTAGCGTTCAAGTTACATTGTTCAGGTTTTGTCTGCTTAAAGGATGCAAATGCAAATATGCCAAATAAGGCTTTCTTTTAATACTAAACATAGAACTGAAAGTCAACCTGGGATGATTTTAACACTGGGAACTATTGTATCCCACACTTTTCCACAGCTCTTCTGCTTTATGCAAGTTGAACTTGCCCAGTGGAATAGAAGTAAGTGATCTGAGAAAAGCTAGTTAATGATCAGCGACTGCATTCTGGCTCTCAGTGTTGGTCTGGCAGGTGCTGTCTGTTTGTGTTAAGTGCCCACTGGTTGGTGCAAGAAAAATGTTTCGTGAGAATTGATGATGGAAGTGGGTTAATGGGTTTGGACACTTTTCCCAACAAGCTTTTAAAAATGATCTCTAATGTAGGAGATGTAAGAATTTGATGTTCCTCTGTGCTGTTTTCCCCCCCATTTCTAAAGCTGCGTTAGGAATATCTATTAATATACAAATGTGTGTCCGATTACTTGGGAGAACGAGTCAGATTACGTCCCTGATGCTGACAGCCAGCACTCAAACTCCCCCTTTCCTCTTTGCTTAGACTTTAGATGACTTCTGCACTTCAGTTTGCTCTGGCCTGTTATGGATTCCAGTTACATCTGAGTAAAAATATCACTATCACTGTTCATAAGTAGTATGAGAAGAGGTGCCTGCACACAAACACTTGCTCTGTGTCATTTATCCCATTTATCTGTTAATACATTTGTATTGTGTGACGACATTTCTTAAAATGTTCAAAATGCTTAATATTAACAACACTTACATTAAGACTTTTTTTTTTTTTTTAATGCACCAGGTTTTTTTTAAAGGGGGGTGCACTTAGTTTAGATCTTATCCCACCATTACATGTAACCCTAAAACGGTCACTGCACTTACCATATGTGCTCCCATTTGCCAGCCTAATGGGAGGAATGGTGCTGCGTTGCAATAGGTCTAACCGAGTGCAGCAGCAGACGGCTTACTGCAGCTGGAGACATTAAATATTGTTCATGAAAATCATTAGACAGAAAATGTTGCTTTTATTGAATCAGAGTAGTTTACCAAATTTTTAAAAATTTAATATAACTAAAATATGAATTAATGTCCAAATCAATTGTCATTATTTCCGGATCAACCTGCATTTGCATCAGCCACCTGGAGGACCATACTTTGAGAACCACTGAATGTATTGATTTTGAATATGGTTAACAAAGGAGCTCAAACCTGTGCAATTACACATACACACCAGTCCAACCTGTGAAAAAGCACATAAGTTCTTCAAATCTCTAGAGAGGGCCTGATCATTTCTAGATCGCATCTGTGTACCGGGGGAACTTGTCCAGATCTTCTCAATTGTTTTCCTTCTTAGTGCCTGTTTGGGTTTTGCAATTGCTTATCCAAAATGCATTCCTCATGACTGCCTGTCTGCACTGATGTGCATGCTCTTCCAGTGTGTTGCTGACTCTCGCTGCATTCCCACAGCCTTGATTATAGCGGGATGCTCTTACGTCCTTTGACGGTGACACCCCATGCCACCGCCATGGAGATCCCTGTATGCCTCTTAGCTGCAGAAAGGAGCTCTTTCAGCCTCCTCTGATTTCCATGCCTTCCCAGCAATCACGAGTGCTCCATGCACAATGATGGCCTTTCTCTCAGCCACGTCAAAACACGCGTTGTTCAGTGGCAAGAGTGTGAAATGCGGTTATTAAACGGTAAATGCCATTTTTCTTGCTGCACTTCATGAAGCAGAACTGGGACAGAGCACCTGAGTTTTGGGTCCTAATCGGGTTCCCCTCCCCATTCATTATATGCTGCGTTGCAATTACAGAGCCTATTTTCCAATGTTATCCGCTCTTCCTTTATCCCTGTATGGCCTTTTGTCCGCCCCTGTGTGGTGGCCCTGTTAATAAGGCATGCCTCCGTTGGGTATCAGGTGCCTCGATATGTACAAGGTCCTTTTAAAATTTCATAAGCAACGGTGCAGTGGCAATGGTGCACCACAGAAGGATGACGTTTGGTTCGCAAACAAATTGGGCCATGGGGGATGCTGAACATCTTCAAGATCTACTGCCCTTGTCCATGGGACCGCATTCCCCTATGCCCCATTTGTGTGCCTTCCAAATTCCTTTGGTCCTCAATTCCACGATATGTGTATATGTGGTAACTTTTTATAATCTACTAATAGCTCTGTGTCCTGGGATATACTTCAGCTAGGTCAATAGATACCATCTGTTAACCTACTAAGAAAACTGATATTGTAAATGTCCTGGCTAAGAAACACATAGCAGAAGTAAAGAAGGGGGCAGAAAAACAGAGTAAGGCAAACAATAATGGAGTAGCTTGGAAATGAAGGTCTGTAGTGGTGTATTTGGCTACCTCTTTATTATTTACTGTAAACAGGGCTCTACATTTACTTTTTTCCTTAGGAGCACTATGACACTATTTTTTTCAATTTAGGGGCACACTACAAAAAAACAGTTAGTGCCAATCATCATAAATGCTTCATATGTAATGATATACTGAAAAACAAATGTAACAATGTGCAAGACATTAAAATACAGTGCTGTACAGTCAGGGCAAGTGACATAAGCAACCATTTAGGGGCCCCGGCCGCTAATAGAGAGCCCCCAGCAACCCCCTCACATGAATGAAACATGGACAGCTGCCCCATCCTGCTAGTGTGAACTTCAGTTGTGTGGGGGACCCCAAATCAAATCCTACTTAGGGCCTAGAAGCCGCGATGTGTACAGTGGAGCCTCTTGGTGGGGCAGTGGCTCAAACCAAATAAGGGGCAATTCTAGCGAAGTGCGGTCCTGGGGGGGTAGTCACGTCATATAGGGCAGGGTAAAGAAAATGGGCACCCCTGCATGCCCCTGTATAAATACATGCTCACAGAAGTGCCGTTGCAAACTCAAAACGAAACTCAAACGTTTTCCATTTGTTTTTTCGTTTATGATATATATTTTGAATTCAATGTGTATGGCACTAGTTTGATCATATAGTATAATGCGCCACGGCTGTGCAACGCACTTCCAGAGGCTCTGAGGCGCTCCCTACACATTTAAAGAAATGTCTTTTTCGAAAAAAGTTTTTAAGAATCTGTTAGTTACAAGTTTTTATTGCTTGCTCTCCTTCATTGGCTAACCTAGCTGCTTGTTTTCTTGCTTATTTCGCTGTGTCTGTGTGTACTGTCTGTTTTGACTGTTGCTTGATTGTAGCGCCTGGGTATAATAAACACAATGTTAATAATGTAGCTGAGGAGGTAAAGAAACGGCTCAAGTAACGGGAGATGCCGAGTACTGAGTGCGGTTTAAACGGATCCGATGTGCTGTCCTTCGGATCCGGAGGCAGCGGCCTGCAGCAGCTGAGCGTCGCTGCGGTGCTCTGCGCACTGTGCTCGCCATGTGAGCTCAGCTTTGTCTTCAGTGGAAATTCATTACTTTCCACGGGTGTAGCTGCTGCCTCCGCCATTTCTCAATTTTTTGTTTTAGTAGCTGCGCCCAAGGTAGACCCTAATCGACTAATCGACGATTAATTACATTTTGAGATTTTAGTATATTTTAATAATTGACGTCATCGCTAAGCTGTTGCAGCCCTACTATTGTATCTGTAAGTGTGTTTTAAGAGGCGGCTGACGCCAGCTAGTAGGTGATTGGAAATCGTGCCAAATGAACCGCTGCAACACTGGGTCATAAAATGTAATTCGCGGGACTTGTAGTTTTAGTTGCCTACTCGGTTAATTGCGACAATCCACATCCGAACTACATTTCCCACATTTTCTACTGTAATAACGATTAGTGTAAAATATCGTTATTATCATAATCATGTCAATGTAGTATTGCAGTAATATAGAGTTCAGCAATTATATTCACACTGTGTGCCCAAATTGTATTTCGCATTCGCACATTATTATTTTTACTTGCAAATGCGAGTAAAACGCTCGCACTGTAGAGCCCTGGTAAATATACATATTTGATCTATTAATCTGTATGATATGAAATACCTTTGCTTACTAGTCAGGATTCCCCACATGTCTGCATATTTTTTTATTTTGCATTCTGCAGGGTACATATGTAAACATACTGCTGTCATGTTGGAGGCTAACGAAACTTGCTCTTCCTGATCGTATGAAAGCCTCAAAGGATGTGACCTTGTGAACTTTCCTGCAGATGCTAGGTTGGGACTCCTTTGTCTTAAGTAATAATTATAATAATAATTGTCCATGTATAATCTTCGGAAGGGCTGCCTAATTACTGCCTAGTTGCATTTGTGCTAGAGCTCACAAGGTCTTTCAGTGAGGCTTTCAGTACTTTTAGCAAGAGCAAGTTTCAATAACTTCCAAAATGTCAGGTTTATAAGAGAACTTTAAAATTATAAAAACTACATCAAATGTAAAGCCCAAACCCATTATACAACCATGAAGGCACTGGCCAGAGAGACTACACGTGAGAGTGAGAGTGTGAGTGTGAGTGCTGTCTCCCGGCCGCACGGAGCCGCTTTTTCTGGCACCAAAAACCTGCTGGTCTGGAACCAAAGACCCAGTGACGTCAGGGGCCGAGGCGGGTAAAGACGTCTCCACCACGAGGTATTTGCTGGAGTTCAGCCGCCATGTTTAAAATGCCAGCAGAGACACAAGCAGTCAGGAGAGGTTTGATTAAAAATGAGCGAAATCGGCAGCGAACAGCGGTCTGTCAGAGAGACACTACAGTAACAATATGTCTCACCAGGTCAATAACTAGTTAGTTGTTGTCTAATGGCAGCAATGAGAGACGACTGAGCGCAGCTTCCGTGACAGGAAAGACGTGTTACAGCGATATTATGAAGATGATGAGAGTTAATGCGACGATATAGATTGGACAGAAATGTTGTTTGTTAATGAAATGGTCATTATGTGGTCCGGTGTGACGCTGAATCTAGCGCCCCTACGAGTCGCGTGTCCCGGGTTGGTTTGCGCATGATTGATAATTTATGAATAAATTCATTTTCTTAGCACAGGGCGAATTACACAAAACACACATAATCTACAGTAAGAGAAGATCAAATACACAGTAAGATCTGTTACAGTGATGGGCTTTGTGCTCACACGCCAGCAGTGCTGACAGTGGATTATTATTATTATTATTATTATTATTATTATTATTATTATTATTATTATTATTATGTATTTGTTAGCAGATGCCCTTATCCAGGGCGACTTTCAAAACATAAGAGCATTGCTGCATGTCTGGCAACAGGGACAATGCAACACTGATTTGGGACCATCATCCCAGACTTCATCAATAAGCACAATTTCCCATCAAACCATTAACATCACCTGAGATCTCCGACAGTTTATTGATCTGCCCACAACTGCGCCGCAAATACCCCCAAAACAGCTGCATCCATAATCAATAGGCTAGCCTACAGTCATTGTTTTAAACAAGAATAAAAGTAAAGATACGCCACAGAATGAATTAAAATGTATCCACTCATACAAAGTATATTCATAATGAACTGTGTGCGCGGTGACGAATGCATGTCAACTCTATCTTGTATTTTATTCAATACAGTAAAATTGTCTGAAATAGCGAATCGGTGTAAATAGCTTAATGCATCAATACAAATAAATAAAAATAAAAGGCTGAGTTATCTTAGCACATTTGTATAGCTGTATTTTCGTTTCTGCTTGTCTACATGTGATCTCGTGTTTTTTGTGTTGTTTTCACAGTGTATCTGCTGTGTGTGACGCTGAATGGGTTTGATTGTGATTAAATAGGGTTTAAAGTCGCAGTCGCCTCGGTGCTGATTATTACTGCCGTGTTTCTCTTCTACTCCGTTCGGTCCCAATCCGGTGGAAAAGCGTGCCGGTTCACTAAGATCAGCTGCTTCCCAGGCCGAGCAGCGGTAAAGCCCTTCACGGGCCTCAAATCTAGGCCCAGCCCGGCCCTTGTCCGACAGCTCATCACAATCTCGGCCCGAGTCCGACTGGAGCCCGTGTTTTCTTTTCTTTTTTTTTCCCCATTACACAGCCTATATTACTGTTGCAGCCATTAAAATAGTTCAATTTTGTTTTTAATGGGAAAGTAGTTATATTTATTTTCGTTTCTTTATTAAGTTAATTTAGAAAAATGTTCGGAGCATTTTTTGTTTAAGTTTTTGTTTTTTAAAGTGACGACCAAGCGGCCGACAGTGAGTTGATCATGTTTGATCAATTTAGCCTCTCAAATCAACACTTGACTTGCCTACAATAAAATCCATAGATATAAAACACTTCAAGCATATCACACAATGTTAGTTTAAATGTTTATTATCACCACCATAGTAAAAAGGCATTTTTGACAAGCTGACCAGGCTGCTCTGCTGCTTGCAATGGCGTGAGGAAAAATGAACGAACACACAGGTTATCTTACCTCAAAAATCAAGGCGTCACCACAGAACATGGCCATTCTTATTTCCAATAGTTTCCAACAGTTAGACTAATGAAAATAAAGTGCAATCAAACTTAAAACAAGACAGCCTCCTAGTCTTAACATGGCTACAGCCAGAAGAACAGTCTCTTACAGAGCATCGTGGAGAACAAGCACAGTTTCAGTCCAGTCGTGTTTCTTCTGTATCTTCCAGCTGCACTGAAGGCGTGTCAGTGTGATAAGTTATAAAACGTCGTTCTATGTTTGTTTTACTATCATCAACTTCTCATAGTTTATTTTAATTAATTAATGTCTAAATTATAAAAAGGAGGAGGAGCCTAAAACAGATGTCCGGTCCGCGTGTGAACTGTGATGTGAAAATTGGCCCGAAGCCCGGCCCGAGGAGCATAAATAAGTTGGGGCCCGTCGGGCTCAGGCTGAAATGCAGGGCTCTAAGCACCGGCACCATGTTGGTGGAAAAGCGCAATCAGTGTGTGTGTGTTTCTTAATATAAGTGCTTGGCAACTCTGACTGACTAGTAAGTCTTTTTATTGGTCTATCAGAAAATGTCAAAACCATTCCCATTCATGTGACATGAACATTTTGCATTCATTTATTTACAGTCCAATAAAAATGTATTTTGTGCCCCAGTAAAATAGATGGTTTGGAAATACAGAAGGATGTTCTAAACTAAGCAGATGCTCCCTCTGCATTTTATTTGCACATTAGAATGAATTAAAAACTGGCCTCCAGGAATTTCACATATATTAGCCCTAGATTGGACTGGTTACATAAGACACCATTTTTATCAGTAGTGACTCTTGGACCACTATTAGAAATTTAAACCACTTTGTTTGATGTCATGGATGGATCTTAAAACCAAAAGGTTTGCATGGTTGTGCGTGTGTGTCTGTGTGTTAGGTGTTAGTGTTAGTATTAGGTTTGAGGTTTTTTATGTTTTTTATGTTTGATGTCTAACCTATATAAGTCTTGTTCGATGAGGTGTGTGATTATGTATGTGTATGTGTTTATGGTTGTGTGGCTGGCTGTGTAATTATGTATGTGATTTTCTGTGTGTGCGTGCATGTGTATTGGTGTGTGACTGTGTTTGTGTCTTTTCATCCACTACAAACTTACTGTTTTTGATTTTCTTTTGGGATCCAGTGCATAAGTGCAGTATTGTTACTGAATTCAAAATAGCTGAATGGAAAGATTAGGTATGGAGCATTATTCAAAGAGAATGTATAGATACCATTTAGTGGCAATTGGATAAGCAGATCTGATTGCTGGTCTTTGTGGGAGAAGCGAACAAATAATGTTCTACTTGTTTTCAGATTACCATGAAAGCACAATTTCTTGGTGCCCTAAACTTCTCTAAATATACACCCAGTTTGTGAAGTGTGCTGTTGTCTATCATAGCTCACATGGAGGCAAACTGGTCATAGGGTTGTAGTGCTACTGTTTCTAATTCGCAGAACATATAGAAATTTCCATAGAAAAAATATGTACAAAGGCTTCTTTTACACGCGGCCTCATACCCGCCTCCCCGGAGCCCTGTCTTCCTGGGTCATGTGTGCTTTATTAATGGTGGCTCTAGAATACCACAATTTATAAAGAAGACACTGAGATTTTGTAAAGACCTTATGGTGACAAGTTCGTTCAGTGGTCTCCAGTCCTCCTCCCATCATTCTGGTACAAGTTGATCTTTGTCTCATCTGTCCATAGGATGCCATTTCAGAACTGTACAGGGTTCTTAAGATGATTTTTGGCAAACTCTAATCTGGTCTTCCTGTTTTGGGGGCTTACCAATGGTTTACATCTTGTGATAAACCCTCTGTATTTACTCTGGTGAAGTCTTCTCTTGATTGTTGACTTTGATACAGATACGCCTACCTCCTGGAGGGTGTTCTTGATCTGTCCAACTGTTGTGAAGGGGTTTTTCATCACCAGGGAACGAATTCTTCTGTCATCCACCACAGTTGTTTTCCGTGGTCTTCTGGGCCTTTTGGTATTCCTGAGCTCACCAGTGTGTTCTTTCTTTTTGAGAATGTACCAAATAGTTGATTTGGCCACACCTAATGTTTTTGCTGTCTCTCTGATTTGGTTTGTTTTAATTTCTAAGACAAAACTGAAAGCAAAACACCCCAAGAACAAGCAGGAACTGAAAACAGCTGCAGTGCAGGCCTGGCAGAGCATCACCAGGGAAGAAACCCAGCATCTGCTGATGTCTATGGGTTCCAGACTTCAGACAGTCATTGACTGCAAAGGATTTGCAACCAAGTATTGAAATTCACAATTTAATTTATGATTGTTAGTTTGTCCAAATACTTTAGAGCCCCTAAAATTGGATTGTTTCCTTTCAAATCCATTGTGGTGGTGTACAGAGCCAAAATGATGACAATTGTGTCACTGTCCAAATATTTATGGACCTAATTGTATAACCCATTGCGGTCAAGTCCTCTGAAAATAAGACTGGTTTGATATGCAAGTTACCACAAAACATGTCGGATTCACCCCACTCCACTCCACTCCCCTCCACTCCACTCCAAATTGCTAGTTTTAACTTTCTGTTTTTATACATTTTATACAAAGAGAATCTAATCTCTTTCCTTCTAAACTTCCGATTGGTCAGGTTTGGGGTAATAAAATTGAAATTCGAATCGAAGCAGTCTTTGCCATTCCTCTCCCTTGATTTCTACAGAATGTGTATTGGGGGTGTGATTTGAAGAATCTCTATCTAACCTAACTCTCTATATTGTCAAGTTTTAGTTCTATCAATTACATTTTCAGTTCCCTCAAAGCATGACCTTACCTCTAATGGTCTTTCTTTTAACACCAAACATGGCTTGAGAATGTTTGGTTCTGAAGTAGAATTACTTCAGTGTCATTAAGTTAGGTTTAAGTCACCTTTTATTGTTTGTTATCAAACTGAAGAAGCTGGGTAACACTTCCGTTACCAGCATGTAGTTTGTATTTGGTTTGTTGCCCTGGTTTATGGAATATATATAGTACCTTCACAGAAGAAATATTATTGTAATTTGGTGCTAGAATCTATGGAGACATGGATGAGTTATCTGTCGTACTTTGGTGAGCAGAGGCCTGTATTGTTAAACACAGAACTTCAAAGTCCTTTACCACAATCCTAACTTTCTCAGTTAGGAAGGTTAATGTATTTGTGTATATATTTGCCAAAATAAGGTTGTATGATTTACACTGCATTGACTAAATCTCTAGCTTCACTGATCAGACTAAAGTGTTTCCAAGTCTTTTTATTTACAGGTGACCCATGGAAACCTGCTGGACCATGGTGATACATCCCTGTTCTAAGCTAAATTGGCTTACTATTACTGTCTTTAACTGATAGCTTTATAGAAGGCGACGGTAGATTATGGAAAGAGATAGAGAGAGAATAAAGTGCAAGATCAAGAAAAATCTGCTTTTAAAATAATCTTCGCATGAAGTTTTAAGTAATTATACTATCAGTGCTAAAGTGCAGTAAGTAAAGCGTAACCTGTGCAATGCATGTGTAGCACAATGGGATGGCAGCAGTGCAGGACAGCAGTGGGAAGGTGTGGAGAAAGAGCAATCTGTAAGTTGCTCAAGCACAGCCAGAACAGTCCCCAGCTCCAAGTCTGTGGTTTTTCCCCATAAGGCTGATGAGTTCATTAAATTTGGCACTCCTTGTAGGCAGCAAAAGGCCACCAATTTGCACGTATACACCTGCACCTGCCTTGGAAGAGGCATTTTTTGGATACAGTGCCTTGCAAAAGAATTCACCCCCCTTGGCATTTATCCTATTTTGTTGCATTACAACCTGTAATTTAAATGGATTTATATTTGGATTTCATGTAATGGACATACACAAAATTGTCCAAATTGGTGAAGTGAAATGAAAAAAATAACTTGTTTAAAAAAATACAAAACGGAAAAGTGGTGCGTGCATATGTATTCACCCCCTTTGCTATGAAGCCCCTAAATAAGATCTGGTGCAACCAATTACCTTCAAAAGTCAGATAATTTAAATAAAGTTCACCCGTGTGCCATCTAATTGTCACATGATCTGTCACATGATCTCAGTATACATACACCTGTTCTGAAAGGCCCCAGAGTCTGCAACACCACTGAGCACGGGGCACCACCAAGCAAGCGGCACCATGAAGACCAAGGAGCTCTCCAAACAGGTCAGGGACAAAGTTGTGGAGAAGTACAGATCAGGGTTGGGTTATAAATAAATATCCAAAACTTTGAACATCCCACAGAGCACTATTAAATCCATTATTAAAAAATGGAAAGAATATGGCACCTCAACTAACCTGCCAAGACAGGGCCGCCCACCAAAACTCACGGAGCAGGCAAGGAGGGCATTAATCAGAGAGGCAACAAAGAGACCAAAGATAACCCTGAAGGAGCTGCAAAGCTACATAGCTGAGATTGGAGTATCTGTCCATAGGACCACCATACACTCCACAGAGCTGGGCTTTACGGAAGAGTGGCCAGAAGAAAGGAGACTCCCCAAACATATGGAAGACGGTACTCTGGTCAGATGAGACTAAAATTGAGCTTTTTGGCCATCAAGGAAAATGCAATGTCTGCCACAAACCCCTCTCATTACCCCGAGAACACCATCGCCATAGTGAAGCCTGGTGGTGGCAGCATCATGCTGTGGGGATGTTTTTCATCGGCAGGGACTGGCAAACTGACTCACTTGAACTCGAGGCCCCCAATTCCCCAACCGGGTGCATCAACCTTTCATTGGTTGAACTGCTCCAGTGCCTTCTAAGCCAGTTTAGCAAAGTCCTCCGGCAAGCAGTGCCAGCAGGTCAAGCAAAAAGAAAAAAACCTGCTTCTTTAACCTCTTGCAGTGTATATCGACTGCAAGTGTTTCAGCCACACTTGTGTGTGTGACATTCCTGGCTGTGCTGAGCTGCAGGCCTGTGTAGCATCTGTCATGGTGATTCCATAGGGCCGCTATGCCTGCAATGCCGGCTATGTGACTGTGCTGTATGGGTGTCCTTCAACATTCAAGTGTCATCTATGCTGCGCTGGAGGATAATAATGCCAGGGCTCAAGGTTAAGGTTCTGTCAGCACCCCCCCCACCCCCCCAAACACGTGAGGTCATTATGAAGCAATGCAGGCAATTTCTTTTTTCTTCTTCTTTTTTTATATTTGCCAGAGGTTGTTTATTACAACATTTTTTTTAAAGGGACCAAACAAATCCATCAACAATCCCCAACCATTTCCTTCAAATTGTGACATCTGTTAGAGCGGTTTGCTAGAGATCAAAAGACGGCTTTTCGCAACGCGTTTCATTGGGTGTAGTCCCAGCCTGGGCTTTGACTGGCCACTGCAATGCTATTGACACATGACCAGACTAACACCGTACCATTCCTGCTGCAGTGCAATTTGGGGAACAGCTGGACTCCTACCTGCTTGCCACTCCTTAAACTCCAAGTCTGGAACCTGCCTGTGTCAAGACTGTGTATAGGAGAATCTGCTGTAGATGCCTGAGATGTAGGTTAAACCGACTACATTTTCCCTCAGCTGGTACTTTTAATAAGTTATTTATAGACATTGGCAATCTGTAAGTGTGATCCTGACATACTGCTCTGTGGCAGTATCAGCTTTCTACAGCCACTAGCCATTGCTTGGGTACTGAAGTTTAACTCTGCAACTCGCTAGAAGAAATGTGTTACAGGAACCAAGAGCAATAGGCATTAGGATCTCATTAACTGATTATTGATTGTAATTTGCCAGCTATGTAATGCTCATTCATTTATCAGTGCATTTCTTGCAGGAATGGATGACGCCCCCCTCCTGAGAGTGGCATAGTTGGAAGTCTCTCCACGATCCTAATTAGTTAGTTATATTCAGAACTGATTAATCACACTTAATCATGTGTAAATACAACACTGTCAAGCAGTTTCTTTTATGTCTTTATTTCTCATTATGATGTTGAATGAGATCAAGTGGGTGATTCTCCTCATATGGAGCAGTCTTTGGGTGTGTGATTGCTGTAGAAGCACATTGAAATGAAAAAAGCAATGCCCCCTTCAGGCACATCGATCGCTTTTTTGCCTGGTGAAAGTGGTGGTCACAAAGGGGTGACCAGAGAAGAATACTGCAGAGCATATGCACCTTCTAGAAAGAATCACTCCAAGGTACCAAATAGTGTCTGCATACTTCCCAAGGGCATTCGGCTTTAAAGAAATACTGCACCTCTGCTCACCAGCATTTATCCAGCAGGGAAAAAAGTACTTGACGGGAAGTAAAATGGTGGGCACTGGACCAGATTCAAGAGGCGGAATTCAATAAACAAATAGCAGAAAATTTGACAGAAGGTGGTTAATGTGTTCTGGGCGGGAGTCCAGAGCTTGCCGCAGCTGCACTGCTGTTTCTTCACCTTGGGAAACATTCTAAAGTGTTGTTTCGGAGGATATCGGCAAGCAATGTGTGAAATGCCAGAACTAGGGTGGTCTTAGTATAATTCCAGGACATTTTGAGCCAGGGCAGCTAGTTAAAGTGGACCCTTAAATTAAAGAAACATGGAGATATTGAGTATTAAAATCCTGGCAGTGAGGCTTAGTTAATGGCTGGTATGCTATTTAAAAAAATAAAAGATATTCTTTCAAACACAATTCCTAATTGTTCCACACAAAAAAAAAAATGGATCATGATTAACTTGTTTTTTCAACCGGCAAGTTTTATATGTGGGCAACTGCACCATCCCAGGAAATAATTAAACTTAAATAAGAACAAAAATCTATTATTTCGACATCCAGTTTTTATTTCAAAGAGGATTAGCAGTGTGGTGATGTCTTCTGGTACTATAGCAACATTATTAATTTATTGAAGCCCTGTAGTGTTTTGGCTTCGCAGGTGAACATGAACAGTTACAGCTGCATGAGTTCCTGTGACTGGTGCAGTAGCAATGCTGTGTGGCATTCTGGGGCTTGCAAAGATTAGTAATTGACATTTCTGAGGATGTCTGCTTGGAAGTCTAGCAGCGGGCTGACTTGTTTAATTGTCTTTGCCAAATTTTTTGGAAATATGGAAAAAACAACAAGTTCATTCAAAAACAAAACATCTGTTCTGTCTGAAAGGGTCTTGGAATTATGTGGTCAGATGGCAACTGTAGTCAGAAAACATTTATACTAGCTGGTAGGTTTAGGCTTTATATAGTGCTCCTATGCAACCAAAAGGGCCATATATATTTATATGTATACTTGTATTTATGTCTCTGCCATCAGAGTCATATTCATTCTTCTTGTAGCCAATGGGCGTATTCCTATTCTGAGTGTTTTACCCTCTTGCACAACTGTTAACAATTGTTTGTGTCAAAGGAGGGGTTCCTTTAGTTGCCCTTATTTCTCACTTGGAAGGGACATCAGGTTGAGATCTGGTGACTGCAAAGCCCATAGCATATGATTCACATCATTTTCATACTCCTCAAACCATTCAGTGAGCCCTCGTGCCCTGTGGATGGGGGCATTGTCATCCTGGAAGAGACCAATGTTTCACCATAGGATAAAGGTGATCACTCAGAAAAATGTTGTAATGATTTGCAGTGACCCCTCCCTCTAAGGGGACAAGTGGACCCAAACCATGCCAGGAAAATTCCCCCCACAGAATAACAGAGCATCTGGATCCCCTCACTGTAGGGGTCAAGCAGTCAGGCCTGTGCCATTCTCTTGGTGTCGCCAAACATACACTCACCCACTTGTCAAGAATATGGTGAACGATGACTCATCTGGCCATATCACTTTTTTCCATATCTCTATAGACCAGTTCTTATGGTTTTTGCAGCACTGAAGTCTCAAATGTGCATTTGTCTTTGTAGTGAGGGGTTTATGCACTGCAACCCTACTATAATATCCCTCTCTGTGTAGTTCTCAATGGACTGTTCTTGCTGACAGTCTGATCACGTCCTGCATTGACATTGTCAGTCACCTGGGAAAGAGTTGCTCTTCTGTTTTTCCTTACATATCTCAGTCATGCACGAGCATCACGGTCATCAAATGTGCGCTTTCGACCACAGTTTCCAAGCCTATTTACTGATGTCTTTCCCATAGATCTAAATGCAGGTGTAGCTTTAGTCACTGTTCCTATTGAAACACTAGCCAGTTGAGCAGACTTTGTGACTGAAGCTCCTGCCATTCATGCCCCAATAATGACCCCTCTATCATAGTCACTTAGATCCATTCCTCTTGCCATCTTGATCCAAAATTGAGGTCAACTGGACCTGCTCAGCATTTTTATACATGCCACAGAGCATGATAGGATGTTAATTGCTTAATTGTATCATGCAGTACACCTGTTTGGTGGCATATGCATTTGTTATGTCCTCCACTAATTTATTCAGGTTTTTCCTTTCATTTGTCACCCGCCTGTATGTACACACACACATATTTATAGATATATACATGTGTATATACACACACACACACACACACACACACACACACACAAACAAACAGTATGTGTCTGTATGTGTGTGTGTGTATATATATATATATATATAGTATATACACTCACCTAAAGGATTATTAGGAACACCTGTTCAATTTCTCATTAATGCAATTATCTAACCAACCAATCACATGGCAGTTGCTTCAATGCATTTAGGGGTGTGGTCCTGGTCAAGACAATCTCCTGAACTCCAAACTGAATGTCTGAATGGGAAAGAAAGGTGATTTAAGCAATTTTGAGCGTGGCATGGTTGTTGGTGCCAGACGGGCTGGTCTGAGTATTTCACAATCTGCTCAGTTACTGGGATTTTCACGCACAACCATTTCTAGGGTTTACAAAGAATGGTGTGAAAAGGGAAAAACATCCAGTATGCGGCAGTCCTGTGGGCGAAAATGCCTTGTTGATGCTAGAGGTCAGAGGAGAATGGGCCGACTGATTCAAGCTGATAGAAGAGCAACTTTGACTGAAATAACCACTCGTTACAACCGAGGTATGCAGCAAAGCATTTGTGAAGCCACAACATGTACAACCTTGAGGTGGATGGGCTACAACAGCAGAAGACCCCACCGGGTACCACTCATCTCCACTACAAATAGGAAAAAGAGGCTACAATTTGCACAAGCTCACCAAAATTGGACAGTTGAAGACTGGAAAAATGTTGCCTGGTCTGATGAGTCTCGATTTCTGTTGAGACATTCAGATGGTAGAGTCAGAATTTGGCGTAAACAGAATGAGAACATGGATCCATCATGCCTTGTTACCACTGTGCAGGCTGGTGGTGGTGGTGTAATGGTGTGGGGGATGTTTCTTGGCACACTTTAGGCCCCTTAGTGCCAATTGGGCATCGTTTAAATGCCACGGCCTACCTGAGCATTGTTTCTGACCATGTCCATCCCTTTATGACCACCATGTACCCATCCTCTGATGGCTACTTCCAGCAGGATAATGCACCATGTCACAAAGGTCGAATCATTTCAAATTGGTTTCTTGAACATGACAATGAGTTCACTGTACTAAACTGGCCCCCACAGTCACCAGATCTCAACCCAATAGAGCATCTTTGGGATGTGGTGGAACGGGAGCTTCGTGCCCTGGATGTGCATCCCACAAATCTCCATCAACTGCAAGATGCTATCCTATCGATATGGGCCAACATTTCTAAAGAATGCTTTCAGCACCTTGTTGAATCAATGCCACGTAGAATTAAGGCAGTTCTGAAGGCGAAAGGGGGTCAAACACAGTATTAGTATGGTGTTCCTAATAATCCTTTAGGTGAGTGTATGTATGTGTATATATATATATATATATATATATATATATAATCTGAAATGAGTGCCTGTGATCTGTATAATACACAATTCACCAAGATCACTTTTAATTTCACAATACTCCCAGCTCCCAGTCTCTGCCTAAATAACATATTTAGTTGGTTTGGCACATATCATGTTTTAAGGTTACATGCTCATTCTTGTCCTTACGTGTAATTTTTCATAATTTGTAGATGTACGTTTCTCACACACACATTTTTCACCCTTGGGAATAGCCAGTATCTTGTAAATCACTCAACACAGCTCTCCTACTCTCAGCCCAAAAGAACATGCCTAAGAAACATAACACAGGCCAAAATGTCACTTGCTAGACTGCCGTACTTGACATGGCCTCATCCTGTAAGCTGCTGATCAGCCAGAAGGGGTGGTTATTACTGTTGGTAGTCATCAACCAATTTAGCATGGCCTCTCGACAGAACTTGTGACATAAATAGATTTAATATTTTTCCTCCACTGATAAATAACCACATAATTAATAGGCTATATCTAATAATATTGGATTTACCAAATTATAAAAAAACGAGACTTTGATTTAGTAATCAGCAGTCTCAATCCAGTATGTTTCAATTCAAACGTGTGTGAACTGTCAATTTGGATTCATTGTCAGTTCCATGCTTATCTGAGCTGTTTTGTGAAATACATTCTTGCATTTGCACACACTGTGAGAGCCCTCAGGGCCAGGGGACTGTGCTTGGTCATTTCAAGATGACATGCCAGCCCTGCAGTAAGGAGATCTTACACCTGGGAAGCTCTGCAGGCTCAAGACACACGCTCTCACATGCTAGATTCTAAGATGCAAGTCTGATGTTCCTTACATTCATTGGACAGTTAAATTGTCAAAGTGTTTTTCTTTTTAATTGATTTTTTTCACAAGTAATACTATATATTTCAGACTTATTCAGACAAACATATGAATGTGTTGTTATTTGTAATTTGTACAATACCGGTCAAACGTTTTAGAACACCCCCATTGGAAAAATTGAGATGTTCTAAAACTTTTGACCGGCAGTGTATTTGAATAGCCTAATTGGCTTTCTAATTACAATTATTGCTGCTTAATTATAACTGAACAGATCACTCTAATTTGTAATTGTATTCTAATACCAGTGCTTCATTAATTTAGGTGTAATGGCAGTGGTACTTGACCACAGGTCTGCTTCTTGGGCATCCCCTGGGCACCTATAGCTCCTATATCTGGGCAAAAGTGTTCAGTATGTTCTTAGGGACAAAACATTAAAATTGAATGAGCAGGCAATTGGAACCCTGTTTTTACTTTTACTTTTCAATCAATCAACTCATCCACATTACTTCATACAGTAGAATGGGGCAACTCTGATGAAGTACCATCACCTAGCAGTTTGATCAATTTTGAGCTCTTTTCTGAATAGCATGTTTACTGCGCACTTAAATCAATATTAACTGTGGTGCGTTGCTGTTTCGTCTTTTCGATTTCTGCCAGAGCCTGTAGCATGTACAATGAGAAGAGTACACAACTGTTGCCCAATGGGACTCTCGCTGATTTCAGTGCTTGGCTTTGCTCTTGATTCTCTACCCAGACATTTGGTCACCAGGCAGATTACAGGCTTAATTGTGTGGCAGATTGTGTGGTGAAATTAATGCTGCATTGTAGCAGAATACAAACTGGAGGAAGCTGCTTACAGTTCTGTACGAAAACAACCGGACCCCGCAAAAACACCCTTTGAGTGTTAAAAAGTTTCTTATCCCAGAAACATTCTTCTGGTTTTGCAAGCTTAGGCCTATGTTTGTTCATAAGTAGAAGTTGCATTTTGATTGGGTTTCCTCTCTCGTTTCCTCTCTCTCTCTCTCAAGATTTTAACATGCAAAAGGTTTTCAGTTTTTAGGGACCAGCTTTGTTACTGTTACTGTGTGTTTTTTATTCAGGTTTTATCTTCGAATGACTATAAAATGAATTATTTAAATGACTGATGGGTTTTTGATAAAGGGGATCAAAAGTCAAGTCTCTCTCTCTGTCTCTCTCTTGTGCATTCTCTCCCTGGCCTCTTTCTTGTGTGTTTGAGGTGCAGTCACAGCTGCATCTGTTCTGAAAATGCTTTGTGATTTCTTTGATGGGTTCCCTACAAAGTCTCCTACCTTGGGTGTGAAATTGTTAAATTATTTGACAGCACTTCAGCATTAGAATTTTTTTTTTTTCTTCATTCTGTTTTTTGTTTTTTGACGCATAATCTTTTTTTTCTTGTATGTAATTATGGGAGTTCAAATGACCAGCACCTCCTTGGCACCCACCTGTTGAAGTTGTGCCCATTTTGTTTATAGCTTATCAGGATGGTAAAATTCTCAGCAAGTATACCAAGGACACTGTATCAGCCAGGATTTGAACCCACAACCCTTGCAAGTTAACCAATTGCGTAGAACAATACAATGTGCCATTTCTATTACTTTTAGGTGAAGGGTGTTTTTTGGCCAAGTGCCTCAACACATGGACATAAATACAGTATTTAATGTAAGAGCATACCTAACTTATTCAACACTTGAATTTATTCAAACAAAGGTGTTTCATGGAATTGGCCCTTGAGCCCTAACCAGTACTCTGCACTGCTGCCCAGGTAGCCGTGGCTTGGAGAAGGTATTGGTCTCATATGGTATTGTAGTGTGTCATGCTGCCTGCTTGTTTCTTTTTTTGGAAAGTGACATTTGTGTGTACTATCCCATTCCCAACCCACCCCCTGCTCCCTTTTCTTTACCAACTTTATTCTTTCAGCTTTCTTTACTCTGGTATAAACTGGTATAGTCCTTTCCCAGTACACAGTACTTGTGGGTTACACAGTGTGCTTCCTGACACAGCTTTCTTTACCTTCTTCTTCGTGCTTAGTGATGGGATAGTGATTTTCATCCACAAGTTTAGCGTCTGCCTTGGGTGCCATGCAATGTGGATCTGCACAGCATAGTCTGAGCGAACCTCTGGACTCGGCACAGAGGAGTCGCAGTCTTATACAGGTTCACATTAGCCCACCGCCCACTTGTCTGACACCCTTTTGTGAGTTTACCAACACTGAATTATTTACACAAGCAACCAAAAAAATGGAAGAAGAGAGAAGAAAGAAAAGCACCTGAGGCAATGCCTCCCCTGTCATATGCTCAGTGTGACCTGGCTGCGTGTCTTTGGTGATTGGCTTCCCTGATGTGACATGACGAACAGCTAGTCTGACAGCATGCACACTGTACCGTACCCTCTGGACCAGTTGCTACATTCCCAAAGCACAGCTGATGGACAATTAGAGTAGTGAAGCACAGAACAGAAACTGCCTAATGCCCATTGCCCACTACATATGACAGGACTTCCTCTGAAGATGGAATCCAGCAGAGGGGAAGTAACCGAGGGGATTAGATTAAAGCACAAGAGACTGCTCTTCAGAAAGCTGACCCCATCAAATGGGTAATGGACTGGGGAGAAGTCTGTTGCTCATTTTTACATAATAATACATCTTCCTTCAATCCTATGAAAAGATCATCTCAAGAAAATAATTTATCGCAAGCCAATAGTGGAGAGTGACCATTGAATGATCTCTAGTCTGGTTTTGCATTGATAATAATTTATTGATTTTAAAGGATCATAACTTTACAATGCATTGTGTTTGTCACCTTCATTTACTTGCTGTGGTCCCTGTTATTGACTTGTGTAATAGAAACGTAAACCTAAAAACAGATCTTTCCATGCACGCTACAGATTTTAGTACAACCTAAGTTTGATATGTAAAAATACTGAATTTATGGACCCATTTTTTCAGATTTGTATAGATCTTTATCTCATTATAACAGACATCCATCCATTTTCAATAACAACCCCACCCAGCGGACACGCAAGACAGCATAATCTCTGGAGTGGAGGCCAGGCAAACCCCAAAGGCAGGAATCGAACTTGGGTCCCAGGAGCTGTGAGGCCTGCTAATTCCAATGAGTCAATGCAGAGTCATGCAGCAGCTCTCAAGTTTTAAGTGTTAATCATCCTGAGGAATTTTCTCATCTGCTAGTCATGGACTTGTTCAGAATTTCACAAAGCTCTGATTTGACATGTTCATAAAACAGCAAGACTTAAATCCTGCATTCAGAAGTCTCCGGATGAATAAAATGGAATGCCCACAACAATGAACACCCAGAATCCAGTATAAACCGGCAGTCATAATTAAGATCATAATTAATTGCTGAAACATGTGACGAGCTGTAGTTAGACCAACCGTAACACTGAGTCTTGAATAATACATGATCTTAATGAGCTATAAATGTTCCATTCAGATTTCATTCACATTTAACAACACTTTACCGTCAGAGATTATTCAGTGTGTGCTTAATTTAGCTTCTTTTAAATGTTCTTTTTACAATTTCTTTGATTGTCTCCTAGACTCTTTGTATAGGGGACCAAATCTGCACTGAACTAACAGGCGAAGGGTCTGTGCATCGGTGACCATGTGACACCCCCTTAAGGCCTCAATGCAAAAGTGGAGCCATGCCTTGTTCGGAGATAACAGTGCAGTCTCCCTGGCGCCTGGAAAGCCTCCATTTCAGACAGAGAACGGAGAAAATCCTGTTCTGTCTTCAAGCCCATTTACGCCCATTAACACTTAATTGTGGTTGGTTAAGATGAAATCCAGTTTCCAACCCATGCTGTCTGAACTACAGGGCCCAAGCTACACTCTGGGCTGAGGTTTTTGCTGGTGGAGTCACCCTGTCCTTTCAGTGCTCTCTCTTCTCATTCTGTCACAAGACAGCGAAATAGAACTAAACCGGATGTTACAAATGTAGATTTGCTTAAATCAGGAGGATCTGAGCTCTAGTCTTGGGGACTTTTTGCCTGAGGAGAGGCTGGTATTGGTGAAGATGGGCTTATGATTTGTACACAAAGACTAGCCAGTTTCTTTCTAAAAACAGTGGCATGCCAATGTCAGGCAAAATATAAATAAGAAAAAAATGTATTCACATAAAAAATAACATGGGCTTGGATTATATTGTTTTTTTGTTTGTTTGTTTGTATACAAAATACACAGACTGCTAAATCCCAACAAACGAACAAAACATTGCAAGGTCTGGAGCCAGGTCTTCAAAGTCAGTTTCAAAGTCTCGAGGTGTGAGATCAGTTTCAAAAATGCTGCTTTCCTGTCATCGTCCATGTTCACTTGCTACTATGGTGAGTTTTTCAAGTGCAAGTAAACCTGGATACAAATGTGTAAAATATCTTGATTCACATCATTATCATCCGTGAGCTGTACAATACGCTGACATATTATTATTGGAAATGCACACTGCCCAGTGGATCACAAGTGGATCACCACCAGGATATTCTTTAGGTTTGCAAGGCTTATACAAATAAGGGATACCATTTGGAGACTGCTTTACAGAAAGGGAAAGAACCCCCCAAAAATGGGAGATGCTGAGGTGGTGATTTTTGGTTGTGGTTTTACTCAGAAGAAGCCAGCTGTCTCTCGTTATCTGCTTATTGCAGCACAGGGACATGCCCAAGCCCAACTCTGTTCACTTTCACACGCAGACCACTGATCTGATGGGCAGATAGTGATCTGAGCAAATCTGAGCACCACACCATTGCTCCCCTGGGGCTCCTCGCCAGGCTCTGGCAATAGGGATGTGAAACACTTCAAACATGACCACCCTTTAAAACCCAGAACTTGGGTAGTGATTTCAAGAGCCTTTAATACACCTGTGCGCAATAACAACCCTGATGGGTTTCAAATGGCAAAACACAGCCCAGATGCAGTCTTGCTCATATTCAAGTAATGTCCACTGCAAAGGTCAGCCCTGTAGCTGCACTGTGAGAGGATGAGAGTTGTGTCTGTGTCCATAAACTAGTTTCCAAGTCACAAGCCAAGATTCCTTCTTTTTCTTCCTTCTTTTCCTTCTCTCACTTTTTCCTTTCGTTACGTTTCTTTTTTCTTTCATTCTTTTTCTTTCACTTTCTCTTTCTTTTTCAAACATAACCATTTCACAATAAAAAGATTGGAAGATAAATTACTGTTTGTTTTGGGGGGGCATGTGTAGCTAGAGTGAGAGAGAGCACAGCAATGAGCCTTTTAGAAAGCAGGACTTCAGCCTGGACATTGTGTGCCTCCCTGTGCCCGGAGGAAGGGGGAAGTACCTTCTTATTCATGGCGAAGGCAGTAGTATTGGCTGTGGCTCAGTCATACTCAGTCATACTCCACCTACATGCAGCCCCCCAGCAGAGCCAGGAAGTCCTATGCCGACCACCATGGGTAATTGGTTACCTGGGGGAGGAAGCCAGTACTCGGCCAGATTTTGGTGGACTCAACCCAGGGTGCCCTAGCACTTGGCACAGAGTCACTGGGTTAATCGCAGCACTGAGCAAGTTCCCACGTGAAATTTCTGGGGCCAAGTGCCAATCTGTCTAGCCCTGGGAAGGCCTGGTTTCACTTCTCTGCTTGCCTGGGCTCTGCTGTCCAGAAGCCTTAGAAATCTAATGGAGGCTGTTGAAGGATGAGGGTAGCCAAGTACATAAAACTGGTTTACACAGTTTTTCAGTGGATGTGTGGATTATTTTTCTCCAGCAGCCCAGATGACTGTTTTATGCACCATTATTATGATGATGATGATGATGATGATGATTATTATTTTTATGTTCAAAATTAATGACATGCAAGGACTGTAACTGGTGCACTAGGGCTAAGGTGCTTTGTAGAGCAGTACTACCAAAATATTTAATTCCATACAGAACTCAAAGAAGGAAGTAGAATATTTAAATCCAATACAGGGTTCCGCATTACAGCAAAAGGAAACGCTAGATTTTAGCTTGAAAACAGAGCCTGTTGAAGCAAGAATAAACCCAAAGGGTTTTGATTTGGTATGGTGGGGCAGGGTGATATAGCGCTCAACTGGACTGCTGAGGACAGTTTCAAGGTTTTGCAACACAGAGGGATGAATCTACACGGCCAGAGAGAATTTTCAAATGCCTTGGAACGGTTATGCAAGGACACCCTCCCCATTTGTGTATCAAGAGATTATGGCAGTGACAGGCAAAGCTTAACTGTACTGCTGAAGATGTGATTTTGGGATTAGTGTGTGTTTTAGTTCTTTCTTTCTTTGTGAGCTCACTGTGCCATTGTAGTAAAATAGTCAGAGACTTCCTAGCACTACACTTTACATGGATTTCTTAATGGGCACTGGGCACTGACACCTAGTAGTAAACCTGTACCTGATTTGTATACCCCCCCATACCATGATGTTTAATAAATGTAATATCTTTGGAAATTACATAGCCTACCCAGACACGGTTACATAAGGTCCAATCTGATTGAAGTCCGTGGGTGAGGTGGACAACGCGCAGTTGCTGTTGAAAGCTCTGGAAATCAGCAGATTGTATGTGTGTGTGTGTGTGTGTGTGTGTGTGTGTGTGTGGAATGGGGAAGCAACCAATCATGGTGCTTGTTGCATGCACAGACTCTTGTGACACTGTACCCTTGCCAGCACATTAGCTAAAACTAACCTTGTTTCCTTTCAAAGTTAGTTTTTTTTTTTTTTTTTTTTAATTTAAAGGCCTTAGCAAAACGAAGCTGCCCTTTTCCCAGCTGTTAGCTTGGTGTAACGCTAATTGCGTTGTTGTTCTGGCCAGAGGATCTAATTAGCTTATTTGTTTCTTCTTATAGGTCCAGCAGTCATGCCCGTAAAACTACCACATCTTAGGAGTTGGTGTGATTGTAACTTGAGTTTAAAAAAACATAAAGGATGTTAAACCCACAACTTAAGAGTCTTGAAAAGTCATTGAAAAGATTGCAAGAGAGCCTTATATGCTGTTTGGTGTCCAGATACTGCAATTTAAATATCTACATATTCATAGGGTCTCTCTCTCTTTCTCTCTCATTCTCTGTTCTAGGTTTGTGGTGTTACTCTTCCAAATCTCCCTGCTTTTACATGA
This sequence comes from Amia ocellicauda, assembly GCF_036373705.1. Taxonomy (NCBI): domain Eukaryota; kingdom Metazoa; phylum Chordata; class Actinopteri; order Amiiformes; family Amiidae; genus Amia; species Amia ocellicauda. The sequence continues at coordinate 20,741,372 of NC_089852.1, read as the reverse complement.
TAACAGAGAGTTGAAATCAGAGGTAAGGTGACAGCTTTCTTCCTCCCTGCATTTGTGCATACTTCACAGCCTTACACAAGATCATGTAAGCATTAGACATTGTGGTTTTGTGTTGGTTTTTGTGACTTGTTAGTAAGGTGTTGACTGTTCATCCCAAAATCTAAAGATTTGTCTTCCGCTGACATCAAATACACAGTCCTCTGCACATACAAAATAATTTGTATTTGAATAATTAAGGCATTGAAGAGTCTTTTATCCAAGCTGACTTATATGTCTCAAAAAACGCATGTTTTGCATATACACAGCACTGCAAGGGTAACAGTTCCACTGTCAAAACAATCCTCTGCACATGGCAGTGAATACCAGTAAAGTAGAAGACAAGACTAGGATGGTCTGCAGGTGTCCTCTAAACAGGCATATCTGAAGGAGGTGCTGAAAGGTGTGAGAGACTGTGGTCCTAATACTCAAGGGCCGCTCATTCCACCCCCCAGGTGCGAGAGAGGAGAGAGAGCGAGGATGGGCGTCACTGAGGGAAGGCCTGACTAATCAACCTGTAGAGTAGGAATTAAATAGGGAGAGACGAGACCAAAGACAACGAGGAGCAGTGGCTAAGCACAAGGCTGTTGAATTTGATAGGAACAGCACAATCTGTATATAAACCACATAGTCCCTGGCCCACAAACCCAAGTGAAATTCATTGCATGCATGTAGGTACTGATACCGAGACCATTCTCAGTCTTATGTAGAGCACTGCCGTCAACAAGTAAGAGGTTGTGCAGACAAATTCCCAAGAGTGAAATGGTGCCAATTTGAACTACGCCTGGCTTCCTGTATCTCTTTCTTCTAAGGGTTTGGGGGCTTTACTCTGGAGCAAAGCAGAACAGTTCTGCTGCTGATGCTTATTTCATTACGCTCAGGGTTACATATTGCCGTTCTAAATATACATAAACTGGTCTAAGTTTGCCGCCGCCCCTTTTAGAATGCAGCTGTCTCTCGTGACGGCACAGACCCACTGAGAGCGAGGACCATCCTTCTGTGGGCTCAGACCTTGGAAGCCTCAAGCTTGGTTTACAGTCACTATCACTTTCACTTGTTCATTTACTGGAAACCATGGCCAGCACTCGCTTCTGCGCAACTGCAGAGCTTTTTTTTTTTTTTTTTTTAATTTTCCCCGCAGACGACACAGAGCACGGCAGGTCGGGAGGAAGCTGGTACCCTGGCAATTGCCGCTTCTCTGTTGGTTTGCTCGAAGCAGCTGACTTCCTGCAAGATTTGCTGCTGCCCCCATCCCCTACTTCCTGTGATGGCGCACACTGGCGTGACGGTGCTCACTGCTGCTGCCAACTCTTAATCCACTCCCTGTCGCTTTAAAAGAGCAGCAGCAGACAGAAAGTAGTAATACATTTAATTGAAAAAAAGAAAATGGAAATGCTTACTATAGTAGTCAGGAATGATTTGCCCAGTCGTGCTTTTCACTGAGTAAAGGCTGCTGCTTTCTTCCTTTGATGTTAAAAAGAGTTGTTTGTGAGTGAGGACATCCCACAAGGTAAGGTAACCATTACTGTCGCATTGCAGGGCCCCCTTTCTAAAGCTGCAGTTTGCTTTCGTTTCTTTTCCTCACTTCCTTCATGTCGCGTGTGTGTGTGTGTGTGTGTCTTCTGGTGTGTCCGTGTGACTCGCCATGCTCAGTAGGACGTTTCCTGAAGAACACAACTCTCAAGAAGCGCAACAGAGTGGAGTGGGGGATAGTGTGACACAACACTCCGGTGCCCATTGTCTTAAGATCTGTACATAAGGTTCTGCCCGAACTGCTCCCATTCTGCCTTTTGGAAGCTTGTGAGAATTTCTAATAACAAATCATTGGAATGAGAAACTGGGATGATCTAGATCACTCCCCACCAGCGTAGAATACATGTAAACATCAGGTGAAGTAAATAATAACTGTATTGGCACGTTGTTTCAACTATGCAACATTTCATGGTTTGTTGTATTGAATTTATTTGATAATTTGAATTTTATTCTATTTTTCTTGTTACTTGTAAAAGGGATCCATCCATCAACCCTTTCAGAAAGCTGTTCCCTTTCTACTTTGTACATTTATTTTGTTAAATCAACCACAAAAAGCTACCGCAGCACTGTATGTTATCTCTAATTGCCTTCAATAGGGACTCCTCAATACAACATTGGTAGAATTGTCTCCTGCTGTGTGAGCTGAAAAGTACAGAGCTGAAACGAGAGTAAGTGAAGTGTGCATATACTTGACCAGCTGTGGCTTCAAAACTAAAATTGCACCTCTTGGCTACATTCACGATATTTCCAGTGTTATTAGTATAACTGACAAATTCCAAAAGAAGGCCTTCCCAGTTTGCTTAACAGGATGCAGCTTTATCCACCCTGGGCTTCTGTACCTGCTGTGATGCAGAGAGGCATGCGGTACCTTTGCTGTGTCCTAAAAGCTGATAAGTGCAGACAAGATGTTAAGTCAAAGTTAAGAGCTAAGGAAAGGGGGCAAAGGGGAAATCAAAATAAACAATACGAGTACTAGTAATGCAAAAGCAAAAAACATTGTATAAGTGCAATTTTACGGGAGAATAAATGACTAAATTACAAGTACAGTCTGAAAAGATGCATCTTGAGTAATCACCGGAAGGAAATCAGGGACTCTGCTGTTTAATAAATATTAAAAATGCATGTAGTCTGGTTTACAGCCTAACAACCCTCACAAGGGGCCAGTCTTGTGTGACCAGACAAGGATATCATCAGCAGAAGCAGAAACAGGAAGTGAAAAATTAGGGGTTTACTAGAGCTCTGCATGTTCCCAGTATAAAGCACACACTCTGTACTCCCTCTGTACCCCCTGTGCACGCTTTAGCCCATGTCGTCATTGAATCTCTCCATCACCCGCTCCTAATAAGAAGCTATTATCTTAAGTGCTCTTCAATGTGTTGACCTTGGTCAGAATTTGAGGAAGAAGAGTGGTGGAAGTGTATTTTTTTCTGCCCTAAGGAAATTAATAATGCCATTCCATTAGTGTTTCACCAGCTGCATGGTATACCTTGTGGCTCACCAAGTTTGAATTCTCTTTTGGGTATCAGCTGTGTTGCTCTCCTCCAGTCCCCTTGACCCAAATCCTGTTCAAACATTATAGGTTGAGCCTGACAGGAGTTGGGGGGCAGAAGAATGGCCTCAGAAGAAAAGGTTGCAAAACGCTTTAAAGCAGTGCCATAGTCCACCTGCGTGTGACCGCTACCAATCGGGGGCATTCTGGTGCAGTGAAATAACTACAAAAGACCGTTCTCTGATGCTTTTGAGAAGGCTTGTCTGCTTTCATATGAATCAATAAAAATCCCTTATGAAAAAGAAGTGTAGTTAAGTAGTCTACACTGTAATGACACTTAAGTATACCAAACATACACTCTCAATCATACTTAGTATACTTAGGGGTCATTCACAATTTATTTTCTTTTCAGTAGCATCGTCCTTGTGGCACTATGAATTTGATCAGCATTGTATGTGCGCTGTATATATTTATCATCAATCAATATGTCCGTGCAGATGGTTCTGTGTCCGAGCAACAAACTTCACGTTGACCATTTCAACCACAAAGCAACAGGCCTTTTGGGAAGTAAAATACTTTAGTTCCTTGATCCCAGAGTGTGTACCGATAACTGCTTGATTTATTTATGGTCTTCCCCTCCTATAAACGGAAGCAGATTTCTCCCCCACTGTGATCCTAACTCTTGGCCAGTGACTCAGAGTAGTGTTGTACCAGAGCATTGAGCATTAGCCTTCTTTGATATTGTGTAACGCACAAACATAATGCTACATTAATTGAACAATTAAGCTACAGTGGTGCAAAACTATTATTGATATCTTACATCAACTACACTGACTACAGTTACCTGTCCAGACTGGGCTGAGTGCAGTGGGTGGTAGCAGTGGTTGTGTTGTATACCCATTTGTATTACTGTGATGTTGCTTCTGAAAAGTAGTACCTGCATCATGAGTTTAGAGTTTTCGCCAAAGTACTTTAGCTAGCTACTGCAGTGTCTTTCTTTCCTGCGCATAACACAGACTGTTGGTCTCAAATTAATGTTTTCAGAGCTCTTGGTGGTTTGTGGGAGATGGCAGTAGGTCCCCACTTCAGACAGAGAACAGTTAATATATTGAACATGAGGAATTGTAAAGGAATTGTATAAGCAAGCTTTCACTTCCCTGTAAAGATTCCTATCAAACCAGCAAAGGGAAAAGGTTTGAGGAATTTAACCTAATGCAAGACTAGTAGTTTCTTTGACCAATGCTGAGGGCTTATTGGAAAAACATTTTCAAATGAAATTGAGAACTTTCTTGTAGTCTTACAGCCCAAGGACACAACTGTGGTTTTCAACAGTTAATGCAACTCGGTTACGTCTTCAGCGACATTATCATTAACAAAGAGTAAACGGCAATATGTGTCACAGGCCTTATCTTTTTTTGTATGTTCTTTCTCCAGTCGTCCCTCTTTCAGGAATTTGTAGAATTCCTTTTTTCTCTCTTCTCCACAATTGTTTGTCCTAGTCGGTTTTTAGTTTTACAAACATTTCATAGAGCAGGGCACCTGCTTCCATTCTGACCAACAATGTTGAATCAAATAAAAGGAGTGATCTAGCCAGTGTTAGAATGTCTGGTTAGAAACTAGGATCAGGATGACTCTATAATGGAAATCAAATGCAGCATGTTTTAAGACCGAACACCAGGCTGCATTACACAAAGAGAAGTGGGTTTCTGGAACAAATACCTGTGTGTTGTGGATGACTAAACAAGCAAGCCAACCAACTCCCTCTTGTATGTCCTAATGCACAGCACAGACTTGCTCTTAGAAAGATTCTCCAGGCATAATTTTGACAATTAGAGGTAAGGAGGAGGGGAGGGACTGCTATCACTGTAACACAGACATCAGAGGATTGAACAGAAAAGGGTGTAACATGTTTCTTTCTTCCCACACTTATATGTGCTGTTGACACTTTTTTCTAAGAAAAAATCAATCCAGCCAGAAACTATAAATGCAGAAGTTAAAAAAAAATAAAAATAAAAAGGTCCCAGAAGGAAGTGAATTTTCATTGACACAATTAATTTGTGAAGTACTTAAATTCTTGTCAGATGTTACAGTTGCTCGGAAATTTGTATAAAAGTTGGTACTGATTAACCAGCACTGTGAGAAGAAGTTTACAGTGCTTATAGAAAGTCTACACCCTTTTTCAAAATCTTAACTTATTGTTGCCTCATTGTTTAAAATGCTTTAACATTGTTTTGTTAGTTTTTTTAATTTTCGACATCTGCTAGCTTACAACGTCCGTGTTAAAAACAATTGTCTTGAAATCTGTAGAAAATGTATGAAAAATAAAAATTGAAATAACTTGTTGGATAATTGTCCAACCACCTTGTAATAGTAATCCTAAATTAGCTCAGGTGTAAAGCAACCACCTTCAAAATCACACACCAAGGTAGTGGCCTCCATCTGTGTTACATTGTCGTGATTCAAATTTCAGAATAAATTCAGTGGTTCCTGTAGGTTCCCTCTGCTGGGTCGTGGGATGAAAAAATATTAAAGGCCTTGGAACATGGGCAAGACAGTAATTAAGAAGTGGAAGGTGTATGCACCACCAAGACCTTGCATAAATCAGGCTGTCCCTCCAAACTGTATGGCTGCAAGAAAGAGACTGATCAGAGAGACTACCACGAGGCCAATGGCAACTTTGCAAGAGCTACTGGCTTTTATGGCCAAGACTGGTCAAAGTGTGCATGTTACAACTATCCAAAGCACTCCATAAATCTGGCCTGTATGGTACTCAAGAATCTTGAGAACCCACCTTGAATCTTGAAGTATGCAAAAAAACACTCGAGATTCTGTAGCAATGTGGTTTAAAATTTTGTGGTCTGATGAAACCAAAATGGAATTTTATTTATTTATATATATTTATATTATTTATATATTCCCATCACTGTGCTGCCCCCCCCCCATTTTCTTATTTTTTAATTTTTTTCCCAAGCTATTATCTCAGTTTCATTTGTGCTGTGTGTGAACAGGCTGACATCTGTGATGGCCAGCAGCGGTGGGGAGTTACATAACGCACATAGGCATGGACTCGCTCACAGACCCCAGAGAGGCGCTAACTCAGCACTGTCAGAGAATAGAGAAATTGCATTTGAAAGGTTTTTTGTTTTCTTTTCCTTGCAGCAGCAAAAATGCAGTTAATGTATATGCAGCAGAGAAAAAAGACAATGTATATACACTTCAGTCGCAAACAACAGTATTGGCAGCTTGCATTAAAAATAATTATACTTAAATGAGTTTTTATTGCTTATTGAACCATACTTATTTATCAGCGGCACCTTTCAAAAGAAGTTGAGCACTGATACCTGCTTGTAGAAAAGATGATCGGTTATCGGTCTGTTGAGACATGGGCTGGAAAATGGTATTTACAGCTATTTATTAATTAATATTGTTTTAAACATTACAAGCCCAGACGGTAGAGAGCCAGTGGCAAAGGACGTAGGATCTCACTGTTTCTCTCTCTCTCTCTCTTTTTCTTTTTCTTTCTTTTTCTTTCTTTCTCACTGATCAAACAAGACTGCCCTCTCCTTATTGTTACCTCTGCTGTTCTCACACTGGGAGGGTGTTTGAGCCAAAAATAAGTACTGTTTGAAGTCACAACACCACAGTAAAAGCTCGTGGGTCTTTCACAGTGAGGGCTCTGCATCTCTGTGTGCAGGGCACAAACACAGTGGTTTGGCAGGCCGTGGTCATGGCCTAGCAGTAGAATACCATGAAGACTCGCCACACTGGTGACATGGTGACCCAAGGAGAAAGGAAAATAGTACTCATGCTCACATGTCAAATTCTACGTGTTACTACAGCCATAAAGCAGTTTCTTTGGAGACTGTGGGAACACCTACTGATTATTACAGTCATTTTGGTGAATATTTGGCCGCTCGCTTTTGTCTCCACCCGTTGGCTCGTACACACCAATAACGAGATGCATTGCGGTTTAATTTGCTCAGTATAGATACTCTCTGTGAGATGATAAGGATTGACTATGAGAAATCAGGGGAGAAACCATTTTATCGTTCTTTTGATGAAGAAACCTAGCTATAAAGGATGACTATTTAGAGACCACAAACCAATCATGAAAGCTGACGGCACTTTTGAATTAATCAATATTCCTCCTGATTTATTTAGATTTCTTTTAGATTTACCTCCGGTCACTCTGATCTTCAACACAGCCTATATTTACACATATGTGTGTTTGCACATCTATTTGTTTGGAATTTGTTTTCCAACGTGATAATGCAACTCTCCACAAAACTGCAGGGCCTCCGTCAATTTCCACTGCCTAACTGAATAAGCAGCTGCCAGAACCAGAAGTTCGTCCAGTCGGGGCTTTTGTAAGTATAGGCAGGTTTGCAGTGTTGTTGTTGCTGCAGGGCATTGCAATCAGGGTACCATTATGAGAAGGGTGGGGTCAGATAAGTACTTCCACTACAGAGATCACCGCAGATTTCCGCCCCCGCCCCGGCCCCATTTGAGCTCTATTTTAATGATTCATTCATTCTAGGTTATCCATCCTGTTATTGATTAATTAATGGACTCCCTTTTGAGCTCTTTGCTTAGATCTTTCTTTCACTTCCACTTATTTTTATTAATTGATAATTCTGATAATTATTTCCATATATATATATATATATATATATATATATATATATATATATATATATATATACACTCACCTAAAGGATTATTAGGAACACCTGTTCAATTTCTCATTAATGCAATTATCTAACCAACCAATCACATGGCAGTTGCTTCAATGCATTTAGGGGTGTGGTCCTGGTCAAGACAATCTCCTGAACTCCAAACTGAATGTCTGAATGGGAAAGAAGGGTGATTTAAGCAATTTTGAGCGTGGCATGGTTGTTGGTGCCAGACGGGCCGGTCTGAGTATTTCACAATCTGCTCAGTTACTGGGATTTTCACGCACAACCATTTCTAGGGTTTACAAAGAATGGTGTGAAAGGGAAAAACATCCAGTATGCGGCAGTCCTGTGGGCGAAAATGCCTTGTTGATGCTAGAGGTCAGAGGAGAATGGGCCGACTGATTCAAGCTGATAGAAGAGCAACTTTGACTGAAATAAGCACTCGTTACAACCGAGGTATGCAGCAAAGAATTTGTGAAGCCACAACACGTACAACCTTGAGGCGGATGGGCTACAACAGCAGAAGACCCCACCGGGTACCACTCATCTCCACTACAAATAGGAAAAAGAGGCTACAATTTGCACAAGCTCACCAAAATTGGACAGTTGAAGACTGGAAAAATGTTGCCTGGTCTGATGAGTCTCGATTTCTGTTGAGACATTCAGATGGTAGAGTCAGAATTTGGTGTAAACAGAATGAAAACATGGATCCATCATGCCTTGTTACCACTGTGCAGGCTGGTGGTGGTGGTGTAATGGTGTGGGGGATGTTTTCTTGGCACACTTTAGGCCCCTTAGTGCCAATTGGGCATCGTTTAAATGCCACGGCCTACCTGAGCATTGTTTCTGACCATGTCCATCCCTTTTTGACCACCATGTACCCATCCTCTGATGGCTACTTCCAGCAGGATAATGCACCATGTCACAAAGGTCGAATCATTTCAAATTGGTTTCTTGAACATGACAATGAGTTCACTGTACTAAACTGGCCCCCACAGTCACCAGATCTCAACCCAATAGAGCATCTTTGGGATGTGGTGGAACGGGAGCTTCGTGCCCTGGATGTGCATCCCACAAATCTCCATCAACTGCAAGATGCTATCCTATCAATATGGGCCAACATTTCTAAAGAATGCTTTCAGCACCTTGTTGAATCAATGCCACGTAGAATTAAGGCAGCTCTGAAGGCGAAAGGGGGTCAAACACAGTATTAGTATGGTGTTCCTAATAATCCTTTAGGTGAGTGTATATGTATATATATATATATATATATATATATATATTGCAGTGAAAATGCAAGTGCTTAGTTCCCCCTTTTCCTTGTTTTGGGTTTTTCATAATTTATTAATCCTTTGATATAAATTAAAGCTGTTCTAATTCATGTCCCTCGCTACCCATGTATGAAATTGACTTCAGAAATGGACGTCACTGGAAATATATTCCTGTCCTCACTGGAAACTCTTGTGTCCTTTCCTCAAGATGGTTACAAATGTGCAGCCTTTACATGCAAATCATACAACTGAGCTATGACACCTATCATAAATTTGGGAAGCCATCTACACAGCAGTATCTGATGTGTGGTTAAGGCTCTGGACACCTGAATGCAGGATCATCGGTTCAGTCCCAGGTGGGGTACACTGCTGTTGTACTCTTGAGCAAGGTACTGTACCTAGATTGCTCCGCAAAGACAATAACAATTGTTATAATATCAAGTTACACTGGATAAAGGTGTCTGCTAAGAAATGTAATAATACAAATAGCTTGTGCATTGTGCAGGGCCTGTTTTGCATAGTCTTGCAAGAGAATAATACTTACAACATGGGTACAGAAGTATCATGAGTGAAAAACAGACAATTAAAGTACTTATGATCATACTAATTTGTGAGAGATCTGCTCTTTTTGATCCTGCTTAGACTGAGATATTTCCCAAGTCATGCTAGACTTGTTGCTCACAATAGAGATTTAACATCCTTCCTTAGTTACAAGCTATTTAACCTTCTTACAAATCCAAAGAGCCATAAGAGATGTACGCATAGATGACAAACCCAGAGCCCCATGCAGCTTCAGCGCCTGCTCGTCCTGCGGCAAAGACAGGAATAAGATTGAAAGAAACAGCCTAGGGGGGAAGTAAGGGAAAGCAGTTCCTGAAAACAATGAAAACAACTAGAGGAAAGCAAGAATGCAGGCAGTGGGGAAGTAGAGGAGAGATGGATGGTGTAATTACAATGGAACGGCTAGCACTCCCACGTATACACATATCAGATGGAATTTATAATTGGGAAAACAGGCAGCAAAGATCCAGAAATCAATCGAAATGCCACAAATTGGCAGGTCCACAAAATGGGATGCACTCACACCAGTACCCAACCTTCTGCATTATCTTATTCACCAAGCCCCACTGCAGACTGTTGAGGGAGCCCATTATAACATGGCTCTGGTTTGCAGGCCTCAAAATCTGCAATGTATAATTCATTCCTACCAACTATAGTAGCTCATCTTGACTTTAATTACCCAGGCTGAACTTTGGATGAGAGAAACAGCATCTTGTTGATTTGTCTCAAAGGGCTGCACTGCAATGTGACTGTCGTTTAAGGTACCGGAAAGGTGTCAACAGGCAGGTGAAAAACAAGAATCAAGAAACTGACATTGATGTAGCGTGTTTTATTCCAGTCACCAAAATATTTTGTCTCTTTTGCCTCTCCAGTAAGTAAGTAAGTAATTATGGGGCCAGACTCTGACCTGTTTGTCTGGTTGTCTTGCAGGGTGCTGAAGATGGCAGTATGGATCCAGGCCCAGCAGCTTCAAGGGGAGGCTCTGCACCAGATGCAGTCTCTGTATGGCCAGCACTTCCCCATCGAGGTCCGGCATTACCTGTCACATTGGATTGAGAGCCAGATGTGGTACGTGTGACTCACTGTGCACTGCACTATTGTCTGCTTGCATGCATACTGGACACAGTAGTGGTGTCATACTATTATTGTTGCAACAGGATTATTATTATGGTTATTATTAATATCTGCCTTTGGCCAGGTCAACCTGCACTGTACCAGGAGCTGGACAAGAGTTACATATTGTAGAGTGGCATACCAAACTATATACAATGCAGTTCAATGTTTAGAAAGTAGAATTTACAGGATTATAGCCATGATCTAACATAGTTCATTCTATAACCCCTAGTGTATAATACAATAAAAAAAATGCTCAGTCTTTTTGTAAACACACCAAATCTCAAGCTTGCACCCTTTCATGTTATTATTTTTTTAACACAGTAGAAATTGGCTTTCTGCAACAAGTGAAACTGCAATCAGGTACAAGTTTGTAATTTTCCCAGAAGGTCAAACTTCGTGGATGTTTATCCAGGCCAAAGGGAGCATCCACATGAATGAACGTGAACAAAATAGTCACTTTGCAACAAGAAACATGCTGCCCTTAATAAAACAAAAACAAAAACAGAAGAATCAATGTTTTCATTTTTGCTGCCGCTTAGCCCTCTCATGTTCTAATGCTGCATTATCTTGGAAGGGACTCCATCGATTTGGAAAACCCCCAGGAGGAGTTCAAGGCCAAGCGGTTGCTGGACAGTTTGATCCAGGAGCTGCAGAAGAAGGCGGAACACCAAGTCGGGGAGGATGGCTTCCTGCTGAAGATAAAGCTGGGGCACTACGCTAGTCAACTAAAGGTGAGGGGGCCTGAGGGGGCAGTGGCAGGATAGACGTCCATTAATGCAACAACGAAAGCAAGGAGGCACCATTGTGGAAAGGAGCGAACATATACATAAACAGTGTATACAGGGCGCTATCAAATTCAAACTAACACCCTTGACACATAGATGACAAATATGCATGTAGCACAACACTGAAAATAAAACGGAGGATGCTCAAACACAGTAATACTAGGCAGCATTACTCTGCTTTTTAATTTACCACAGACATGAGTAAAGTTCCACCTGTTGACAAAGCTAGGCAACTGTAATGATTCTTTCCTTGTTAACATTCCTTTCTGTAACATTCATGCAATACCTGCCTTGTGTGTATGAAGTCTACAGTGGAGCAGCTTGGCATAGTATGAGCTGCCCTCAGTCAGTGTCAGTGCAGTAGTGTGCCGGTGCACTATCCCACCCTCACAAGATCTCGATCTGTTTTGTCTGTCTGTGTTTTATAAAAGACACTTTTTGTCTTGCAGAGCACCTACGATCGCTGTCCGCTGGAGCTGGTGCGCTGCATCAAACATATCCTCTACACTGAGCAGAGGCTAGTGCGGGAAGCCAACAATGTAAGCACTTCTGGGAGATGGTTCTGTGTGTGTATGCTTTGAGTGCAGTCTGCATGTATCATAGGGGCCTGGAAGTAATCCCTATAGTGCTGGGGCTTCATCGCTTGGTAGGACATTATGCTGACATGTGGAATGTGCTCATTGGCAGCCAAGATCACCAACTTCAACACAGGTGGAAGGAACTTAATCTCCTATTGCAGAGCTTTCCTGATTTTTATTTCAGCTTTTTAATATAAACCAACTACAAAAGCTGGCTTTTTACATCATTTCAGAATAGCCAGAAAATCAGTATCTTTCAAATGGTGCCTAATCAGAAAGCTGTGGCTGTTATGTGAATGATTTGGCTTGCATTATAAAGCCCTCTTTAACAATACTGGTTCATAGATAGTATAGCATTCTTACTGGACAGCCTGCTCCGAGAGCTCTGCTGATGATCTCACCTCCACAATGTTGCCACCAGTGTGCCTACTTGACATACACAACAGGGGCGTGCCGTGACCATTAACAAGGTATGCACTCAGGATGCTGACATGTCAACCCGTTTCAAATTTTCAAACCAACAGATTTGATATCCTTTGATGAAAGCAATCCCTCACGAATAGCACTACATTTAACTGATCTGCTGTAATTTTAATGTGTCGCGTTTTCCGTGGCTGGCGATTTGACACAGGTGACTGCATGTCACATGCTTAGAAAACTGAAGCTGATTGAAAGAAAACTGCAGTGGATTAGAACTTTACAATATGCAAGTGGCTTGATGGATATAACCTCATATATCTGTCAAATAACTTGCCCATTAAGTTGTAACACTTGTTAAAGTTGTGCACCCCTATTTAAGAGAACTGGAAACACAAAAATATAAGTAGCTTTAGGAGGTTAATTATTTTAATGGAGCAAAATGTGATGATCCCATGATTGCACACATCACTTATTCTTGTATGTCACGGCACTCCACTGATCTCCAAATCAATGCATCATTTGGACAGAAACATTGAATGGTGTTGCTGAGTGTGGTTATTCATGCTAAAGACACCATCAGAAAGGTTAAAGCTTGTTTTGGGTGTTGTCAAATTTCACAATCCCTTCACAAATGGGATCCCTGCCTAAATGCAAGTGGTGCCATGAAATTGTAAACCACTGAATAAAATCGATATGCCATGATCAAGCTAAATGGGTGAAGAGGATGGAACCTACCAAAACAAGAGTTTTATATCAAGAGAGAGAGAGAACTGGGGAGTGATATTGAGAGTGGGAGGTACAGCCCAATATAGATATAGATAGATAGATAGATGTAGATATATATAGAGAGAGTGAGAGAATAGTGTTGTGTGTGTAGCTATTTTGAAAATTATCATCATCATAGCCAGCTCAACAAAGTACAGCTGCTTGCAAATCTCCATCCCTGGCGCTGCATGGCTGGCCGCACAGTGACCCTGCACACTGCAACCTCCTCTCACGGTGGTTGGCTTCCCCCACTCTGTGTAGGATTTGCGCAGCCCGCCCACTGTGTGCCCTCAGACCTCTGGCAGCCCGTTTGCAGGTGGCCTTCAAAGGTCACTATCTGGGCAGATGGGTGTGGTGGTGTTCTGACACACAGGCATTCGATGATTGGTCAGCTTAGCAGAGGGCTATATCTGTGCACAGTGCCACACACCATCTCACTTCCCCCACCTATCCTTGCGTGGGGAAGCCTGATCACACACCACATCTCTCGAGGCGGCTCTCCAGCGATCTACATGGACGAGATGAATGCAAAACTCATCTCTCCTTCTGTTGAGTCATTTCCAAACCCCAGAACTGCACCAGGCTCCAAAGCTACAGCAGTTGTATCGTTTATTTATTTGTACTTTTTAGATCTTTATTTTCTTTCACATAAACCAACAAGCAGCTGTCAGATATTGCCAGCTGGATACCTTGGTGTGAACAAATTTACTTAGACAAACGGGGCGGGCAGGGTGATAATTGTATTTTGCTTTACTGATTCCTCTCTAAACGTGTCCAGGAACCTGCAGTTGTAAGCTCCTAAATGGATCAGACTGATGTTCAATGGGAGACGCAGTTGTTTCCCCAGCAGCCTCGGCTTTCCAAGTTCATGGTATTAATTCTTCTACGTGCATTTGAAAAGACTAACTTAGGAAAGCTACTGAGGAACACAAGAGCAGAATCAGAGCTACATACAGGACAGCTGTGCGAGATATTTGATCCCAGAATCTTCATTTCTGGAGTAATCTCAGAGTCTTCTCCAGCTACATGTATTCCCAATACCAACAACATGTTCTGTGAAGATGTCTCTTATTGTCTGTCCTGTAATTTCAATTTGGGCCCTTGCACCATTCCTTAGCTAGTTGGAATACCTCCACAAATTCCCCTTCCCAATAGTGATTGTTTTCTTTATGGTGATCGGTGTACAACGTCCCTTTGAGATCGAGGCTCACTCTAGTCACTCGTCTGCTGGCTCTTCCCAGGGTGGCAGTCTGTTGTTGTGAGCAAGTGTGAGTGCAGTCTTCTGAAAAGGAGCCTTCCTATTTTGTATTGTGTAGCGTGAAATTTACTTCCCTCGCTTTCAATTCTCCACTTTATACTATTTCACAGTCTCTTCCCCACATTGTCAGGATGCGCAATTAAAAACCCCAGATTATTTCAGTGAGATGCTCAATCGGGCTCAGCCCTACCCCTTTTCAATATTTCTCGAAGGCCTTCCTCCTTCCTGCATTCACATCTTTTGCATTCGTCAGCAGTCCCTCTGCAAGTGCACTAGTTTTTAGGCTGGTCTCAGTTTTTTTATTTTTTATTTTCTCTGATCAAGAGTGTGAAGTCTTGCTGTGTTGATTTATTTATTGGTTTATTTTTAATCTTCCCCTTTTGCCCTGTAGTCCAGCTCTCCGGGAGGAGGGCTGTTGGACAGCATGTCCCAGAAGTACCAGCAGATCAACCAGGCCTTCGAGGAGCTGAGGGTCATGACCCAGGACACCGAGAATGACCTGCGCAAGCTGCAGCACAATCAGGAGTATTTCATCATCCAATACCAGGAGAGTCTGCGTATTCAGGGTGAGCCCCCCCAGCTGGATATACTAATGCATGGCCAACTAAGGTATCTAGTAATTGGTGATTTAGAGAGACCTGTAAAACCTGCAGAATTGTGGCTCTGTAGGAACAGTGTTGACCACCCAGGTACTAATGCTTTGAAGGCGGTGGCACTCTATTACTAAAAGTAACAGGTAAAGCCATCCCATCATTGGTACCACAAGTTATGTGCAATGTAAAGGGTGGCTTTTGTGGACTCCATCTCGACTGCCCCACATATGTGTTGTAATATTGTCATTATTTTTTATTTTTTTTCTTAGCAGATTAAAAATAAATAATCATGACAATATCACAACATGTATGTCATGCCAGCACTGGCCCTCTGGTCAACACTGTCAACACAGCATTGTCACAAAGATGGGAGTTTTACACAAGGCCTCAGCCCTAACTGCCAAGTCCTACAGGACACCTCTGGGATACACAGAAACAATGAATGGAAAGGACTTCTCTCACAGCACAGGAAAGCTGCACGGTGGGCATGAATGGCACAGCATCACAGACCATTACTGAAAGGGTTGCCACCGTTATTAAGCCCAAGAAAAGGCCCTGCTCCCTATTTTAATCAGTTGGCGCCTGCTTCTGTGCTACAGTGGGTTAGTCTCCAGGGTGGGGGTGGCGATGGGGGAGAGTGTGATTGCTGTTTCCATACTGATGAGCCTGGCCTGTCCCCTCTGCCCCCCCAGCCCAGCTGACCAGCCTGTCCACTCTGCCCCTGCCTGACCGCCAGCTGAGGGAGCCCAGCCTGCAGGCCAAGAGGGCCACTGTAGAGTCCTGGCTCACACGGGAGGCCACCACACTACAGAAGTACAGACTGGTATGTAGCGCCTGCTCAACTGCTGCAAAAACTTAACTAGGAAAGTGAAAGCATGAAGTAAAAAGAAAGCTAAAAAAGAAAAGTTTCCAGGGATGTCATAGCAGGGCATAATCATTATCATTATTATTATTAATAATAATAATAATAATAATAATAATAATAATAATAATATTATTATTATTTGAGCCTATCACCCTCCATAAAAACTGTAATATTCAAAGAAGATTCTGACATGAATCACAGCTTGTCATGGGCATTCGAATACAAACCGAATTCTCCAGTCTTTGCCCACTTGTTATAAATATGATCCCACTGCATGGGTTTCTGTAAAGGGTCCTTGCCAGGTAACAGCCTGCCGTTTGTTTATTCTCGGTGTTGGCCCTGCTGTATCTGACTCTGCAGTACTGTACATAGACTTCTCACTGGGTACACTTGCAATACACATCTGTTGCTTCCTGGAAGTGTGCCTGGAATGTGCTCTCTCTCATCCGGAGACATCCGCCCCCCATTTCGTGTCCCTTATCCTGAGCTAACTGTGCCTAACCAGGTCTGTAACTTAAGGATTGGGCACTAGCCAGCTGGCTAGTAGCCTAAAATTTTTACTAGCCCGACACAAATATCACTAGCCCAAATTATTTTCACCACATTGTGACAAAAACTGCGTAAAGTAAATAAATATATGTATACTATTGCTCCACAATACCAATACTAATTTTAGTATCATGATACTCGATACTGCCAGGATACCACCAGAAAAAATACCTTAAGAAGAACAGTAATACAATTAAGAAGAACATTAATAAAACAAATTGAGATATTGGTAATTTTGAAATACTATTACTCATATGAATATTTTGCACCATATTCCATTAAAACACTGAATCGAACATGTTTTACTTTTTGTTTTTTCAAGAAATAGTGTGTAAGTAAGTCAGCATGCCCAAACACTAATTGTGCAGTGCTTCTGTCCTACTAGCTGTGCTATAACTGAACACTGTGTTCTTGTGCTTTTTTACAATTTAGGAACATTTTGGTCGTTTGACTCAGCTATGATGCTTCAGTTTCTCAAACTGCCCGCAAATTAAATCATGGCAGGATGATCTCCTTGTAGAACACTGGTGCTCCTGGGAGTACACAATTTAAGAACCACTAAATTTAGGTATCACTGGTACTAGTAGTACTACTGTCCACCAATAGACTCACGTAATGTTTAGACTTATTTATTATTATTATTATTATTATTATTATTATTATTATTATTATTATTTGTATTCCTTGGCAGACGCCCTTATCCATGGCGACTTACAACATAAGTGCAATACAAAGTGCAAAAATACAAGGCATCAAACATTACAAATTCAAATTTACATTAAACATAGCAATTCAAAATATAATACATTTTACAACTTCCAATTTACACCCTTTATGGGTGTATTAGAGCAGCTGTGGAAAAAAACGATGCTTCTTTCACGATTTAGCTAACACTAAAGTTTGCTCAGCTCACAAGCTGAGAATCCCCAATATTGAGGAAGACTGGGTGACTCGTTCAGTCAAAGCACTGTGTAGAACATGCACAGATCGAGTGATGTACAGATAATTCTCAGCGCCATAAACCTTGGTGTGTGATGATATACAGATCACATAATCTGTGCAGAATCTGCTCATAGACTTGATTTAAGAACTTGCCCATTGATTCTGCCGCCAGATGCGGTGTGAGGACAGATGTGTAAAACTGAAGGTGGACTCGCGTCAATGAAGTTAGATCAGCATGAAACAAAATACGAAAGACGTAACAGTTTAGCAAAACTCACAGATAAATCACAGGGAAAAATACAGTTTGTATTTGTTGTTTTTATTTACTTTCATGCTGCTCGCCAGGTGGGCTTGTAATTCATATTTGTCACTTGCCTTGCCTTCAAAATACTCACCAGGGGCGAGCGGGCTACCTTTATTTCCAGCCCTGTGCATAACCCTGCCATGTCTTCCTGTATGTGCCATCAGGATCTGGCGGAGAAGCACCAGAAAACTCTGCAGCTGCTCAGGAAACAGCAGACCATCATCCTGGACGACGAGCTGATCCAGTGGAAAAGACGGCAGCAGCTGGCGGGGAACGGTGGGCCACCCGAGGGGGGGCTGGACGTCCTGCAGTCATGGTGAGTCCCCCACAGTCCCCCACAGTTCCCGCCTGCCTGTCTCTTGGGGTCATCTGTCTCCACATGTCTCGGTGTGTCCCTTCACAGCTTCCGTTTCGTGCTGTTCTCCATCAGGCACCATACCCTCCCCCCCGCCCCCCCAAGTGCTGGATGGCCCCACAAATCCCACACCGTTCTAGTACATTGACGTATTCCCCTGCATGCCCTCTCCTGCGTTGGGTGTAAACTGTGATGGCTCGGTCAGTGTTCGGGCCACTTTAGAGCTCTGATGTGCTTCCTATTTCAGCACAGGCATGTTGCTAACCGTGCTTTGCTTCCTTCTACCTGCGCAGGTGTGAGAAGCTAGCAGAGACTATCTGGCAGAACCGGCAGCAGATCAGGAGAGCAGAGCACCTTCGCCAGCAGTTGCCCATCCCCGGCCCCATTGAAGAGCTGCTGACAGAGCTGAACGGCACCATCACAGACATCATATCTGCACTAGTCACTAGGTGTGTACCTGTGCTCTGTATTACCACTGCCACAACAAGGACCAAGACAAAGCAGGGCTGTGTTTAGTGCTGGATGTGCCCAGCACAGGGTTGTGGCTTCAGTCCCAGGTGAGGGACACTGCTGTTCTACCCTTGAGCAAGGCACTTTATCTAGATTGCTCCAGGGGGAAAATCAGCTGTATAAATGGGTAATTGTATGTAAAAATAATGAGATATATTGTAACTGGATAAGGGTGTCTGCTAAGAAATACAAAAATAATAGTAATTATATACACTACTAATGTGTTTTTAGTTAGGATCGTCCAAATTATTGAAGTTCAGTGTTATTACGCTCTCGTCTTGTGTGTAAGGGACACAAATATCAAACATAGCCAGACCCAATTCCGTTGCCTTGAGCATTACCTTCTTTGGTGAATGGCTAACTGTGATATTTTTCTTCTTTTTTACCCCCTCCCCAACCATCTCTCTCTCTCTCTCTCTCTCTCTCTGGTGTTATCAATTTGGTTACCTGTGTTCTGCCCCTCACTTTCAATGAGCCCAACAACTCTTATCTGCCTGATCTGCAGGGGTTTAGTCACTGTCTACATGCACTCCAGTGTGGAGTAGTGGCCACTGTGCTGGCTGCGAGTGAGTAGTATTTTCTGTGCGAGCGGCTGGGGCCTGCTGCTGCCTCCCCGCTGCTTGGCCTAATGGAGTGACACATTCAGAGGGCTCTCTTCCCCGTGTCAATCCCAGGCACACACAGAGCTGTCAGTGCCGTCCCTGCAGCCTGACTCACATACTGGCCTCTGAGGAGCACATACTCAGAAGTGTTTAAAAAACATTAAAAATGACAGAACTGTTAAAAGCAAATTCCTCCTCCTTCTTAAAGGCCAGAGTCCAGCACGATCTATAGGTTTAAAGCATCAACAACTTAAAAGACTGGTCAAATCTAGTCAGTAATGAGGTTATTAAAAAGTCAGAACCACAGTGACCCTTCAGAGACTGCTGTTTTGACCACTCCTGATTATAAACAACAACTGACTTAGACCCCGTGCCTTCTTATGAGAACTTGGTTGAGGTTCCCCTGGTGTGTGGCTCCCACAGGCGAAATGTGGGAAACGGTTATTAAAAACATAATAATATATATATTTTTAAAAACTCTAACTAAGCAAATAATGTTTTCAATTATGTGGCTGAAATGGAAACTAGATCATCCTGCTGCTGTTTCCATAACTGCAGGCTAAACTCCCTTTCTTGTGTGGATAACTGTTCACAGGTACCAAAAAAGGCATTACTGTGATTCAGACTTTACTAATAAACAAATAACACCATTTGCCCAGTATGATTCCCTGAGATGACTGACGGACACCATGTTTTTTTTTTTTTTTTCTACTGCAGCTATTACAGGACAACCTAGTGGTTCAAGAGCTTAAAGGGATAGTCTCGCCATTTCTAAAACCGTGTTGTTATAGTGTATAATAAGATGCATGCCACTCTTCCAGATCGAGTCTGTCACATAAGAAACTTAAAAAAATGTAAAATTGAAAACAAATAATGACGGGTGTCAAATTTCAGCATGTATGTTCTCTTCTATGGATTTATTCTATATGTTTAGAAACTGCAGATTTGCAGGGTACCAGACTGTGACTCTCCAGGGCTGGGGGTGACCTCTCCTGCTCAGCAACAGTGGTTCTCAGCCCTGGTCCCCCTGTGTTTTGGGGTATTCTCTGTTACTAGCTGAACTGTGCTGCATCCTTAACTGAAATGTCCCCAGCTGTTTACCACTGCAAATCATGGAAAAAGTCCAATTCGTCAATTGTAGAATAATCAAGTGTTAAATTTAGTTATTTAGAGAACAGAAGACACAGTTGGGACTCCAGGACCCTGTCCTTGTAGGAAAGTCCCAGCTTTGTTCAAAACACAGTGTCACACGATAAGAACCTGCTGGAAGCAAAGGACTTCAAAGGCAGTCACTGTTCCCTGTGTGTGGTCACATGTACCCTCTCTGAATGTAGCCTTTTCTTTTAGCCTGGCCTCATCTTTAAAAGCTAATTTCCTCTTTAATGTTAATTGTGTGTTTAACCAGATTGTTTTGACATAGGTTTGTTTGCACAATAACCTGCACTAACAATATTAAACAGTGGCAACAGTTGTTCCACTTTATTCACTAATTGTTTATTAATCTAAACTTCAAAGTGCACCAAACACTGATTCATCCTTGCAAGGACAGTACTAAAGATTGCAGTCACTCAAGTTAATATAGGGGTGAAAATACTTTGTTAGGGAACTCCACCCTGTGTTTTTGTATTAAAAAACAAAACATAATACAAATATTTTAAACAAATAGGTTATGTTATCTTTGTCCTGTCACATTTTCTAATGACTGCACAAGAGCAATTTCCTCTAGGAAAAGCATTGTTAACATGATTGAAAAAAAGTATCCTGGGAATTTCAGGTTTTTCTCTCTACTTAGTCTTAATGCATAAACCTCTTTGAATCAGGGACAGACCTGGCGAAAGCGGGGTTAATCTGATCCAATTAAGACAATTAGGTAATATGCCATGAATGAAGCTTGAGGAGAAGAGAGAAGCTCTAAACTATATCAACCCGGGGGCGAGTGTGAGTGCAGTGCCTGGGGACTGTAGACCCCGGAACGCCCACAATCCGGTGCCTTATTTCCTCAGCTTCTGTTTAAGTTCTCGACTGAGTCCCAGAAGTACACACCTTGCGGATCTTTATTTCACAGGCTGGTCAGTGTACTGTAGCGCATTGGTTTGTCCTCCTTCATTAATGAAAATCCAATTTCAATAGATGCAGGGATATTAATACAAACATATTATAGGATGCATCAGGTAAATTTGATGTAACTGTAATCCATAGCAGGCAGGAGGACATGGAAGTGCAGAAGTCATCTAAAGCCTAACCAAGTACTAAAGGGGCAGTTTGGGTGCTGGCTGTCAGTGTTAGGGGCCCACTAATGTGCACAGGACATTTAGAGTGCAGATGCTCACCCACGGGAAGGGGTCTATCGAAGACGCACCGGGGGAGGGAAATGGGGGCTTTATCACCTACTGTATCACACACTCGGAATCTGTGCAAGATGTGCTCCGCTTTAATTGTGTAAGAAGCTCATTTAAGTAATTACACACTCAAGGTATAACGGACGCCAAAATAATGTGCTGTGCTCAGAGCCTTGCCTTTGCTCAGCCCAGTGTCAGGGGTGTGACAGCTATTGTGTATTCTGTGATAGAACTAAAGAAACAGAACAGCAATTCTGTACACATCATGTGGTATCTGCACTAAAAGATTAACAGCATTACATTTATATAGTCCTAGCTGAAGAAAAATTTACAAAAATCTGGTGCAAAATATAGTGAGAGAATCTATTCAGGGGTAGTTAAACTGTGAGCCGAAATGTGGCGATAGCCTGTGGCGCGGCATGCTGTTGGGACATTGCGTTGCTTGCTCATTGCATTGCTTGTGACAGTCTTTCCTCTTGTGTTTCTCTCAGCACCTTCATCATCGAGAAGCAGCCTCCCCAGGTGCTGAAGACGCAGACAAAGTTCGCTGCCACGGTGCGGCTGCTGGTGGGGGGGAAGCTTAATGTGCACATGAACCCCCCCCAGGTGAAGGCCACCATCATCAGCGAGCAGCAAGCCAAGTCCCTGCTGAAGAACGAGAATACCCGGAAGTGAGGCTCCGCACTCTCTCACTCCCGCTCCTGCTGTCTGCCTGTCTCTCTCTCTTTCTTTCTCTCTCTGTGGCATTATCCCAATCTATCTGTCTCCCTACCTCCCTACTTCCCTAACTCCCTAACCCTTCCTGTCTCTCACCCTGTCTCTGTCTCCCTTTTTCCCTCTCTCCCATCTTTGTCACTCTTCCTCTCTTCATCTTTATCTTTCTCCCTCTCTCTATCTTTATCTCTCTCACTCCTTATCCTCTGTCCTCTCTCTCTGTCCCCCACTTCCCCCCACCCCTTTCTCTGTCTCTAAAGTGACAACCCCAAGTACAACAGCACAAACACAGCAATACTGTTCTTTATCAGCAGGTGGTCTTGGGATGCATTCATATCAGATACAGACTTAAGCCTATACTTCAATGTGTGCCTAATCTGTCAAGAGCAGCCAGAGCCCCAAGTCATGGCTGTATCTTTTTTTTTGTATTTTGTAATGTTTCAGCGACAGCAGCGGAGAGATCCTCAACAATAACTGTGTAATGGAATACCACCAAACCACTGGAACACTTAGTGCCCACTTCAGAAATATGGTGAGCAAGGAGTTAATTTTTTCAAAGGCCTTTCTGATGTTCTTCCAGCAGGTGCATCCCTCAAATACTTCCCCCTGTCATTTCCTTTTTCTGGGAGTCTATTACTCCGCTGTGTCTGATTAGAGCTCTCCTCTCTCCTCCAGTCTTTGAAAAGGATTAAGCGCTCAGACCGGCGCGGGGCGGAGTCGGTGACGGAGGAGAAATTTACCATCCTGTTTGAGTCGCAGTTCAGCGTTGGGGGAAACGAGCTGGTGTTTCAAGTCAAGGTATGGGCTAAGGACTTGACTTCTGGTCCCATTTTAACCAATTAAATAAAGCCTCACTTCACATATTTGATCTAACAAGATGCTATCTGAACACCTCTGTAGAGGATGACATTTCTTAATAAACCAGTCAAGCTATCAATGCAGCACAAGAGTGATGTTATAAACAAGTGCTAGATAGCCAACCTGGGAATATTGTATCTTACACCAGGGCCTGTCAAAACAAAACTATCTAGTATATGATATCCAACTGTGGCCAGGATTCCCCGTGTGGTGGCAGTTTTTCCTGGTCTTGCCACACAGCAGCTTCTCTGGGGCCTCTCAGCTCTGCAGTGTTATCAGTGAGAGCTGCACTGCTCCTCCCTGCTCCCAGTTCCACTCCGCACACTGTGGATGTTTAGTGTGAAAAGAAGCAGATGTCTTGACAGCGCACAGTGTAGGAATGTGTGAATGTTGTCTGTATCT
Source organism: Amia ocellicauda (assembly GCF_036373705.1). Lineage (NCBI taxonomy): Eukaryota > Metazoa > Chordata > Actinopteri > Amiiformes > Amiidae > Amia > Amia ocellicauda. Next base: position 20,717,851 of record NC_089852.1, on the reverse strand, counting down.
CTCCCCCTGTTACTATGGGGGTTGGAGTGGTGGTATTAATTAACAACTAGCAATGCAACGGTGTAAAGAAAAATTTCAGACTTACTGTTTCAAACTGAAAATTAGGGTTTAGGCTAAATACAATTAATTCAACTTTTAAATGTTTGTTTTATGCTATATATACAGACGGGTGACAAATTAAAGGAAAAACCTGAATAAATGAGTGGAGGAACATAACGACTGCAGATGCCTCCAAATAGGTGTACAGGTGCATGATACAACTAAGCAGTTAACATCCTATCATTTTCTGTGGCATGTATAAAAATGCTGAGCAGGCCCAGTTGATCTCAATTTTGGATCACGATGGCAGTGCATAAACCCCTCATTACAAAGACAAATGCACATTTGAGAGTTCAGTGGTGCAAAAACTATAGGCACTGGTCTACAGAGATGTGGAAAAAAGTTATATGGTCAAATGAGTCATCCTTCACCATATTCTCGGTCGAGTGCATGTGTGGCGACACCAAGAGAATGACACAGGCCTGACTGCTTGACCCCTACAGTGAGGGGGTCCGGAGGCTCTGTTATGCTGTCGGGGGCATTTTCCTAGCATGGTTCCTGGCATCCACTTATAGGGAGGGGTCATTGCAAATCATTGATTTTGGACCGACATGTTAGACAGCGCTCTCCACCACCATCATCAAAACACCAAATGAGGGAATATCTTTTGGAAGAATGGTGTTCCATCCCTCCGGTAGAGTCCAGAGACTCGTAGAATCTGTGCCAAGAGCACTGAAGCTGTTCTGGGGCTCGTGGTAGCCCAAAACCTTACAGAGACACTTTATGTTGGTTTTTCCTTTCATTTGTCACCCGTCTGTGTGTGTGTGTGTGTGTGTGTGTATGTATATGTATATGTGTGTGTGTGTGTGTATATATATATATATATATATATATATATATATATATATATATATATATATATATTATACACATTTTCTTCAATTCAAGTGCTGTCATCTTAAAATCTGAATTCAGTGATAGGTTAGCTCAACAGGTAATCACAGCATTTTCCTAGTGTTAGTAACCTTGTCATCAACATGCCTCTTCCCCTGCACAGACATTATCACTTCCTGTTGTGGTGATCGTCCATGGAAGCCAAGACAACAACGCCACAGCAACAGTCCTCTGGGACAATGCCTTCGCAGAGCCGGTGAGTAATGGGCGGTTGTTTTTATTTGTCTCGACGTGCCAAAGTTACACGGAACACACTGGAGTGTTAAGGAACAGGAACATCGCACACATACCTTAAGACATCCATTCACAATCTAATTAATAAGGCTTTGACCCCAATCTTGTACTTTTAGTGAAGGGGTTTGTTCCATTGTTTTTATTTAAAGAGTGTCTGGAGACAGCAGAGACCACTACAATTCTTAGTTAGGTGAGTTAAGTGAAATGTCCCCCAGCTGTTTATGTTACTGTACTGACCATACTGTTTTCGTGACTAATAAAGAGCTTTAGTTGAAATGTTTATATTATAATTAAACAAAACCGTGAGCAATATTGGAAATAAATAAAAAGAAAGAGAAAAGGAAAATAAATATTGAATACAAAGCCCTGTCATATTAAACTGAACCTAAGAAGTAATATCTATGGGACATAATAATAGATATCAACAGGTTCGGGATCAGGGAACTTTATTATTATCATCATCATTATTAGTCATTTACAAGATGCCTTTATCCAAGGCAAATAACTATCACACACTTTTCAACATATACCCAACATTACAAGGGTAGGAAGATCATTACAAAACCTCCAACCACACTATAAGGTGGAAGAGATGATTGGAATAGTCTGTGGGTATCATATTAAACAGGTGCAGTTTAAAGAAGCGCCAAAAGGTGGTAAGACACTGTGCAGTACTAATGCTCACAGGCAACTCGTTTTACCAGTGGTGCCCATGCAGAAGTTGATTGGGGGGTTGGGTTTTTTGTCAGCAGTCTTGTCTGTCTGAGAAGCTGTTCAGCGTTTCACAGAGACGTTTGTTACCGGGGGTTTGACCCCAGATCTCCTCTGTCCTTTCACAGGGGAGGGTGCCCTTTATCGTGCCAGACAAAGTGCTGTGGCCGCAACTGTGTGAGGCGCTCAACATGAAGTTCAAGGCGGAGGTGCAGAGCAACCGGGGGCTATCAGAGGAAAACCTGGTCTTCCTGGCCCAGAAGGCCTTCAGCAGCTCCGGCGTCAGCCCCGAGGATTACCGCAACATGACCATGTCCTGGTCGCAGTTCAACAGGGTACACCTCCTCTCTCCTCTATACCGCCTGTCTGTATCTTGATAGTGTGGCCTCCGGATATATTTTCATTCCCTTTGTTGAATCGTAACAAGACGATGATTTAGCAGAAGATATGCAAGGGTGCAATGTGTTTTTTTTTGTTTTTGGTAATGAGGGTGACCCCAGAGGCAGACAGTCATAGGAGCCCCTGTCCCTAGAAAACAATTGCATGTGAGCACGGTTTGCGCAATTATTCTTTATATACCTCCGCCTGATTCTACAACAGTCCAATTGGATTTATCGCTATTGACAGGCAAGGCAGAGATGAAGACTACCTACTCTAGCATGTGTCAGCTGCTCTCCGCACTGTGAGGCTGCAGTACAAACAATAGAGTTGAGGAATCGCTGTCTTTGCAACCCTTTTGGGTGAATATCTGTCACTGTAAGACTCCAACCAGATTCAAATCGTCGATGTGTGGTCTGTAAGTCCCCAAACAAATTGTTTTCCATTCAGGTGTTTGCTTTTTATTTAATATTTTATGCAAGGTTAGAAATAACTCCAGAACACTTAGATTTGTTTTATTCATTTACAAGTGCCAGTACTGATGCTACCAGGAGAGCTCATATCCTCAATAGTGCTGTAAGTATGTGATAAATTAAATAGCAAACATGTAAAATCCAGCACTTACTGCTAGCTTACATACAATAGCCTGCAGCTTGGAAAAGAAACAACCACCACAATTGGCTCCAATTACCAAGTTTATTTATATTTGTCAGTACAAGTAGGTCCCATTTTCTTCTACTTAAACTTCAACTTCTGTAGGTGGACTTTCAACAGGGCCTGTATTGTGACATGCCTGTAACAAACTATAAAAAACACAGCAACTAACTGCTGCCCCAAGACAGGATAAGCTGCCGTGGTGTTATGCCTAGCACAATTTCTGATGTCAAAGCTGGCACGTTAGCACAACCTTTTCCTGCTTCAATTTTGATTCTCCTACTATGAATAGCTTTGAGTGTATATAGATAAATTAAGTTTTAAGGTGTCAGAAAGATCTGTAGCTCCAACACAAACAAGTCTTAACTGCTTGGGTTATGTTCTGGTGCCTCTACCCCCACATAGACACAGTTGGATTTCCCTAAACTAGACATAGACACTAGAATATTAATTTAATCTAACCTGGAAAGGGGAGTGGCATTTGAAACCTTTTCCATATTAATTCATTTTTGACAGTTGGTCCGTTTACATTAGACCCTATACTCCAGGAAATGTGCCAAAGTCAAAATGTAACGCAGGGGGAAGAGCAGCCACATTAAATGTATATCCCACTTGGTATGAGCAGTGAATTTTTTTCCTTTCTTTTGTTCAAACTGGTTTTGGCAGTTAAAGCAATGCAAAAATGAGTACGCTCACAACCAAGACGAATCGAGTCATGAACTATACCTATTAGTGTCTGAGCTTTTTTTTTGTGCTTTTCTTTTTAAGATAATAATGAAAGCCTTCAGAGATACTGTAAAAGATGCATGTAAATATAATTGTCCATGGGATGATGGGTAAGACAAAGGAGGTCTGAGCCCAAGACTGGAGTGAACAATGTAGTGTTTATGAGGCTGGTTTTCTTGAATGAATTCGTAAAAAAAAAAAAAATTGTCAATTTAATGGGAACTGAAGGGAAGCAAGCTGGAAGATGTGACAGATAAAGTTATGGCATGAGAGGTTTGAAAACCACAAACGTCTGGTCTCCCAACAGGAAAGCCTACCTGGACGGAACTTCACATTTTGGCAGTGGTTCGACGGGGTCATGGAGCTCACAAAAAAGCACCTGAAGCCCCATTGGAATGACGGGTGAGAGGGATTCTTCAATAGCAGTCACTATCACTGCTTGACTGTAATAGTGTTTTCCAAGCTAAGTCTTGAATAAAGGTGTCAGATTCATTAAAACACTGCCATTAATCACTGCGTCAAATGGCAGGCATTCGTTAACACCAAGAATTGTGGTAGTCATGTGTTTGTCTGGAATAAGCTACCCTAGCCACGTAGCTGAAACTGACTCTGGGTTCAAGAAACAGCTGGGAATTCAGAGAATGATTAGGTACTCCAAACATTATTGTAAGTATATCATGTCCATGTAATAGACCAGGAAGTCTAAATGTTAATGTAGAAGGGAAGTGACATCATTGTAAGGGGTTCTTACATTGGATGAGCCCAATTACATTAGCACTGCATCTGAGACAGGGCTGTGCTGTCCAGTGTTACTTTCCTACTCTCACCAGGAGAAAGATTGAGAAAGAATGAGGTGTGCATGGGATGATTGTTCCCTCCAGAGAGGAGCAGATGAGTAAAAAGTAGAAATTTGAAGTGATACTGCTGTTTAAATGCAGTGAAAGTTGGGACTACCGTTGTGAAAAATGGGGACAGTTGAGTGTATAATATAAGTATACTAATAGGTTGCTTTTGGTATACTTAACTACTTGTATTTTCACAAGGGTAGTCATGCCCTGCTCTTCAAGGGCCACAGACCTAGCCCGTTTGATTGGTCTGCCATTATTGCCCAGTGTGTCATTGCTGTCATCTCATTCGAATGTCACACTGTGTTTATACATATTTCATAAATCATCAAAATTACTTATAAATAAGTAAACCTTTAGTTGAAGCATGAAACGGTAAATTCAGATGAATGTCATTTTCAGGCTTATTACATTAAGTCTACAAGTATTGTTAAGGCATTGCCTTAACAGATACTTTTTGTTTTAGCTCAATGTCAGAAACGTTGGGTATTGAGCAAAAGAGTTCAGACCGTAAGATTCTTTTAAACTTGCTAGATGAAGCACTGCATTTTGTTAAGGGTGGAGGAGAATCCACATAAGGTCTCGGATTTGGCTGAAGGCCTACGTGTCATTCTGAGGGGAGTACAATACAACACAGTGCCCTGCAATGTAATCCAATACAAATACTGTACCGTACAATGCCATCTCCGGCCAGACACTGCAGTGGTGCCATTTCCAAGCTGCCCCAAGCATTTCAAAATTAAAACTCACCCCCACAGCTCTAGGCCTCTTTAAATAAATGCATTATCAGTTTAGATTTGAAAACCCGATTGAACAAGGATTCCTTAACACAGTATGATTAATGTAGAATTGCAAAGCCAGGGGGTTGCAGAGTGGCTATAGGCAGCTGTGCCCTTTCAGACGTCCCTGCAGGAAATACAAACAAATAATTATTCCAGGAGTGCTTTGGGAAACCAAGGACGTGCAGACTGGAAGACCCTAGGCTGTGCAAGAGCCTTCTCGAGAGGTCAATCCTAGACTCAGTCCATTGCAGCCCGTTTCCACTGTGTCCTCATGTGGGGGTGTGTAATAGTAGATGCTCCAGTGTGTGACTGGCCATGTCTATGTGTTTGCAGTGCAATACTGGGATTTGTCAACAAGCAGCAGGCCCAAGACATGCTGATGTCCAAACCCAATGGCACCTTCCTGCTGCGCTTCAGTGACTCTGAGATTGGAGGCATAACAATCGCCTGGGTGGCAGAAAACCCCAATAAAGCAGGTGAGTGCATTTCCTCCATTAGCATGTATCTGCAGAAGCAGTCGTACGTATTGATTGGCGGTAATTAAAGGTGTTGTCGACCTCAGCGATTGTTTTCGAGTAACCAGAAATGTTATGTGACCATTCACACTATTTGCTAAAATGGCGCATGTTACATCAACATCAAAAGAAAAGCAAGAAACAAAGTGTTCTTATAGCGCAGATTTACGTAGTTCTGCACGCTAACCCTCGTGTAGTGTGGAAGTATTTATAAAACATAAAAATAAAAACGGCAAGACAAACCCGAAGTACAATTCATACCTATGTCCAATAAATGACATAACAGGATATAACGTGAACAGGAAATAACAGAAAATCTAATAGCATTCGTTGTGAAGGATGTACGTCCAGTTCAGTAATTAATGTGCAGCGATTTCAGGATCTTATCCATTCTTTTGAACCAGAGACCACACTTCCATCCTGCGTTAGCATCTGGAAACAATCCAGCGCCAGTATGACAATGTCAAAAGCCAGCTGCAGAACATAAAACACATGATCTCTGGACATCAGTGACAATGGATGCTTTATATTAGTGTAACGGTCTCAGCCCACTGCACGCCTTCCACCTTGTTTACTTTAATTAGATGCAAATTTTACACATTTGCACTTAATTTGTGTTCTCCTTCTCCAGTCCCCATGCAGTGCAAAGCAGCTTTCATTTTAATGGAAGAAATGTTTGTTTGAAATCCTCACTCCTATACTGCTCACTGGTTCTATGTATATCTGTATTTGTGATTTTATGTTATTTAAACCTTTTAAATTCTTTGTATTTTAATTGATTAAAAACATGAAAATGAACCATTTCCATGTGAATGGTCCGGCTGCTCTCTCTCACAATGCCACTCCCCTCATTCTCATCCCATTGAAGCCCCACCAAGGTCCCGGGTGCTACATAGCGTAACTGCACACTGGGGCATTGATGTTTTGTGTGTGGTTCATGACAGTGCCAGCAGTATAATATGAAAGGTTTTGATTTGTTACCCAAGTGAAAAATAACTTACTCTGGTACTTTTTGTATGTATTTTATTTATTTACAATCCCGACTAGTCAGATAGTTCGACTACTTTACCCATAGCTATTTGACTCCATAAAGTTAGTAGTTGTTCTACCCCTCATGGGAAGTTGATGTTTGTGTTTCCTTTACTTCCTTTGCAGTGCTCTTTCCCTCCAGGGCCAGTGCTTCTCCGTCTCTGGTCACTGACAATCCAAAATGTAGAGAAATATAATATAAATATATATAGGTTAATAGTGTATTTTCTTTTAACATGATTTAGTTGGATCTGGAAAAACAGGGGCATCTATGACTACAACTTTCCCCCCAACATACTTTTACAAGAGACAGCATTCCTCTCCCTGGTTGCTGTTTAACCACTGTCTCTACAAACCTCAACACCACATTTCCAAGATCATAGAAAAGGCAGATCAAAAATAAAATTAAATGGAAGCTCTTGGAGTCGAGAAGCGAGAGGAGTGTCTGTAGTCACAGGAGAACGCCATGTTCATGTTGTGATTTTCTGCACATGTTGTAGGAAAACGCAAAACTACATAAGAGACCTGGTAATTGTGTATTTACTTGAGCCACCACATCCATCCCTGTTACCCCCTCGGCCTCTCTTGAACACTTCAGGAATTGTTCAGGTTAACTGCGTGATTAAATCTGTTAAATTGTGTTTCATTATATGACAATGTGTCGTAGTTGTAAAGCATCGTAAGCCAGCGGAGGGTAGAGGACCTGTATAGACAAAGGAAGATGGAAAGAAAGTTGAATTAGTACGTTCATTGTACAAATGCATCCATGAAATATAGTGGTACACCAAAATAAACACCACAAAGACTACCATGAGTTACCATATAAATAAGGAAGGAAATGGTATCAGGTCCTACAGTAAAAAAAAAAAGATATATATATATATATATATACACTCACCTAAAGGATTATTAGGAACACCTGTTCAATTTCTCATTAATGCAATTATCTAACCAACCAATCACATGGCAGTTGCTTCAATGCATTTAGGGGTGTGGTCCTGGTCAAGACAATCTCCTGAACTCCAAACTGAATGTCTGAATGGGAAAGAAGGGTGATTTAAGCAAGTTTGAGCGTGGCATGGTTGTTGGTGCCAGACGGGCCGGTCTGAGTATTTCACAATCTGCTCAGCTACTGGGATTTTCACGCACAACCATTTCTAGGGTTTACAAAGAATGGTGTGAAAGGGAAAAACATCCAGTATGCGGCAGTCCTGTGGGCGAAAATGCCATGTTGATGCTAGAGGTCAGAGGAGAATGGGCCGACTGATTCAAGCTGATAGAAGAGCAACTTTGACTGAAATAAGCACTCGTTACAACCGAGGTATGCAGCAAAGCATTTGTGAAGCCACAACACATACAACCTTGAGGCGGATGGACTACAACAGCAGAAGACCCCACCGGGTACCACTCATCTCCACTACAAATAGGAAAAAGAGGCTACAATTTGCACAAGCTCACCAAAATTGGACAGTTGAAGACTGGCTGGTGGTGGTGGTGTAATGGTGTGGGGGATGTTTTCTTGGCACACTTTAGGCCCCTTAGTGCCAATTGGGCATCGTTTAAATGCCACGGCCTACCTGAGCATTGTTTCTGACCATGTCCATCCCTTTTTGACCACCATGTACCCATCCTCTGATGGCTACTTCCAGCAGGATAATGCACCATGTCACAAAGGTCGAATCATTTCAAATTGGTTTCTTGAACATGACAATGAGTTCACTGTACTAAACTGGCCCCCACAGTCACCAGATCTCAACCCAATAGAGCATCTTTGGGATGTGGTGGAACGGGAGCTTCGTGCCCTGGATGTGCATCCCACAAATCTCCATCAACTGCAAGATGCTATCCTATCAATATTGGCCAACATTTCTAAAGAATGCTTTCAGCACCTTGTTGAATCAATGCCACGTAGAATTAAGGCAGTTCTGAAGGCGAAAGGGGGTCAAACACCGTATTAGTATGGTGTTCCTAATACTCCTTTAGGTGAGTGTATATATATATATTAAGAACAAATACAGCCGACAATTCTTTCTTGATTTCAAACTGGTATCCACTTTTGTTTGTTTCGAATGGCTTTCATGTATGTGTGTATGTAACTGTATTGAAGGTATAAATAATTCAAGTGTATAGTGTTTCTCTATTACTGTGATTATTTTAATCAAACTTTAATGTTAACTGCAGGCTCTTTTCCCTTTCTATACAAAGCTAGTCAGTTGTGACTAAACTGTGACATAAACAGTAAAGCCAGCTCTGTTTTCAGAAGTTCATACTACCATGTTTACTGCAATTTTTATGATATTAACGGTTGAAATAAAATCAGATTGGCAGTTTTACTTTAGTGTTCATCAGTTCCAGTGCTAGATTCCTGTTGTGATAATGTTACATTATCGGGGGATGGGACAGGGTGTGATTAGTGCACAGTATCAATCCACAGCATCCAGCATAGTCCCAGTGCCAAATTATATAAAAAATAAAAAAAACACTTATCTATGGACTAACAATATCTTACTATAGTATTTTCTTTTATGTAGTGGTACATATCTTGTGTGGTATTTTGGTGCATCCTCACGAGTATCCACTGGAGATAAGCAGGTCATGTTTCCTTGTTAAAACAAAGCTTATTTTTCTGTTTTTTAATAGGTCTTTTCATGATAATATTGAATTATAATTTTTATACAAGTCATTTAGTAAATGGCTAAGGGGCTATACTACAGAAACAACGACTGCTCTGATACCAACAACAGGGCCTTGTTCTTGCTGAAGTGCTTTTCTCTTCTGTAAACCCTGCCTGCAGCTATATCAGTTATAACAGGAGGCTGTGTGGTTGCTCAGACCATTATGCAAGGTTACCCTAGTACATTTACCATAAGATATTGGCAGTTTTAACATGGTTTTACTGTGGTTGTACAATGGTTTCCTATCATGCTTTCACTGTGCTTTACTGCACTCTACCACAAATAAGCCATGGTCTACCACAGTAAACATTCCATAGAAATGTGTATGATAGTAAATCTTGGTATTCTCTATGGTCCATATAGCAAAGCACAGTGAAGGCTTGTTGAACTCATAGGAAACCACTGTAACGTTATAGTAAAACCATATTGAAAGTGCAAAACTCCAATGTTGAATTTACCAGGGTAAACCTGCATAAGGAGACCCTTGGTGTCCAGTCAGTAGGTTTCGTGTTAAAAGAGTGTGCTGTGACTGGAGTCTGTGCTTCGAACAGGACTCTCTCTAGCCCTGTGCTGTGTGTGTCTGTGCAGGAGAGAGGATGGTGTGGAATCTGATGCCGTACACAACCAAAGACTTCTCCATCCGCTCTCTGGCTGACCGCATCAGTGACCTCAACCACCTGCTATTCCTGTACCCCGACCGGCCGAAAGAAGACGTCTTCTCAAAATACTACACCCCTCTACTAAGTATGCCTTCTTGTTTTCTTCTTCTGTTTTTTGTTTCATATACTTTATATACTGTACAATGACACAGCCCAGACTGGAACCAGCCCTGTCTGGACTGTGAGGTTCAGCCTGTGTATCAAGTGAAGGATTTCCTTTTCAGTTGAGCCTCTCAAATATAGTTCTTATCTTTTTAGACTTTTTGCTTTCCAGGGGATGTAATTATTTTCTCTTCCTCAAAGGAGACCGGGAATACACTTAAGCTTAAGTAGATCAGCCCCTCCACTCAATCTTGTGTGATTAATCTACATGAACTGATGAGATTGTGTAGCGTTGCCTAGTTTTCCAACCAACCAAATATATATCAATTATCTTGACTTGTATCGTGTGGATCCAGTATTTTGCTCTTACTTCCCAAAATCCCCTACAATACTAAATATATATGTCCATTCACCTCTCTGGATGAAAGTGAGTCATCTCTCTCATGATCTCTCTTCTCTCTCCACTCATTAACTTTTTTCTCTTTATTCCTGCAGCAAAAGCAGTGGATGGATACGTTAAGCCACAGATCAGACAAGTTGTACCAGAGTAAGTTCATCTTTTTGTTTGTTTACTTGGTTGTTTTTGCAGCGCCGCGGTGACAAATTCCCGTATGTGGCCTTTTCACATCACGAACCGTCTATGGCCCAGATGCATGTGGAGCATTCCTGCCGGATGAAGTGATCAAATCCCATTTACAGCTAGCAGTGTGTTCAATAGGCTCTGAAGAAGTTGTGGAAAGAGAAATGAAGCCTTTCAGTTATAGACAGGATAAAATGTAAAGTGTCCTTACTGTACAGTACATGTGCTGAAAGCTGGATTACTTTCCAGTCACCTATTAAAAGAAAGGGGGGGGAATTCAACTGTATTAAATAATGAAAATTCATTGGTAGGGACAAGATTCCAGACTCCAAGATCTTTCTCAGAGCTCATCTGCCAAGAGGAGAGGCACCAAATGTTAGAGCTGAGTCGGGGCAAATTCCTGATGGTAAACCACAAAAGAATGCATACTACCCTGCACTGATGCTGGGTTATGAGCACACACAGATTTCGCTTCAGGAGATACAGGGATTGCCTGAAGACGAACTTCAGAAATGTCAGAGGAAGGTGCGGCGAGAGAACTGTGAAGCTCGAGACGAATTGCATCCATCTAGTCCATGGGAAAAAGGGATCATCAAAGAAAAATCTGGAAGAAGATCAAGAAAACCCTAAGGTCAGAGCTTCATTCAGGGTCCTGTGTGGAGGGAGCCCAGATCACACACGAGGACCCAGTGCTGGAATGAATGCAGAGCACAAATGGTGTAGTCATCATGAGGCCGTGAATGCATCTGTTGGGGTGAAGAGCTGAAGGCCGATGCTGGGAGTTAGACCGTTATTAGACTACACCTCCTTGCGCTTTCAGACTAGGAAGTCTCCCCAAGTCTTGTTTTTCATGGTTGTCCTCAGCTTGGACAGCTTGCGTTCTCTCGTGTCCTCCACTTCTGGAATTGGCAAACTGTGAAGTCGGCTCGCCACCCCATCCCTCTAGAGATGTAGACAGATTCCACAGTGCAGACAGCCAAGATAGAGCCTTGAAGGAAGGCCTGATGCAGCTCTGACTGAGAACACTGCTGGGGCCATGGGCGCATGGTAAACACCTCGGGTCGCAGCTGCTCCCCTCAGTAGACCAACAGGACCAACCAAGACGCATCATTGAGGCCGATGGGGAACCCTGGCCCTGGAGGGTCACAGTGTCTTCTGGGTTTGTGTTTCAGCTCAACTGTGTTAAGCATATAGGTTGGAAGCAGGTGGCGATATGAAAAGACCTACAAAACCTGAAGAACTACTGTCTGCCCAGAAAAAATTTGTATAATTGTGTGGGTACACACCAACTCTGTTAACGGCGTAGCTCTCCCTCAATTAGGTCCCGCTAACATAATACATGAAACGATAAGGATCTGCTAATTTCCCCTGTGTAGAAACTGGGGTGGTCGCAGATTTTCTTGGCCTCGTCCTTATTTAATTTCCCTGCTTCGTTAACAGCCCCCGGCTCTGCGCGGCCTCTAATGGACTCGTCAGTATGCACACTTCCCTCTGGCTTCGCTTCTGGCGTAGCTCGCTCCAGGCTGTGTGGCAGCCCCCGGCCCCCATCTAAACAAGGGCATTAATTCTGCCAGGCTCCTCTCCGGTTGCTGCTGCAGAGTTAATTTGACCGCTCGCCGGGGCTGAATGAAGATCTGCCATTATTCTCGCACTTAGAATGCCGATTGGCCAATTAAGGGATCGTTGTTTTGTGTAATTGGCCACACTTCTCCTTTAATGTCCTTGCTGTTGACGTGTTGGTGGCAGCAGTGTGTATGCGTACGAGGTTCAGGCAGGGATCACCTGTACTGAGTTTGGCTTTGTCGGATATTCTTGCCTTGAGTGGGAGGAGATGGTGTTTGCCTGGCATGTGTTGTATTCTATCATGAAGGGAGGCAAAGTAAGTAGGAAGCCTGGGTTCAAATCCTGCCCGAGTTGGACTGTAGACTTCAAAAGCTATATACAGTATAACAATAATTAAAATGAAAATAAAATGGGCATACTTGATACATATGCATTAGAAGTAGGGGTCTGATTTGCGCCATTCCTGTTGCTGTGACTTCCACATCGTAAACTGGAGGGCCTCAGTCCTGCTGTGATTTGTGGACTCTTTAAAGCCCCACCTGGTCTGCTGTACTCCAGGACCAGGGCTGGTCACAACAGAGATGCCTAAATATACCAATGACAAGCTTTATCATTCGTGTTCACAGACAGTTGCGTTTGGTTATGTGAAAATGTATTGATTGTTTTGGGATTTTCTTCTACTCCAGGTTTACAACTGCACCCCCTGACCCCACTGGAGGAAATGCCACCTATATGGATCACGCTGCCTCACCCTCCGTCAGTCACCCACACCCCTATGGCATATACCCTCCTGCGTAAGTGTCCTGTACCGCTGCCAGCCTACAGACACACACTTGCACTTGACCCTGACTGCTGTATATATGTACCAAAGGGGATTTTTTTGCTGTTGTATTAAACAAGGGAATTACACACTCCATTAATATTATTATATATATATATACACTGGTCAGCCATAACATTATGACCACCTGCCTAATATTGTGTAGGTCCCCCTTTTGCCGCCAAAACAGCCCTGACCCGTCGAGGCATGGTCTCCACTAGACCTCCGAAGGTGTGCTTTGGTATCTGGCACCAAGATGTTAGCAGCAGATCCTTTAAGTCCTGTAAGTTGCAAGATGGGGCCTCCATGGATCGGACTTGTTTGTCCAGCACATCCCACACATGCTCGATTGGATTGAGATCTGGGGGATTTGGAGGCCAAGTCAACACCTTGAACTCGTGATTCATCAGACCAGACCACCACCTTCCATTGCTCCGTGGTCCAGTTCTGATGCTCACGTGCCCATTGTAGGCGCTTTCGGCAGTGGACAGGGGTCAGCATGGGCACCCTGACTGGTCTGCGGCTACGCAGCCCCATTAGCAACAAACTGCGATGCACCTTTCTATCAGAACCAGCATTCACTTTTTCAGCAATTTGAGCTACAGTAGCTCGTCTGTTTGATCGGACCACACAGGTTAGCCTTCACTCCCCACGTGCATCAATGAGCCTTGGCCGCCTGTGACCCTGTCGCTGGTTCACCGCTTTTCCTTCCTTGTACCACTTTTGATAAGTACTGACCACTGCAGACCGGGAACACCCCACAAGGGCTGCAGTTTTGGAGATGCTCTGACCCAGTCGTCTAGCCATCACAATTTGGCTCTTGTCAAAGTCGCTCAGATCCTTACGCTGCCCATTTTTCCTGCTTCACTTCACCTGTCAGTGATCATAATGTTATGGCTGATCGGTGTGTATATGATTTGAAATATTACCCTTCCGAAACCATGTTATTCATTCTACATGTACACAAGAAATAAGCAAAAATCCTAGTACAGTGAGCTAACAAGAATTTTATGTCACCCTGCAGTTTTTCCACTCTTGTAACTTGGCCTAATTTTGCTCACTTCTCCAGCTTAGCTGTGAGATTAAACCAGAGGGGGTTGAAGCCACTCCCATTCTCCTTGTAAACTGCTTTGTGATCATTCGTGATGAAAACTGCTATATAAATGTAAAATTATTATTATTGTTTTCTTTGCGTTACCTGTGTGCGACTTGGTGTGTGTCGGTGCGTGTCCTCCTGTATTGACCTGTCTCTGGTGTGCCCTGGCAGTAGTGATCCCATGCTGGATGGCGACGGGGAGTTTGACCTGGACGACACCATGGATGTTGCCAGACACGTGGAGGAGCTCTTGCGTCGGCCAATGGAAAACCAGTGGATCGGACACACCCAGTCATGACCCTTGACCCTGCACATCCCTTCCCAAAGCAATCACATAAAGTTTTCTGATGGTTTAATTCCATTATTTGTTTGTTTGTTCGTCTGTTTTTTTTCTCATTTTTTTGTTTTTGTTTTATTTTAAAGAGCCATAATGTGAAATGTTAATAATGGTTGTGAATCAGATTTTTTTTTTTTTTCTGCAGCATGGCAAAGGTATTTTCCATTTTTATGTATTCGTAAAACCGAAAAGGATGAAAAAAAAACTGCGACAACAACGACACAACGCTGCACAATAGGCTGCAAAGGATTTTTCGCTTTATAAACCGAAGTGTATAAAGGCCGATCGCTGTTTGCATGTTCTTTTTTGTTTTGTTTTTTATAATAGCTTTTTTTTTTGCATTTTTAAAAAAGAAAAAGAAATCTACTGTACAAAATCCTTTAAACAGTTTCAAAGTTTGTATTATGATGTAATGGTTCACCGAAGCTGTCTGCCAGTTTTTGACTCACTGCCTTCTCACCAAAAAAGTTTTTGTTTTGTTTGTTTTTTAATTCATATTCATATTCATATTCATATTCATATTCATATTATTATTATTATTATTATTATTATTATTATTATTATTATTACATCACATAGGTTCTGCCATTTTTAACATTAGTTTTTGCGAGAACTTAAGTGTTTTGTTGTGCGTCCTGTGTTGAGAGTAGCGTTCTTTGTGTTGTGTTATGTTAAAAGCGATGTGATAATGGTGCCGCATAAAACTTTTTTTTTTCAGACTTTTAACAATAGGTGAGATGAAAAGGGGAGGCGGGGGGGCTGGGAGCTGTCTGTCTAAATGAGCTGGATGGTGAAGACTGCAAAACTGCTGGGCTTTCAAACATACAGTGTTCTGACTAGATCCCAGACGCAGTACACTAAAGAGAGCATGCCAGTCCGACATGGAGGTTTTCAGCCTCACCTTATGTAAGCTCTGGCGGCTTTAGGATCTTAAATGCGGTTTCCACCAGTCGGAGAGACGTCTTGATCGTCAGTGCTTTATTAAAGAGGACAATCTGATTCAAAACAGGGCTGCTAGCTCCAAAACTAATTCTATATATATATATATATATATATATATATATATATATATATATATATATATATACACACACACACACAAACATATACATATACATATATATACATATATATATATATATATATATATATATATACACACATATATATATATATATATATATATATATATATATATATATATGTGTACACACATTTTTGTACCCCCTTGTGAGAGAGCTTGGCTTTTCTGATAGAATAAGGAGCAGTGATTGTCTTGGTCACCCTCTGCTCTTTCTTCTGTTTTTGTCTTTCTGTTGCTTCAATTAAAATACATAAAGCATAACATTACATAAGCATAAAATAAAAGCTTTTAAATTGCGGGTTTAATTTTAAAATCATGGCGAGGACATATAGGCAAGGAAGGTCAGTGAGGATTTGCAATTGTCTCTTTTTAAAGAGACCAGAAAGCCATTAAAAAAATGCTGCTAATGCAGCTGTGTGGTTCCCCAATGTTTTTGTGCTGATGTAGGCCCGTTCCTTTGATCGCATACAACACCAAACTAGAAGGAAAAAGATTTCCGTCTCCCCACCTCCCAACTTGCTCCCGATCCCAGAAGCCATCAAAACAGATTTTGTGAAAGCCATAAGGGTCTCAGGAATGACCAGAGCACAGAGATGGCAAGGAGAGATGCATATATATATATAAATATATTTTCTTTAAAATAATGATATTTTATTACCATGTAAATCTCTTTCTGTATTCCTTTAATTGTGACACTTTTCTGATTAACAGAAATGGAGAGTGGGGGGTAAAATGCCACCATAACTTTTTAGACTTACATTCAAGTGCAGAGGAATGCCATTAGAGAGAATTACCTGCAGCCAATGGATTACAGCTCGAGTGCACGACGTCCACTTGACATTCACTAGAAATGAGAAAAGGTCTTTTGGAAAAACATCACATTTTTTTTTTATTATTATTATTATTATTATTTGTTTTTTTTGCTCCCTGGTAAAAAAAAAATAATAATAATAAATTAAAAAATCAAGTTTTTTTTTTTTTTTTTTTTTTTTTTTTTTTTAATTTTCTGGTTGTTATTGTTTCACCTGAAGTACATTGTTTAACCTTGAGTATTTAGGTGACCCTCTCGTCTCTTTCATGTTTGTTCATAATTTGTGTTTGCGTTTTAGTACGTGGATGTAAGCCAAGAGACGTCAATCCAAATAAAGTTTTATAAATAATTTGAACAGTAAAAAAAATTAAAATGTGCTTCTGATGTAAATGTTACAGTCAAGGCCACTTGATTCTGCTGACCTGATCTGCCCAGACGGTGTAATCTGCGTGTGTGCATTTTAAGCCATAGAGAGCTCGCCGAAGCATGATCCACTCTGAGCCAGCTTCCTTGTGTTCGCTGTTATCTATCTATGCGTCTGTCTGGAGGATAAGGATAAGAGCCATTGTATCATGTAAAGCAGTTGTTCACATAGGATCTTGAGCCTTAATGGGGAATTGTTTTGAAAGGTGGTCAGACTGCAGCCTGATAGTCCCAGAGATGCTCTGTCTGTGGTGTTTGATGCATGGGGGGCCAGCAGCAATGGCAGTAACACCCCACTGTGGCATTGAAAACCCCCTTCACAAAAAACAACCTCTACACAGCGCGTCACCTGTGGTACAGTCCATTTAAGATCTGGTCGTCTTCTTTCTTGATTGTATATCTACTGCATTTGGAACAGATAACCAAAAACTTTTTTTTTTTGTGACAGTAACTAGCTACACTAATTGTGACTCAGTGGTGGCAGCTATACATAGATACTTCTTTCTTGCTCCCCCACAGCTACAGTTACTGAGTTACTGAGTGAACCACTGCTGACCAAGTACAGTTGGCTGTGCATAGTGTGTTGTATACACACCGCCATTCTGGGTGATGACACAGTGCCAACGGACAGGGCAACTGGCAGAACTTTGACCCCATTCAGTCAGTTGAACAAGTCTGTGATGTCTTTGTTGAAGCAGATAAGAGTGGGCGAAGATGACCATTCACTGTGGTGTCTGTACACAATATAACAACCAACTAGAATAAATACATTGGTCCTGAATAGGACAGAAAGCACTTTCAACAGATTTTTGTTGAGTGGGTTCTAGTTAGTAATGCTAATAGCAGTTAGTATTTAAGCATCGGAGTCATTCTAGCTTATCTGCTTTGACCTGCTGTGTGGTCAACTGCTGCCCAAAGCAATGGTCATCTGTATGTACTGTCCTGGGGTAATCGGTCAATCAATCAGTGGAGTTATTGACACACTATTTTAGGCTTGAGACCCTCTGCACATCTTCCAGTATTTCAGGCCTTTAAGACATTTAAGGTTCAAAGAATACTAGCAGATTGCGTTATTAGTTCATGCCTCGTAAATGCCAATGTTTTTATACCTGCTTAACCTACATATCATACAATGTTTTGAGTGTATAGCACTTAGCCCACTAATATACATTATTCAGTGCTTATTAAGAAGAACATGCTGTGTGTGTGTGTGTATATGTGTTTGTCAGTCTTAAAACAAGCTGTCCTCTGAGTTTTGACATTTGAAGTTTAAAATAACTCCCTCCAGTCAAAACAGAGGAGATATATTTTTACAGACAGTATTATGAATTGATTTGATGCCTTCTTCTTGTTTTTCTCCACACTATGCTGTAGGACAAGTCAACATATTTTCCAGTCTTGAGACTCGAAGAATGTGTGGGAAACCTAGTCTTTCTAAATTGTCCCGAGAAGGGATGGGTGTGCTCTCGGGTTGTGATGGATTGTTCCGCTATGGGCTGTTTAGAGTGTGGAGGCTTCACTTTATCACAGACCACAACAACTGAAATACTGGCCAAGTCTGGGCTCTCATGTCAGTTGACAACAGCGTTCTTGAACTGCTTTCTTAAATGCCTTTAGCTTTGTTCTAACAGCAGGAGAAAGAAAGGCTCTTTATACAAGGTCCAAGCTCTCCCTAGTGCACAGCCATGCAGTACCTCCCTGTGTATTGTCTCATGACATTTTCCTCCAGGTTGTTGTTGCCCAGTTTGGTGGGGAAGAGAGCACCCAGAACAAACACTTTCAAGAATTAAACTGAAGGTTTTCATTTCCTCTGGGGGTTTGTTCCAAGTCGGGCAAAAGAAAAACAAGCCATTAATCAGACTGGTGTTTGGCAGAAACTGGAATAACTCTCTCCTACCATCTTCTGGGTGAAATAGGAACTAGCAGCCTTTGAACAAGAAATAAAGCAAATATTAAAGCCCTTTAGACCTGATGATGTGTTACTCTTAATTTGCCTAGGCAATGATGAACTCATAGACATGGTACCTGCTTCATAACCTATTGGTACATCTCCCAATTTTGACTGAAGTTTTTCAATGTTCTTTGAGTTTCCCCTTCAGTTGGACCCCCCCAGGAAAACAATTGTAGGGAACAATTTTGATGTTTGAAAGAGATGTTTGACAGTGCATTCCAGACACACAACATATAACTTGTTTTACATGACCTGTGTATTTTTGGAGCAAAGCATGGGAAAGGAAACAAGAAAATGGGCACTCTGTCTTTCATGCTATAGTACCAACCTCCCCCTGCAGCCAAGAAAAATGAAAAATAACTGACGTCAAAAACCCTGCACTTGTGGGGACAGAAATATCTTTTTGTTGTGTTAGAAAGTGTTCAGGCCTTGCCTTCTGAAAGCCTTTGGTACCCATGCATGGGTGTATCCATCTGTTGCTAGGTTACCTGCTTACACGTGTTGCTTGGATACTGATAACTGTTTTTGTTGAGAGACCGGAGCGAGTCCAATTTGATGCTTCCATCTGAGCAAAATAAATAAATAAAGCAAGCACAAAACTTACTCTTGCTGAAATTCAGTAATGTGCTCTTTTCCCCAGGTCATCCTGTTAGTTAAGATGTTTTGCTGGAAATGAATAGATGACTCATTCTGCCTGTCAATTCTCTATATGGGTTTCATCGGAAGTATTTACAAATACCTAAATGCATTATGCAAAGGTAAATGCAAACCTAAATGCATTATTACATGCCATTACAGACACTTACAGTACAAAACACACACATCTCAGGCTTTTACTGTGGAAGTGTTTGTCTAATTTCACACAACTGAAACATTAGTCAATTGATTGTGCATGTAGAGATGCATAGTAAGCAGACATAATTAAAGTAGTGAAGTGCTTTACTCTTAATTTCAGGGTAAGACCCTTAACCCATTACCCGTAATTACACTTATATGGAAAACCAAGATCCTATATACATGCATATGTTTTCAAATACTTCAGTGATTAAAAAACAAAACATTGTTATAGAAAGTATTGCCTTTTATTCATGTAATAAAGCAAAAGCACATTAATACATGAAAGATACAAAACACTCTGGTCATGTAAAAATAGCAGTCATAATTTGCTTCTGTCCACCAGACCAAAACAAGACATAATCACAGCTTTTTTTTGTTGTCATCACAATGTGTACAGGATTACATTTTTTGTGGATATTAGAAAATATATATACAAATAAATCCTTAACCCGATTTCAAATGGGATAGGGGGATGCGGGGGGTCACACTTAAACCGCCAGTAAACAGAGAAGATTGAGATGTTGGCTGGCAAGATTACATGCTACAGTGATAATAACCTCGGAATGTTCATGAGTTATCCAGAAATATCGGCATCAAAATTACATTCTTTGGCGGGGCATTGCCATTGTTTCATGGCATTGAGGTTTTTGTTTTTCTCCTTGCGATCAGAGGCAGACTGGGAAAAGAAAAACGGCCCTGGACTTCTACCCAGGGGGGCGACGGTTGGTGAAGTCTTAGTCCCAATAAAGTGCAGTCTGGGGGGGTGTTTGGGGTTGCCAAAGTGTGGTTATGGGTGCTGACGATGTGCAGTCCGGTTGTCTAACGGGGCGACCAGCCCACTGAACTAAACAATGGACCAGCCTTTCTGGCATTTCCCGGTCTGGAATTGCCCGGTGGGCAGTCCGCTTATGCTTGCGATTCATTCTTTTTATTCTAAGAACACGCCAAAATACCAATCTCTCCCACGTCTACTTTGAATTGCCTCATTACATGAAGTAAAAGGGGAAATAATGAGAGTAATTGCACGCAGAGCAGGGTGGCGAGTTCTGTGCTGTGAATGTGATCAGCTCCTTTCATTTCCCCTGCGCTGCGAGGAGGAGTCCTCTGTCATGGGCGTGCAGTGACCCCTGCAAAGCAAATGAAATGCTAATGAAGTGCAGTGCGTTGGGAAAGTGTTCCCTGGAGACAAAACGTGGGCTCCACGTCTCAATCAAACCAAACAGTCTGTATGCATTTAGTTGCTAATGTATCTATTTTCCGGAGAGCCACATGGTATCTGGTTCTTCTCTTACCTCCTGCGATGCTACATTGCTCTGAAACCTACCTTCGACCCCACCTCTTCAGAACTACCGCCCTGTCTCCTTACTCCTCTTCCTCTCAAAGACCCTCGAGCATGCTGTCCACTGTCACCTCTCTGCATTTCTTTCCCATCACTCACTCCTTGATCCTCTGCAATCCGACTTCCGCACAGCTCACTCCACTGAGACGGCTCTCCTGGCAGTCACTGACTACCTCAGCTGTGCTTGGGCGGCCTCCCTTTCCTCAGTCGTCATCCTCCTTCATCTCTCCGCAGCATTTAACACTGTCGATCACTCCATCCTCCTCTCCTGCCTTGCTGACCTTGGAATCTCTGGGACTGCTCTCACCTGGTCACCTCAGTGACCAGACCTATTCAGTGACATGGCGAGGTTCCTCATCCACCCCCCATCCTCTCCTCACAGGCGTACCCCAAGGCTCTGTCATGGGCCCCCTCCTGTTCTCTCTACATGCGCTCCCTGGGCCCCCTCATCGCATCCCATGGTTTCTCCTACCACTTCTATGCAGATGATGCCCAGATCTTCCTGTCTTTTCCCTCTTCTGACTCCTCATCACCTCTCGCATCTCTTCCTGTTTGTCTGCTATCTCCGCCTGGATGCACTCGCACCACCTCAAGCACAACCTCTCCAAATTGGATCTCTTCTTTTTTCCCCACTCTTCCTCACCTTCTGCTGATCTCTCCATCTCAATCCCCTTGGAATCTACGACACTCTCTCCTTCCACTAAGACCCTAGGAGCCACCCTCTATCCTGCGCTCTCCTACACCCAGCACATCACCACGCTGACACACACCTGCAGATTCTTCCTGAGCAACATACGCCGAATCCAACCCTTCCTAACCAACTGCTCGACTCAGCTGCTCGTCCAGTCACTGGTCCTCTCCCGCCTGGACTACTGCAACTCCCTCCTGGCCGGCCTGCCTACATCTACTACCCGCCGCTCCAGCTCATCTAGAACTCTGCGGCTCGTCTGATATACTCTCTGCCCCGCTTCGCACACGCTACTCCTCTGCTCCGTCCCTCCACTGGCTCCCGATACCAGCATGCATTCAGTTCAAGACATTGACCCTCACCTACCGCTGTCTCGACCACACTGCACCAAGCTACCTTCAGACCCTCGTCTCCCCATACATCCCCTCCAGACCACTGCGCTCTTCCAGTGCCAGAAACTAACTCTGCCTCCTCTGCACTCTCCTTCCTCCAGAGCTGCTCCTTCTCATCCCTGGCCCCTAAATGGTGGAACGACCTGCCCACCGAAGTCAAAACAGCAGAGTCCTCGACCTCCTTCCGGCGCTTACTCAAGACACATCTTTTAAGACAGTACTTGTAATGTAGTCATTTACTCTCCTGTAAGATAGCACTTTACGTTTTGTCATACTACTTGCCTTGCGTTACTAGTATTCATATTGTTATTTTGATTTCCCCTATGCTCCCTTTCCCTTGGCCCTTGACTGTGATCTAACATCTTGTCTGCACTCATCAGCTTTTACAATCCAGGATGTAAGACCTCATATATTGCATACACTTGTGTAAATTGGAATTTGTAAAATGTATTATGCTTTGAATTGCACTGTATTGTGTAATATGAAATTTGTAATGTTTTATGCCTTGAACTGCACTTTGTATTTTGCTTTGTATTGTATAAGTCATCTGCTAATAAATAAATAAATAAA
The DNA here is from genome assembly GCF_036373705.1 of Amia ocellicauda. Lineage (NCBI taxonomy): Eukaryota > Metazoa > Chordata > Actinopteri > Amiiformes > Amiidae > Amia > Amia ocellicauda. Next base: position 20,695,057 of record NC_089852.1, on the reverse strand, counting down.
TAAAATGTCTGATGAAAATGAAACATTGTATAGTGCTAAAGACATAATTACGGTAGCCCTTAAGTGCAAAACACAAATGCAAAAAGAAAAACGCAAACGCAGAAAGAGAAACACAAAAACAAAAAGATTTTCGTCATCTAGAGCCCTACTAACAGAAACCCGCCTCTTCGTCCCACCGCTGTTGCTGCCCTGGAGCTGCGTTGGTCCTCGTTTGAACTGTAGTGTTGATGCAGACCTGAAATTACGATTAGTTTTATACGATTCATTTATTAAAAACACAAAATACATATAATGACTAGAAGTGGAGGTGCACTGTATAGAGAGACAAATGTAGGTCCTGTAGGCTAATTTCATATCTCGATCAAGACCTATATTTGTTAATACAGAATGCAAAAATACCAGCTCTGGGACCAAATCACTTTTAATATGAGAAATAAACACCGTGTAAACAGAGAGCTTAACTCTTTCATTGCCCCAGCTGTGTGTGTGTTCCCTGCAGGGTTACATGAACACTGCGCTCATGTGTATTAAATGTACGCGCACACACACAGTATTGTGTGAACTGTAACGTGTTACTGACAGCTAATAAAAGCATGGTGTTCTTCATTAATTTGAAATCAGTCCTGTTATCTCTGCGGTAACATCTGTGTTCAGCTGTTTCGGTTAACTCAACACACCATGTGCCGGCAACTGCTTTACAGAGCGGAGCGGAGAGCCGGACCAATGGCAGCTGCAGCCCTGCGGGGGCGAGTATCGGCCCAGAACAGCGGTGGAAGAAACTAAACAAACTCGTCCTGTTTTTGCGTTTCTGTTCTTGCAATTGCGTGTTTCTTTTTGCATTTGTGGTTTGCACTTCAGGGCCACCGTACATATTAAACTGTGGAATAAAAAAAGCACATTCAATGTAGCAAAAATGTGTGCAGGATGACAGTGTGCTGGAATAGTTAGTAATTTCAACGAAGATCGTTGAACAGCCTGCTAAATATGAGCCATTAATGTCTTTGAGCACGCAATGTGAAATTCTGCACCCAAACAACCACCCCCACACAACAATAAAAAAGTATAACTGACAATCCATTGATTTTGAAAAGGAAAATAGGAAAGTTGTGCACAGATCTGCAGATTCCCACCAGCCCATTGGTGGAGCATCGCAGGCGCGCAGAAGTGCGGTAATCTGCGCAACAAGAACGCGACTGCCGTGACATCACCGCAGCTGAGGGAGGTGAAAGGTCACCGGCCTGCCATCAGGAAGAAGAGTGCAGGTAGGAGAAGAGAGCAGGGGGTTACTGTCGGCGCACTGCCAGCACTCCGTCTTACTGCCGCGATGTTAAGACGCTGATTGTGTCTGACAGTTTCTTTGTTTTTTCTAATATATATTATCATTATTATCATCCGTTTTGTTTTGGCGTAGTTATTACAGTAGAACGGGCACGTAAGCGGATCAGTAAAGATTAATATCATTGTAGGATGAGGATTACGATACATTTCTGTATATTTTAAAGACACGATTAAACTTATCTGTATCAAGTTCTGTTTAATAAAGAGACGTGGCAGCTTGTTATTGATTTAAAGCTTCTTATATTTCCAATAACATCGTCCAGCGAATACAAAATAAAAGTGAATTGTTTAGCTAACTGAATGGTGTATATATATATAATGGATTTTTTTTTCAGAACAATGTGTGTATTGTTTTGAAGTAGATATCTGTATTATCTTGAGCAAAGCTTTATTTCCCCACTTAAAATCAGTGATGCCAAAGTATTCTATATACAAATCTTTTCATTGAAGTTTTATATGCGGTTAATGTCGCAGTACATGTCCAAGATTAAATGGCTGGTCATTTCTGGGTGTTGTTGTGTATTCCCGATACAGGCAGCTGATCAGGGCGGAAATCAATCAAGTGAAATCGTGTAAAGTAGACGCTATAATCTCCCACAGTGACGTTTCTGTGCCAGATGTGTGTGTGTTGTTGTAGGTCAGTACCTCGCTGACAGCGCCATCTGGTGTCCTTTGTGTGCACAACCACCTTCCCGATGCTGATCCCACTGCTGGGTCTAGCTGGCCTCCTGGCCTTGGGAGCTGCAATGCTGCTCCTGTGGAGGGACGTGGCCTGGAGGGCAAAGGGGCAGCGGAGATCGGTGGGCAGCCTGCTCAGCCACTACCTGGCCGTGAAAGCAGCGATCTGGCTGGGCAAACGACAATGCCTCCGCCTGGAGACCGATGCGCAACATGCCAAGCAAGCTCAAGAGGAGACCCTGCTCAAGCGCCTGCGCAAGAACGCGAACACCCACTACGGTCGACTGCACGATTTCAGCTCAATGAAAGGTACTGCGGGGAAATGACACATGGGATAATACACGAATAGTTTACGCCCCTGCATTGGACATTACACTTAGACGATGGGTGTATAGCTTGAGTGTACATTGGTACTAATCATCACAAACTCATGCATGGCAACGCTCTTCTGGGGTTACATCACTTCTCATAGCACAGGGGTTGCCAAACCGGTCCTGGAGGACCCCCTGCCCTGTTGTTTTTTCCATAATTATATAATTGAGTCTCATACTGCATTGTTAGTTAAATTAAGGAGTCAATTAAGCATTTAAGATCTCAGAAGAAAAACCAGCAGGATAGGCAGTCTTCCAGGACCGGTTTGGGAACCCCTGTCATAGCACACATTTGAGCTGTGTTGTCTTGTCTGTGGCCCTTATTGTGAAAAATATAAAATCAATTATAATTGGAAAAGTATGAAATAATTGTCATATGGTCTTGTTGAGTATGCGGTTTGGATTTCCTATGTCATAGTATTAGTGTAGTCGAAGGTTGCTTTAGAAAGAAAATAACGTAAGAGTACAGGTTTAATAAAACTTGTGAATTATCCCTGTCAGGAATTTCGTTTCAAATCATAAAATGTAAACCAGACGGTTTTGATTATGAAGCCACATGTTTCAAACACATGATGTTACAGACATTGAGGTGAACTTAGGCAGGTAGTTGTTTATTGGTGGGGGAAACGTGTCTAATATTTTCAGCTCAGTTGTGAAGCAGCATATTAGTGGTTAATTTATGTATTATCGTGCATAAATGTAAATATATTATTACAACCCCATGTACACTTAAATGAAAATATCCTAATATATAGGAGCCCCGGAGACCACACTGCTCTCACACTGAAGGGAGTGCCAGTGCAGTACTTCATTGAAAAGGCTATTGGAAGTAAACTGCTAATAGATTTTGCTGCTGTGTGGTTTCAGACTGTGCGGCGTTTCGTGAGCGCCACCCGCTGACCAGCTATGAGGACTACAGGGAGCTGGTGAGCCGTGTGGCCTCAGGGGAGGAGGGGGTGCTGACTGCGGAGAGGCCCTCAATCCTGGCCTTGACCTCGGGCACCTCCGGCTCCAGCAGCATGTTACTAAGCACCAGGGATACCAGCTCCGAGTTCTTCCTCCAGGTCAGTACGGGGCCGGCCAGCCCTCAGTCACAGCAGGGAACTGCAGTATAATGGCTTTCAGTTAGCTGTGGACAGCCCATGTTTATATGACCACAGTTAATTTCACTCTGAACTGGTTTCCAATTAGAAAATACTCTAATTGAAGGCTATCGTGTGCAGTTGTTCACCGTTTATAATCCAGGCTGTAATTTAATTCTTCAAATGTGTCTTCCTGTGTGAACGTGATTGAGCATAACAAGGTACAGATAGGCAGAGAAAGAACTTGAAAGAGTGTCATCAACCCAGGAGTATCACTCCCTCCCCAGAGGAGCAGTGGTTCTCACTACTCGTGGTGTTTGTTGCTGTGCAGGGAGTGGCCGTGTGTCTGGGCACCATGCACAGGGCCTTCCCCGCCACCCAGAGCCTCCAGAGGACTCTCAAGCTCTTCTACAGACCATCCTGGCACCTGTCTGAAGCGGGCATCCCCATTGGGCCCAACTCCTCCAGCCCGGGTACCTTGCACCACCTGTTCAACCTCTACACCACGCCCGAGTCTGCCTTCCAGGTGCCCACTGAGCCAGAAGCACTCTACCTGCACCTGCTCTTTGCCCTGAAAGACCCCTCCGTGGGCACCCTGGAGTCCAACTTTGCTTCCACCATCTATTATGCCTTCTGCACACTTCAGGTACTGCCCCCAGCTCCACTGGCGCTAGGCTGTACGCTGGGTGAAAATAAGTTTTTGTCTTTAATCGGGTTGGATAGCATTTGACTTCAATGTGCTAGGAAGCCATCGAGAGTTATGTCATTTCACACAACTGTTTGATGGGCCACCTGCTCTAAAGCTTGTGAGGCGCTTCTAGCACAGTCAACTATGTGAAGCCAAGCTACAGTGAGGGATAAAAGTATTTGATCCCCTGCTGATTTTGTACGTTTGCCCACTGACAAAGAAATGATCAGTCTATAATTTTAATGGTAGGTTTATTTTAACAGTGAGAGACAGAATAACAACAACAAAATCCAGAAAAACGCATTTCAAAAAAGTTATAAATTGATTTGCATGTTAATGAGGGAAATAAGTATTTGATCCCCTATCAATCAGCAAGATTTCTGGCTCCCAGGTGTCTTTTATACAGGTAACGAGCTGATATTAGGAGCACTCTCTTAAAGGGACTCTCCTAATCTCAGCTCGTTAACTGTATAAAAGACACCTGTCCACAGAAGCAATCAATCAACCAGATTCCAAACTCTCCACCATGGCCAAGACCAAAGAGCTGTCCAAGGATGTCAGGGACAAGATTGTAGACCTACACAAGGCTGGAATGGGCTACGAGACCATCGCCAAGCAGCTTGGTGAGAAGATGACAACATTTGCTGCGATTATTCGCAAATGGACGAAACACAAAATAACTGTGAGTGTCCCTCGGTCTGGGGCTCCATGCAAGATCTCACCTCGTGGAGTTTCAATGATCATGAGAACGGTGAGGAATCAGCCCAGAACTACACGGGAGGATCTTGTTAATGATCTCAAGGCAGCTGGGACCATAGTCACCAAGAAAACAATTGGTAACACACTACGCCGTGAAGGACTGAAATCCTGTAGCGCCCGCAAGGTCCCCCTGCTCAAGAAAGCACATGTACAGGCCCGTCTGAAGTTTGCCAACATCTGAATGATTCAGAGGAGAACTGGGTGAAAGTGTTGTGGTCAGATGAGACCAAAATCGAGCTCTTTGGCATCAACTCAACTCGCCGTGTTTGGAGGAGGAGGAATGACCCCAAGAACACCATCCCCACCGTCAAACATGGAGGTGGAAACATTATGCTTTGGGGGTGTTTTTCTGCTAAGGGGACAGGACAACTGCACCGCATCAAAGGGACGATGGACGGGGCCATGTACCGTCAAATCTTGGGTGAGAACCTCCTTCCCTCAGCCAGGGCATTGAAAATGGGTCGTGGATGGGTATTCCAGCATGACAATGACCCAATACACACAGCCAAGGCAACAAAGGAGTGGCTCAAGAAGAAGCACATTAAGGTCCTGGAGTGGCCTAGCCAGTCTCCAGACCTTAATCCCATAGAAAATCTGTGGAGGGAGCTGAAGGTTCGAGTTGCCAAATGTCAGCCTCGAAACCTTAATGACTTGTAGAGGATCTGCAAAGAGGAGTGGGACAAAATCCCTCCTGAGATGTGTGCAAACCTGGTGGCCAACTAGAAGAAACGTCTGACCTCTGTGATTGCCAACAAGGGTTTTGCCACCAAGTACTAAATCGAAGGGGATCAAATACTTCTTTCCCTCATTAACATGCAAATCAATTTATAACTTTTTTGAAATGCGTTTTTCTGGATTTTTTTGTTGTTATTCTGTCTCTCACTGTTAAAATACACCTACCATTAAAATTATAGACTGATCATTTCTTTGTCAGTGGGCAAACATACAAAATCAGCAGGGGATCAAATACTTTTTTCCCTCAATGTATGCAGCCAGTTTAAACACAATTAATAGGTCTGTCTGGTAGTTGTAACTGGGCTTAGGACAGCTGGCTTTTCCTGTCATTTATTTTCATATTCATGTGTGTTTCTATTATTATTTACTGATTTATTTATGTATTTATTAGCAGACATAAATAAGAGTAATAGATAATATGAAGATAAATAATAAATTATAGATTTGATTCTGCTTTGCTGCACCTTAATCTCTCAAGTCCATGGCAGAGTCTAGTTGTGGAACTAGTAGCCATAGCCTTCCCTCTGTGTCTCCCCTTGTGCTGTTAAGACTGGCGCTATGGGGTCAATTGCAACGAACTCGCAGAGTTAGTACAGGGCTCTTTACTAAGTTGTGTACTAGCTGGTACTGTACTATCTTAGGATCATCCCCGGCAGCGGACTAAAGTTAGTACCCATTGCAACGAAAAAAGAGGCGGAGCAGAGTTGCAGACTAGCTGATCCCCAGCTTTAGTGCTGTACTAAGGATTAAGTGTGTTGTTACACTACCAAACGGGCAGTGAAGTCAGTGAAGAAGCCTCGCCTTTACTAGTAAACCTGAGCAGGGTGCCGGTGCTGACATGCTAACGCTGCTGCGCTTTGGCAATGTAGCATAATCGATAATACTCGATTTTAAATCGATTTTTGTGATGTTACATATAATTTAATTTAATATAATTTAATAAACTCAAGATGTATTTATGGCACAAAAATATATAGCTAGAACAAAATTGCAATTCCCATTGCACTTTATTTCCCCAAACGAGACCCAAAAACATTATCTACACTAAACATTTAAGACTGGTCTGAATTATTTTAAAGAAAATAATGGGAGTAATGCACAGGCGCCTTCAACACTGCAGCCGAACACAGCTCCTGTACAGAGCTGCATCCCGAGTGGAGCTCTCAGCCATGCCTGGCCACGGTATACTACTATACTATATTGACGTATAATACACGAAGTCGGCTATAGGCTACATACAGTGCAATTGTATTATAACTCCATATTATTAATATAATATTGCATTACAATTCCTGCTGGGTAATAATTACTGTAGAGCTTTCAATGTATTCTCAGTTATTTCAAAGTTTTTAATAAAACCTTTCAACTGACACTTTTTTAGTGGTTCTTATTTTAATTACGTTTTTTGTTAGCTGTGGTGTAAATTTCACTAGTGTACACCAGAGCATTATTAATAAATTACATTTTGTCAATGTCAAAAATAAAAACGTAACTATTTGATATGTAAAACAAAACGATTAGTTGTTATGAATCGAGTTATGAGTAGTTGAGTAGCAAAAGTAGTCAATACATTGTGATTGGCACAATTTGTTCCCGTTAGTACAGTACTATCCATAGTTAGGAGTAGGACTAAATTATTCCTGTACTTAGTCTCCTCTAGAGGGCAGCAGCAGTGATTTTGGGGTTCGTTGCAATGGAGACCTTGTTTAGTCCGCAGCTGGGGACGAACTTCAGCCGCTAAATTCGTTGCAATGGGTATTTAACTTGCAGATTAGTTTAGTATGGAGCTGTGCACTATCCACGGGATCATCTCCAGTTGGTACGCAGCTTTCAGTTTGTTGCAATTGACCCATGGTGACTGATAGGAGACCCCTGTGTGTGTGTGTGTGTGCAGGAGCGCTGGCAGGAGCTAGTGGAGGATGTTGAGAGGGGAAGGGTGAATCCGGGCCTGGATATCGAGGAGGTGGTGCGGCACAGTCTGGACGCATGGCTCCGACCCGACAGGCACCGGGCAGCCCAGCTCAGGGCCCAGCTGGAGCAGGGCTTCCAGGGCATCGCGCGCCGTCTCTGGCCCCGGCTTAACCTGGTGCTGGCGGTGGACTCGGGCTCCAACCAGGTGTATGGAGAGCGTCTGAGGGAGTACTACTGCCAGGGCGTGTCCTTTTACTCCCCTTTCTACGCTGCCACTGAAGGTTTGTGCCAGGCTCTGTTCATTCCTCACCTACTGCTTTGGGTTTTCTTTTTGTTCACCTTATTAGTCAAATTTTAATTGTTATAGTGCCCTTCACACACATTGTCACACATCGCAATAGAAATGTTCATAGCAATTAAAATCTTTCTCTCCTTCCTTTTTTCTTTCTTCTGTTTCTCCCCCTTTGTCTTTTTCTTTTCACTCATCTTTTTCTCCTATCCTTTAATTTCCCATCTTTTTCTTTCTGTCCTGTGCACCCATAGAAAGATCCATAGAAAGATCACTGTGTTCTCTGTAAGGAACCTTATGGAAGTGTACCGATGCCAGTACAATGCGCACTCTGTTGTTACACTTGTTCTAGGGTTCCCCACTAAATTTGCTTCAGTCGCTCCAGGTGATTATTCCAGTCGTGTTATTTTCTGCACGCTCATGTGAATCAAGTACTGCACAATCTAATATATTAATAAGCACCATAAGAATAGCAAAATCCTAGGGCAGGTATACCCAGTCCTGGTCTTGGGGAGAGGTACAGTGGGGGAAAAAAGTATTTGATCCCCTGCTGATTTTGTATGTTTGCCCACTGACAAAGAAATGATCAGTCTATAATTTTAATGGTAGGTGTATTTTAACAGTGAGAGACAGAATAACAACAAAAAAATCCAGAAAAACGCATTTCAAAAAAGTTTTAAATTGATTTGCATGTTAATGAGGGAAATAAGTATTTGATCCCCTATCAATCAGCAAGATTTATGGCTCCCAGGTGTCTTTTATACAGGTAACGAGCTGAGATTAGGAGCACTCTCTTAAAGGGAATGCTCCTAATCTCAGCTGGTTACCTGTATAAAAGACACCTGTCCACAGAAGCAATCAATCAATCAGATTCCAAACTCTCCACCATGGCCAAGACCAAAGAGCTGTCCAAGGATGTCAGGGATGTCAGGGACAAGATTGTAGACCTACACAAGGCTGGAAAGAAACACAAAATAACTGTGAGTGTCCCTCGGTCTGGGGCTCCATGCAAGATCTCACCTTGTGGAGTTCCAATGATCATGAGAACGGTGAGGAATCAGCCCAGAACTACACGGGAGGATCTTGTTAATGATCTCAAGGCAGCTGGGACCATAGTCACCAAGAAAACAATTGGTAACACACTACGCCGTGAAGGACTGAAATCCTGTAGTGCCCGCAAGGTCCCCCTGCTCAAGAAAGCACATGTACAGGCCCGTCTGAAGTTTGCCAACATCTGAATGATTCAGAGGAGAACTGGGTGAAAGTGTTGTGGTCAGATGAGACCAAAATCGAGCTCTTTGGCATCAACTCAACTCGCCATGTTTGGAGGAGGAGGAATGACCCCAAGAACACCATCCCCACCGTCAAACATGGAGGTGGAAACATTATGCTTTGGGGGTGTTTTTCTGCTAAGGGGACGGGACAACTGCACCGCATCAAAGGGACGATGGACGGGGCCATGTACCGTCAAATCTTGGGTGAGGACCTTCTTCCCTCAGCCAGGGCATTGAAAATGGGTCGTGGATGGGTATTCCAGCATGACAATGACCCAAAACACACAGCCAAGGCAACAAAGGAGTGGCTCAAGAAGAAGCACATTAAGGTCCTGGAGTGGCCTAGCCAGTCTCCAGACCTTAATCCCATAGCAAATCTGTGGAGGGAGCTGAAGGTTCGAGTTGCCAAACGTCAGCCTCGAAACCTTAATGACTTGTAGAGGATCTGCAAAGAGGAGTGGGACAAAATCCCTCCTGAGATGTGTGCAAACCTGGTGGCCAACTACAAGAAACGTCTGACCTCTGTGATTGCCAACAAGGGTTTTGCCACCAAGTACTAAGTCGAAGGGGTCAAATACTTATTTCCCTCATTAACATGCAAATCAATTTATAACTTTTTTGAAATGCGTTTTTCTGGATTTTGTTGTTGTTATTCTGTCTCTCAATGTTAAAATACACATACCATTAAAATTATAGACTGATCAATTCTTTGTCAGTGGGCAAACGTACAAAATCAGCAGGGGATCAAATACTTTTTTCCCTCACCGTAGATAATACAGCTCCCTTCAAAAATCACAGACTGGCACTGCCACAACTGGGGGAGCGCAGTTAACTTAGTAATAGTAATTCTAGGCAATAAAGCCTAGAAGAGCTCAGAGTGGAATTAAAACTTGAAGACCCTATGGCCTGCCTGGATCAGGACTGAGGACGCTTGTCTTAGGGAAAACAGGGTAGACATGCATAGATTGCAATAGAGACAATGGTAATTGATGCCCACTGCGGAAGATCGGGTCTAGTATGTAACGCCCTGTTTGCTGCCGTATGTAGGCCTGATCGGGGTGAACCTGTGGCCGGAGAGGGAGCCGCGGCAGTACCTGCTGTGCCCGCGCTCCATGCTCTGTGAGTTCATCCCCGAGGGCAGCCTGGAGGAGGAGCACCCGGCGACGCTGCTGATGGACCAGGTGAAGGTGGGCGAGTGCTACGAGCTCGCAGTCACCAACGCTGCCGGGCTGTACAGGTACGCAGCCGACGGACTGGCAGGAGAAATCACACCGGCAATGACAAACTTTCGGATCAGCTGTTCATTTGTAAGAACGCCTAGATATCTCTTGCTGGTTTCGTCCTTTATTTATTGGGTTGCTTAGTTAACATCTTGTGTTTTTTATTTCGGTGTTCTTCTAATCTGGTCCTCAGAGTGGTTTCTTAGTTAACTGAACTAATTATTCTCTTCTCTCAATTGCTTAACTCCCTTCCTGGGGTGAGTGCAGCTGATTATTGACACTGTCTTATAATATTACCTGTGAGTAACTAGCATGTTCCCAGTCCATAGAAAGTGAAGATATGGATGCATGGATGCAACTGGAATGTGGCCCTCTGGGAACTGGACTGTAGGAACACTGGTTTAATGTAGACCTGGTCCTCCAGAGCCCCAATCCAGATAAATCCATATACAATCTTGCATTTTCTATAGACTGTTAACAGCAGGCTGTACAGTTAAAAGCACTGACCCTTGAGAAGTCCAGGTCGATGTTTGTTCCAAATGTCGAAAATGATTGAATCTGAATAAATTGATGCTTCAGGGGTGGCAACCTTTATCTAACCTCCTGTTTTGGGGCTCTGCGGGACCAGGGTAGGAGTGGAAATCCCTGGTTGAATGTACTCGCTTTAGAGATGTCAGCTTGCGTACAAGCAGGGAGAGTGTTGAGGCAGTCTGAGAGCTCATTCTGCGGCTGGAGAATCACCTCATCGTCCAAACCTCCGTGTGCCCAAAGAGCTTGTAGGCGATGTTTCACAGGCAGCTCCAACAGTTGAAGCGATGGGATTGTATGTTCTGGAACCATCATATTTGTCTTCCAGATATACTTCTGGAGTTCGGGTAAATGGTTCGGATATAGGATTAAAAGTACAGGTGTGAATCTATTTGAAGCATTTAATTATTTAAATGTTAGAAAAATATGCAGTAAATAAGCTCCACCCTTTATTGGGAAATAACCCTGGAAAAATCTATAAACAAGTAAAATTGGTACTCTCTCCTCTTTGGGACCCACACCCCCCCCTCAGCAATCTGTCTTTAGCATAACAGTGCCTAGTCTCTTTTAGGTGGAAAGCAGATTCATGTCAAGGTTGAATTCTAATCCTTAAACATTATCTAAATGTTGTAGTTATTGATACATTTGGAGAACAAAAGAGCTGGCCTACAATGTACACCTTTCTGTCCTACGGTGTGTTGTCATTTCAGCTTGTGGCCACCAGGTGGCAGCACAGCCTTAAATTGCAGATGTTGACTGAGATCCTCTTCAGGGCAGCTGTCTTTGCAAAATGCAGAAAAACTGCTGGAAGTGTTTAGTGAGAAATGGCAGAAGTTTGCAGAACTGCCCCTGAGGTGATTTTCATAGCCGATGAGGAGTCAGAGCTTTGCAAGCATGCATTTTCTTTGCGTTTATTTATTTTTCTTGTGGTACCATTCCCAATGAAACATGACAAGCTAGTGTCTCACAGGTCTGTTCCGGAGGGAGTGTGTGTGGGGGGCCACATTTTGTCAAGATTTAATGTCAACTGACAGCCTAATTCAACTCCACATTACCAGTATAGTTTTTAAAAAGACTATTAAAATTGCAGTCACGTTATTCTTTGCCCCCCCAGATATCGCATTGGAGATGTGGTGAAGGTCGTGGAGTTCCACAAGCAGTGTCCAATTGTGGAGTTTCAGTACAGGTGAGCTCCGCATTACTCCCCCATCTCCAAACTCACGACACTGCACAGAGTTCTTCTAGGGCAGGGTTTATTCAACCTTTTTGGCCCGTGGACCACCCAGCCGATTCAAACATTTCCACAGACCGCCCAGCCCCCAACCCCTGGTGTCATACTTAACTGGAACATAAAAACATGAAAAAAAACTAACACAGCTATCAATTCTTTCGGTGGGGAAGGTCATTTAGATGTTATCATATCATTACATAGAATCCAAGTACCAGACAAGCCAAATTTCGGGCTTTGCTTTGGGTGGCAATCTTCAGTGGGTCAGGTTGAATTAAAACAGAGGTTTCGTATAGATAGGGGGTAGTTTTTAATTTTTTTGGTCCAGATTTTGTCCTTGTTTGAAGAACTGCAGACTTCAATTTCCCCTTAGTCAGAGCAGTACGACAAGCCCATCTGGACAAAAATGCTCAGGACTATGTAACACTGGGGATTGTAACTCCACATTATGCACGACTGACACTTGCACATAATGCAGCTGTCCATCAATATGTACGGTTAAATTGTCAAAATTTACCGTATGTCACAGTGGATGACAGGACTTGGGTCAATTCCAGTTTATCATTTCCAATTCTGATGGTAATTCCTTTTTCTATTAATTTCCAATTCTAGTGGCTCCTGTTAGGGCTATAGCCAAAAGTATTGGAATTCGGAATGGGTCTGATAAAGGGAATTGGAATTTCAAAAGTGTAATTGAGCCCCCCACCCTGGTGGATGACGATTGTTTTTAATGAAAGGCACCGGTGCTTTGTGTCTGTGACTGTATGGGTCTGTACTGTGTGTTGCCATTGCTCCTGAAGCGCTCCTGTTTTCCTACTGTACATGTGCACTTCCAGTTCATGTTACTTCCTTTTTTCTATTCAGTTCTAATTCCGGTAGATCGTGTTATGTCAATGGCATAAAGCATTGGAAATTGGAGTTGCGAAATGGGTGTGAAAAAGGAAATTGGAATGGGAAAAGAGGAATTGAGCCGTGCCCCTGCGCTCACCACTGTTGTTGCTGTTTGTGTAGGCGAGGACAGATGCTCAACGTCCGGGGGGAGAAGGTGACCGAGCAGCTGTTCTATGGGGCTCTGCGCAGAGCCGTTGCCCTGTGGCCAGGCGCCCAGCTTGTCGACTACTGCTGCGCTGAGAGCGGCATCCTGGGTAAGCGCTGTCGCCCAGCCTGTGTAGGACTGGTTTCCATTCACGCTGCCTTGACAGAACATCTGGGACAACCTGCAACTGCCGTGAAAACATTAACAGCTTTTTTTTCACAGGAGGGGAAACTGCTGCTGTCCTTGTAGGCCTCGCTGTCTCTTATTGAAACACTGTTCTAGTTCTAGTTATGAGATTGAGGTCTGGACTCTGAGCAGGGTGGGCCAACACATGTTTTCAGAGTGAATCTCCTTGGGCTCTGCTTGTTACAGGCCCAGTCTTGTGACCTGGTGTGCTGTTGTGCTAGAAGATGTGAAGAGAGGCTGTGGCTCTGTGTGTGTGTGTGTGTGTGTGTGTGTGTGTGTGTGTGTGTGTGTGTGTGTGTGTGTGTGTGTGTGTATGTATGTGTGTGTGTGTGTGTGTAGTGTGAGAGAGTGACTGTGGCTCTGTGCGTGAGTGTGTGTGTGTGTGTTGTGCGGAGTGAGAGATTGACTGTGTCTGTGTCTGCAGGCCCGTCCTCGGGAGGCTCGGATCCCCACTATCAGGTGTTCCTGGAGCTGAAGGGTGTGAGGAACCTGACTGAGGAGCAGCGCTACAAGGTGAGACAAACAACGTCTGTGATACCTCATGGGCATCCGAATATTTATGGTGGTTATCAGTTATTAATAATAATTGTTCTAATAATCTGGTTGAAGAACATTTCAATTCATTTTACAGTGTACTGCCCAGGGTTTTTTTTTGTTCCAGTGCTGTGTCAATTTATCACTTGCATTGGCTTAATTTCAGCGCTAAAGTCTGGAATTTTACACTGTGGGTCTTAAGCCAGTTACTGCAGCCAGATAGGTTTGTTATATTCCAGTCACACTCCAGGGGTATGAAGTTGCTGTCTTACTTTCACTATCTAGTGTTATTTGAGGTAGAGTAGATCTAGACTGGAGCTAATCTGTGCCTGTGAAGCCAGCCATTCAAATCGTCTGTGTTTGGCCTTGAATCGTTTGTGTTGATGCTGTTTGGATGTGGGAATCCTGAGCCTGACTTCACAGAGGCCGTGACTGGAAAAATACAAGAAACTGAGGTTAAACAAACACTGCCCTGAAGTTTTCTATTTGATTTGATGTGTTCTATGTGGTCTATTGCTTGCCTTATACCTTATACCTATAAACATTTCAGTTTAACTTGGGGACATAATATTACTTTAGTTTAAAAATCTGGTGACCTCCCTACCCCCAACACACACAAACACAAACACACACACACACACACACACACACACACACTTTTTGCTCCAGCAGATCTCTTGGTTAATTGAAGTCAATCATAATTGAATTGATCCTTTCAGGTTTTTCAACTGTAATACATTTCCAGTTACTTCTGAAAGTATATATAGTGCTGAACAATCTCTCCTTTTGAACCAGACGATTTAAAAGGGTAATCAAACCACGGACTGACGTGAAGATGTTGAGCGTTTTACTGAAATCAAACCCAGTAGGGTTTGCCAAAGGACAGGGCAAATTAATCTCCAGTCAAACCACAGTCCCTTTAAAAAGGGTGGGGGGATCTAATCTCAGACAGTCAATTGTCCTGTGTGCCTCCTGAGTTTACAGTAAGAAAAAAACATTATTCAATGCCAGATTTCACACTTCCTCCCACTGATGTGTGTATTATGCAGCATGCCACTGCAAGGCCTTGGCTCAGGCTTCCAGTGAAGGGGCTGCATTGTGAGAGCTCAATGAATGATGTCACAGTGACGGGGGGACCTAGATGGGGAGTTTCACTTCTCTCTCAGACATGGTCATGTGCTGGGTGTGCCGGGGATCAGGAGACCGGCGGATGAGCTCTCCTCTGAGATGCAGAGAGTTGGCTGCTGAGGAGGAGACAGCATGTGGCTGGCCTCAGGGTGTCTGATGTTGCAGATGGGGTGTGTCCTTTTTGTAGTATCATTCCTGCTCATTATCTGCTGATTTCTACCAGATCGTGCCTTTCCAGTGTTTCTCAGCCAACACATGGTGAAAGGTGCCTTTGGGCGAGCGCGACCACGTGACTTTCTGGCACTGTGCTTGTTAGAGCTCGGCACCAGCCTGGGATAAAGCCGAGATTTACGAGACCAAACAGTCTCGTGGTGGTTCGCTTCCTGCCACAGGATGTGACGGTAACACAGACTGAAAAACAAAACCAAACCGAGCTACAAGTAGCAGCGATCTGAAGATGTCTTTCTCAGGAGGAGCGAGTGCATTGGTTTTCCTGTTCAACCTCTCAAACTCACCTCTACTCTCTACAGGGCAAGTAAAACTGAGAGGCGCAATCAGAGGTCAGATCTGCAGCAGGAGCAGATACAAGCAGATACAAGTACTGAGCGGCATCGTCTGAAGGTGTAGTGCAGAGGGTTATTGTATGTAGTGGATTGGCTTAAAAAAAAAAGTGTCAATATCAGTTTCTTTAACCCCCTCGCCCATTTCTTAAATCTACTTGGTTTGCCACTACAACCACCCAAAAACTGTCCTGTCTTGGCACATCACTTTGTCTTTCGCACTGCCAGACCCGGCCCAAATAGACATCCGCCAAACGGCACAGCTCCCTTCGGTCACACTGCACGTGCTTCGGCAGCCACGGGGGCGCATTGAGCTCTGATATACAGCGATCAGAGAGAGACCCTGTGAGACCAGGCACACTTCCTGACCCTCAGTGGGGAACCCCGGCGACAGTCCGCTAATGACGTATCTAATGAAAAACCGAGTGAGCGACCTCTGAACCGTGGGACCCAACCTGCATTGCGCTTGAAGGAGGAGGTTGAGAGGCCGTTCAGATGTCAGATCAGACTCTATGGCAAGGGTGGCCATCTCTGTTCCTGGAGAGCTGCCTTGCCTCCTGGTTTGTTTTACCCAAATCTTTACACTGCTCTATGATATCTGATAGGTTTCTTATGTTTGTCCAGAGTCGTGAATCAGGATCTGATAGGTTGTTATTTTCAGACAGCAAATATATTCTGTTTTTGTTTTTTGGGGGGTGGGGGGAGTTGAATATTTTTATTTGAAAAACAATAAAATAAAATGAAGAGTAGCTATTATGCAGGATGCGATTTCTGGAGTGTTCTGACAGCGTGACTACTGGTGTGATCAGGCGGGAGAGGGAGACAGAAACAGAGAGACAGTGAGGGAGGGATGGAGGAAGAGAGGCAGAGGGAATGAGAGATACACAGACAGACAGAGAGAGAGAGAAAGACAGACCGTGAGAGAGAGATAGAGACAGACAGTGAGGGAGGGAGAGAGACAGAGACACTGAGAAAGAGAGACATGCACAGAGAGAGAGGCAGGCTTGCAGGCAGGCAGAGATGTCTAAAAGCTGCCTTTTCATTAATTATTTCTGAGGATACATAATGCATGAAAAATAAAATCTCTTGGGTCTGAGTGTCCGCCCCATTCCTTTCTTGTTACTCCCCCCTCTCTCTCTGTCTCTCCTTCCAGCTGGACCACTGTCTCCAGGAGGACTCTGCTGTATATAAATCATTCAGGTTGAAAGGCAGCATCGGGCCAATGAGAGTGCAGCTGGTGGGGGGTGGGGCCTTCCGGGACCTGCGGGCTCGCATGCTGTCGTCCTCCCACGTCTCCCCCAACACCTTGAAAATGCACCGCGTCCTGCGCCAGAGGGAGCTGGTGGGATTCATCCAGGGCAAAATCATCTCCTGACCTGGTGGGGAGTAAATGGATGGCAAGGCAGACAGATGAAGCGTCTCTGACACAGGACGGTTTCCTTTCCTCCTTCACAAGAACTGGCTACTGCTTGAGGCTGTAAACTCATTGCTGACTCCCATGACACCGCCCCCATCTCCCACCCCCGCACCCCTCCCTGGCCCAGCAGAGACGCGGCAAAGTTTGTGTTGCGTGGTAACCCTGGTATTTTTGTGCCATTGTGCAGGACTGCTTAAAGAGATCCAAAAAGTGCGTTAACAAAATAGGCTGATAATATAACAATCTGGCCCACTCCTTTTCTATACTGCATATTCTTCCCACTATCATATTCCTCCATTAGCCGTGGATCCGTTAGATGTGGTTGGAAGCGAATTAACGGCCTGCGATTATTTGTCCGATAAGCCTGTCTGTTTGAGTTTGAAATCTGTGTTCATTGTCCATTTCCTCTCCATTCCCTCTGTGTCCCAGGGTCATGCCACTTCAGATATAATTAAGTTAGTCCACAGAGCACATTATGTGCTTTGCAGATAAGCACACAAAAACGAAGCAAACCACACAAAAAAAGCATACTATTAAATGTGTCCGTTGATTCTGACTTGGATTATGCTGCATCCGAGAGGTGATTCCTGCTGGGAAGCTCTCTCTATACTGAACAGCCACGTCCCGGTGCTCTGGGTCTGAGGCGCATAGGCGATTTTCTGTAAAGTGGACAAAGGGAATTGAAGGACATGTTGTAGCTGAGGGGACAGTACAGCCTACTGCAAACAGACACGCACAGGTTGGAAGTGTGAGAGGTTAGGTCCCAGTAGGCGGCACCAGCTGGAGATAAGCTGGCAGTGGTTACTCGGGGAGACCTAGTGCGGCTCTTAGAGAGGGAACAGATGGGGGCCAATCAGTAAATCTTTTCCTCACAAGAAATGTTTAAAATGCTTCATTAATATTAACAAACGTTCATGGAACTTGTTGTTTTTAAATTATTATTATTATACATTGTGTACCATTACATGTATGTTTTTAATCTTTTCCCCCCCATAAAGGAAAACATTTAAAGGATGTGGTAAATTTAACATGACATTGAAGCTGTATGCAGACTGGTGGGTGTTGCCCACACTCACACAGGGCGGCCCCAGGCACGGGTCAGCCTGCTGCCACACACCCCAGTGCAGGGGAGAGCAGCAGGCTCTGCCAGATGCAGCTCCTACCCCCCCACCCCCGAGCCTACACAGAAATCACACAATTTCATTTCTGAGATCCCACTGACTGATTTTTTCCCTCCCCCCTCCATCTCTCTATTTGTTGAATCAAGCACATCATTGTATTTTTCAAAGTGCCTTTGCAATGGTGTACTGTTCCACATGTGTGGCTTTTCCCTGGACTCTTCCCACGGACTGAGTTCAGCTCAAGCCCTGGCTGCCGGGAGCGAGGCTGCTGGGGTGCCTGTCTGGTGAAGGTCTGTTCAGTCCTTCCGTCAAGCCTCTTCCTTGTGTGGGACTTTACTCTGGCTGCCGACATTCTTTGCAGCATTGATCGTCCGTGGCTGGCGAGGGCGCCTGTACATTGTACCCTGGCGGAAGTGTGGGTCAGTGTGACTAATTCAGCGTCTGTTTGCAGGATGAACTACAGCTGTGAGGCCAAAAAAAAAAGTTTTTGGAGCACACCGCTCTGACCTTCACTGCTCAGACTGTGAACCGCTTTCCACTCACATCACTTCTTCCTGTAAAGTCATTCCTGCACCTGAAGTCATGCTGGGGCAAGTCTTTGTATTCTCGCAATGCACAGCTGGTTATTGAGTGTTTGTATCTGAAACTACCAGAGGAGGAGGTTTACAACAAGCGCCCCACAGACAGCACTGGACCCCCCCGGATAAAGATTAAATTCCAGTGGGCATGTATGCTACTGTGTGCTGTTTTAGGACGGCAGTGTGTTCAGTGGTGCGCAGCAGTGGACTCGGATGAGAGAAGGGGCGGGGGGGCACATAAAGCTACTGTATTAATAGCTGCAAATCCCTTCTTGCTTGATCCAATTGAGGTGAGTGTGTTAGAAGCCATGGGCAACATACGGCCTTTGCAAAAGTGCCCCTAATTTAGTATCTTAATTCTAAATTGGTCCTGTTCAACGTGAGTGTTGTCATATCACACGAGTTGGGGCGGAGGAGCTTCACCTAACTGAGGTCAGCTGCCAAGGATGTCCTGTTTAGTGGACTTAGGCCCGCTTATTTTCATGATCTGTACGATCAGTACGGTGGCAAGCTGCTTTTGGGGAGGGCTAATGGTATTGTGCTGCAGGGCCTTGCAGGTGTAAGGAGATTCCAGGGCAGGGATGCTGCTCACAATCAGGCTGGAGGATGCAGTAGTCCCAGTGTCGTGGATTTATGTCTTGCCCTTCACCCATAACTGCAACTTTGAAGCCCGGCTACGGTTCTCAGCATCTCCCTGCCCAGACATTTCTAACTGGCATGATGTTTGAGTGCAGTCTTTCTTGTGTATGCTGTTGAGTTGAAAGATAAATCAATTTGCAGCCAATCGAAGGATTAAAAGTTTAAAGTAAGAATAAAGTAGTCCTCTTTAAAGCCAGATTCAGTACCACAATGAAAACAACAGTGGCCTTATAGTGATGTGCATTTCCTTTCCTTTCCAAGACAAAGGGGGCTCAGCTCTGCCACTCTCTGCGAGTGCTGGAGGACAATGGCAGGACTCTAATCTGGGCCTGAATCTGCTCTCTGTGGGCCTCATCAAAACCCATCAAGAGGTTCACTTCCTGGGCCTGCACAATTGCTCTTTTGAATTTCTGCAGGAAACTGATGCCCAATATGTACGCATTGTGTTATCTTCAGTGTTTCCACTTCATTTTACACAGATAAGGAGTGTTTGAGGGTTTTAACGACTCACTGAACTTCTTTATTTTGTTTTGGTTCATGGTTCAGCAAATGTAGTATGAACTGATATGTGTTGTCATCTCTGCTTATTCATTTCCTTTTCAAATGTTAACGAATCACTGTATGTATTCTGACAACTGAAGGACCCACTTCTTTACCAGTGGAGGTCTGTGACACCCCACTATCCTGTGTATTCATATTGTACCTGTAAAATAAATGTATTCAAAGTGGACCTATTTGGTATTTTGTCCTTTTGCATCAGTGTGGACACTGAATTACAACCTGAAGTACTTAATTCACTCTAGAAATCAATACATTCTCTCTCTCTCTCCCTTTCTCTCTCTCTTTCACCATCAACTTGAAATGTAACCTTGATGCGAAGGATAGTCCAATAACTTTTTGGGTGTGTTGGGGTGGTGCATGTCTACATATATGTATTTATTTTTAAATTTATTTTTTTTAAAGAAAACTTTTAAAAAAGCAGTGCATATACATGATCTGAAGTCGGTTTGTTTAAGACAACCTTCCATGTGTACCCGTTTACATGGAAATCTCCCATCACCCCTTTGCCCTTTCACAACCTCTACCACTGGAGTCCAGCCTGACTGGCACGGCACGCTTCAGGCATTTTCTGGTGCAGGATTTTATTCTTAAAACAGTCTGCCAGTGCTTCACTATAGCCTTATCCTTGGCTTTTTTATGTCAGTGTACAGATCAAGGAAGGAAAGGACAAGGAAAAAAGAAAAAGCCTTGGGGAGCATTTGTAACAACATTCCTAAGGTATGACATTCCTTCCCTGCCTGACAACTCAAGTCCTATGTGTAGATTATAGCAAGGGGAACACTCGCCGCTAGAGGGCGCTGTTGATGGCTTTCCTAGAATAGTGATCAATGGATACTTTTATTTGGTGCTCATTGCAACTTACACAATCAACTGATACCAGCTTTATTATTTATTTTTGACACTTTGTATAGGACTTAATTATCACCTCAAAGCGTGCTGTTGTTAAATTCGTATGCAGTTTGACGTGACACAAGACTGCGCATACTTTTTTTTCTGACATTAATGCATGCAAAGCTTGCTTTCCAGTATTAATAATTCATAATCAAATAATAGGAAATCCCTCCTCGAAACTGTGTGGGAGGTGGGTGTTACATAATGTTAGACTAGTCGCCCACATCTCCGTGCAATAATAAAGATGTCTTCAGCATGTTTTACTTCAAAAAATGTATTATTATTATGAATGCTATGATCATTATCAGTTCACTCCAGGTGTCAGTAGTGACCCAGCTATGTAAAGCTGTGCACTCGCTCTGCATGTATCCTGTTTAATTATTAAGACTGTACCTGCATTTATTATGTACCGAGAAGTGAAGTGCATGCGTTCAGAAATGATATACACACACAGACGCACATTTACATTGAATAAATACATCAGTGTCATTATATTTGGTACAGTTTTAACAGTGTATAGTGTGAAATCAACTGGAAGAAATAGCAGATGTTTCCTAGTCAGTTTTCAGATCTGTTGTCGTAGTTATTCTTGCTCATTCACTGACATTACACACTTCCTCGCTGTGTTGAATGGCAGGCGACACTGTGTGAAACAATGCAGTGTTGCTGTACTGTCCCGTGTGAAGGATCCGCTGCTCTCCAGTACCTCAGAGAGAGAGAGAGAGAGAGAGAGAGAGAGAGAGAGAGAGAGAGAGAGAGAGAGAGAGAGAGAGAGAGAGAGAGAGAGAGAGAGGGGCGGCGGGAAGGAGTTGTAAATAGCCGCATCCCGGGGAAACACGTGTGGGACTGAGGAAGTACTTGTGCGGCTCCTCGCCCTGACACCCACAGCAGCCGGCTGCGTCGCGGCGCACAGACCTGCAGCCTCACAGCGGGATGAGGACCGAAAAATGAGCTGGTCGCCGGCGACAGCGAAACGAGGATTTGCATCCCGGCCGTGAAACAGTATTGAAACTGCATCGCTGCCCGCAGCCCCTCAGGACAGTGTGCGCCCACTGCGACCGGCGAGAGTTGGACCAGTGCGCGCATCCTTTTTCACAGGCACACTTCGCTGGATTACATTGTTACGTTTTATTATTTCAAATATGTGTACATGTTTTCTTAAAACATAATTAAAGCGCCGCAGGAAGACTAATAGCGTGTGCTGCAGCCAATGCATGATGATGTGTGTGCTTTGGTGATGTTGGGATGATGGCGGAGGTACATGCTACCGGCGCTGGATCGGGACCTTTGCTAATCCCGGTGATTGCTCCGCTCGCCGTCGTGGAGGAGTTATCGGAGCTGAACATCAGCGACGCCGCGCAGCCCCCGGCCAGCTCCGGCACCCGGGCGTTCCTGGACGTCGCGGCGGTGACTGCACAGCCGGTGGTGGGAGCCGAGGTCGTCTTCACTAATGGGAGGTACAGAGAGCATGGGAGTCCCAGGACCGGCTGCAGTAGCAGAGACAGCTCGGCCGAGCGCAACCCGCCCGGAGCGAACCCCCCTTGCAGCATTATGAAGGTGAGTCTTGCTTTTTTTATTCAACGCCAAGGAGAAAACGACAGCGACACGCATGACATTTGCCAAACAACACCCCCCTCAGCCCGGCTCGGATGGAGCGAGGAACTGTGTTGGCCGCACAGATCTGCACAGATCTGCACAGATCTGCACAATCCCAGCGATCCCATTGGTGGAGCCGCGCAGATCGGCGCAGAACTGCCCGTGCGACCACCAGTGTGTTGTTCTTTTTCACTCCGTTCATCGTGTTAAAGTTTTGTTCGCATTGCTGTTTGTGTTTTGACAGGCTTTGCCCGTGGTCTTCGTGCCACAGCCTGGATCCACAAATGATTGTATATGGTGAAAGTGTTTTTGTGAAACGGGCAGAAATAAGCACCATCTGTGTCACGTTTATCTGGGAAGCGTCGCACAGCTGCAGCCGCCAGAATAGACACCGCGCTGCTATATTTAGAAGCTCTAACTCCGACGTTACGTTGCGCCCCGCATGGCTCGTCACGTCTGACAAGGCAACTGTAACAATGAACCCCGCACTTCTGGAATGCGTGTGTGTTTTTTAACTGTTACTCATTTAACAACATCCACAAAGCAGAATTAACACTCGCAAAAACTTAATGTGCGAACTTGTCAAACAGCGAGACAACCCCTTCTGAGTGGATGCAGGCAGAATTGTGCTGGAAGACAATTTGAGATGAAATACCCTATGTGACCTTCAGAAAGAAACCATTGTATATTTCCCTCTAGGGGGATTTGTAGACCCACTCTATCAAAGCGGAGCTGTCAGTGATACTGGTGATTGAGCAGTTGAACTGTAAAAGCATCCAAGTTATGAACAGACAGAGAGCATCTGGGCTGTTCCTTAAGGGACCTGGAGGGTCGGCCACAATGAGTGATGTTGGAGGGCTAATCCCATCAGAAGCCAGTCTTTTTAATGTGGTTCAAAGCCTTGCTGGGCAGCCACTGTAGAGGAGCCAGGTGCTGAGTAATCTGTCCCTGTCACCAGTTGTGGGGTGCTGTTATTTTGTATGGACACTAGTCTGTAGATGGATTGAATCCAGTCTGCCGACTGTTTGTAGAAGAAGAGATCGCAGGGAATCCTGGTACCTGAAAATTAGAGAGACTTTTGTCAGGGTTTGGAGGGGGTGAAGGTAACGGGCACTGACAGAGCCACCTCCTGCTAAGAGTGTGTCTGCTGCGGGGCACTAGGGGACAGTGTCTGAACTGTAGAACAGAGGGGGGTCTGTTTGTCTAATGAGTTTGGGAGCAAAAGCTCACCCTTACTGGCATTTAGATGAGGTGAGTTCCTGGACATCTGGTGTCTTGTAAGCTAGTGGAGTCTTCAGAGGCAGTGGCAGGAAGTGCTGTTGCAATCTGGCACCCCTATCTGGATGGCAGGAGTGGGGCCAGGCCGGGCATTGACGCACATTGTCTAAGGGGAGCATGGAGAGAGTTGGTGTTCGGTGAATTTATTTGACTTTCCAGGCTTGTGATATGAGTCGTGCAGTGGTTGTTGAGAGCGTATTGCCACAGGGTTCCCGGTGCTTGACTCGCTATGCCTCGCCCTCAGGCAGTGTCTGAGTCTTCTTATTCTCCGGCCTCCCCGAATGAGCTGTGAAACCGCAGTCCTGTCCGCACCATGCATTAGCAGCAGTTGATGGATAGTGCACCCCTAGTCTTTTTGGTTGAAGGCGTCTGTGTTCTTGTTGGTTTTTCTCTAACTTGAGTCAGTTGGCGTTGACAGATCTGTGAAGATAGAAGATGAAATATGTCTCTTTAGCTTCATTACTGCTATCCATACAAGAGCTGCAACCTCCTCAGCCTTGAACGGGATCAAAGCGCTGCTCAAATGAAAGTCTTATTTGCTTATAATGGAAAGTAATTAGGCTTTCTCCTGGATTTCTTCACCACCCCCATCTCTGTTATGTACGTCTGTTTGGTTAAAGGGTTAAACAAGAAAGCACAGACCATGCTCATTAATTTCCTCCAACATCGCCCAGGAAATACCTAGGGATTGACAATACCAAGGGATTTCCTGCCTCAGTAGGTTAATGCTCTTTGTAATAATGAATAGCATGCATATGAAATCATGTATGCATCCCTAGACAGATATGATTAGAGCGTGGGGTGGAAACATGCTAGTGTCCAGATGCAACAGACAAATAAAAATATCACATTAATGCCCTGAAAAAAATATATAATAATGTAGATGCCCAGATTAAATTAGTTTTTCCATTTGTATTTCATTCCCCCTCCCCCCCCTTTTATCTCCATCATATTTTTCAAAGCCATTTTCTCCACAGCCATGCACGCTTTTTAGTTGATTGGTTAGAGCAAACCCCATTCCCAGCAAATAAGCACCATTCAGTTCTGTTTATTATCACAACATGTCAGAATGTGCTAGAGGCCACCATTGTGCCACTGAGTTTCATGCCAGGCGACGTATGCATTTAGGCAGCTGTGGTACAATGGATGAAAATTGGAGGTGGATCCCAAGATTTTTAGTGATGTGAACATAATCTAAAATAAATCTTGAGACTGCAGAAAAATCCCAAAACGCAGCGTTTCTCAATGTATCCAATGGGGTGCAGGCTCTGCCCTGGCATTCGTGTCCTCTGCAGTGCAGTTCAAAGAATGCTGTTTGAAGTGCAGCGAGAGAACGTGGTCTGTTGTTATTTCACCAATCCAATCCAATGCCAATCAGGAGTCATGATATGCTGTCCATGCTATTCTCCCTGCAACAGTCTGTCCTGCCAGCTTTGCGGCCTGGTGAGCAGATACTCGGGACTTCAATTGAAGTGGAATCAGTGTTGTCAACACAAAACACACCAAAAAAAAATACACATGACTGTTGGCAGGTACATTACTTGGCAGAGAGAGCCTTGTCCAGTTACTCTTACTGGTGGATATTGAACTGTTTGGCAAGGTGGGTAAGTGATTGCAGAGACCGTTTGTGACCCAGCAGTGACACATTTTTCATGCTGCATGCAAGACCACATCTACCACAAGTGGTCTTGTCTTGAATCACAGCCTAATCCCTGTTGTATAGCGCGCCACTCCCATGCAGCAGGCTGTTCTTTTCAGGCTTACATAAACCTCAGCATATCTAGGGCATCTTTCTCCATCTAGATTTCCACCTTAATGGCATAACTACATCTGCAATGCAGATTTTAGAGTTCAAGGTCAGACATTAGGTTAAGTGATGTGTGCTGGAAAAAGATAGTGACTGGCCGTGGGGCTCAGGTGTGTTTTGTTACCGATCGCTGCTCTGTTTCTGCCAGGTTTTTCGTGGCATCTCCCAAACGATTGTGGCTGCAGCTGAGTTTGCGTTGGAGTTATGTAACGCAATTCTCAGACAGCTGTGTGTCCTCTGCGCTCCTGATGCTGATGTGATGCAGGCCGGAGTGCTACAGAGTTTTCTTGAGGTTTTTTTTTTTTTTGTGTGTGTTTGTTACGTAATCTCTGGTGCAAGAGCCTAGGCTGGAACATTTACACTTCTTCGCCAGGGAGCCAAGGCTTGAGAGTTCTTGTTCGCCTACCAACAAACTATGTGTCTGTTGCGTGTGTGGAGATTGATCAGAGAGAGAGTTCCAGCCAAGAGTTTTTGGGGCAGAGCTAAAGCAGATTGCTGACAAAGTTGACCATGAAAACTGCCATAAATCTGTTTTTTTGTTGTTGCTTTTTTTTGTTGTTGCTCCTTACCTCATTTAAGTAACTGTTCTTAAGGACCCACTCAGCCTCGAATAGCAGAATTTATTTATCCAAGCCACAAAACTATACAGTATTCTGGCCTTAATCCACTGTAACAGAAACTAATGTGGTTCATTGGAGTTTGTTTAGCAGCATTCTGAACAGGATCAACACTTTGAATCCTGCCTGTGTTGTCAGCTAAAGCACTGGAAAAGGGGGAGGGGGAGAAATATTCTATTGATCGCAACTGATGAAGTGGAGTTATGCAGGCTGGACAGATTCTGCATAGGACTGGGTCAAGTTTTCTTATGTGGACTCAGATATACAGAGAGCAGAATGTCAGTCGCGTTATTGATATGGGCTGTGTGCTGTTATCAGAATCTTATCAAAAACATAGCCGTTCGAAACAAAATGGTAGTCTTAAGACAAAACAAGAAAATTAGACTTTAATGTGTGAATTTTGGGTGTGCCCCTGCCCACTCCCTTTTAATTTCTGAAAAGATATAACCCACAATCTCACACCCACCCTTGGTCAAAAATTTGCTTTCTACACTACAGGCAGCAGATCCCTGCCAATAACCAACATGTTAGATTCAATCCCTGTATGGAAGATGTATGGGTCCCAGTGTGTTCACAGCAGTCCTGACTCTGTAGTCATTGGATGGGCTTCAGTGGGACAGCTGTTCCTTGTTTCCTGGGCTTGACAATCTGTTATCTGATGAGCTTATTATCCCCACAGTGATTCACTGTAATGTATCTGAACAGTCAGTCATCTGTGCATTCCTCTACCATAATGAATCTGACCAGCATCCACACATACTTTCTGCCTCACTTTAATGAGTCAAATCAGCCCTTCAACACTGAGCTCACCAAGCACAATGAGGCTGATCAGCCAATTGGCATTGCTCATACACTGTGAGTTACACTGGCCAGTTGGGTCTGTTTATTTGGTGCCTGATGTCTTAATTGGCCAATCAGCAAACTGCTTATTCTGTAGAAAGACAATGAGCCCATGAGCTCTGTGCTAATTCACTCCAGTGAGTCTGATTAGACTGGAATCTGCAATGATCTTCTTTCCTAATGAGTCTGAAGAGTGAAGCAACCCTGTGCCTCTAAATTGCAAGATGTATGATTGTATTCATTTCCAGGTAATCTGAAATAGGCAAATGTGATGGGGGGGGGGGGGCAATAAAAAAGAGACAGAGACCAATGCAGATAAGGGAAAGTATTTGCATCTTTAGCCATCTGTGCAATGCAAATGGCTCCATCTTGGAAAATCTCTCTTGCTGTCCACAAACAGCTGTCTCATTAAAGAACAGTGCCCCCATTTGAATGCAGTTTAAGGCACCTGAGCTTTTAAAATGACCAAGAACCTCTCTGGAAACATACAATACCATTCACTCAATATTGGGATTGCAGGGTCACCCCAGTTTAATTTTTTTGATAGCTTCCTGTCCTCATATATAGATAAATACTTAAGTCTTCATTAAATAATTCAATATGGATTTTATTTTTATTTTTTTATGAGGAGATGTCCATTTCAACATCCAAATGATTTATTTCAATGTGTGTTTTCTGTATGGCATGTAGATCCAGAATGCTTCTATCTGCAAAATTGCCTTTTATTACATTTTATAGTCCTGAATCTCATATTGCTGTATTGCTGCCTCTCTTATTGCATTTTTCTCCTCTATATAACTCTTTAAATTTGATCGTTTTCTACAATTTGATTTTACCACTCTTCTGTATTTAACTGTAGCATCATTTAACTTTTATTTTTAATGTTCCTTTTTGAACCACCAACCTACATTAATAATATGTACTGTAATTTTGCCACTGTTGGGCTGATAGTCCGGCCCTATGTTTTGTCAGTCTCGCTGCTCTTAGTTGGATAATGTCTGTGTGCAAGGGGTGAAAACTCAGTTTGTCCTTCTGTGTTTGAAACAATGATTCCCCCTTGGGATAACTCAGATATTCTGTTTCATCCGAATTGGGTGTTTTTTCCTTTTTTTTCCCTTTTTTAATTCTCATCAGCATTAGCTTTTGTGCAGCTGTGGCAATTAACATATTCCTCCTCACCTCCCCTCTTCAGTGTGCGACCATCGCTCGTCCTTTGATTCCTCTCAAACTTTGATTTCTCTACTCCAGTGCGCAGGCGGATGTTCCCCGAACTTCTCCCCTTGTGTTGTGTGGATAAGTACCTGTGTGAGCACGGCCCCCCCCCCCCACCCGCGGGCATAGCTGTGCTATCTTGAATCAGACCATCAGCCACAGACCAGGGCCCCCACTGTGAGCTGGCCGCTGCTGTTCCCCAGTTAACTTCAGGGCTCTGATCAGATTACGGCTGCGACGCTGTACAGTTGTTGACCTCCCGGTCTTCTGCAGTGAAGGCCTGGAGTGCCTCTGAAGCCACATATCGTCAGGATTGCTATGATAATGATTATCACTGTTATCATTAATTAGGATGATAAATATTATCATTGTTTGGTGGATGCTTTTAACCCAGCTGACTTGAATTCTAAAACACATCTGCACTATAAGCTTCCAAGGCAATGTACAAAGTCACTTCTTGTAAAAGTTACAGGCTGTGAATGGTTTTGATGAAATCAGGACAAAACTGTAGGACTCCTTATACCGTGAAGCAGAATACAGTACAGTGACTACAGTGAAAGAGAATGATAGGATGACAGTAGACTGAAATAGGAAACATGTAGCAGAACTGAGAATGAAACAAAAACTGCTTGATATCTTTTTTACTGCAGTGGGCCATGTGAAATAGCTCTGTCCAGAGGATAAGAGGTTATAGTTGGCAAACTTTTATAACCTATAACTCCTTATTGAATAGCATCAGAAAGCAACCGGACTTGATCAATTATGCTATAATATTTCCATAAATGGATAAAAGGAAGTTCTTCTGTTAAGTACTATATAAATGTATCCTGCTTCATATCATTCTCCCCCCCTACCAAGCTCTGTCCTCTCAGTTACAATGCTGGTGATAAGAGAGCCTCTGCTCTTGCAATAAGTAGATTTGGTGTTGCGATCGGCTGCAAATCCCTGTTGAAGACTGGTAGCAGACAAGACTCCCATCCCAAGTCAGATGTATCAGATTCAGCTATGATTGTGTTTGCAGTTTTGTTATTCCCTGGGCGCAGTGATCACTAGTTCTGGTCTAAACTGACAGTAGCCAGATGGATGGGTTCCTGAAACAGGCTGCAGTGAGAGAAAGCTGAGCGGTGAGAAGGCAGAGTACGACTTCCTGCTTTCAGTGGTGGTTCTTCGTGCAGTGGGGTGTTCCATCTGATTGTATTTGTTCACTTTGTTACAGGGTGCTCATAAAAGTCAGTTGGTCCATTCAAGTTGATGGTGAAATTTGATCCGCATCCCAATGGGTCAATGGGGAGCGTTTTTCCCATGGACAGTGACCGCACACTCCAGAGGCCAGCTCCGTGTGACAACAGCATGCGTCCATCCTGGCTTGCATGTGTGGGAGGGCTCGGTACACAGTTGCAAGATGCCAATGTAAAGGCAATATGATGTGACCCTGTCCATTTGTATGGGTACCCAGGTTCATTGTTCATTTTCACTCTCCACGTTTTGTTTTGTTTCTAAATAGGGCAGCTGACTTTATAAGCACCCTGTATTTCAGGAAGTCTTTTTTTATCTGCTTTACTTGCTGGATTCCTTCATTAGCATGCAAAAAAAAGAATTAAGCAGCAATAATGCAGTATCCCCAAGAAACCTTGCAGCACTTTCATGGTTTTTATTATAAGGCTGCTTTCTCCTGGTGGGCACCATCTCACACTGCAGAGCACATTATTATTTGACATAGCAGATGAGTTGTAGGAGAAATACAAGGTACAAATAAGTTTGAAGCAATTACCAGAACAAAAACTATGTGAAGCTAGCAAAAAACCAGAGCCGAAGGCCAAAATACAAAGCATTTACATGAAACAAAAGCCAATTTGTAAGCAGCAGTGGAGTAGAAAAACACAGTAAGTGTGAAAACAAAAGCCATCCAAACAGACAGTGATGCCATTTGAGGACAAGAATTGTAAAGATCTTATGGCTGAGAATTTAAATGACAAGCAAAAGCAGACCATGTCAAGTGCTCTTATTTCAGATGCATCTACTGGAGAACATGACAGGAGTGTGTGGAGTTGGAAGTATGCTGGTATTAATGACTTGTTGCATAGGGCTGGGGATGATCATCAAGGGGCGGGGATGATCATCAAGGGGCGGAGATGACATTGATCTTCAATTATGCCTGCCCTTCTTCCTGCATTCATGTAACACTGCTATTCCTGCTCTCATGGGCTAACATGCAAGCAGATTAACCTTCGTAGCTGTGAGTTGCAGCAGGTGAAATGACTGCGCAAGTGGGATTGGGGATGAGATTTGTGACATAAGTGCCTATGGTTGTCCTTAAGAAACAGGAGGTTGATGGGTATGTGAGAAATGGAGAAAGACAAATAAATTGAAGGACTGAAGGAAATACAGGTGAGAGAGAGAGAGAGAGAGGTAGAGACAGAGAGAGTGTCTTCTCTTACAGCTTGGGGTGGTAACTGTGGGGAGAACCAAGAATGAGTCTTGATAGAAGAGAAAAACAACAACAAGAAACACAGCTTAAACTTTGCGGAGTGCAGGCTTCCTGCCTGTGCAAATCTGATACCAGGGTATTTACCAATGTCACTCTGCAGTCACCTCAGGCATGCAGGCAAGCTGAACACTTATGCAGACTTGCAGAAGAGCAGATGGCCGGGCTGCTATTTCCATCAGTTGCTAAGTGATAATGCAATGATTTCCCTCCGATTTTTGGTGTGTAGTATTTCTTTGATATGTCCACCTATTGAAGAAATCTTTGTTGTTGGTTTGCATTGTCCTTCTTCCCAGGTAATGTGTTACTGGAGAGTTGTGTTACTCTGTGAACGTGATCAAAGTGATCGTGTCTGGGTTACTTGCCTGACGCTTACGATTTTCCCCTTCATACAAAAGAATTGAGGATAGACTTGTGCATCTCAGAGCCACCCGAGATGTCCTTAACCTTGAGTTGCAGGCAGTGTAATAAGCCCATCTGTGAGTATTTTGGTGGGTGTGTTCAGTAGGTTAAGGGTTAACTTCAGGAAGCTATGAAGAAAAATGTGCAATGGAAATGATAACCAGACTGAATCTTTGAATTAAATTTTCTTCTTTGACTTAAGATCAGAGGTGTGACCTGGTGAGGGTCTGAGGTTAAACTAAATTGTTTTGAATTGGCAGGATTTACAATACAAGCCTGGTATTCTAAGCCAGTTTACAGATGGTTCCATAGACTCAGCTGGCAGGAACTATGGCAGATTTAGTTTAACTGAGGAAGGATATTAGACCCAAAAAAAGCAATTCACATGAGATGAATCCTGTTCTTCATTAAGCTTGTCTGTCAGTTTGGGGCTTCAATAGTTAAATAACCAATAACTTGCAGAAGGTAATACAAAAGGAAAATCGGCAGATCCAGACAAGTTTGAGATGCATTGTTATAGGGCACTCCTCAGGTTCAGTAAATAACAACAGAGCACACGGCCTCTCTGAACCCAGTATTAGGGATGCACAGTAAGTCAGTAAGAGCCTGTGGCTAATACAGTTGCATGACAAGGAGTTACATGACAGATCTGGGAAAGGGTGACCTTGTGTTTGCTGCTTCTTGCCGTATATGAATAACACCACCCCCCTCTGCAAGGAATAACCTTTGTAGAAATAAGGTTGATTTAAAAATGGCAACAAACTACCAAAACTCCATTAACCTCTGCCTAGTCCTTCTGGAGCACACGTGTCTTGCAGCTTTTAATGAACGGAGGCCTGTAGCAGCTGGTGTCCGCACAACTCCGGAGAATCTTTGCCCAGGCTACTTCACCTGTTAGTGTGGGCTGCTCTCTGAACAAAGATGGGTTTTAATTTAGTCCATTAAGCCGAGGCTGTAGTATTTGCTGCATAGGAAGAGCTGTACTACAGACCTGCACAGGCTTACATTGTCTTCAAAGTGCACATGTTCTATGATATGGTCGTGGTGAGAGTTAAGATGTAGGTAGGACAATGTCAAAAAGGATGCGTTTGGTGGGAGCTTTAAGTTTGTTAGCTGACACTTTTTTTTGTAAGCAGTTTGCTAATGTGATTGTAGGGCAGAGTCACCTTTTAAGCACTGTTTCGTATCCTTTTACACATGCGTGCGTGATTGTACTATAGAGTCGGATCCATTTACCTTGGTCTGGTAATTTTCTAAAAGTACCTTTAGCATGCATTATGCATGGGGATCTTAATTACTTATTGCTAATGATAGGGAGATGGGGATGACAGGGAAACAGTGTTGACTTTACTGATGTTGTTATTTTAGGTTTCTGATGAATTCCATATTAAATTATCCATGGACCTGTCTTTTAAATTATATATATATATATATATATATATATATATATATATATATATATATATAATATATATTTCTTTAGATAAATAAATAAATAGCCAGGATTTATCATGTGTGTTCTGTCAAACCCATTTCCATTGAACTTGTGTAAAGTTTGATATCTCTCTAGCTCAGATCAGAGCGGGGACTCTCTTTATGAATGGGTAACGTGATACGAACTGGATGCATTTCCCAGAGGAGGCCAGAACTGATGGACTTGGGAGGATGTGGGCCTGGCTGGATGGATGATTGCCCTTTTTTAAGTGTGTGAAAGAGTTTTAAAGAGCTATTTAAAGAGAAAAGTTTATGCAAGTCCAGTGTTGTTATCCTTTTTGATGTCAGTGATGGGAACCAAGCTAAAGAGCCCTTGACATTCACCTAAAGCTGACTAAGGCAAGGCCTGATGGTGTTGTGACGCAGTGTTCCCGTTGCATTCCTGGGTTAGAGGCCACTGTGCCGCCTACATTTGTTTGTGTGCGTGTGTGTGGCATCTGTCCTATGCTATATATACCCCTTGTGGCAGATAAGATAATTACTAACCAAGCTGGCTATATTTAGTGTACTGATCACTCTCATTGCCCGCTGCCCAAAGATGAATTGGCTGAATCTTTCCCACTACTGATCCACCGGCCCAGAGTCCTCTGTAGCAGATGGGTCCCATCAGTAACTGGATTAGTGCTGAGCTAATGAGGAGAGCTTCGTAAGGCCCTTACTCGATACAAGAGTGAAGGGTTGTGGCACCCAGTGACTGGCGAAAGGCATTATTCCATTATCTATTTGTTTCACGAGGAGACTGGGAAAAGTAGCGCCGAGCAAATGACTGCAGCCACTTTGATGTGGAAGGTGGCTGTGCTTTTCACAGGCCTTGTTGGAGGGGTTGACTTGTTCCAGGCAGTAATTTAAACCGGATACCTTTTTACCTCACCATGATGAGTCTATATGTTGTTGTTGTTGTGAATAACGTGTATTTAGCAAATGATTTTATCTAAGGCAACTTATGTGGTTTCACAAACACTAACTTGTAATGAACTGCATTATTACATGGGGAACCACTATAAGAATGAATCCACACATGGCAAGGAATAGGATTAAGAGAAGATTAGGACAGTCTGTAGGTGTCATCTAAACAGATGTGTCTTAAGAAGGTGGCGAGAGACTGTGTAGCTCCCAGGCAGCTCATTCCTCCACTGAGGGGCGAGAGAGGAGAAAGAAAGAAAGACTCCAGGCAGGTGGACACCTCACTCATCAACCTGTAGAGGAGAAACTGAGAGGGAAAGGGGGGTATAGGGAGTGACTAGACACTGGACACTACCAGGGAAGATGCATGCTGGGAGTAGTGAAGAGAGGGATTAAGGGTAGCTCCAGGGTTGTTGGTGGAGTCCAGGGGCACGGAGATGGAAGGTTCAGTCAAGGGAACGGAAGAAGGGACAGGGAGGTCAGATTTAAGAACATAAGAACATAAGAAAGTTTACAAACGAGAGGAGGCCATTCGACCCATCGTGCTCGTTTGGTGTCCATTAATAACTAAGTGATCCAAGGATCCTTTCCAGTCTGTTTTTAAATGTTCCCAAATTTTCAGCTTCAACCACATCGCTGGGGAGTTTGTTCCAGATTGTGACGACTGTCTGTGTGAAGAAGGGTCTCCTGTTTTCTTTCTTGAATGCCTTGAAGCCCAATTTCCATTTGTGTCCCTGGGTGCGTGTGATCCTGCTGATCTGGAAAAGCTCCTCTGGTTTGATGTGGTCGATGCCTTTCATGATTTTGAAGACTTGAATCAAGTCCCCATGTAGTCTCCTCTGTTCCAGGGTGAAAAGGTTCAGTTCCCTCAGTCTCTCAGTAGGACATTCCCTACCTGGAATAAGTCTGGTTGCTCTCCTCTAAACTGCCTCTAGAATAGATGTAAATCCACTCAGGAAAGGGAAGAATCGAAGGAGGGATAAGAGAGGAAGATCTGGGCTTCATTAGAATTGAATTCACAGGAGAACCGATGAGAGGAAATCACAGAACCGACACGGTGGGTATAGATAGTGAAAATCTGAGAGAAGGCACGCTTGAAGAGAGTTGCAGGGAGATGGGAGAACCAGGCGAGAGCCATGCCTGAGACTCCAAAATCTGAGGGATCAAAGAACAAAATGGACAGGGTAACTGTGTTATGTGTAGGTGGCTGAGAGGTTGAGAAGAAATGGGACAGATAAGAGCTTACTATGTAAGCAAAAAGTGGAGAGAGAGTGACAGAGAGGAGAAACTTTTTCCACAGAGTGACCAGGGCAGAAACCAGACTGGAGTGGGTCAATTGCATCGTGTCCAGTGATGAAAGATGCTATTAGTTAGGACAAGGAGTAAATAAACTGCAAGACTGTTCTAGAGGAAGGGAGGGTCCAGATAAATGAAGGTTAAATTTAGACTGAATCTTCCTCCATTTGTGGCCTATAATTGCTACATCACCAGTGACTGAGCACATATAGAGCCCTGCTAAAATTAGGTGCTTTGCTATAGAGATTATAAAACTGATTAAACATCAGGCACAAAACTAAGGAGGCTGCTCTGTCGTACAGGTCCGGTCGGAGACAGTCATGTGGAAGACTGATATTGAAAGCATGGGAGAACATCTTAGATAAGAGAACATATTAAACTTTTAATTTTATTAAATTTTTAAACTGCTCCTTTAAATATAGTAGGATAATTTTTGTACATGCTTATTGTAGAAATGGATGTGAAAATTATCAACATGGCCAGACTATTGTTCTAAATAACTTCTCAAACTCGATAGTTCCACAGTTATAGGAAACAAATAATTGCTGTCTTCTGGGGAGAAAAAAAACACAATGAGGTTGAAACATTTGTTACTTCTATTTTGGCTTCAAAAGGGGGAAATGAAATTAGCAGTTAAAGGAACCATTCAAAGTGAAGCAGGCTAATGTTTTCTGGACTTTATATAAGCTTGTCTGTTAACAACTCCCTGTGCAACAACCTATTGGTTTTAACAAGGATGTTAATCGAAATATGAGCACTGAGAGTGGTACAGGTCAGCCATTCCTTTGAACGTCCAGTGACACGCGTGCTTTCCTTCCATTGATGCAAAATGACTGCAGAATGATCAGGGCCACATAGAGGGCCAGAGTACATCTCCCATCTCCATGTATCACATTTGTTTTCTTTAATATCTGGAAAGAAAGCAATTAATGCCTCAACGCGGACACTCAGGCACACCTACAAATCCATACAAGAAATGGAATTCTTTCCTAGAGCTGCAACTTTCGATCCAATATGATTTTTGTTTTTAATTCTTATTCAAATAATCAAGATACAGCATCATTTAAGCTTTTAATAATTTTATACTCATCGTAGCCCCATCTTTTTTTGATCAGAATAGGAACTAGGCTATTTGTTGAAAAATGCACAGTAGTAAAATAGGTCTTGATTTGTTTTTCTTTTCCATTAAAAAGCACTTGGACAAGAATATGCCAATGTTTAGAGCATCTCAAATTGCTGTGCAAAAATCAGCATATCCACATAAAACAGTATAAAGAGAGAAACCATTTAATATAAATGATAACTTTCAAAATATCCAATAAATACATTTATAAAACCAATTTAATTTCATTGCATGAAAACATGCTCACAGACAGTAGCCTACATTTGTGCTCAAATTGAACTTGTACTGTTTTGAAAAAACAGCTCTTTCTTACAGAGTAAACAAGACACTGTTTTTTAATGGCTTTTTTGATGTAATTCCAGACTATGGAGCTTTTATGTTTTATGTTTTCATGCAGAGTAACTTGTTGCTTGTTTACCTTCCACCATTTTGAAAGTCTAGTGAAAACTTGACTAATTTTATTATTCAAATACTTTGAATAATTGTTGCAGCTTTATTCTGTACCTTTGCTCCTTTTAATGAGATTTGAATTGATTGAAGAACCCACATGCTAGCAAGCCCTTGTGGAGGGCAATACAAAACTAAAGTCTGACCATTCAGTCTGATGCAATATGAGTTTGTGTGTTAATTTATAGTAGTAATAGTAATTTAAAATAAGGCTGAGGGACAATATTTAGGTTTAAGAGGTCGCAAATGCCACCCAATTTATCATAACCATGATATTGAAGTTGAATTATACATTTTACCAAGGGTATTTATATGAGTGAAAAATCCCTTTTGTTGTTTTGTGGTATATGCAGTACAAACATATACAGTACAACATACAATGAAATAAAGGTGCTTGCATTATATTGGAACACTATATAGAGTTACTGTAACAGAGGAATGTTCAAAACAAAACCATATTTGTAGTTTTTCCCTTTTTTAACGTATACATTCACATATCTTTAAGGATTTAAAAAACATAATTTGCTTTCTCTACATATCTGAATACCTTGTGCTCCAGCACAGGAATATGTTGTTAGGGGATTTCTCTAGAAAATGTGAAAAGGTGCTTGAATGGCGCTGGAGGGGCCATTCTGTTTGCATAAGCATTGTTCTGTGAGGGGTGACAGCCGCAGGGAACGTGCTGCCATTTACAGCTGAGGGCCCTTTGTCTGAGAGCGCTCACTCAGGTGAAGTGGCCTCCTACACTGTTCTCCCCCCAAAACAAACACACAAACAAACAAACAAAAAAGTGAGTACCCTACCTCCTCCTCAGGTCCCCACGAAGACAAATGGCAGCACTTCACTGAAACATGGCATTTGAAATCCTTAAACAAAGGACGGAGAGGCAAGCAAGCAAACAAACAAACCGCAGATAAATGCAGACAAACATCCCATCTGAACTCCAACATCAAAGTAAAGGGTTGCTGTTGTATCAAGTTAAAAAGCACGGATGCCATTTCAGAGGCAGTGTATTTTTTTTTTTTTTTTTTTTAAATCACTTATTTTTGTAAGAAGTCTGTCATTTTAAAATGCGGAGAAGCTCTGAAGCGGATTCATTTCAACATACCCCCCTCTGTTTGGTGTTCAGCTGGGCTGTACTAGCCGGTTAGTGTGATACACTTGTCAGTCCTGTGTCGGGAGTAAGAGCCTACCAAACCAATTAATTCCCATATTTTATTATCATGCCAGCAGGGAAAACCAGATGAAATGCAATTCAAAGTCCCGTTTCTTAACAAAACGAATTAATACAAACTCATTGTCCTTGCACTGTTATCGAGTTATTCCTCTCCCAGGCGAAAATCCATAACTCTCAGAGGGTATTAAAAAAGCTAACAAATGCCTGGAATAATTATTCAGAGATTTGAAATCACAATATAGCAATATTTTTTTTCTACAAACATATGTGGCGGGGCAGGGAAAGCATTCTATTATATGCACCATCATTCTTGAAGACAGAATTAAAGTAGTTTTTACATTTATATTGTCTGCAACACAAATTAATTAGTTGACATTATTTAATTTTGGCAGAAGAAACCAGGGAGAATAAGCCAGACCATGATCCATATCCATATCCAAACATGTGGAAGGTGAGCACTGAGGACTGAGGAAAAATCCTTCAATCCATCTTGCTGCTTTCATTTATAGCAGCCTGTGATCCACTAAGCACTTATTTAGTCAACTGAAGTTGCCTGTGGTGAATTAACCATTCTAGTTCGGGTTGTTACAGTGTGCATGGCAGAGTGAAAGTGAAATAGCACAGGCCTTCTTGCTTTTGCAACAACTAGTTCTGTTGGTGTTTGTATCTCTACTTTTTTTCCGAATAGAACATGAAGTGATCTGCTGGAAAAACAAGAGGTTTGAGCTTAAATCGTTCTCAAGTGAAAGTTGGTGTGAAGACTTTGTTCGCCTTCTGTAAATGCCTGAAAGTTTTTAGTTTTGATTTCTCCCCCCACCAAAGCTGCTTTCATTCTCCTTAAAACAGCCCTGCTTTGTCAGCCAGTGTTGGCAGTGTTAGCCTGGGCCTGTGACAGATCTGGAGAAGGAGGCCGTAAAGAGACTCATTGTATCCGCCGGCCTCTGGAAGTTCTGTTGGAATACTAACTTGTTCTTCTCCCGGGCCTGTGAATCCTCCCATTAGCATTCACATCTTGGGTTGTGTCCGGGCTTTTTAATTAAGGGTAATTATGCTTTAGGATTTATGGCAGCTGAACGAAAAACCTTTTCAGAAATGGCAGCATGAAACGTTTAGCTGGAATTGAGAGAGAGAGAGAGAGAGAGAGAGAGAGAGAGAGAGAGAGAGAGAGAGAGAGAGAGAGAGAGAGGAGGTTAATAATTTCCATCACTCTCTTCCAGAGAATGCTGTTCTTTGTTGCAGCACAGAGAAATACATTGTTAACTGAATACCCAGGGGACGCAGTCTTTCTGTCCCCGTTGCAATGCTGCTTTCTGGGGTGAAGTTACAGACTTGTGTGCTAGGGGCCATAAGCATGGACATCGCTTTAACCTCTTGTGTTAACCACCATGTGTAACGTGGTCGGTATCTTGGATTTGCACCTGCACGTACCCACACCAGCGACAAAACCAGTGTTCTTTTAGTGCTACAGTTACCTGATTGACAGCAGGTGGGCTCTTTCCAAGAGCACCTAGTGCTGCAGTTCACCTAGCATTGCCACCTCTGTCCAGCAGCAGTTGTGGTCTGGTACTTGGTGAGTGTGGCGAGTTTATGGTAGGTGTAATGACTTAAGTTAAATACTGAACAGGACATTTAACATATTATTTGATTGTGTGTAAAGCCAGCAATTAAATATAGGATTTTTCTTTTTGTTTGGGTAGTGTATGGAGTGTAATATTGTCTGGCATTAGCTTTGAGTACTTTAAATTGTTACTGGAGCAGTATAACACTCAAAATTATCAATCCTACTTTAGCCTATACACTCCGGAGTTCCCAGGGGAGTGATGTCACCATGTATACAATGAGCCCTGATGATTGCATTCATTAAAGGTTATGTGCTGTACTGTACCAAATCCACATTTTATTCCTCAGTTCTGAAGTTGTACATTACATCTTTCTCTTTCTCATAATATGATCCACTCCAGAAAACAACCCAAAAAAGCAAGCTAAATCTGATCCATTTATACATGAATTAATGGGACACAATATGTAGTCATAACATTTTAAATTCGGAACAGCTGTAATACAAGAACGTCTGTGCTTCTCAACAGTGTCATTAATTGTCTTGTCATGTTTGTTGCCAAAAGATTTTACTCAGGAATATTTAAAAAAACAAACCAAACTAAGAAAAGCTTGGTGGCAACAAATCAAGATTTACCAACAACTTTTCTGCCAAATTCCCACAGAGAACGCTTTAATTCCATTTGAGTCAACAGCAGTTAGTTGCAAACACCAACCCTGCCGAGCATTATCAAAGCATGTCGCAAACATTACAAAACTGCAGTAACAAGTGCCAGGTACAGCCCCCTAGTGCACGAGAGAAACACAGAGAGAGGGTTAATCTTGGATTGTGGTCAATTAGATTAACAGATAAAGAGGTGCAATTAGATTAAGGGATCACTGGGGCCCAATCCGATTACAAAGCAGTTTATCAAATGTTTATGTCATGCATTGGACTACATTCACTTTGATACAGACAGGCCTAATATCTGCAGGGCACTCTCCCCTAATGCTGTTATTGGTCCCCTCTAATGCCCTGCAGGAATGGGCTGCGGACTGCCCTGTATGCCCTAGAGCCCCCTCGGAGCCATTGCTAAGCCAAATTACTTGCTGGCCTGGGACAGTGGCCATGTATTGTTATTGATGTCTGCCCTGCTGTTTGCCATTAGGAATTAATTGATGTATGATGCCAAGGCTGACTAAAAAAGCCATGTCCTGTTGCCCTCATGGTAAGACCTTCAGACTGTTCAACATCTGTTTCTAACAACTATACACATAAGCTCAAATTAGTAATAATTATAATCATTATTGTTGTAACATGCCATTATTCTCCTTTATCAGACTGTAAATGAAAAACACATTCAGTTCATGTGTCCAAATCTGGAAGGTGTTGGTCATTAACAGATGAGCCATTCAGCTCTAGAAAAGTCTGCAGTCTTCCCTGCCCACCCAGATACCTCATGGTTGGGTAGATGTGGCTATACTGGAGGAATTGAACATCACAAGCATGCAGAATGGGTGTTACATTGTGAAACCTACACCGGTTAAGACATTTTCTGGTATCTGCCTGAAAAACTAATTTGAGGCAGAGTTTCTAGCAATGGAAAAGTGGAGAGACCTGCCGAGGTAAAATAGGCAGCTTTGAAGTAGAGACATTGTAGTCGGAGCGAAATGCCAAGCACAAAACGGACAACACAGTTTGTCCTTTTGCATCATGAAGAGCCGCTGGTTGCCCACTGTTGCAGTGGATCCTTGTATAAATACCACAGATGCAGAGTAGCTGAAAGAGAACTGTTAATCTGCTTTGGAGGGGGTGCCAATTTGAATGGAGTGAAGGTATGACTGGAGGCAGTGGTTTGTGTCCATTCTTAGAGCAAGCAAAGAATTCCTGAAAATGCATTGCATTGTTTATGTATATATTATTTATTTGTTTTCCCACTGGTACAAAGCTTTCGTACTGTCTCACTCTGTGTTCTGTTCTGTCATATTCTCTGTTTGGGGTATGGGAGTGGGGGCAGCTCCTCTGGTATACCCTTTGTAGTATGTAGGTATGTAGTATGATGAAAGAGCTGTGGTAAAGTATTTTTGCCCTCATCCCTGAACTGGCAACACAAAAACCACAAACCATGAGGCAACATGGAATAGAGGACTCCACGCATTAGTTGACTTTTGCTGTGGTGATGGGGGAGGTGGGGTGTCAGGATTGTTACCTAAATGACAGTAGCAACATGTTGGGAAGCATACTGATAGATATTTCTGAGTGTGACAGTTCTTTTAAAGTCATTGCTGCAGGCTTGCTGAGCACAGTTTCTCGCTCTATCAGTAGCACAGTGGTGTGTTCACATTCCCATATGTCTTGCTCTGCAGCAGAACTGTGTGCTTCTGTGCCAGCGTGTCATCTGCCAGCAGTGAAGCCAGGCTCACTGTACTCGTCTGCAGGTGTCAGATGAGCCCGAGACCTGCGGCCTAAACTGCTCATCTCATCAGCAAACCGCAGAGTCTGCCTGTAAGTGCACTACAGGGGCAGGGCAAAGTGTTTTCGATTTCATTCCCAGCTTTTCCAACCATTGCTGATGCTGCAAGAAATGGAATCTGCCAGCGGGAAGATGAGACTAGCCCCCCCACTAACACTAACCACCGGATATGACTCACCACCGTTGTGTAGCTTGTGCTTCGAACACCAGCCTCTTTCTTTTTCTCAAGCTGCTGCCCCAGGTCATGATGGGTTCATCTCTAAAGATGAACACGCAAACCTGGATGCTTGCTGAGCCTCTTGCCCTCCCGCCTCCGTGCTTCACCAGAAAAGGGTTGGCAGAAGCAAGGAAAGATCTGCCTCATTTTCAAGCCTTTTCTTTTATTTAGTATATTTTATTTATCTATTGGGGCAAAAAAACTTTTTTTTAAATGATCATAATCATTATTATTAATCAGTTTCCAACTCACAAGAAAAACAAACCAAAGAAACCCTCAACGGTGACGATGGCTGCGTGGTGGCATGGGCAGGAGGGGGTGGTGGCTACAGAGGTGCGCTGGCTTCCTGCAGCGGAGTTCTAGCCTTGGCTGAGGTTTCCTCTCAGGTGTTAGTCAGCTGTGGCCACCTTAGCTCTGTTTCTGGGAGTGGCCCTGAGTGAGGATCAGTGTGGTGAGGCATGCAGACCAGGGCCAGTCAGACTGAAACTCGCCAAAGGAAAGAGCCCTTCATCTCTGAACTGCCTGCCTTGTCACCCTCTCTCTCGATGGCAATGTGAGCAAAGCAGAGGCTGATGGCAGTTTTCCCTATATATAGTTACTGACAGCACCCTCCTCACACCCCTCCCCACCCCACACACACTTTACCTGCTAAGCTTTTGATGCATACCAGACATTGTTTTTTTAATACTTTTCAGATTTTTGTATTTTACATTGTGTGCAAAAAATCCTAACTTTATCCCCTGATTACCTTTTAATTGTAAGCAGGTTTCTGGGCGGCCTGGGTTTGGCATGGTTTGAATTGGAAAGATAGAGATCACTGGCCCGGGTCAGTAATGTGCAGTGGGAGGCAGCAGAGGTGTGGGAAGCAGCACATTTAAATCCCTGCCGTTTAAAGGAGAAGGCTGTTCCAAACGAAACGGGATCCCGTGTTTGGGAGGTTAAACTGGAGCAAGCAATTCTGCATTAGTGTGTCATCCATAGCAACCACAGTATAAACACATAGGGTGAAAAACGGACCTGAAATCAACAATGCAGACAGCAGACTGACCATAAGATCAGCTTACTCACACACATTACACAACTGCAAGCTGACTATGGGATAAATCGCTTGCCCCACAGAACTACAAAGCAAAGGGGCCCAAGTACACATGCAACTAAACCATTTAAACAAGTCAGAAGCTTTTTTGGCGAGGGTCACTGAGGTTTCTGACCG
The DNA here is from genome assembly GCF_036373705.1 of Amia ocellicauda. Taxonomy (NCBI): domain Eukaryota; kingdom Metazoa; phylum Chordata; class Actinopteri; order Amiiformes; family Amiidae; genus Amia; species Amia ocellicauda. The sequence continues at coordinate 20,652,188 of NC_089852.1, read as the reverse complement.
CGGGTGTGGGAGCAGTCAGCGCTGCACGGCCATGTCCCAGCTGTCGTGTCACAGGGGCCTTGACTGTTTCTTCTCCCCCTCTTAATCAGCTGATTGCCCTTCACCACACTTTCAAGGGAAGGACCACTGTAACGTCAGTTTCAGTTCCCTTGTCACATTCTGCTACCTTGGGCACTGTGTTTGTCCTATCGGTCTGTGAGAGCCCATGAAAAGCTTACTGCGGGAATGTGGACTTTGAGTTTGAAGTACAGTGGTGCAGTAATCGAAAATGGAAGTATCACAGAACAGAAGCAGTTCTCTATTTTAATTTTTCTAGTTGTTTTTAAGTGGACAGGAACCTATCCTCATGTTCTGTGGATCACAGTGAGTTGTTTTGATGCCACAATCAAAACATCCCTTTAATGGAAAAGAGGTCAGTTTTGTTTTTGCCAATTGGTAACTCTCTGCAAATTTATGTGAAGTCAAGGATTTACACTTTGGTAGGCCAAAATGAAGGATTGAATACATGAGGTTTATCAACCTGACTGCAGCTTAATAGACATCAAAATGTGCTGATGCATAAGATAGCTGAAGTGTGACATAACCTCAAGGTTGTTACGCAGGATTATCTTATAATAACTGCATTCATTTCCACATTTGCTTTTCTATACTGTAACATTGAATCATTGCTTCCTAAACTGGTAGAGATCACAAGTGCCTGACTATTGATACCATTGTGCTCTCTCTCCATGTTTATCTGTTTCATCCGTGGGTGAAACCAGACACGTACATCTTCTCATCATTCAGAGTAGCGTTCTGTCAATATCTCTTTGTCCATCTGCCTCTTCTGTGTAAAACCAGACTCCTACATCTTCTCCTCACTTGGAGTAGCTTTCTGATATCTTTCTTCCCATCTCTCCCTTCTGGGTATAACCAGACTCCTACATCTTGGAGGAACATGATGGTAGACAGGTAGAGGGCTGTATTTTTACTTTAGTAAAAGGGGCATGAAGGAATTATGCCCTGGTAATTGAATCTTTCCAGCCTGGAAGTCCAGGACATCTGCTTTATCCCAGTCCAGGCCACTTCAAAGCCCTTAACTTGTTTGATCAGGTCAGCAAACCTGCTGTTATGTCTTTGACAACTGAAAATAATGCAGCAGTCTGATACAGCCTGCTACAATAATCGCTCAGTCCCCCTCCCCCTAAGCTGAAATGGGTACTTTGACTTGAAACCTTTTCTTGTATAGAAACTTGAACAAATATAGCATATTTCTTCCCAGACATTCCTGTACAAATATTGATGATGATGACTGGATCAGTTGAAAAACAAACTAACAAAAAAACAACACAAAACGCATGATTTTGGAAATATAGACGTATCAGTCACAAACAAACAAACCATTTGAGTCTGTGGATTTCATTGTATCATGTTTATTCAGGTAATGCTCTGTTGATCTTCATAGAGGGGTGAATAAAGAGAGAACAGAAGATAGATAGATGCTAATACTGCTCCATCTGTCTCAGTTAAAGACTGGATATATCCGAACCCTGATGTTCTGGCTCTGAGTTTCTCTGTTCTTTTCACAGTCACTGTGCAGGAATGAAGACTGGCACTGGTTACAGACTGTCAGCATTTAAAACGAGGTGCACTCAATGCTTCAACAGGGGACTTGGGGGATTTGGCAGTTTAGTTTCAACCCGGACCTGCTCCTAAGCAGTGAGGTCTCTAATCGTTGTTTCTCCTAGTCCCCTAAGTGCCTGCACCTGATGTCATTGAAATTCCTGGAACCTGTCTGCTTCTGTAAGCCCACTTGTGCGCCTCTGTGTCAGTCGACGGACGGCATGTGCTCATACAAAATTCTGATAGTCAGTGATTCAGCATAGCATCAAGATTATGGTAAAAGAGGTGACGACTATTAAGTGAACAGCCGCCTCCCCATCCTCGCTGTGAAGCTGTCAAGTTGATTGACAAGGCAGCAGGAAGTCGGCAACGTACTGTCCGTTGCGAGACGTGCATCCGACCACAACATTTTGATGTGGATTTCTCTTAAAAATTGTAGAATCTGACTTTTTCTCTTCTCTCATACCCTCCCAGTTTGGCTCAGCAGCTTTGATCTCAGCTGTGATCCCCTGCGCTTAAAGTGGGCAGGATCTTGGCAGTGAACTCGCACGCATGCATACATGCACACGTGCCCAGACCAGCCATCCTCTTTGCACACTGTGAGTCCCACAGCGCAGACAATACAGCTCAATTGGCGCAGGGAAGGAATGTGTGCAGCTCTCACTGATGGCACTGCCAAGCGCCCAGGTGCCCAGTGAGATGCAGAGGAAGTTGTGGCAAGAACACCCTCTCAGGCATGGGCCCAACCGAAGGCTAGTGAGACAGTCGGCTTTGACATGGAACCTCTCTGAACGATTCAGGGAAAACAAACCATTTAATGAAAGTGTGTACTGTCTTAAAGGGACATTTCTGGGGTTGTGAAACTGAACTGCTAAGTTAGGAAAATGGAAAAGTGAGTCAGTGTAGGTACAGGGTAGTGGATTAGGATTTTGTGATTCCAAAATTGAGAAAATAAAAAGATTTTTCAGTGTTAAAACCGAAAAAGTAATCTGATGGAATCTGGGAGGAAATTGGCGTCTATATTCAGGGACAGACTTGTACCCAGCAGTCCTGATGAAACCCGAAGGGGGGTGGCACTTGCGTCCTGGCCTTGCACAGTGAGCTGTGACTTTTCCTCTGCCCATTTCTCCTTCTGCGGGGTGGTTTGTGTGCAGCACGTTCCTGGGCTCATAGTTAACGTAATGCTTGCTAAGGTGCCACTTCTTTCTCCTAGATCAGATTAGTGGTGAGCGCCTGGGCAGTGTTAGAGGAGCTTTCTGCATCCTTCAGCTGCCCTTTCACCTCCTTAAAACAGAGGCCGTACAGCCTGGCCCTGAAACCGAGGGCATTTCTCACAGTGCCTCTGAATGTGATTTTCATCTCGGTCAGTTCATCCGGGCACTATTACAACACACACTGATCCTTATGGTGCCCTTCACAAAATCCAGTCTCTACACAGCCATGCCCTCTGGTTAAAGCCAGTAGTAAGATGCAGCAAAGTTTTAGGGACTGGTCCTAGTTGTCCTGTTCTGACCAGAAGGCAGTGAATTCAGAGTCAGTGGTAGCTCGAGCCACTAGTGCAGCTTCTCTCTGCAGTGCAGCTGAGTGTGATTCAGAAACGTGCTGTGTTTTGTGAAGCGGGAGACGCTACATCAAATTAAAATGTTTTGCAGACCTGTCAGAAGAGCTTCGGTACATTCAGAATGGAAGTTGTTTTGAGCAGTGAACTGTATATACATATATTTAAAGCAGGGTATCTGGTTGTAGCCGTGGTGTGAGTGTTTTGGGGAAGTTAATTCATAGTCTTATGGCTACCACACAGAATGTGTTTCAGTATTACTTTCATAATGCTTTGTTGTGTCGTACTCTGCATCTTTATTTAGAGCTGCCCACGCTATTTTCTTTTTCTTTATTTGTCACAATTTGTAGTGTCACTGCAGTCAAGTGGGCAGATTTGTCTAGATTGCTTCCATGTGGCTACTCAGGTGCCGGCAGGGTCAGTGCAATAGTGGTTCCAGCTACATCGACCGAATCCACCATCCATGGTATACTAGCTTGGGGCTGTGTGACATTATGGGATTGCAGTGAGATCAACATTTCTGAGGGCGCATGCTTCGTCTCATCCCTCTCGAAGCCCTAGTGGTGATCTGAAATTCAATCATTAATTGCTCCAAATTTTGGGAAAAAAATAAAGGGATGTAATAATGGAATCTTTCACAAACTGGGGGGGGGGTATAATTTCACCAGGGTGAAATGGTATCATAGTAGTGGCTCTTGGCAGTGCTTCAGCTAATTATCTGAATTCACTGTCACTAAAGCCTTAAAGATGGTGCTCATCCATGAAAGGGTGCCTGATTAAGTGATTGACTTAAGATGCAACTGTGTATCATGAGGGCCCAATTGCTTTCCAACAGCTTCTGATTAGTTCTGGATTAGTTCTGCAAGTGTGGAGGATTTGTGGAGTTTCAGGGCTCCGTGCTGAGACACGTTTGCTCTGCTGAAGGAGCCCTCCTGCCTCTCACTTTTTTGCCACCCACAGAAACGCCACTGGCATGGAACGATTTCTGAAAAATATATTTTTATTTGCCTCCTCTGCCTTTTTTTTGTTTTTTTTTCTGCCCCTTCTTGCTTTCCAAAATGTAGGATTAAGTGGTAAAGTATACAGGACACATTTGCTTTCTTTCTGCAGTGGATTCTAACCTTGATGTGTATTTATGGTGCAGCAGACCGTTAATATTACTTTTCTGTTTTGATTATTATTAGTAGTAGTATTATTATCCACTTTCTGATGCTGTGTTGTTTTTTGCATGCAGATGGAGCATCCTAGAGGTCGAGCACAGATTCTTGTTTGAGCGAAACGCCTGCTGACTTGCAGTCTGAGCAATCATTGCAATGCTCCGGTCTTTGATGCCCATGTTGTACAATGAAATCAGACAGCTGGAAGACAGCAGTTCTCTTTCTGAGCCAATTTAGCTGTCGCTTTGCCAGCCACGTCTCAAAGTCGTCTCATAAAAAGGTTTTTCTGGTTTCTAAAAAGTGCGATCGAGCAGGGGGAATCGGTAGGGTGAAACTTTGGGTGACACGATTGACCCGCCAGCCCTTGGGACCCTGTGCTGCAAGCCTAGTTGAAGTTAGTACCATGGTTCAGTTTGGTATTAATTAGTAGTGTTGTTCAGCTTATGTCATTGTTTTTGTCATGGATTTTACCAGAGCTCTTCTGCTGTATATACAAGCTTGCTACATTTCTATGTGTATTTTTAGAAGGGATTAAAACATTTAATAACTTTCAGTTGACCTTCTGTCTTGGTTTCCTTCTGAAATAGATGGGGCTCATCCTATAGCTACATGTTGTGTAGTGGACCTGGGCGAGAGATGCCTTCTTTGAGTCTTTTCTGTTAAACATGGGCCGCAGGGGACCGTTACTCAACATGACCTCCTGATTAAAATACATCTTTGTAATTTGCAGGAATCACAGCCCATCGCAGCAGTGCTTTCATTTGCCGCAGGTGCCAGAAAAAATTTTTAAATTGTCAAGTGCTGACATGTTTGACAGTCAACAGGTTCACATCTGAGAGAGGCTTTGGTTCAAAGGTCCAGTGTTTCATTACAGTAAAAACCTGTGTGTTTAAAAAAAAAAAAGAAAAAATGTTTAAATGGAGCCGGTCTTTTATAGAGGTTCTGTAATAGGCGTCTATATTCTTCTAACAACTTGAGTATTTTCATAGTGCCACTCTTCAGGAGAGAAAAAAAGCATAGTATGTAAGTTTTTCATAATCTAAACATCTTGGCAAATTTACAATCAATTTTTCCTTGGTTACCAGAACTGAGAAGCTTGATCAAAGCAGAAAAATCATTGCCTGCCACTGGCACTCGGTGCTGGATCGCAGTGTGCGTTTCAGATGGGATTCCATGTGTAGCTGGGTGTTGCTAGGGCCTGTTGGGAAGGAAGCAAAGGGGTTTTGACATGTTGATAACAAATTACTTCTGTCCTGAATCTTTCCCCATTCCTACTGGTGGACAGTGTGTGTTTTCCTGTTATGGATGCTGGATCATTGCCTCCTTAAAACGCATCTATTTAGAATTCACCTATAAACCCACCAATCTTCTCCTCGATTTTACTCACTGGTGCGTGTAGATATTTCACCCTTGTAATATTCAGCATACAATATACAACATTGTATTGTATCTAAGGTTAAATGTTAAACTAGGTTAAAGGCAACTTCAGATTCTTGTCAATTTCTTGAATATAGACGTTAAGAAATGTGCTGCTACACAAGCAGCTCAACATTTTCTTATAAATCGAAACCAAAAAATACCCTCATCTAAAGAAAGAACAAACTTTGCCTCCAGTGATGAGCTAAGAAAATATTTCAGTTTTATATCTCAAGAGAGCTCTGCTTCAAATTCTGATTAAATGTGAGCAGGAGTTTAGTTAACAAGGACCCAGTTGCACGCAGCTTCTCAAATGGGGCCTTTGTGTTCAGATCCAGTAGAAACTGAAGGATGAAGCCCCACTTTCTGCATGTCCTCTGGCTCAGAGGGGGCTGTGGAATGCTGTCCTTGACTTCCTCATTGTCGAAGGTCGTGGCGAGACCGGATATTGTGTGTTACTGCTGGAGTGCAGTGTGTGCACTCCTATCCCAGCCCAGATTGGGACCTGCGTTGCCATTATACTTAACCAAAGGCTACTGCATGAGTCTTGGGAAGCCTCAGAAACACAGGTTGATTCATTTAAGATTTTACAAGACTTTTGTATGCATTGTACTGATGAGAAAAAAAAGTATATTGTTGATGTTGTTATTATAGATTTATTTTATTTTAACTTTATTTATAATTATTCATTTTGAATTACAGACTCTTACTGGAAAGTCTTTCCAATAACTTATGTTGATGAATCCCAAACGACCATGAGAAAGATGTTCTGAGTGTCAGACCTCGGCTGTGGTCTTTGGAAGGTCAGCTAAAGGTATTTAGGAGTTCAGCTTCACTGCTGGACATCATTATGGAGAGAGCAGTGCCTTTACAGTTTCAGTTGTCAGTGCCTTCCCCCCCTACTTTCACACCCCTCCAGTCAAATAATCCTTCACAGATACCTTGTCAGATAAGAACAGGACAACAGCAGGGACAGTGCCTCACAGACAGACCTCCCTCCCTCCTTCCCTGGGCCTCAACTGCCCCCTCCTTAGTTTATTTGAGCAGATCAGCTTGATTAGTCCAAGACGGACAGGTCCTCCACTCCCAAGTGTGGAGCACAGATTGTTATTGCTTCCAGGTTGTCAGCCTGTCTCCTCCAGAGCAAAACTAAACCAGCCGTGTGAGCAATTACAGCCAGTCGGATAGCTTTCGTTAAAATGATTATGCCGGGAGCCCGAGATGCTGTAGAACAGTCCAAAAAACAGGAGCCCCCCCTTCTATTCTGAGCAGAAACATCCAACATCAAAGTATCTATCTCAAGAAAGCTTGCCGCATTCAACACAGTTTAAGTCTTACGGGTTGCTTGACAAATCAAGGTGCTGTCTCTTGCTTTGACCTTTACATTTTCCAATCATGCCATCATGCAATCATGTCTTTCACAAAAAAGGTGGTCTTCTTTTGTCTTGTGGTAGGAGGTGGGAAGATAAATTCTCCTGGATTTTGGTGTTGTTTTTTTTTTTTTTAACATTTTATCATTTTGTCTGTAACTCGTCCAAAGAACACAGCTTCCAGTTTTGTTCTCGAAAAAGAGATCAATTCTTAATTTCCCGAAGCTTATGTACAAATAAGGCCTTCTTGAATTGCTTAGTAATACGTGACAAAGTATACAGCCTGGGCAAATTATGGAATTGGCAAGATTGAGTGGTAATGGAAAACAGAACATGAAAGTCTGTTCCGAGTGATCCCTTCCAGTAAATTCCCTGAATCGGACCAAATTGCAGCTTATTTATGCAACAAACTGGAGTTCCGTCGATGAAAATGTGAAATGACGCATAAAAAACTCCAAATGCCTTTCAAGTTAGTTTACTAGAAAACCTTGGGTTGAATTCAGTCACATCCCTCATGGAGTCTTCAATATGCAGCTTTCTGTTGTGCATCTATAACAAATTCAATTTTCTCATTCCAACCCTTTTGTTACAGACGCCCGCCAAAGAAATAGAGACCCTAGAAGCAAACAAAGCTAGAGTCAAGAAATCGAATACATCCATGACACATTCTCTATAGCAGGTACAGTGAAGGCTGGTAGGAATATTGCTGTGCCTTATTGGCTCTTTTGTATCTCAAGTGTCCCTCTCAGGAATCCTGCTCTGGGTCCGTGCTCCTCTGAGGCCGGCAGGGAACCAGGCAACTGCAATTACAATTAATAGACAATGGCATTACAGAGACTCTCTGCTGCTTTCATGTGAGATTATTGATGGATCTTTAATCCAATACTGGAGCGCTTTGAAAGCCGCTGTGGTGGGTCGCATCTCTGTCACCATGCTGATGGGAAACACATTGACTTTCAGAGGAGAGGGGACTTGTCAGAGCTGGCAGAAAAATGATAAAAAATTGAGTGAAAATAATATTAGCTCCTTAACTACCTTTCCTATTTAACTACACAAACGCAAGACGTAATTCAATATTTTATAGAGAAGTTTCAGATCCCTGTCTGGTTTCATCCGTCCATAGTTTAAGTGGATGTGTAATATTGCATGTGTATCCAATTTCTTACATAGGCAAAGAGCAAATTGATGACGCACATTGAGCAGTATGTTCAGTATTGCATTAATCAAGGCTTTAAGATATGGGACTTGCATTAAAGGAGGCAGTGGGGGGGCGGGGGGGTGAGGAAACGAACCCTAGCCCTCGCTGAAAAGGAGCTTCTTGGATGTGACAGGACGGAGTTGGTCGAGTTCTTGGGAATGGCTTGGGACATGATACTGCTGCTGTTTACATGCACAATCCCATCATAGATCGCTTTGAGGAATGTCACTCAAAACCCAGCCACAGTGGCCAGTGATCTGCATTAGGCTCCAAGTTACTCACACATGCTATTTATACAACCTTCCCACTGGCTTCTCATCAGGCGGCGCAGTAGATGCTAGTGAAAATAAATCGCTCAACATTGTGGAGATATTTTCATGTATTCACCTTCAGTTAAAAAATAAACTGCAAGAAAATATGTGTTTAGTGACATAGCAGGGATCTGTTGGCTTGGAGAATAATGTTAAGGTAATCGCTGTCTGGCTTAACACAAGAACAAGGTACATGAGCCTACATTTCAATACTTAGCTGTCTTGTCCAGAAGTTCAGCAGGATTTGTGCAGCTAAAATGTTGTTTTCTTGTGCACTTTTCTATCTTCTTTTGATTTTGTAACTGATCCACCTAGCTGAAGGCAACAGTCAAAACTTTTTCTTCCCAATGAAGCCATTTTGCTTTCCCGTCAGTGCCAATTGTGTGGTTATATACATCTCCCCTTTCCCACTGAACACCCCCAGATCCCATCAGTACTACTTCAAATTAGTCTGAAGTTGAAATAAGCTGTACACCCAATGCTACCTGGAGTAGGAATAGCAAACAAATGCATGGAGCTGAGTTTGACTTGTGATGGGCGAATGTGCATATGGATGGGAACAATTCATCACCTTGGTTTCAGCACAGTGGGTTTTGGTTGGATGATTTTCTTTCTTCCAGCAAAGCTATGAACTTCAGTCGGTGGCTCTGGTACTTACAAATCCTATCTGCTCATGTATGAAATCTCCTAAAACACTGCAATCTTTATAAGGGGTAACGTGTCCAAACTTGGAACACTATTTTTTATTTATTTATTTTATTAATAACATGCCCTGAGCTCTCCACACAACACTGTCCCCCCCAAAAAAAAAACACAGAACACATTGTAATCCTCTTATTGTGCTCTCTTCTTTTTAGGTTTTTGCCCATCTGGTGTCATCTTGTTAAGCCTGCTTATGCATATGTTCCTATTTTCCTCCTGCTCAAACAGCAGGAAGATCCTCCTCTGCAGTGACAGTGCCTCCCGAGTGAGATGTCTGTATTGGTGTGAGCCAACCTGCGGTTCAGGCTCTTGTGAAATGCAGTCCAGTGTTGTTTTGATCTGATCACAGGCAACGTGAAGCTTTTTTTTTACTGCCAGCTCTCTCTCTCTCTCTCTCTCTCTCAACAACTTGAGCCTACTCTCTCCACCACCTACACTACATCATCCACTCTCCCGCACACCTACACAGGTGACCATGAAGCACTGTGTCCAATTAACTGAGCCCACCATCCAGTGATAGAGGAATATTGTTGGCATCTACAACCTGGTGTATAATTTTCTTTCCATTTCCTTAAGTAAACCACCTTGAGCTCTTCTAGCCCCACCCCTATCCCCTGGTAACGCACTGTCACCACAGGGGTTACTTGTGAGAAGTGCCTATTATGTTGCATTACTGCCCAGATTACAGTGCTGAAATGAAAGGATAGTTGTTGTTTTAAAAATAAATCTATCCTCTGTACTAAGTGCCAGCGTAAAGGGGTGGTTTTATACCATCTGGTTTCCTTTTAAGTTTGAATGCTGTCCTCTTGCACATCCTGTCACACTCCCCTGCTATAGCAAAAGGCTTGGCACTGAGAGATCCTTTGGGTTTGGGATCTCTTTTTGACGTTGTCCCTCTTGTTTTGAACTGCCGAACCCCGTCTCTCTAGCTTTGGCTTGTGGGAGTCCTCTAATGGAGATGGAAATGTGGACGGTGAGGTGCTGGCATTTGAAATTGCTGAAGAGACTGATGCAGTACAGTTACCAAATGTTGTACAATTGGCAAAAGGCCTTGAAGCCACACTTACTTTGCTGCCCTTGTGCACTGCCCTGAGCTTGGAGATAGCTTTACACAAGCTGTTCTAGCTACAGTAATGAATTTGCTTAGAAAAGGGTGGAAAAGAACCACACACAGACTTCCAGTAGGCTCAGTACACCCCCCCCACACACACACATTGTACACTTGGGTTTGCTTGATATTGGTGAGGGTTAAAAGAGCAATATTATTCAGAACACCTATAGTAAGATATGCATCAGTTAAGCAACGGTATTACAGGATGCTGCACATATTAGTCTTGCCATAATCAGTTAGTGTTTCTTGGCTCTGTGGTTACCTGGACTAATGGCCTTGGAATAAAGGCAATGCTAACAGGCAAGGGCCCCGCCTCCCCGTCATGTCAAGGCAGGTGTCAATGTTTACAACTTCAATGAGAGGATGAAGCGTAACTATCCTTCTGGTCACGAAAAGACAGAAAAAAAAACACCATGAGAGTGAATTGGGGTAACAGCAATCAGGTAAACTTGTATTCTCTCCTCTCCAAGTTTCATGTCGGCAAATCACAGTAATGTTAAGTTGATGTGCTAGCTTGCAGTGCATCTCTCTCTAGTTTGTCTGTCTTGTTAACCTAGCTGGGCAGTGCATCTCTTGGTCTGTGTCTTGCTTGCTTGAAAACCTCTTCTAGGGCTATGTTTTGTCACTTTGTGCCTGACAAAACTGAGAGTGAAATACAACTATTTATTAAGTTTGATAAACATCAACCGGCAATGTGGTTTATAAACTGCAGCTCGGAAAAGATAACTGCATTGTGCGTGAACATGCGTTCATATGCGCATGCACGAAATTAAACTCGAGCTTTTCAGCAGCAACCTGCTCATAGGCGCACATCATTTTAAAACAAGACAATGATTATCTAGTCTCTCAGTCAAGGTTTAGTTACAACTCTGGACTAATGTAAGTTGGAAAGCAATGGATTGACATTGACTATTGATTTATATATTGAATTTAAAATGATGATTAGCTGGGCATACTGGGCAATATTGATGCACATCTCTCAGTAAATAATAACCATTAGGTATTCAGCCAAGCAATAGTTTAAATAGTATTTTATATTTGAAAATGTATAAAAGGAAATCTGGGGGAGCCAGTTTGAATGGGCCTGATGCAGCTGATAAAATTTAATAATAGTATTGTTATCTATAATTTACAGGTGCTATGCTTAGCCTGTCAGTAGAGAAGATGCTGGATCATCAGCCAGTAATAAATAAGTAATAAATATTGTTTGTTTATACTTCATTCTGTTCTGTATAGGTCTACTTATTCTTAGACCGACAGATGGAGTAAACTGTTTTAAAGGAGGGAGGATTGTAGTGGGAGCACTGGGGTGTCAGGTGTGACTGTGTGGCAGTGGCAAATGGTTTACATGGCTCACGGGTCAGGTAGGAGGGCCTCATAGCAGAATTTAGCTTAAGGCCCCAGGGAGGTCAGGACCAGCTCTGACTAAACAGGACATTAAGAGTAATGTAGCCATAGAGGAGAGCCCGGTGCAATGCAACCGTTTGGAGTACATCTGTAAGCTGAAATGCCAGTGTGACACTGACACTGCATTCCAGGTTGGCGTCAAGGTTATGTGACTGCTGCCTGATAAAAGGCCTGATCCAGAAAGTCCCCAAAGCCTTCCGACTAGCAAGTAAAAGCAATCCATTAATAGTTTTATTTTAATATGCATTTATGGTATCTGAGTTTAAGCGAGTGTGTTTTTTTCTCCTGGTCTAATTTCTACACAGGCAGTATTTTTCAGTATATCTTAAAGACTTTTCCATGCTTATTATTAAAAAAAGTGGCAAATTAGAACACAGAGAAGGATTATAGGGGTATCACTGTTGACTGAGCTGCTGGCTGATTTTTGAATTAGTAGGCTGAGTGTGTATTTTCTTTGATGTAGTCACCTGGTCTGGTGATGTGTCTTTGTTATGTAAAAAGAAAGCAAGCCCTGAAATACTGCAAACATGCGTAATCTGCAGTTATAGTGCACACACATGTGGTTTGCTCACATCCTAGGCCCCACCCCTCCTGTTTCCATGGTAAACAGGAAGCAGAGGGGGGTTGGGTCTGTGCCTGGCAGCAATGAAAGTGTCAGTGCCGCTCACTGTGATTTGCCAACTGTTCAGCCACTAAACAATGTCTACCAGCACCAAGAACTGCTCTAGTGCCCGACTCCTGGACGTCTGCAGTGTATTCAGGTTTTCATTCCATCTCGGCTCTTTACAACATAATTCAGCTCCTAATGGGCTTAATTGCAGCAGTTTAATAGCATTTCCCCCTTCTTAAAGTGCCATTCAGAGATGCCTATTAAAACCTTCTGAATTGTAGCCCTCCGGGACTGGAGTTGTGTAGCCAGATCTCGCCGTGATCTCGGCAATAGAGGCGCATCCTTGTGCAAGCGGGTCCTACAGGGCAGCAGTGTGAAGTAGCTCTGTTCTCCTGAGTGGAGGGTCATGGGTTCAATCCCAGATGTGGGTAAAGTACCCTTGAGTAAGGTACTTTACCTAGATTGCGCCAGTAAAAACCCAACTGTATGAATGGCTAATTGTATGAAAAAATATTGTGATATATTATAACAAAAAACACAAGAATAATAGTACTACAGGCAAGAAACCACTGCTCTCTCAACTTGACTGCTGTGTAGTCTGAAACATTCCAAGCCTTACACTAAAGCGAAGTATACAGTTATCGGTCAGCCAGTCATTAGGCAATATGATATATAAATGTTGAACCACTATTTTTAACCACTTGTACCTGTGTAGCCAAGTTCCAACTCTGGGTTGCTATGGTGTACTCCAGATTGTGAAGGATCTGCCCGATTTAAACCTGGAGTCATGACACATTGCAACATAACACCCCCTCGAAGTCAGTTTGTGAGTAAAAGTATGGGAAAGCTTGCATGGAAATTCCACAAATTTCCCATGGATGATTGCCACGTCGTTTTATGTTTTTGGTCATGCAGAGATTACACCGAAGTATTATTATTTATTTTTTTATAAAATCAAGGATTGGACCTACAAGAGGCATTATGCTTTTAAATGAATTCTAAAGCTAAAGTCATCAGCTAAGAAATGTGTGTGTGTGTGTGTGTGTGTGTGTGTGTGTGTGTGTGTTGGGAGGGTATGGTATTTCACTGTGAAACATGAGACTTCTATTCATTTACTTGGAATAATAGGCTTCTTCTGTTTGTGGTTCAGAAATTGGGAAAAGACAGTTGAAACCTATACAGCTGCGTAGTTGTGGTTCTCATGCTGGTGACAACCCTGTGGGTGTTGAATTCAGATCTACACCCCAGATTGCTTGAGCTAAACCAGATTTTTGATGTGGTTTAGAACTACAGAAATGAAGGCATTGAATGGAGGGCTGAGCAGAGTGGGTGTTGGGGGGCTTTGGTTAAGTCTGTCGGTTTCATCACTGTCAGCATTGACCTGTTATGACCTGGGCTTATCTATCACACATCGAGAGAAGACCAACTCCTGACCCCTGCGCACTCGCACACGCTCTGCTTCCCGCCAGTGGGAACTGAACCGCAAGATCCAGCATGGACAATACAGAGTTTGCAGGACAATGTAATGGCAGAAGTGGTATTTCCATATTTACAAGCTCTTTGGAGACCTTGCATCTCACAGTTTTATTTTATTACATTATTATATTGACCACAACACACTATAGTGATAGAAATGTGACCTTCCATTCAACAAACAAAAATATGATTTGTTTTCGAAAGTACGAAGACGACAAGTTTTAAACTATTGATCCACAATCCGAATTTAACATGGCGCCTTTAGGTACGGAAACCTACATTAGACCAGCTGAGCTAACACAGGCCCACAGTACATGCATCTGTACATTTGCAAGGTGAACCTGTTAGCCACAAATCAGTATTGATCCAAATACTAGTAGTCGGTAGTCTTAAAATCAACCCTCAACCTTCCCCTTTACCCTCTCCACTCTAAAGTGCAAGGTTTTCCCACAGTGCAGTGCGGCAGGCTTCATTGTTTCTGTCAGTTCACACAATTACAAGAGCACAGCGTTCCCGGGTCCAGCTCAAAGCCACAAATGCCAGGAAATGCCAGGGTGACAGATAAGCAGGGTGAACACAGAACAGGGGGTAATCGGCAATCGGGAGATGCGCTGGAGATGTGTCGGAGACCTTTCGAAAAGCTGTCCAGCTCAGTGAGAAACTAGCACAGATAACCAGCAAAATGTCAGAATAACACAACAATATATAAATATATTTATTTCCTGAAGTGTATGATGTCATAATTGGGGCTTGGGGAATATTTAATATTTATATTGTTCTTGACAGCAGTGTTCAAAAGGAGAGAGAGAGAAGCCTGATTTTGTTCATTATTTTCACACACTGATTTACTTCATACAAGACAGGGAGGCAGAGAAACTGCCTGGAGAGTGGTTTCTACCTACTAACACACATCTAATAATAATAATAATTTTTAAAATGGTAGCATACTGATAGGTCTAATCAATGCAATCACTGATGATCTGTTTGTGTCTTATATGTAGCAGACCATTGGATTTCTCAAAGCTCAATATATTTGACCAGGACTCGCTCTTAGCTGTTGTAATCAGATCACACAGAACCCTCTTTTGTTCTGCAGCTGGGACTAGTCAGATGCACAAAACTCTGCTGGGGATTTCCATCTATTATTAGTGCATGGAAAGAGTAGAAACCACTGAGCTGTTTTTTCTGTGCCTCTCTCTTGCTCTCTCTCTACCTCTTTCTTTCTACACACCTCCCTCTCTACCTCTCTCACCCCCACTTTAACTCATAAACATCTTAGCTAGTATAACCGGTGTGAATTCTGCTTTTCCAGTCAGCTTTATCTGCACTGCAACACATTTGGCTGCTAAAATGCAGAGACAAGCTAACTGTGGTGATTCAGGGGGTTGGTGGTTATAGTCTCCTGTCATGTCCTTTCGCCAGCTCATTTTAGGAAAGGTTAACTTTTCTTCTTTTCGACATGAAGGAAGAGTCTTGTGTTCAGTCCCTGGGCATGGCATGAATTCCACTGGGATGACTGAAACTGTATTCAATACGGAAAGGTACAGTGAAAAGTGATTTTTGTAGGATTTGTGCATATTTTATGTGTATGTTGTGGATGGATCCAGTTATATTCTGAAGGCCAATATTCTCTTGTTCTGCTTTGTTAATGTTCTGTGGCACCATCTATTGCATATTTTAAATAACCATCCAAAATGATTTCCTTTTATTTTTTATTTTAAACATGCTTATTAGGATGAATGGATTAAAAGGAGTATGTGTATGCATTAGCAACTGAATACAGTCAAAGTAGTATTGCGTCATGTTAATGCATAGTGCCCTGAGATGTGACAGCTAGTTTGTCTGAAGAATAAATTTGTTGTTTTTATTTTTCTTTGTGTTCCATGATTCCCCATGACAGTTACAATGAGGGATTGTGTTGGATTCTGCTTACAATGTTTTGAAGCCTTTGATTGGAACGGTCACCTAATAGGTGCCTGTTTAATGTCTATTCCCCAGATATTTAGAGATCAGGAAGTTCAAAGAGAAGCAGCAGCCTCTGCCCTTCTGCCCATCTAACAGCCAACAGTTAAAGACCTGGTTGATACAGCTGATAACCCTCAGCTCAGCACCTTTCTTTGTTGTGAATCACACCAAGTGGGTTTGGTGTAAATTTCTGAGTTTCAATTTAGTTGTAACATAATTATTAACTATACTAGCTGCTGGTAGGAACCTTGCTTAAATGTATATTAGTGGGTTGGGGAGGGGGGGACATTAATCACGGTTGCGCATACCTCTGAATCTTATTAATCTTGCATATTCTTTCCAACTGTATTTTCTCTCTTCCTTTATGTCTTCCTTTCTAAGTTTGGGAGGGAACCTGCAGCAGTGCACTGGCATTGTTTCGCAAACAGTGCTGTCTTTAAAATATGCACATGGGTATAATCATAGACATTTAGAGATTGAGAACTTAGAGGTGTTGGCATACATATGTCCATATGTTGGTAAAGGTTTTATTTATTTTAATGCTGTTATGTATTTGTGTATTTTAATCCCCTAGCCCCGAGAAACTCAGTCATGTGTACAGGAAAGATTACCCCAGGAAGCTGCAGTCTCTCTCTCCCAGGAGTAGATAAAGATCTGAGGCGATGCTGTGAAGAGGCTGTAGGTGAATTCTGCTGTGTTTGATCTGGGTTGCAACACCCACCAGCACACCGGCTGATTACTGAAAAGCATATGCATTTGATTGTGATTCCTCACGCCAGTATTTCGAAATGATGAAGATTTTCATGTATTTCTTTTTTGCTCAGGGATTTGATATTTGATCATGTTGTATTTTGCATACATGTATTTTGTTACATACTCCCCATCCCAAACCAAGTTCTGTTTTTACAACATGGGGTTGAATTTATTTATTTTTGCTCTTACAGATAGTGTTTTGATTGCTGTTTTTCATGTGACTTAACACAGATGCTTTAAAAATAAATAATATATATACAGTTAGGTCTATAAATATTTGGACAGTGACACAATTGTCCTCATTTTTGCTCTGTACGCCACCACACTGAATTTGAAAGGAAACAATCGTCTTTGGTAAATCATCTTTAAGTACTTTCATCTTTAATTTAAGGGTAGTTACATCCATATTGGGTGAACGGTGTAGGAATCACACCCATTTTTATATGTGGACCCCCAATTGTAGTGGTTCAAAAATATTTGGACAAACTAACATAATCATGAATTAAATTGTGAGTTTCAATACTTGGTTGCAAATCCTTTGCAGTCAATAACTGTCTGAAGTCTGGAACCCATAGACATCGTTTCTTCCCTGGTGATGCTCTGCCAGGCCTGTACTGCAGCTGTCTTTAGTTCCTGCTTGTTATTGGGGCGTTTTGCCTTCAGTTTTGCCTTCAGCAAGTGAAATGCTGCTCAATTCGATTCAGGTCAGGTGATTGACTTCACCATAGCAGAACATTCCACTTCTTCACCTTAAAGTCTTGGGTTGCTTTCGCAGTATGCTTCGGGTCATTGTCCATCTACACTGTGAAGTGCTGTCCAATGAGTTTTGAAGCTGAATCTGAGCAGATAATATAGCCATAAACACTTCAGAATTCATCCTGCTGCTTTTGTCAGCAGTCACATCATCAATAAATACAGCATGCAGCCATGCATGCCCATGCCATAACATGCTTGACAGATGAGGTGGTATGCTTCGGATCATGAGCAGTTCCTTCCCTTCTCCATACTCTTCTCTTCCCATCATTCTGGTACAAGTTGATCTTTGTCTCATCTGTCCATAGGATGTTGTTCCAGAACTGTACAGGGTTCTTTAGATGTTTTTTGGCTCTAATCTGGTCTTCCTGTTCTACATCTTGTGATAAACCCTCTGTATTTACTCTGGTGAAGTCTACTCTTGATTGTTGACTTTGACACAGATACGCCTACCTCTTGGAGGGTGTTCTTGATCTGGCCAACTGTTGTGAAGGGGTTTTTCTTCACCAGGGAAAGAATTCTTCTGTCATCCACCACAGTTGTTTTCCGTGGTCTTCTGGGCCTTTTGGTGTTCCTGAGCTCACCAGTGCAATCTTTTTGAGAATGTACCTAATAGTTGATTTGGCCACACCTAATGTTTTTGCTGTCTCTCTGATTGGTTTGTTTTGATTTCTAAGACAAATCTGAAGGCAAAACACCCCAGTAACAAGCAGGAACTAAAGACAGCTGCAGTGCAGGCCTGGCAGAGCATCACCAGGGAAGAAACCCAGCATCTGGTGATGTCTATGGGTTCCAGACTTCAGACAGTCATTGACTGCAAGGGATTTGCAACCAAGTATTGAAACAATTTAATTCATGATTATGTTAGTTTGTCCAAATACTTTTGAGGCCCTACAATTGGGAGGACCACATATAAAAATGGGTGTAATTCCTACACCGTTCACCCAATCTAGATGTAACTTCCCTCAAAGTAAAGATGAAAGTCTGCACTTAAAGAACATCTTGATGTTTCCTTTCAAATCCATTGTGGTGGTGTACAGAGCCATAATGATTACAATTGTGTAACTTTCCAAATATTTATGGACCTAACTGTGTGTGTGTGTGTATATACACTCACCTAAAGGATTATTAGGAACACCTCTTCAATTTCTCATTAATGCAATTATCTAACCAACCAATCACATGGCAGTTGCTTCAATGCATTTAGGGGTGTGGTCCTGGTCAAGACAATCTCCTGAACTCCAAACTGAATGTCTGAATGGGAAAGAAAGGTGATTTAAGCAATTTTGAGCGTGGCATGGTTGTTGGTGCCAGACGGGCCGGTCTGAGTATTTCACTGAAATAACCACTCGTTACAACCGAGGTATGCAGCAAAGCATTTGTGAAGCCACAACACGTACAACCTTGAGGCGGATGGGCTACAACAGCAGAAGACCCCACCGGGTACCACTCATCTCCACTACAAATAGGAAAAAGAGGCTACAATTTGCACAAGCTCACCAAAATTGGACAGTTGAAGACTGGAAAAATGTTGCCTGGTCTGATGAGTCTCGATTTCTGTTGAGACATTCAGATGGTAGAGTCAGAATTTGGCGTAAACAGAATGAGAACATGGATCCATCATGCCTTGTTACCACTGTGCAGGCTGGTGGTGGTGGTGTAATGGTGTGGGGGATGTTTTCTTGGCACACTTTAGGCCCCTTAGTGCCAATTGGGCATCGTTGAAATGCCACGGCCTACCTGAGCATTGTTTCTGACCATGTCCATCCCTTTATGACCACCATGTACACATCCTCTGATGGCTACTTCCAGCAGGATAATGCACCATGTCACAAAGGTCGAATCATTTCAAATTGGTTTCTTGAACATGACAATGAGTTCACTGTACTAAACTGGCCCCCACAGTCACCAGATCTCAACCCAATAAAGCATCTTTGGGATGTGGTGGAAGGGGAGCTTCGTGCCCTGGATGTGCATCCCACAAATCTCCATCAACTGCAAGATGCTATCCTATCAATATGGGCCAACATTTCTAAAGAATGCTTTCAGCACCTTGTTGAATCAATGCCACGTAGAATTAAGGCAGTTCTGAAGGCGAAAGGGGGTCAAACACAGTATTAGTATGGTGTTCCTAATAATCCTTTAGGTGAGTGTATATATATATAATATGTCTCCTGTGTTGAATAACAACAAGTTGAAAGCAGAATCTATACCAGTACTAGAAGACTGTTTTATACAGTGTGATTGTTGTGGTAGATCAGTCTCATAGTAGAAACCAACACCCTGGGTTCTTTCGAAATTCACCCTGCTGTGGGGATGTGTAGGAAAATGAACTGGAAGGCCTGATATTCTTCTGTGAAAACACAAAGCCAAAAAGCAATGCTTGAAAACAGTACAGCTCACTGGTAGAGGATTCGGCCTCACCAAAGAAGGCACGGACAGTGGTATAAGTACGCAGATATTTAACGGCTTTTGGTGCTCTCGGATTACCCATTATGGGAGTAACTGGAGGGCAGGCGAGGAGCCCAGCTGATGAGAGCACTCAAGGAAAGTCAATTGAAACTTTATTAATGACCATGTGGAATAGTGCGGCTGGGTGTGTGCATTTTTGGGGACACATTCTGATCGACTTTCCAATTTGAAGTTCCCATTTAATGGGTGCTAATGGACCCTGTGCTTTAGCTGTATGGAGTGGGTGTTGTGTTTGGAGAACTCGTACAAAGTCACTCCCCCTTGCACTTTGCCTCCATGAGAAAAACCCATGGAATTATGATTTATTTCTTAGCAGACACCCTTATCCAAGGAATGATTCCTTTTCCCCTGCAGACCAGGGTTAAAGATAGCAGCTGAATTTTGCTACAGGTTGTGGAATCAAGTCTTGTAACTGTTCAAAAGCAACAGATGGTTTAGCACCCCTGCCTTTTCCACTTGCTACAGTATGTTGTAGATGTACGCAGTGCATTTAACATCTGCGTCGGACCTCCTACTAGTAACTAATTATGACCAATGTGTCACAAGGGGATTGTTTTAAGGTACTTTCCTTGTTTCATTGCCAGATTTCTTGTTTCTCTTCTACCAGAGAGAGTCAGGCATGCATTAACAATGTACACACCAGTATGTACATATGTGTGTATGTATTCAACAAGTATGTGTATGTAGGTATTTATGCATGGTTATAATCTGTATGTATAAGGATCAAGGATATACCATTATCCCATCAAAAGATTTTCCTGTCATGACTCTAGGTCTAAATCTGATCCTTTCTCCCTTTCTCCTTTCTCTCTGAGAACTGTGAACACAGGAGTGTCAGCACTGATCTGTCACTCCCTGGTGTTGCTTCTGCTCCGGCCTGCTGTGTCTGAGTGTGTCACAGTGCTACAGAAGGGATAATATTTAAGTTTGGTGGCAATGTACTGATAAAACCTTTATGGCGCCACTCATTCTTAAACGGTCAGTGATCGTGCACTGAATCGTCACAACACACGAGGTCCTTATCACACCATTGAATGTCACCCACTAACAATTTGGAAGTTTATTTTTCCATGGCATGTCAGTTACCCTTCCTAAGAATTTCCTAGAGATATAAAGGCGACAATCGATTCTGTTATTTATGGCAGGCGTTTGAGCAGAGGAAGGAATTAATCATGAATGTGTAATGTACATCATATACCCCTCTTACCATGAATCAAATCTAGGATATGGACCCTTGAGACCCCCATATACAGGCCTTTGGGTAGTGAAGATCCTTTTTTCCCCATCTGCTTTACATTTAGGCTACATACAGTACAAAACGTGCCCCACACTGCCTACTAGACAGGGACTTTATTTCCTTTGAGCATTAATGTATTTGGGTTTGCCTAGTAGTGACCTGAAACAACAAGTTGGCCTTGCACTTCTGTGTTTCTGCAAATTGAACCAAGTGTGTAGAGGAAGCACTGACTTTGTGTGCCATTGTGTTTCTGAAAAGAGCCTGCATTGTATCAGGGAAATCCTTTAAGGATGCTGATTGAGGGTGTTTGGTTGTTTACACCCAGACCTACATGCACTGTTAATCGCAGAACATTGTACCAGCATATATAAACACTGGGACATCCTGGAAACTGTTCAAAACCCAACTATCAACACCTACAACACTGACAACAAAACAGCCAGAAGCTTCCCTGACCGTTTGTACAGTCACCCTATCTTTGATTCACGCGGTCTTATTATAATCTGCAACTCTGTGTGGATTTGGTGTTACAATCTCGAGCTCAATCAATGACTAGAACATTTTCAGTTAAAGGTTAAAGTTTCAATCATGGGGAAATCCGAAACCAGGCACATTGTCAGCACGTAAAGAGTTGTGCTGCCCTCCCTTAGTTACACCACCAACGTCCTCTAGGTCTTCTCTGGGTTGGTGAGCGCTGCTGATTAGCTTGATACACGATTGCATGTCCATATGGAAACCTACCACGACTGCACTTCAGCGTACTGCCTGTGTGACTCACCTAATTGACAAATATGTCATACAACACTATTTCATAATAGTTGCTCAGTGCATTTCTATATAAGTCCTTGTATCCTTGTACTACTCTTTCAACCCCCTCCAGATCAGTGGATCTAAATGGATTCTGTGTACCATTATAAAGCTCTGCATACAGTACTTACAAATGCTTTACAGTACTTTACCTTGATACTAAACCAAAACAGTGACTGGAAGTGAAGAATTGAGGGAAACGGCCCTTAAACCGATTAGTGCGAGCATTTAGGGCTGACAACTAGAACAATGCCAGGATTTCAAATGCAAGATGAAAGTCTGTATTGGAATGAAGCTGGTTAATGGTCCTTTTCAAAGGGAGCATATGGTAAAGAAGGGCAGGATTCATAAGTAGGCTAAAGTCAAAGGAATTCTGTTTTTTTGGTTGCAGTCCTCTTGAATTGTGGGAGCTTTCCAAGTTTGCTAAATAAAACTGTAGAATTGAATAATCACATTAGCACCGGGAAATCACTATGAACTGTAAGCCACATGCTTATATCTCCTTTTTAATATAATGGGGTTGGGATTTGAATTACATTTTATGGTTTCTTGTCATGTTGGGCCTTTCGCCTTTTATTAATAGAGGATAAAGAAAGTGATAACTATGGGCAAAGTAAAAACTGGCCAATAGTACAGTGAGGATGGTTTAATCTATCAACATGGATGAAAGAAAACTAAAACTGAAGTCACATCAGTGATAAAAGAAAGCACTAGGATGTGTGATGTGGTTACTAAGTCCATGCATTTTAACTTTGGAATTAACCGATTTTGCTTAACAAGGGGGAATACAGCTGGGACGGCAGTGGCATTTGACCCAATAAGACGAAATGCTATCTCCAATCCATCCAGTCTGTGATTCTACTGCAGAGCACCGTATCTTTCAGGAAACTCTCTCTCTATGTACCTGGAGCTGCAGGTAGTGAGCTTGCTGCTGGATTGGCTGTCACAGTAGCGACTTGTTCACATGTTAGGGCCATATGGGCCTTACCTTTCCATTTTCTGAGAACCTCTCCATCAGATGATGTCTGTGCATTACTACTGTGGGCTCATTTATCCAATGTGGTTGTGGCCCAGCTTCTGGTCCTAGGGGGGAGGGGCACAGTCCTGCAGGTTTTTTTATGATCTTTTTATATGTCCATCTGCTAAACTTAGTTCTTCAGTTTGCAATAAAATGGTTCAAATCGGGAATTGAGAAGTGGAAAAAAAATCTATGTGTCCCACTAAAGAATAAAATTGATTAATTGAATTTATTATAATAATAATAATAATAATAATAATAATAATTATTATTATTATTATTATTATTATTATTATTAGGGATAGAAATTGCCTGCCTTTGTTCTGCTTATCACTGCTTGCCTTGAAATCTTAATCACTTGCTGTATAGATGCATCTGCAACCTCATTTATGAGCAAACGGTTTAATTTGTGTTTGGGAACAACACCCCACGAGAACGGACTACATAACCTTAAATCCAGCAAAAGGCAAGTCTGAATGGCAGTTAGAATAGGATCATAGCAGTTAGTGGTTAATGTTATTGGTTCTCCGGAATAATAGAATAATAGGCTCAATGATGATGATGTGAATGTTTGGTAATTATCACACATTTGTTCAAGTTTAAGAATGCAAAGCAGCTCAAAAATAGTTAAATGGATATTAATAATATTTATTTATTTCATATAGTTGTTGGTGGTTAATTAGACTGTCATCTCTGACACAGTTTGACCTTGGGTGGACAGACAGTGGGACTTGATCCATCAAAAGATGTGCATCAAAGTGATGCAGCTCCTTTGGTTGAAAGGGATAAAGCCCTTTTCAGTTTCTGGCCCGCATCTCATGTGTTTGTTCTCTGTTGCATACATAGGGCTAGGGGTGCAATAAAATAAAAAAATAAAAAATCATGCAAAGGATTAAAAATTACCACTGATCACTTAAATCAAGAAGAATGTGAGCCCTGAAGGTTTCCATTCTTCCCACCAAATAATAAATAAGTCATTAAATGGAAAAGTAAATAAATAAGTAAACAGTTTTTTCCAGAAAATGCAGCGTCTCTCTTTACTGGATTCCATGTAAGCAAAACAATTAAAGTAACAGAAAAAGATACACTCTGAAAGAAGTGATTTAATTGAAATAAAATTAACCTGTTAATGCTTCAGGACATTTGGACAGCTGCATTTTTCCTGATGCCAAATTAATATTATATTCTAGTCATGAATTGGAAGGAGTGTATTTTGAATGTATTCATTTTCACAATGGTTTTCTAAATAGCTGCATATCCTTTTGGGTTATATGTGCAGTACATGGAAAAAACAACTGCTGATTGCCTGCTAGTGACACGGGAAAGCAAATAATCATTGCTACATGGTTTGAAAACCCTATTGCTGAAGCATTGTGCCCTGAAGCCTGAAACTTTCCCCACTTTCCCTTTCCAGACTGTGAAGGTACAGCAACAATCAGGGTGGGAATAACAGAATTTAAAACCCACCCAAAAAGGCAAAAATACTCTCAGGAAAAAAGACACTCTGTGTTCCCTGCACCTTTTTAATATTTAAGAAGGACCTGTTGCTTGCCAGGTTTCCATCGCATTAAATAAATACTTCTAGGGG
This sequence comes from Amia ocellicauda, assembly GCF_036373705.1. NCBI lineage: Eukaryota > Metazoa > Chordata > Actinopteri > Amiiformes > Amiidae > Amia > Amia ocellicauda. Next base: position 20,627,677 of record NC_089852.1, on the reverse strand, counting down.
GAACCTCAGGTGACCTCTGACTAATTGTGAAATGGTCCACCAGGCCAAAATAACATGGCTGCGAGCAAGGAGCTCAACCAGACTGGCAAATCGGGGGAGTGGGACAAAACAGGAGCCCTCGCCAGCTGAGAGATAGACAGAGGACACAGTGAGCTCAGAGCTTTTTCTTTTTTATAATACTGACACCGTCAATACCCAGTCATTCACTCTCCCTTTTTAATCACTGCCCGCCTCTCCATTCATACAGTCCTTGATGTGGCGGCGGTTTGTGTGACCTGATACAACATCCTGCATGTTTTTGTTTTGTTCTGTTTAGGTTTTTTCCATTGCCATTTTAGCAACATATTTTTCTCAATAGTTAGCGTGATTAAAGCTTGGGGGAAATAAACAGCTGAGTCATGTGAAAAGAAACAAGAAACCTAATCAGTGGGCTATGTAGATTGCAGCTGGTGTTAGTGCTTTTTTCAGGCTGAGTGAAATAACAACCACAACCAAAATAATTCAGCGGTGGAAACTGGCGCTTTGGGAATGGAACTGTGCTCTGTCTGTAGCGGAGAGATGTTAATCAATTCTTTTATTTTCTTCATTTAATTCAGTGGCTGAACTGGGATGTTTCTGGATGTTTCAAATGCTTTCCTCAGTGTCTGGGGGGAATTAACAATTATTTTTCCTGTTCTTCACTAATTTAGAATCACTTGTTGTTAATCAGCTTGGCTCCTGTTTCTCCCTTTACCAACATGGGGGAGATGTAGACAGCATGTGGAAATCCTCCGAAATGTGTGCTGGCATTTATTTTCACACTGCGAGCCCACAGCGCAAACAGCAGAGCTCTGGCAGTGTATGGAGGACTGACTTCGCACTCACAGAAGCCCAATAAGGCACAGGGGTTGCTGTTGCCTGACAAACCCAAAGAAACCCTGGCTGAGACAAGCCCAACCAACCCCACGAAGAGCTCGGACAATTGTGTTCCGGATCACGGTCACAGACTTTGCCCTGGCTGGACCTGGCATTTTACCAGTTCCACCACTTGGTATTTATTACTAGCGTTATACACCACATATAACTGGATTGTATCAGTGTAAACTCATGATTTTGATTGTGGTGAAGGCTTCTGTATCTTTCCTGAAATCGCTTATTTTACTTTCAGCTGGTATTTTTCAATTTTGTATATATAGATATAGCCACTCATTGTTCTGCTGAAGTCTTCCTACAAGGCACTAATATGCCTCAATTAAGTGCTTAGGCATCCATCAAACTAGGAAAACGGGACTATCTGTGTCCTGACTTAAAAGTGGCAAACAACACAAAGCAATCAATTTAGTACATCCTTGAATGGAAAAGCACATTATGTGTCTGTGTAAATTTTGGTTTGAGTTTGTTTTTGTGGCTTTTTCTAATGAACAGTCTGTGTGTATTATTATTTCTTAGTAGACACTGTTACAATTTACAGTTGGCACAAAAGTTACATATTTCATTAAAATATTTTACAAATATAATTGTTTTCCTCATTCTGATTCAAATTTAGAAAGGGAAGCAAGAGTGTTTAGAGCTTTTACTTTGTTTTTGTTTTCCTGAAGTTGCATTGGACAAGGAGGCACAGGAAGGATGGGGGGTCGCTAGAAATGTGCACTCTAAAACTATTTAATTTCAAATTTTCATAGGCTTTTTTAAATTATTATTTGTTAATCAACTCGGTCCAGTGTTATTTATCTTGTCCCAACATTGTAGAGAGGTAGACATCATACAGGGATCTTCTGAAACTGGTCCCCCCAATGCATCTGCCTCTTTTCACATGATGAGTCCGCAGAGCAGTTGTATCATGGGAGGAGTGATGCAGGTCACACTTTTAAACACCTGATGTATCACAGATGACTGGTAAGCAACAGGAACAGCTGCCCAACATGCCGAGGAAAACCCTTTGTGACTCATTCTCACCAGACCCAGACAGCTCTCCACCAATTGCCTTCCTCGTTGTGTGGAGTCACCGGACGTAGTCAGCTATGACATGGTCCAGATGGGAACCAGCACTGTCTGGACTGCAGGGCTCAACCTGCACTGTGAGCAGGGGCTTTTACTGTGTGAGCCACTGGGGAGCCCCCTGTGTGACTCATTTAATTGAATCCTCTTGGCTTTATATGTAAACTGTGCAGGATATCAAGGTTATATTCTTCAGAACTGATCATATTTCAGATTTCACAGTATAAACAAGATATTGTTGACCTTATAATGGGTGAAGTTCTCTAGCTGCACTGACAGAATATAGGATTTTGGCAAAACATTTAAATATTTGTCACCCAGTAAAAGCATTGACTGATGTTCACTGTCATAATGACCTTTGAAAGGCTGGTGCTATGTTCCAGTATTCTACCACAAAGTCTTGCTATCACTGCCACTCCTTTATCAGAACTGGGATCTCTTCGGCTCCTGATGAATGTATTGATTTAAAGATAAGACTCCCTTTTGGGATGGGGGACCTGGCTGAGGAGGTGGTGTGAAATGTAGAGATTACTGCAGCACACTAATGTGAGAGTTAGAGTCCAACATCCGCACTGTGTTCAGCATAATTAGAGCACTGGCACACACACACATACGCACGTCTTTGAAGCATATGCAGCATAAGTCCACAGACTTTCAGAGGAGCTCAGTCCTGCCTGGGAAGGTTGCTCACTGGATATCATGTGCAGAATAATTTGCCCTCTCGGTCCCCCGACAGACTATACTATGGAGCTAGAGGCCTGACTTCCCACTGCTGCCCCCACTACAGCAGATCTGGACATACATACTTTGGTTTTTAAAATATAAATAATTACAAATATATTTTCTGTCAGTTAATTCAAGGAGTATTTATAAGACTCTTGCTCTTGTGCTGTACTTTTGCTAATTGCAGCTTTCTATCTGGATTGAGGCAGTGTTTCCCAGTCCTTGTCTTCCCCTTGACTGAAACGTTGACTGCATTTGCTTGATTGATCAATACCTAAAACACATTCCCAGGCTGTAGACATTGTTTATGTAGGGTGATTTATAAGGGGTAGTAGGATTGGCTCACTCAGGAACCAGGCTTGGCAGTGTGGGTCAGAAGTCGAGAAGGCCAGAGTAGTGCTGGCTGGATGTGCCTGGAGCCCTCCTCTCTCTCCTGACCCCTCCTGACCCCTAACACAGGAAGTCTCAAGCTCTGCTCTTGATCTCTTTTCCTGGATTTTTGTCGGAGAGGCTCCAGGAAGAGGCATCCAGACATCTGGGCTATTTTGCTCTGATGGCTGGCGTGGAGTTAGGAGCCGGGAGACCGGGGGGTCCCAGAGCCCCAGTGCCGGGCAACTGTTTCTATAACTACAGCAGGAGTAAAGCGGGGGATGGGAATTCAGTCTCGCAACAGGATTTCCACTTAGGGCAAAACATGGAGTGATGCATCAGTAACCAATTCTAGTTTGTTTTACGTGACCTGGCTTTCTATGATTTATAAATTTTGAAACCAATTAATAAGTGAATAAATACATAAAATCTCTTGGGAAATAATCTCTGTTTTCCAGCCTCCTTTGCTCTCCAATATGAAAGTTGAGTGCAGTTTAATTCAGGCTGGGGCCACCATGAGAGTTGAGTGATGTCCTTATGTTCTACAGCGATCTCTGGTTTTTGTTTGTGTGGTTTTTTAATATAAAGTCTTTCTCTGGTGCGCTCACTGTCATCAGGAGGGTGGCTTCCCAGAACTCCTCTGCTTCAGCGGTCCCCGTGGCACGGCAAGACAGATGGCGTCCCTCTCTTAACCCATAGGAATAGCCGGGCTAATTGCCATGCCAGTTAAGGCAATGTGGGGCATGGGGGGATGCAATCCAGACACTACAAGAAATGCAAAAATCCTCTAAGCCTGCAGCTTTGTAGGAAGTGGAGGTTCTTGCTGTGTGCCTGCTGCACAGTATTGCGGCTCCCCTGACCTCTTAGGCCCCGTTCAAGAGTGTGGCTCAAGTCAGCAGAGTGACCACAGACCAGTATAGCATGCTCATCCTTTCTGTGGCAGCTCCTTCCTTTAATTTGATCAGAAGATGGATTTGGCATCATGTCCCTCTAACTCAGTGCCCCTTAGCTCTGTTTATATTGTGGTCTTTGTATCTCTGTTTCTATCTGGCTGTGCCTCTCCGAACCATAAAGTTTGAACACTGCATCTGAGAACCACTACTTGTCAAATGCCATCCTGCAAAAACAACAAAAATAATTAACATATAAATGGCAATCCAAAGGGGAAAATGTTCACATACATGAGTGAAGGGGAGCACCTTTATTAAAGCACATTTTCTGAACCCTGTCTTTGTGAAGCACACTGCTTTTTTACCAGTGGCCTGTCCCTTCAGAGTCCATGATCAAAGTGTTTTGCCACTATTTCTGTGTAGCGCATCCTCTCTGCATTCTTGCCGTCACACAGGATGCAGGCCACACAGACAGCATGGAAACCAGAGGACTGGACACAGTCACAATCGCACTGTGCCAACACTGTGGCAGCAGTATGGCGGCAATGAAGCAGCTGAGAGAAGATTTGCCCAGAAATAGTTTCGGAAACTGACTGCTTAATGCCTGAGTTCTGGGAGTATCATTAGACAAGGGGGAATGTGTGTATTTGCATTGTGATGACGTGTACATTTTCAACATCAGTCTGGGAACGAAATAGATGGCTTACATTAGTTATATCTGTGCTGATAATAAAAAGAGAGAGAATGAAAGAAAAAAAACTAAAACCAATATGCAGTGGGGTGGCAGTTTGAATACCATCTGTGTTTGAGAAAAGTGTTCCGAAGTCATTCAACCGGAGCTGTCAGATTTTCAGTTCGAAGAGCTTGATTAATGGCTCAGATTTATTTAAAGTATTATTGTGTTTTTCCGTGCTGTTTCCTGACAGTGCAAGTTATGATCCTGTGTGGAATATTATATGTTGTGCAGTAAGAAAGAAATGGAAGTTCACTTTGCGCAGCTGGAGCCAAGATCATTACAAATACATAAATGAGACTTATTATAGGTAGCCGGGTCAACTAGAGCCATCCAGCACTGTAGACAGAGAATAATAAATTACTTAAGGAGGGCAGTCATCTCATTGAGCTCAGCTGGTTTCTGTCAGGTTTTCAAATCCACACACTCTGCCAGCCATTTTTTGAAGGGCCACAGTCCACATTAACTACTTGACAGGCCAAGGTGTTGAAGACCCCCACAATTCCTATTTTCAGGGCTAAAAGCAATTGTTGTATTTATTCTAATGTGCAAAGGATAAAATCCCAAATTTGTTGTAATAATTGCTTATTTTTTCTTTCCTCTATACCTCACCCTTACCATAATTATTGTCTTCATTATTATTAACCACCTGCTATGTTCACTGATGAAAAATGCAAATTGAACTTTACCTCAGTGTTGAAACCACTTCCTATTTTTATACTCTTTCCTGCAAACGTATTTTCTTTAGTTGACAGATTTTAACTCCCAAGTTAGATTGAAAAATAGCACTTAACAGTAAAATTAAATGTGTGTGTCTATACAGTATATGTAGCTATGTACACCGATCAGCCATAACATTATGACCACCTGCCTAATATTGTGTAGGTCCCCCTTTTGCCACCAAAACAGCCCTGACCCGTCGAGGCATGGACTCCACTAGACCTCTGAAGGTGTGCTGTGGTATCTGGCACCAAGACATCACCAGCAGATCCTTTAAGTCCTGTAAGTTGCAAGGTGGGGCCACCATGGATCGGACTTGTTTGTCCAGCACATCCCACAGATGCTTGATTGGATTGAGATCTGGGGAATTTGGAGGCCAAGTCATCACCTTAAACTCGTGATTCATCAGACCAGACCACCACCTTCCATTGCTCCGTGGTCCAGTTCTGATGCTCACGTGCCCATTGTAGGTGCTTTTGGCAGTGGACAGGGGTCAGCATGGGCACCCTGACTGGTCTGCGGCTTTGCAGCCCCATACGCAACAAACTGCGATGCACTGTGTGTTCTGACACCTTTCTATCAGAACCAGCATTAACTTTTTCAGCAATTTGAGCTACAGTAGCTCGTCTGTTGGATCGGAACACACGGGCCAGCCTTCGCTCCCCACGTGCATCAGTGAGCCTTGGCCGCCCATGACCCTGTCGCCGGTTCACCGCTTTTCCTTCCTTGGACCACTTTTGATAGGTACTGACCACTGCAGACCGGGAACACCCCACAAGAGCTGCAGTTTTGGAGATGCTCTGACCCAGTCGTCTAGCCATCACAATTTGGCCCTTGTCAAAGTCGCTCAGATCCTTACGCTTGCCCATTTTTCCTGCTTCTAACACATCAACTTTGAGGACAAAATGTTCACTTGCTGCCTAATATATCCCACCCACTGACAGGTGGCATGATAACGAGATTATCAGTGTTATTAACTTCACCTGTCAGTGGTCATAATGTGGTCATAATGTGGTCACAGCATAGACGAGTCACAAATCAAGCAACATATATATTTTTAGACACCTTATAATTTTTTTTTTTTTTCTTGAAACACTGAGTCTGCTGGTTTTGATTTTCTGAAGTGGTAGCTTCATTCAATCAAAGAATGTCACACACAATGGAAACCAATCCATCTGCCATCTCACACATATATCTAAACATTGTTCCTGCACAAAAGGGGAGCTGTTGTTGTGCGGGGGGACGAAAACAAGGTTTAGATTTAGTAACATGCACAAACTGGCACCTACATCGGCAGTGTGTCAAAGCCCAACATGCCTGGTCTGTTAAAGCCACTGCATTACAGTGGCACTGAAAGCAAAGCTCGATAACTGCTCTAGATTGGTTTTGTTTGGTTTTTATTTTTTAAGCAGTCACTGAGAATGTGACAGAACACAGTAAACAAATCTATTGGCACTAGAAGCAGCAAACACTGAACACTGATTGCACTTCAGCAGAAATTGAATACAAACAAGCCAATACACTTTGATCTTTGAAGTTTTGATTGCTGCATCATACCACCAGCTTTTTCTGTGTCCCCCCACCCCCCCCTCTCTTTTGTACCCACAAAGTGCACTGAGCTTTTTCTTGCAGCACTGAAATCACGGTTGCAAAGATGCTGCCAATTTGGAGCTTGGCAAAACTAAGACCATTGTTACTCTGCTTCTTACTCATCTTTAAAGCTTAAGAAAATTTGAGAATTCAAAAAATGTATAGATTGTATTGCTTTAGGTGCAAAAGTCATTGAAATTTGAAACCTTGAATTACTTTGTTAGTCAAACTCCAGTTGTTCCAACTCGATTGCATACCTTTAGCATTACACTGAATTTTTACAAATAACATTAAACATTTTAAATTATTATTATTAGTAGTAATAGTATTAGGTAATGTGGTTATTGTTGTTTTTGAGTGTTTTTGTAATGTAATGTAATGTAATGTACACTACCCAGCCAGTCACGTTTTGCATTGCGAGTACAAGCAGCAGAGCTATAACATCGTGGAGAGGACTGATGCAGCTCTCGCATGGCAGAGCTCACAGCAGTGCAGTACACCAAAGGAGTCACGGCTGTGCAAAGAACCTGGGGAAACCCCTGGCCAACACAAGCCAATCCAACCCCTGCCGATCTTGACCGGTTGCGTCAGTGGGCTATGACCCGGTCTATACTGAAACCAGCACTGCCTGGATCATAGGCCTTAATCTGCACTCTCCCAGCTGAACCAGTTGTGAGCACTGTATATAATGATGTTATTTACTCTTTTAAGAAGCGATTGGTCCTTGCCTGCCTTAATTTGTATGAAGGGAGAGAGGGAGAGAGAGAGAGAGAGAGAGAGAGGGAAGGTGCTCTGGACTGTGTTTTAATGGAGACAGTGTGATGTGATCTGTCCCCAGTTCTCCAGTGGAGGTAACTGGATCATGTTAAGGGGAAAGGGTACTGACCTCCCTGAACCACATGTGGCTTTAATGAGATTTTGGATACAGAAAGAGGCAGGTTTAATGTGGTTGTTGGAGCTTGGTGGAAGTGGGGGGTTGTTATCAGACCTTTTGCAGCTGAACTAACAATATTAAAACTTGGAGATCAGAAATGCTTAAAATACCCTACATGCATCACTGAAATAAAACCAACATATTAACCTATAACATATAAAACTCTCTTTCTCCATCATTGCCAGTAAAACAGATTTTTTAAAGTTTTTTTCCAATCTTCAAAGGCTGTCAGGATTCAGATTCGATCAGTGTTGGTTTTGGACCTTGGATCTTTTTTTATTAGTCTTTATTTGAGTCCAAGACTCTGTAGTCCCTGAAAGTGGTTTTATTTAGTTTCATGCTTCAGGAATGTGACACAATGTCTCAAAAATGTAAATCAAACAAACAACCAAATCCTGCCATTCACAATGCTTGTGCCAGTGACGCTTTCAATTTAAATGGTACAAAATGTACTGACTCTGGTGAGCCCTGAAATGGCAAGACGTTGTCTTCTCACTTTACATAGGATGTACCTTTGACTCACTAACCCGACTCATAACTATGATCGTTTTTACTGCTTCCCACCATAATTCCCACGTTTTTCAATAAAGTCTCCCAATTGCTGCTTTGTTTGGCGCAGTAAAAGCAGCCTTTTTTTTGTTTTCTTGTTTTTGTTTCAAGCTGCTTCCTATGTGCATTTTGCAGAAGGGTAGCTTCTGGCTGAAAGAGAGGGTTTACACAGGCTTGTTTCTCGACAGAATAAATAAATATGATTGTTAATGCTTTGCTTTGTTATATATTTTTTTACATTATTTTCATAATAGGGTAAAAGCTATTAGGTGCATATATCACTGACCAATACAAGTGCATGCTGGGTAGAGGCACGGGTATTCCCATAGGGAATCATTAAAACTCAAGCTCCAGCTACAGGATATGTAAAGAAACCAGAAATACAAGATGCACGCAATAAGATGAATCTATTTTTGGCAGGCTGATTTTAATTGGCCGCAAAAACTGCTTTATGGATGAGTTGAAATCATTCCTAAAGACATAACGTATCCAGAATACCAACACTGTCCTTCAGAAGAGATGTACAACTGAGCTCTGAACTCTTATGAATGATTCTTACTACATTGCCTGTATGTAAGCTTGTATGGTTCACAGCCGCTTGAATCTCTTTGGATCTGTTCAATGACAAATGATGATCATGTTGGTGTTGATGGTGATGAACACTGCTGTTTGATGTGCACATTTTTCTGAGAAATCTGCAGACGAGAGATTGTCTGTCTGTGACTGTAGTAGGGTGCAAATGTTATCTGTGTACTGACTTAATAAGATTGGGTTGGCCTGTTCTCAAAGGCATTGAGGAGTGGAAGATAGTGGCCTCCTTTTTCAGGGGATGGATCTTGTGTTTTGGGAGTTCCTGCTGTGCTGTGCTGTGCTGTGCTGTCCCAAAGTCCGGTGTGATAGGCATGTCAATGCTCACCCACGGGCCGGGCACCAGGCTGTCATCTCCTATCTCAGCCCAGCAGCCTGGTGAGGACGAGGATAGCTCAAATAGCTCATCAACACATCCGTCACTGATGGGACTGGGTAGTTTTGATTTTATTTATTTATGATTGTATGTATTTGATCTGTTTACATTTAAGTCTGTTGGCTAATTCCAGGCTGGAGAAATGCAGCAAAATGTCTGACCCACTTTTGTCACCTTCAGATAAGCCACCAGCTGGTTCTCCAGAACAGTCTTTAACTGCAATGGGGGGGGAAATAAATAAATAAATAGTTGGATTTAGCTTTTCCTTAGAGAATAAGGCTGGAGTGATCACCCAAGACAAATCCGAATGCAAAAAATAAAGTAAGGAAAGATGGGGGAAAAAAAACAACAACTTGATAGCAGAATTTGAATGACTTTTGTACTTCAAATTTTTGTACTTTTGAAAACAGCACAGGAAGGGAAACTTGAACATTCGCAACCTAAACGGATGTGGTTTGCCAAAAGGCTGATACATTTTTATTTTGAAACCTTATAATTTAAAAAATATTTTTAAAAAACGTACTCTAGGTGTGACCAGATTGGAGCAAGTCTGCACTCCTGCTGTCTTAAAAAATACTTAATGCCACAGAAATCATAAATGCTGTTTCCCCCATTCTCTTCAAAAGTAAAGCAATGGCCGTCCTGCCTCCATCCCCATGGCTTGCCAGTGGATTCATGTTAAACCATTTTCTTCAATGTGCAACAATCAGGATACAGATTGGGGAGGGGGGGGTGCCTGGAAATATATCCTATAAGGCATTTCACTTTCAATTTTTTAATATTTTTTAATGTTTAATAGGAGATTTTATAAAATACATAGTTGATGATTCTTTTTTCCACTGTAAATGTAATATCCGTATCTAGTAGCTCGTGGGTTTATTGCAGTTTCAGTTTATTATGGGTACATTGCATAACCTTATCTGAATGGTTGTGCTTCTCTAATGGGAAAGCAAGAACATAAAATCTGCCTCAATAAGGATCATCAGGTGAAGGTGAAACTTCAAAATAATTTTATTAAAACAATTTTAATTAAATGTAATTGACAAAGGATTATATATTTATTTTGGCCTTGTTTCTCAGAATAACACTTTTTTCCTTTGTTGCAGAATTATGTTTGTCATTGTATAAGGTTATATGCCAAATACAAAAATATATTTTATGTTCCTTCACAGATTCTAATGAAGAGCTGTCTTCAAATCTGGCAGAGAATATGTCATTCTGTATGTCAGCTGTTTGATATCGTGCTACATAGAAGAATAAACAAAAGTGCTTACTGCAAGACAGGGTGTTTATGCAATTAAACCTGAATTGAATTAATAATTGTCAGGAAGCACTCCAGAAGAGAGGATAACAGAAGGTGCACAAGGAAAATAAAAATGGCCTGTTGTCACTGTCTAAGCAAAAACAGGATTCAGCTTTCTCTATGTTCTCTATGTACTGTTCTGTAAAAATATATAATTAAAACCATGGCAAAATGACAAAACCTAGCATATTGAATGTTATTTATATTGCTTTATATTTATTTCATTTAAAAAAATTGGGGCATAGAAAAACAAAATGTGGCAATTTAAAAAATGTATCGCCACTTTATTGTGCCACATGATGGTGCCGTATTTGTGTGTGCTATATAACAGAAGACTGTTGTCATTGCTTCTTCCTGAAGCGCAGTTATGATTTTTATTTGAATACAAATTAAAACAAAATCAGCATAAAAAGGTCCACAGCATAAATTGTTAAATTAATACAGTATGAAACAATACACTCTGAAATCGTAATCCAGAAATACCACCTCGAAATAATTCACGAGTCTACTGTCATGACCTTTTACCAGCATGTAAGCCCAGCCAGTGTTAGATGTGCAGTCCTGCCCAGTATAGGAGAACTGTCCAATATAAATATCCTCTTTCTGTCTCTGTCTTCTCCATTTAGTATACGATTATTTGTTGCATCTATTATGTCAAGGTTGCTTGTTTTAATATGACAGGTCTGTTAAAATGCTTTTTGGATTTAATAGATCTGTCTGTAGTTTTTCTGTCTGTATTTTATGTATATGTTGATACTGTAAGGGTCTGATGATTTACTGTGTAGAAAGAATATAAACTTCAATGTGTGTACTATGTTTGTATGTCATGTATCTGTCATATATTTCAATGCACTATGTACATTTGTATTTTTGTACCATCTCTGCATACCTCCTTTCTGCCATGGCGATGTACTTATTAACAACCTTCCTCTCTCTCCTGCAGGATGGTTCCAAGCAGAAGCAGGTGCGCAAGAAGACCGTGTCCTTCAGCAGCATGCCAAATGACCGTAAGATCAACAGCACAGCCGCCTGCATGGCCTTCATGATGGAGGGCTGCGAGATGAAGAAAGTGCGCTCCAACTCGCGCATGTACAACCGTTACTTCATCCTGGACTCCGACATGCGCTACCTGCGCTGGGAACCTTCCAAGAAGGACTCGGAGAAGGCCAAGCTGGAGATCAAGAGCATCAAAGAGGTGCGCCTGGGGAAGAAGACCCCTGTGCTGCGCAGCAACGGCCTCTCAGACCAGTTCCCCGAAGAGTGTGCCTTTTCCATTATCTACGGGGAGAACTATGAGTCCCTGGACTTGGTGGCAAGCACAGCGGACATTGTCAACACCTGGGTTATGGGACTGAGGTACCTGGTGTCCTACGGGAGGCACACGGTCGACGTCATTGAGGCCAACCAGCCGGGGTTGAGGACATCGTGGATCGGCTCTGTGTTTGAGGTGGCCGACGTGGAAAAAGAAAGACAGATCGACCTCGGAATGGCCACCCAGATCATCAAAAGCCTCAACCCAGGCATGAAGGCATCCAGGATCGAGCTGAAGTTCAAGGAGCTGCAGAAGGCCAGGGATCAGTATGGGGTAGGAATAACCCTGGACGTCTTCACTGAGGCTTACTGCGAGCTCTGCACCCGCCCAGAGATCTTCTTCCTTCTAGTACAGTTCTCCAGCAACAAGGAGTATCTGGACTGCAAGGACCTGATGCTCTTCGTGGAGGTGGAGCAAGGCATGGAAGGGGTTACGGAAGATATGTGCATGGAGATCATCCACAAGTACGAGTCATCAGCGGAAGGCAAGGAACGGGGCTACCTCTCCATTGATGGCTTCACACGCTACCTCCTCTCCCTTGAGTGCCACATCTTCGACCCGCAGCACAAGAAGGTCTGCCAGGACATGACCCAGCCTTTGTCGCACTACTACATCAACTCCTCGCACAACGCTTCTCTCCTAGAAGATCACTTCTGGGGCTCCTCAGACATCAGCGGCTACATCCGGACACTGAAGATGGGGTGCCGGAGCCTGGAGGTGGTGGTCTGGGATGGCCCCGACAACGAGCCCTTGATCTACGTTGGGAATTCGGCTGAACCTCACGTCGCCTTCTGCAAGGTTGTTGACGTGATCAACCAGTACGCCTTCGAGATCTCAGAGTACCCTTTGATCCTCTGCCTGGTGACCCACTGCTCTGTGCACCAGCAAAAGGTCATGGCCCAGCACATTAAGAAGATCTTGGGGGACAAGCTGTACCTAGATCCTCCTGATGCAGAGGAGCACTACCTGCCTTCGCCGGAGAAGCTCAAAGGCAAGATCCTTCTAAAGGGGAAGAAGCTGCCACCAAACTACCCAGATTCAGAAGGGGAAGTCACGGACGAAGATGAAGGGATGGAGCTTTCGAGAAGGCTCGGGGAGGAGGACAAGGAGCATCTCAACGGGCTTGTCTGCAAAAGGCTCCGGCTGTGCAAGGAGCTGTCAGACCTGGTGTCCCTGTGCAAATCTGTTCAATTCAGAGACTTTGAGGTGTCTAGGAGATACCAGAAGTACTGGGAGACGTGCTCCTTCAACGAAGTGGACGCCAACAGGTTTGCCAACGAATACCCTGAGGACTTCGTGAGCTACAATAAAAGGTTCCTCTCCCGGGTGTTCCCCAGTCCTATGCGGATAGATGCCAGTAACATGAACCCTCAGGACTTCTGGAAGTGCGGCTGCCAGATAGTGGCCATGAACTATCAGACTCCCGGCCTGATGATGGACCTCAACTTGGGCTGGTTCCGGCAAAACGGGAACTGTGGCTACGTGTTGCGGCCTGCCATCATGAGAGAGGAGGTGTCATACTTCAGCGCCAATGCCAAGGACTCATTACCAGGGGTGTCGGCGCAGCTTCTGCACATTAAGATCATCAGTGGCCAGAACCTGCCCAAGCCCAAAGGGTCTGCAGCCAAGGGGGATGTGGTAGAGCCCTACATCTACGTGGAGATCCATGGCATCCCAGCAGACTGCGCTGAGCAAAGGACAAAGACGGTCTCTCAGAATGGAGACAACCCCATCTTCGATGAGAGCTTTGAGTTTCAGATCAACCTGCCCGAGCTGGCAGTGCTGCGCTTTGTGGTGCTGGATGACGACTACATTGGGGATGAGTTCATCGCCCAGTACACCATCCCCTTCGAGTGCCTGCAGCCGGGGTACAGGCACGTCCCACTGCAGTCGCTGACTGGGGAGTTCCTGACCAACACCACCTTGTTCGTACACATAGCCATCACCAACCGGCGCGGCGGGGGCAAGGCGCACAAGCGGGGATTGTCGGTGCGCAAGGGGAGGAAGGCGAGAGAGTACACCTCCACCAAAACCACAGGGATCAAGGCCGTTGACGAGCTCTTCAGGGCCGCCACCCAGCCACTCCGAGAGGCAACGGATCTCAGGGAAAATGTACAGGTATGCCACTCTGTGCTTTAGCTTTGAGATCAAGCATACTGCAAAAAAGCCGACAATCATGCATTTGAGCTCAGATCTGCTCTATGGTGTCAGCATGGCTTAACATGACACTACAGTCAGTTTCCATCAGTTCAATTCCCCATAAATAAATGAATTGAACTGCAAAAATGCACACTCAGGTTTCCCAGCATGCAGGACACCAATAAGAGTAAAGATCCCATTTCAATTTAAACACTCCCATATAGTTACCAAGCAACCATAAACCTATAACCTTTACTGTCTGAATCAGGTCAGCCTTCCTTAAGACCTATATCTTCAGCATACAATGATCAGGAATCTGGCTCTTGACAGCAGAAATACTTTTACAAATATGGTTTAAAATAACTGCTCAAAACATTGTTTCCGTGCTTTTTGCTCACCATATCTAAAAATCACCCATTCCTTGGTGTTTTGATTTTGGTTTAAAACTGCTACACTAAAATCATATCAGGTTTCAAATGTGTCTTGGGTTTACTTCTAAACGGAGTCGGGCCTGGAACATCACGCTGTTGAAATCACAGTGCTGTATTGTAAAGCACTGCTTCTCCTGGAAAATAAAAACACAATCGGAACGTGAGCGAGAACTGGATGAGGCAGTGAAAGTATAGGTGAGGGGTGGCTTTTAAGTGTGCACTCAAATAAACTGGAAGGGGGTGGTTTCAGCATGATTCTGAACTTTTAATTTTCTGTTTACAGATTCTGAAGCAGCCTCTGAAAAGAATGGTACTTAATTGCTAATTGCTTTATATTTACATGTAACAAAAGCAGCAGGCTGTAGAAATGGGGGGGGGACAATTACAGGTGTATCAAAAGGATAATTGTCAGCGCTGTCTGCCTGATACTTTCACGGTTGTGTTGCCAGACTCTTTCCGAACTCCATTGCAAATTTCCCAAATATGATTGTTGGATTGTAAATTGAAGAAGCACAGTGAGGAAAAAATAATGGATGTTCACTTTATTGTCTGATTTATGGTTGTCCCAACCTTGCAGTGTACACAGTTAAAGGAAGGCAGTGGTTTGTAATTGTGTGAAGCTTAAAACATGATTGATAATTAGTAGTAGTAGTAGTAGTAGTAGTAGTAGTATACATTACACATAATCAGAAAGTGCTTCACTGACAGAAATAAAAACATACATTTTTGTATTACTATTATTATAACTACTTCTAATACTATTGGGCTGATACATTTTTCCAAGATGACCCATGTACAAAACCTCAATTAGCCTACACTTACAGAGTTGCATAGTGCAAAATTGAAGTGTAGTGGAGGGTTGTCCCAAAAATAAGGAATTCACCTTTAAGCACGAGGCAGTACAAGATACAGCAACTGCAGTGAAGGCAAGGAAAGACTACCATACAGTGCACTTGAACAGGGATCACGTTGTCTTCAGAATTACAAAGCTTGCCCGTACCCACGTTGTGATTCTGCAGGCAGGTGCGTGAGAGAGTGTGGGTAGCTCCTTCAGTCTTTGCTCCTTGTTAGATTAAATCCCTCTAGCTTTGGACCTACACTAAGAAGGCTTGTGTGCTGCAAAACAATGCTCTTCCTTCCAGGAGCTGACTTGGCAATTCCAATGGGAATGGCTATGGTTCAAATAATGGCACCGGAGACCCCTCCAAGAGCAGGAGGATGGTCTATTCAAGCCACCTGATTAAGGGTGTGTGGGAAAGTTCATATTGTATTGGCACAATCTGTTGTAAGGCTTCATTAAAGGACAGCTGTTTTTTAAAAAAAGGATTTAAAGATCATTTTAATGCTAGAATGCCTGAAAGAGTGTATACACCTAGATACAGTTGAATTTTCAAGGATGGAAAAATACATTTGGTTTTAAGGTTTTGTTTTTCTCTCTCCTTTTCAAGTACATTTGACCTTTATAGAGGGGGCTGATATTTTACATAGCATGTATGCATTCAGACATTTTCTCAACTAGGTTTTTTTCAAACGACATTAAAAGAACGTGCTGAGCACAGTCCTGCACACATTACATGGCACAAAAACGGTAAATTTTCCATCCTCTGTACCACCTACACACATTCAGTTATGTGTACAAGATGAACCAAATTAATAAACCTCGATCACAGTTTTGAAAATATGATATAGATGATATGGTATAAAAATATATAAAATTTAACACATTTGTAAGCCCTCCAAAATTACAGCATATGAAAACACATCCCACACATACATGTACTCAAATAGCATAAGCTTACACCTAAATCTAAAACAATACATACACCCATGCAGACATATGTGACTGTGTTGCTATGATAATGGAATACTATTGATTGTTTTGCTTCTGATCTTCTGATCCTGATCTTGTAAAAAAAATAAAACTTTTTACGTTTTTTGACACAACGAAACCTCCATGTTGAGGGGAGACAGAGATGGAGAGATGTATCTTGAGAAACAGGGGTCATATCCTAAAAGACCCCATATCAGATCCTTAAAAGAATCCTCAAATTTTGCAGTTAATTTAATGGTACCGATGAGTCACACAGAGCTCCTCACACAAGTAGAGGATTAAAACTCTTATTTCTTTCAATTCAGTTTATTTTTTATTTTTCAGAATTTATCTTCCTCCTTCCAACCCTAGGTTTATTTTTTATACGCTTCTTTTCCTTAGATACCCATGAATGAATTATTAATCATTCTGAATATTTTCTTCCCGAAGGCTGAAGTGTATTCAAAAAGAAAGGAGCTGTTAAAAATAGATTTCTCTCTCAAGGCACCATAATTTCGCAATGGAAGTAGCTGCCTGAGCACTATTCTTTCCCATTTTTAATATATGTCTTTCCCCCAAGTTAAGAGTGAGAATGTTAACTTTGAATTAGTGTCATAAAATAAATGTTTTTATTATTATTACTTTCCACTCTTTTTTGTTTCAGCACTGGGATGATATACATTAGTCTGCTTGCCAACCTGGCTTCAATATTGGATGCACTCTCACCGTGTAATTTTGTTTGTGGTCATGAATCAGGAATAATCAATATAAATGAACACAATTGACTTAAACGAACCTTGATATTTTGTGCACAAAATTATGCATTACCTGTGAATGTTTTTTTTTTTTTTTATAGTAGGCCCATAATAATGTCTGTGCTTTTGCATATTTATGTACCTAAACCCATATCTATGACACAGTTTTGTAATAGTGCTTACTAATTAGCCTAACTTGAATAATCAAATTTGATTGTAAAAAATATTAGATTAGAAGAACAAGCAACAAGTTACTCTGCACAAACTAATCTAAAAATGAAAGCTCAGTAGTATGGAATTACTTCAAAAGGCCATTAAATAATACAATATCTTGTTTGCTTAGGAGCGGTCTTCCCATTAGTACAAGTTGGTCGGTAGTTGTTGTTTTTTTAAATTATGTCCTTGTTGCTGGAAATTCTTTGATGAAAACCTCATGGCTGAAACACTGTTTTGGCATTCTAAAGCTGAAAGAAATGCACAAATGAAACATATTAACTTTGATTTATGTATTTCTATTTTTAAATGCTTTCAATTTGGGATTGCCAATTGTCCACTTGCATGCACATGTGCATCCTGTGAATTTGCACACCGTCAAGCTACCCACTTCTTTGCATAGTGCAAGTCCACACAGCACAAGCAGCAGAGCTCCAGCATGGTTGGGTGGACTGATGTGGCCCTCACTGGGAACGCTGCAGAGCTCACAGGGGCCCAGTATGCCATAGGGGTCACTATTGTGCACAAGCCAATGAAACGCTGTCTCACTTAAGTCTACACAATCCCAGCAGCACTCAGTTGTGTGTCAACTCCTGGGAAATCCCATTTACAGTCGGCTACAACACAATCCAGATTGGAACCAGTGCTGGCTGGACTGTGAGGCTCTTACTGGGTTGAGCAATTCGGAAGCCCTGAAATCCCTGTGATTTGGGAGAGTGCAGCCAGGTTTCAACAATGCACAGCTCTGAAAAGCAAAATTTCAAGCAAACCCCAAAACAATATCACAGACGGCAGTCTCCATTGATGAGGTAATCTGGGCACCGAGTTAGGACAATAGCAGAGTCTTTGCCAGGATATGGTCTCAGTCCAGTACATTGTATGCTGGCTCAAACCCCATTCAGGAAAATCGAGATAAATAAATCTAAGGGTGTAATTAGGCAGTATTCAGTGCATGATGTCATATGATGTAGCGCAGAGAGTCTGAAGGGTTAGCCTACATCCTAGGAGCTCACAGGCATTCAGTCCTAATTTGGACACGCAAAATACTGCTTTACATCATATGTATTAACCCACAAACAAAAGTGCACAGATTCTTCTATTTTACATGATGTCCTGCAGATTGAGTTTTGCTTGGTGTGCAGTTACGAAGTGGAACAGAAGGACAAAACAAAAAGCAAAGTATACAACATGAGATACAGGAATAATCCGTTATTTTCCTTTTAAGATCTTGTTAAACTTGTTGATTGTCTCGGTTCACTACTACCACTCCCAGTCTAACATTGGAGTGATGCAGACAATTCATACGCTCACTCACATATGCATGCACACACATGCTAACACACACAAACCCACACACTAACATGCATACACACTCACACTCACACTCACACACACGTCTGTGCACTAAATCACACATTGTCAAGCCATGTGCTTCTTGACAGCCTTTAATCAACCCAGTTTCTTTAAAACCTCATCCTTCCTGATCAAGTTTACCCTCTCAATCAGTATTGCACTAGTGTGTATCTGTCCCTCTGCCCCCCCACCTTCATAATGCAAACACTGTCAACTCGATGCCTGATCTGGACTGTGTGTAAATAAAATAAGTTTTATAAAAACATAAATAAATGATACTGAATTGTTCATTAATGTATTTGATACAAATATAACCAGAGGTTTTTATACAAGTGTAATGGATAGATGGACATGAGTAGTTTTTGTGTTCTTCTATTTTTTCTACATTTCTCTATAGCAACAAGCGCTTCATAAACAAAAAAGCTCTATTTGTGCAGTGCATCTGAGCAGGCTTTTGAAATAAGGAGATTGAGCTTATTAGTAATATGGCATACTGAAAATGTTTAGTGCTGGGGGAAGGGGAGTAATTGCATTTTTTTTCATAAATATTTATTTTGAAATATACATTAACCAGCAGTTTAATGTAGTAGATTGACCTTTCATATCATTAATGGTTACTTAACCAACCACTGCTTATAGTAGCCAGAGTACAACAGTATTATAATGAGTTAATGGCTATAATGTAATTGGATTTTTTAGTTTTTGCTTTCATGATTTAATTGCCGTACCCTGCAAAAGTGCCATTAGTAACTGTAATAGATTACATTGCTCAAATAATTACACATGCAATGAAAGCTTGATCAACAAAATCAATTGATTTCTGCGTTCCAAAAATAAATCCAAATACATCTTTTATGTTTTTTTTGTTCTGTGCTTTTCATAATGGAATAACCCATAATCATTCTTTCATTTATTTATTATTATTATGGGGTTGTAATAAAGGTTTTGCACTAGACATTATTGTGGCTTATATTTCTGTCAGAGATTGCACAGTTCAGGTAAACACTTCTAGTCCGCTTATGGGTAAGTAGCTTTAAAATGAAACCTGCAATCGCAGATCCAACACCAGTTCTGTGTTGCTTTGCATAAGGCAGATTTTTTAGAAGGCTCGTTTCTGAACAACACGTTTTATTAACAGGACCAGGAATGGAAGACTGCCCTGTTACTAAGTAGGCCCTAATTAAATTGTTCGCCAGAGGGTTTGCTTTTTTCCCTGTCATTGTCTCTCTTTTTGTTCTATTGAAATTGTGCCTCAACCCACTTCAAATCCGACAGTAAAAGCAGGAATGGATTGAAAAGGGAAGCTGCAGATACAGTAAAGAGGCCGGGGGGGAACCACTTCCAACAGAGTGATATGTGTGTGGAATTAATTCCCAAGTCCGTTAACTTGTGGTGGGGGAGTTAGAGAAACAGGATTTTAACAGATGCATAAGCTAGAAACCCAAGGAGCAAACTGACATTAAATGTAATGGGAAGGCCTGAAAGCTGTTGTTTTGCATGTGAATCGGTTTTATTTCTAGGCCTCTCTTGTTAAGTGCAGATCAAGCTGTCCCCCAGTTATAAATAAATCACAACTCTTCCCTCCAGCCCTTGCAGCTGAAGCCTGGGGGAGACCGGGCTCCTGGCAGTCCTGGTAGAACGGGACTCTCTTCTGCTGCTTCAAAATGTTTGGATCCTCCAGGGATTGCGATACGTGGCTCGCGGGTTCCTTGGCATTCTCTGTGGCTTGCTCTCTCTCTTTCTCTCTCTCTCTGCCACACTCTGCATGTTACAGTGGCTCTTGGCTGCTCCTGAATGCTGCAATTCTGCTGTCTCAGGTTGCATAAAGTGGCATTAGGAGTCATTAAGGACTGGAAAATCATTGGAAGAAACATCATCTTTGACCTTGAGTATCATTGCAGTGTCTTCATCCTTTCCAGCATTATTGTGATGACAATAACCCGAGTGGCAAACAGATCTGGTTTGTGTAGCATGGGGGGAATACAAACAAAACACAAAGGCATGTATCCAATGCATCACAATATCCACAGCTGACTTTATACTGTGATCTCGCTAGCAGTTTGGGTGACAAAATGAAATGCTCTATCTTGCCCTGATGGTAGTCCTGTTAGGAGTATAAGGTCATCATAAGGTCAGAAAATCATGAGGTTTGAAGCATTTCTTTGTCCTTTCACAGGGGGCTGCAGGTAGTAAAGAGCTCAGGCCATTCTGACTGAAGGGCTACATTTTTAACATCATCCTAATTCCTTGGTCCTGATCACTCTGCGTATGCAGTCCTCTCACTATCATATCAAGCTTGACCTCGTGGTATTTTTTTTAACCCCTACCCCCCCTCCCAACCAGATGACATTTCTAAATGACAAAATCATTTTTCAGATCGTGGTTTCCAAAGATGGAGATGGGAGTGTGATTAAATAACACGCCGCTCGCATCTTAATCTCCCTGCACTAGAAAATAAAGGCGAGATTGGATTTTGATTCTACCATTTAAAACCAATAACAATGGCAGGGGAGGAATCTGAGGATGTAACAGTATGGGTAGGTGTTCCAGCACAGCCACCTGACTGCTCTGTATGTAGACTCTTTTGCCCCTCTGGCTCTCTTTTTCTCCATAGGTCAAAACCTTGGGAAAACTACATCCTGTCAAACATAATAGGGCCTTTCTCTCCAGGCAGCTCCTGTTGAGAGATGTCAGTTTCCCACGCTGTGTGAGAGGGCATTCTCAGGGACTTGCTTTTGCTTTGGTTTATTGTGTATGCTTTGACAACCCTTTGGATCAGTAGCAGATTGAAGGTACAGTGCTGCATGCTCTGGTAGTGCATGTCTGCAAGGGCTCCGTATTTTTTTATTGTTTTTGTTTTTATGTTTTTATTTTTGTTTAAAGTGCAAGTGGTGGGAATAAAATGGCCTAGAACTGCTCCATGTTTGGCTACAGCTGTTTCAGGAACATACCCGCCTTTTCGGGACAAGGGTCATATCTGTCACTTTTTTTTTAAATATGTGTGAATCTCCTATTATTTTCCTCTCTTCCACCCAATTTGGAATTGCCAATAATTGAACTCGGGTCGCCAATTTTGAAAGTAAACCTCAGAGACTAGTCCTGTTGCTGTTTTTCACACTGTAAGCCTCGAATGCCCACAACCCAGCTCATATACCAATCAGAGGATTTGATGCTGTTCTGCTGCAGGCTCCCAAAAAGCCACTGGGGGTCACTGATGTGTGGTGATCTGACTTCGACCCACCTGACCAACTGGAAACTTAAGGCTAAAATTGGCAATAGCATAGCCAGGACTGGTGACCATCTCCATCTAGGCTGTAGGACACAACCTTCTCTGTAACTTGGAACCCTTTTCACTCTTGCTAAAATGCTGCCTCGCATGACTGCTGTGTCACCTGTTCAGGGATGTAAGAAAAAAATTTTGTCATTGTTTTGAATAGGGTCAAAGGGCAGAGGCACACCTCCCTAGTACCAAAAAAACATGGACTTGAATCTCTTCCTAAAAGATTTTCAAAATGTTCACACCAGGCAGTCCTCAGTCCTCATTGTCTTCAAGGGCCTTTTCTCCCTCGAAAATAAGAAACTCGACTCCCTTCAGAGTGAACTGCGATCACTCACTGAGTGGAGCACAGAGCTGCGGTCACAGGGCTGGAGGCAAGGTTTCTGATGTTACCTACGGTGCCTAGTAAGAACAATAGAGTTGATATGGAGTCAGTCAGCCCATCTTGTTTGTTGGGATGCTAGTAGCTACTCGATCACCAGGACACCAGCATATCTTACACTACACATTTTGTTCCAGATCACTGTATAATGAAGTGACTTCCTATGCATCGGTGATTCAATTTGCAACCTCAGTTGTTGTTCTGGTTCTGGTCACTATTTGTCCCATATGAATTGGTTGGAATAGTACTTTATGGACCCAGAGACCTCATCAAGATTGCTTTCATGATAACCAGTGAATCGTCTTGCTCGACATGCTTAGCTAGTTTGTTCCAGGACGCATTTCTCTTTTATCTAATAAAACAAAGAAAACAAAAATTATGCCCTTGAAGTAGTGGTGTGGTCTAGTTTCTTTATATGTTTGAAACACCTGAAACAGTCTGGCATGTGAATGTATGAACCTAGAGCTGGCGACTGTGTGTACTCATCCTCTCTGCTCTTTTCTTCCCCCAGAATGCCATGGTGTCCTTTAAGGAGCTGTGTGGGCTGACACCGGCCGCCAACATGAAGCAGTGCATCCTGACGGTGTCCACCTGGCTTCTGAACAGTGACCGGGCACTGCGTGTGACGGTGGACCTGAGTGAGCCCTACCCTGCCATGGAGGCCCGGGGCCCGGTGCCCGAGCTGCTGCGCAAAGTGCTGATGGCCTACGACACGGTACGCCCTGCTGCCACCGCACACACTGCACTCAACCACATGTGTGTTTACAAAGATGGAAGGACCCCATTGAGGGATGGCAGGGCGCTGCAGTGGTTCACACTGCTGCTTCACAGCCCTTGGGACCCTAATTCAACGTCAACCTTGGGTATCTGCCTATGTGCAGCATGGTTAATAATAGCCGGCGCACTGGGTATTCTAGGCTTACAGTGTGAACAATAGGAAGTGGCTTTTACTACATGCTTTGCAGAGAACTTCTCTGTCTTGAAGATGCCGAGGTGACTCATTATCAATTCTAAATTAGATGAAAAGTGAGGGGAAAGATTGAAAATAGGAGAGGGTGACACGTTGCAGGAAGCAGCCCCAGGGCTCTTCAGCATGAGAAGGTGTTCTACTGTCTGTTGTTTGAGCTGCTGCATGCATATAATGTGATTCACCTACTTGGAATTGAATCTCCAGTCATGCTCTCCCAAAATTAAATGGTTTAAAAATACTCTAAGATCTTTATTTTTGTGACAACCTGTAATTGTCTTTCAAATGGCCAGTCCTGTTTACATTTGTAATAAACTCCCTGCCTCAAGTTATTGGAGATTCAGCATCTGCAGGGACTTTCAAATCTCATTTAAAAACGCACCATTTTCATTGAGCTGCTTCTTTTAATTAGTCAGTTTCATTAATCTCTAATTGGAACTGCATGGCAATGACTGCAGCTTCCTATTTATAAAGGATTTGTTCGCCACTGTTAAATTATGTTTAATTATGTTTGTGCTGCGCATAGCATTTCCAAACCTGGGAAAAAGTTCCAGGCCCAGATTTTAAAAGAGTTTAAAATTCACAAACCCCGGGGTCCATGGGGCACTCGGGGTTGATGCCAAATTATTTCATAGGCATATAAATGAGAGAAAATAAGCAATGTGGAAACAAAATTTTGTAAATAAAACACTAAGCTCACTCTAAGCTTTTCTGGTCTCTCTGTCTCTCGGGTCCCCGGGCTTGAAACACTGGCTGTGCAGGGTGCTATTAAAAAGCTGTCTGTTATTGCTTGCTAAAATGAACAGACAATTTTGAATCATACAGGTGTTTCTTTGTTTGTTTTTCTTATTTGATTGTGAGCACCAGCAATAAGCATCTCCCCAATGTTTTTATCCAGTACTCTTGAATGTATTTATTTTATTTTCTCTGTCCCATAATGGTACATATCTCAACGTAGACGTGTCATTGAGTGGTGATGTAGACTAGCGCTGAGGCATAGCACTGCCAGGGTGGGGGCTAGGGTTATTTCTGGCTCCGCCGAAGCAGAGAACACAGCATTTGTGCATCATTAAAGTTCCCCTACTTTGCTGACCCATTTTGAATTGGTCAGCGTATGCGTTTGCCTGGGAGCTTTTACTACGCCAAAGACACTGCAGACGCGTGTATTTCTGCTTTCATTAAAAGAGCGACGTATGCTATTGGGCAGCTCCTCATGGAGCATATTCTCATAAAGGCACAGTGCTGGAGCCTGCCTGAGTTATGTTCACAGCCTGAAAGTACAGACGAAGATTGATTAAATTGGCTTTTTCCACATTGATTTCTGTTATTTGAGAGTCGAATGATTATTAATTTTCAGAAAATGGAGTCCGTTATGACACAGTCTAGACTGGAAGCAGCTCTGACTATAGAGCCGGTCCTGCACTCTCTTTTGCCAGTTTTGCCACTCAAGAGCCAGTCATTTTAAGGACCTTTTAAAATCTCTTGATCAAATTTGTACACCACTACATTCTGTGTATTAAATGCATTTCCTGACCAGATAAAGACACTTGATTAAAAAGGGTTTGAGTCATGCAGGGTTTTTGCCGCTTAGTAAAGGTCATCCACAATAGAGTCAGAAAAAACAAAAAACAAACTGAGACCGAAAGTAGAAAGTTGGTCAAAAAAGCATCACTTTCTTGTATCTTAAGAGAAACAATGGTTCCATTGTGTATTACCCACTTCTTTCTATTTAAACACAACAATGTAACCCAGTAATAACAATAACAGAGAATGAAGAGGACAGGGGAGAGTAGAGATGGTAAGAAAGAGCACAGACAGTTTATTTGTTTAAGAAGTGGCATGGGATGTGCCAGATGGTTGAAAGGTCAGTCTGGGTGGCATGAGACAGCGCCATTTGTGGTGATGGTCTGTGGTGATGACCTGTGTTTGGTTAGGAAGTGGTCAGGCACCATGTTGTGCTCCAGGTAACCCTCTCTCCCTCTCACCCCTCTGCCCTGGGACTGACCTGTAGTTCAACTGAGATTTAAGGCCACCACTGGCCTCCTGCTCTCCATTATGAGGGAGAGCAGACAAAGCCAGAGGGAGCTCTCCGGTCAGAGTATTAGGGAGTCTACAGTTACACCAGGGTACAAGAGCAGACACTTTTCTGACTCGCTTTCTGTCAGTTTTTCTCTCTCCATATCCTTGTTCTTTCTCCCTCTCACTCCCCCCTATTCTCCCTCCTTTCTCTTTCTCTCCCCTTTCTCTCTGTCATGCTGCCACTCTCTTTTATTTCTTTTATTTTTTCCCCCATCAGTGCCTTTCTGAGAGGGAGATCAAAAGATGAAGAGAAAGCTATTCAGTTCCTTTCTTTAAGGATCTTGGAGCTGTGTTGTTTTGTTTTTTCCTGAGCTTATAGTGACCTCATTCAAATCATTAATTAAAATGTGATTTATCTCTTTGTTTCATAAACTATAGAATTGTGCACCCAGAGTTTCTAATGGGAACAGGATCAGTTAACCCCATTATAAAAATGCAGGTTGTTTTGGCTGATATGAGAGTATTAGGGTATTTTAAACTTCTATGTTAATATATTGCCTGGTTCCCTCCTGATAAAGTGATCATTAAATTCTTGACAAGCACTGTGGTCACAGGCTGACAGCTTACTTACAGTTTACCTCAATATGTGGAGAACACACTATTTGTCATTGTTTTGTCTAATATTCTTTCTTGCCTTTGCTTGCCATACTTCTCTGAGCTGTATTTTGTTTCTCCTATATCCTGCACATGCACCATATTATTTGTGTCATCCTAACATTTCCAGTAAATCTGTATTTGTTTACATTCGGTTGTTACTTGTTTTCCACAGCATCTAGGGAGACCATTTAAATGCTCAACATCAAAAGCTCTCTTCTAAAAATTATGATTTATTAATTGATTGATCAATTGATCGATTCAAATATTGGATGAACCCAGGTATAGTTTTCAGTCAGTCAAAGCAGTTCCCAACACAAGATCCTCAATCGCAGGAGCCTCCACCCCTACCTTTTTGGGTGCCCTGGTGTTAAAATTGGAGCCCAAGCCTGGGGGTGGGGCGGCCCCTGTTGGGTGACTGACAAAGGCTACAGCCTATAGTGAAGGCCCTCCGTGCTTACTCCCTGTCTGAGTCACGTCTTCGGAAGCAATGCTATGGGTTTATTTCAGTCTCCTGTTCCTGCCACTGATGAGTTCATCCTCCTAGCAATATCAGAGCTCTCAGCTGTCTAAATATAGGCCAGGTTCCTGTTCTCTCTGATGAAGGCTGCGATCCCATCCAAGACTGACAAGCCTGAAAAAAATAAAATAAATTAAAAATAGGACATTTAAGACCAGCCTTGTGACGTCAGGGGGGTTGGGGGGGTGTGAGGGGGACAGTTTCCGGTGAAAGCACTTTCCTTGTGACACTCTCTAATCATCCGCACAGGCCGTCTTGTGTGAATGTGAATAAAAGACAAACCAGGCAACGTAGAATAAAGTAGGGGGGATATATAGAGAGGAAAAAAAATCTCTCGTAATGGACCGGACCTGCTTTGAACATACAAAACAAATGCTTATTAGATCCCAAAATATCAAATTTCCATTCTTAATTAAAAATAATACGGCCCTCTATATCTGGAAGTAGATACTATATGTGTGTGGATTGTACTTTCTGACAAGGGGCTTGTTGCATTTCCAATAGATGATCCAGACGAGCCGCACGCTGATCGAATCCGCCGACGCTGTTTACGCCAAACTCATACAAGCACAACGCGCAGGTGAGTGCAATGGGGTTTCTCAATGACACACATTGCCACCATGTGGTCATGTGGTGTATATCCATTTTGTTTTGGGTTGGAGGGTGGGCTTAAAATGTTTGATACTCTTTCTGGCAAAGCAAAATGGGCTGCTTTGGGTCTCCATTTCAATTAGAAATGTTTCAACATTTACATTTTGGTGTAGCTGAGGTCAAATAGTTGTGGTATGTGTGGTTGTTGTTGCACCTTTGTTTTTGTTTTTGGTCACTTCCAGGAGTCGGTGCTGGTTTTGGATTTTGCCAAAATATTATTAGAGGTACTGTAGACAAACTATAGAACATACACTATATATTTTGTGTGCAGTAGATTGTTGTGAACAATTATCATTTACCTACCAAGGAAAGCACTTTAATTTTTTTTGCCCATAGTTGATAGTATCACAATTACCGGGAATACTAACAAGAACTGCTTTCAAAACATGTACATTGACTGTTGTTTTAAATCTGCAATTGTGGTTGACACTTGTCCGTTCATTAATTATGTAGTGTTATTTAAACAAATTGTGGTAAATATTTCTAAAGAGAGCCCACAAAAATACCGGTACGAGCCTTTGGAAAGGGATTGCTGAGTTTAATGTCAGAGGTCTGTGTATGAAAGAAAGACCCAGGGAGGAAATTTCTCTGCCACCCTTTGTGATTTCTGCCTTGTTGCCCCTGTGTGCTGTTCTGTGTGCTGCTCTCACCCCGGCTTATAGCCTAAGATGGCCCTGGTGTTTGAAATCCCTGCTAAATTGTAAACACATTGGCGGTAATTATGAGCAAGTGAAGCCAAGTGTCCAGATACCAAAATAAATATGTCCCCACGACATATTGATCACCTGTGGGTTGTTATTGCTATCCATTGTAGTGAAATATTGCCCATTCTAATCAAAAGATGCAATTCAATGTCTCAGTTGTTAATTCCATGTATGTTATTTGCTAACAAGAATATAAATCCTAAGAACCACCAAAGAAGCAAAGCCTATATGAAACTTTGTCCGCTTTCATGCAAAAGGTTTTTTATTTTAATGTGTTTTTGGTATTTGTGCAGTAATCTTAAAATGTGCCGATTGTGGATAAAATAGATCACTCTCATTATTGTTTTTAATATTATTACTGAGTTGTTACCAGTGTAGGGGCAAACACCAAATACTGTGTCTGATCCATGTTGAAAACAATGTGGAAAATTCCAGCAGGAGTTCAATTTGGAGCACACCTCCCAGTAAGCAGTCCAGAACAATGAGTGCTTTTCCAGTTCCTTGGAAGTAAATTCTGCAAAACAGCAAGCCGAGAGAGTAAACATTGATTGCTCTCTCGCTCCCTCACTCTCTCTTTCTGTCCTTGGCAAACATCTCCCCACCTCCACCTCCACAGTGGGCCCACACAGTTACTAGCAGAGCTGTACTTTTCATACTGTATTACCACACAAGAACAACAACATAAAAAAAACTCTCACAGAGGAAAGATTATTGCCTTCAAGATGTTTTACTCCCAAAATATCATCTCACCTTCAACAGTTTTGTTATTCTCAACATCACCAGCCTACGGATCCTATTAATCTCTGTCACCCATTGTCCTGCTTTGTTGTTGTTGTTGTTTTAATAAGTTTGCTAACCTTCTATCTATGTGTGATAGTTTAAATAAACAGAGAGTCTTTTGCAAAGGTGTACTATTGCTCATCTCCTCCCAAAATTACCTTGGGAAGCTTAAGCTGGCAAAAACCTTGGAGGAGATATAAACAGGTTTCTGAAGTGCTGAATGCCTTGAACAGAGTAGAAGCAAAAGCAGATTCCGTCAGACAATATCCTGTGTATTCACCAAACTTCACACTGGGGTGTTTTTGGGCAGGCTTTTCTACAAAGGCAAATACAAGCTGTTGTCATAGCCAAACTTAAATTAAGTCTTGATCCAACCCAGTTATGTCCTGTTAAATCTTTTTTGCGTTTTTATTTTGAAAGTTCTTGTTGAAAAAAAACAAAAACTTGTGAGTGGATCAACCATGTGTGTTGTCTGGGATAGGGGCTGCTACAGAATATGCAGTCAACACAATGAACATCTGCCCATCATCCAGGGACTGGGGAGCAGCTCGTCTGTGCTGCTTTAAGCATCAGCAATTGTTTCCCACCATTGCAGTTATTCAGTTTCCTGTGTGGTCCCGCTGCTCGTGGTGTCTGTGGGCTTATTGAAATGTGCACAGTTCAGCATAAAGGCTTCCAAGAGAGTGTGTGATCTGTGTGTGTGTGCGTGTGTATGTATATGTGTATATACAGTGGCAGGAAAAGTAAGTGAACCCTTTGGAATTACCTGACTTTCTGCATAAATTGGTCATAAAATATGATCTGATCTTCATCTAAGTCACAACAATAGACAAACACAGTCTGCTTAAACTAATAACACACAAACAATTATATGTTTTCATGTCTTTATTGAACACAGTGTAAACATCCACAGTGCAGGGTGGAAAAAGTATGTGAACCCTTGGATTTAATAACTGGTTGACACTCCTTTGGCAGCAATAACCTCAAACAAACATTTCCTGTAGTTGCAGATCAGACCTGCACAACGGTTAGGAGGAATTTTGGACCATTCCTCCTTACAAAACTCTTTCAGTTCAGCAATGTTCTTTGGATGTCTGTTGTGAATCGCTCTTGAGGTCATGCCACAACATCTCAATCGGGTTGAGGTCAGGACTCTGTTGCATCATCCAACTTCTAGTGAGCTTCAATTGGCACACAGATGGCCTTACATTCTCCTGCAAAAAACTCGGGAATTCATTTTTCTGTTGATGATGGTAACCTGTCCAGGTCCTGAGGCAGCAAAGCAGCCCCAAACCAAGATGCCCCCTCCACCATACTTCATAGTTGGGATGAGGTTTTGACGTTGGTGTGCTGTGCCTTTTTTTCTCCACACATAATGTTGTGTGTTCCTTCCAAACAACTCAACATTGGTTTCATCTGTGCAAGGAATATTTTGCCAGTAGCGCTGTGGAACATCCAGGTGCTCTTTTGCAAACTTTAGATGTGCAGCAATGTGTTTTTTGGACAGCAGTGGCTTCCTCTGTAGTGTCCTCCCATGAACTCCATTCTTGTTTAGTGTTTTACGTATCGTAGACTTGTCAACAGAGATGTTAGCATGTTCCAGAGATTTCTGTAAGTCTTTAGATGACACACTAGGATTCTTGTGAGTGTTTTTTATAGGACAGGGCAGCTCTAACCAACACCTCCAATCTCATCTCATTGATTTGGACTCCAGATTAGCTGACTCCTGACTCCAATTAACTTTTGAAGAAGTAATTAGCCTAGGGGTTCACATACTTATTCCACCCTGCACTGTGAATGTTTAAATGATGTATTCAATATAGACAAGAAAAATACAATGATTTGTATGATATTAGTTTAAGCAGAATGTGCAGACTTTCATCTTTAAGTTGAGGGTAGTTACATCCAAATTGGGTGAACAGTGTAGGAATTGCACCCATTTTTATATGTGGTCCCTCCGATTTTAAGGGCTCAAAAGTATTTGGACAAACTAACATCATCATGAATTGTGAGTTTGACTACTTGGTTGCAAATCCTTTGCAGTCAATGACTGTCTGAAGTCTGGAACCCATAGACATCACCAGATGCTGGGTTTCTTCCCTGGTGATGCTCTGCCAGGCCTGCACTGCAGCTGTTTTTAGTTCCTGCTTGTTCTTGGGGCATTTTCACTGTACCTAACTGTATATATATGAAAGTGTTATTCTTTAATGTATTTAGTTTTAATTAATATTGTCCATTAAACTATTCTTATCAATTATATATTTTCAGAGATGGTGAACACTGATTCAGCCTAGAGAAATCTTTTAAGATTGTATTGATTTATATGGAGTGTCAGTGAAAATGTTACTCCCCCTGGTCTTCACTCGGTTCAATACAGATGTGCTCTTTGGCCTTTGACAAAGGCATTTCACATTCAATGATGAACTGTAGAAAAGTTACATAATGCTTAGGTAACATATTGTAGTATATGTTATATACACACATATAGGTCGAGTTTTATAGACACAGAATTGCACTAGTCTTGGTCGACCCAATCTTAGATAGGTTAGTCGTTGGCATGTGTGAATTGAAGAATGTAAAACCAGCTCACAAAGAGATGATTAGATAGATTCAAAAGGTAATAAGGATTGGCCAGGCATTTAATTGATTTATTTTTGCAATATAACTATGAGTGTTTAAAGACATAGATACATAAAAGTGCAGGGAGAGTGAGTGATGGATATAGTTATGGCCCAGCCAGTGTCACTGGGGCCATGCAGTAAAACAAGGCAATTCGTAGCAGCTGGGAGGACTCGTATTGTCGATGCTAAATGCTTATAAACCATGCCAGCTGCCAGAACCGCTGGGACTCCAGCTATAATTCAGGGGGCTCGGCAGACCTGTTTTATAGCTCCACAGCACAAATCTGAAAGGCAGCAGAAAATAGCTTTGCGTCTCCTCCGGCCTGGATCTGTGCAGAGAGACGTCTGTGAAGGTAATTGAGTTAGTGGGCATCTGAAAAACAGGCCGACAATGGATAAAAAAATGAAAGCTGTCTTGATTAAAAAAAGAAAAAAAGGAAAATATGGCAAGAAATAAAAGCAAAAATTAATTCCATTAACTGCAAATGAAAAAGATAAAAAAAAAAGATCTTCATTAGCTGTCAGTTACTGAAGTGCCTGACGATCTAAATGGACCACGGTGGTGTTAAAAAGGCAGCCAGACAAAAGTATTTTTTCCCTCCTCCTCTCTCCAGGCCTTGTGATGGTAATTGAATATAACAAGTTAAATTGGACGAAACTGCGACAAATTGGAGCTCGGCGAGTCTCTTCCTTCTCACTGCACTGTACTGAGCTCTAATTACACTGTGTGTGCTGCCCTGCTCTCTCATCCCTGATATTTCTGTTTGTACAGAAGCATGCAAGGTATCTCCAAAGATGGCAAACAAATAAAAGCAATAAAGATAAAAAAACAAAAAACAAACAGTGTAGTTTAGATGGGCTTAGTGGGTTGCCATGTGAGTGTGTGCATCTGTTTTTCTGTGGCCATATTGTAGCTAACTGTGTGTCTGTGTGTTGAGTTCAGTTGACTCCACCTGCCCAGGAGGGCAATGTGAGTTGCTCCCGGAGCTGCTCTGCTGGGATTCAATCTGTGTGTGTGTCGCTCCAGTCAGCCAAACAGTCCATCAATCAGTTGGTGTATCAATCTGTCAGATATTCCATCAGTCAGTCAGTTGGTCTGTTTTTTACTCTCCTGTTGCTAATTAGCATGTTACTGTCACAACATACTGAACATGTTCAGTGCCGGTTTACTAAAACAAGCGTTCACAAGGGGGGTCTTTTGCTTCTCAGGCTTTTTACCTTCAGAGGTGTATCCATGGATCCCACAGCAATCCTGTTAGCGCTGACAATCTGGGATGCCACAGAGGCGTGTCGGCATATACACATTTACTCATCTGCTCTTGGTCCACAGCATCATTCTCAAACACTGCCGGTAGTTTCAGTTGGACTAGATCAGTGGTTCTCATTCCTGGTCCTGGCTGAATACTGACCCTGCTGGTTTTTGTTCCAACTGAGCTCTCAATTACTTAATTGACCCCTTAATTGAAGTAATTTGATTACATTTGAATCTTTAAATTGTGTAACTGATAAAAAGTTGGTTCCTTAATAAGATGATAATTTCCTCTGCAGTACTCCACACTGCTGCCTGTATATGGTCCGTGTGTGCGTGTGTGCATGCATGCGTGCGTATATATATATATATATATATATTTATGTCCAAGGGGGGTGAACAATTCCTATAGCCACTGTATATGGGATAGAACATATTGAAAATCTCCATCTGCAAATGAAGAAACAATTAAACTAGTTGTCCTTTCACTGGTCAGTTTGGGTAAGTAGCAGTGAGGCTGGTGCACTGACCAGACATCCAGGGAATGGCCTTGTTTCTGAGAAGGGGCATGCCTGTGGTGCCAGAGAGAGAGAGCATCTGTCCTGATAGTGCCCTGGCTGGTGACGCCTGTGTTAAGAACTCCTCACAATGTCGGGCATGTTGGAAATTGTCACCCCGTCCACCGGAGGGGGGGGTGGGGGATTACATGCTGCCGCCTCATCAGACAGCCCCCTTGACAGCATTATCATTGGATTAAAATGTGTCACTGAAGAAATTAATCTGCTGCCCGTAAGTGCTGACCGTCTGTTCCCATGTGCAGAGAGAGCGTGGGCTCCTGCTGTGTGTGCCAGCGCTGAGGAAAGGAGGTGAGAAGCAGGCCGTGTTTTGCCAGACTAATCCCGACACGCCTGACGAATACTAGCACACCGCACTGGGGAGCCCGGTGCCTATACCTTGGTTATTAATAAAATGGAGGTAGGAGGTCCAGAGTGGATGTGACTTTCACTCCCAGGGCCACTGTGTCCTGCTGCTGTTGCTGCTGAGCTGTTTTGTGAGGTGCTTTGGGATTTGAGAGTGTACTGAAAAACACAGTCTGTGCACTGTTGCTTAACATATTTGAGGCAACCCCTCCACTGACAAGAGATTGAGCACATAAACAAATAGCAATGGGACGAGATGGCCTCTACCACTGTCCCTGGTGTCCTGCGCTGTGCCGAGGTCGGGATTTGTGAAGAGCAACTTGATTGACAATTTATATATTTTTTTGTGTGTTGGTTTTAGTCTTTCCAACAATGGTGTCCTTCTGGCTTCGGTGTAATTCTATGCTGATTATAAAGACACGGCCAAAGCAGGAGGCCATGTTGTACAGCTGGAAGTGTAACACAATGTTGCAAGTACAAGAGGGTTGTAAACATTAGCCTGCCTGGCTCAGAGTCCTCAACTTGGTCCTGTAGAACACCTCTGGGATTAGCTGGAATATCAAATTGTGAAGAAATCCTCACAAGCTCCAGCCAGGGCTGGCTGTTCATTCCAGGGTTCCAAGGGCCTAATTTATTTTTTAAAGTCTAGTTTAAACAGTGTAGCCCTGGACTCCATTTATTGAGAATGGTTCTACATGAGTTTCTATTTTCTACATGCACACAGAGGGATCCTAGTGCTGGGCCTGATTATAGCGCCCTGTTCAGGGTGTTGACAGTTTATTGAGTTACCTTCATATGCGGTATACTAACAAATGGAGAATGTCTAAGACTTTCCTGAACCGCAGCCGTGGTGCGAATGCTACAAGCACACAGACAGTCCTGCCTGCTGCTGCGCTCCTTTAAAACAAAAGCAAATTAAAGTTGTGTTTTTTTGTTGTTGTAATTTCTGATGATTGATAGATTTGGCCATTAATAGCACTGTTGTTAATGGTAGCCTGCAGTCATGCATTCTATAAGCTCCTTCTGAGTGAATGTTTTTTCAGACAGCTGGGAACAGGAGAACATGTACAATACATACAGAAACTGGGTGTAATAAGGCTCTCCTTAATTTACTCTCAGTAGTAGTAATAATACTAATTAAATTCATTTATAGTACTTTTCACCACAAAGAATTCCACTAGTCCTATTAGTCCTCTCATCCTTAAATCCAACCCCAACTTGTTTTGTTTTTTTTGGGGGGGGGGTTGGGCAATTATTAAATCTCTGCTTGTAGTTTATGTGATTGTTGCTTAATTGTCTTTTATCTGTGTCATAACATTGACTTTATTATTTTTTTAAAGCGAAGAACAAATCAATAAATAAATGTGTGTGCATATATATTTTTTTGTTTGATTGATTTTTTTTTTTTAACTGGCAACTAGGTGATGAGGTCATGGTAATACAGCCATGAGGATTGCAGTGCTGTAAAGAACGATTGCTGATGTGTGTGCATTTTAATAAAGAAACCCAGCCATCAAGTGAAATCTGTAATGGAATCATACTGCATAAGCAAGTGCCGTTCTGGACTGTCTGTGGTTTATGTAATCTGATTGTGAGGAGGAGCAGAGCAGCAGAAATAAATCAATCAAGGACCCTTCGGAGAACAATTGTTAAGTGTGTGTTAAAGAAAACAGCAATCTGTAGCACAATACACCTAACCCACCTCACACTGTTAACTGCGGCTGAATTGCTGTGTCTGGGACTCTCAACCAGAGCATGTCCAGTTTGTGTGACTGCCTTTTTTAGCTTTGAGTAGATGATCTGTGTCCGTATTGGACATGACAGCGGTAGCCCCTGGCATCAAAGTAATTAAATATGGTTGCTTTGCCTATTTTTGCTAAGACCCTGCCTTTGCTAAATAATCAAGAGTGAATTTAGTAGGGTTATAGCTAAACAATTGAAATGTCTAATAGAGGCCAGAAGATTATATGTGTTTGTATTTCAGATCCGGGCTCTGTGAGACAGAGGATCACAGGAAGACTGCACTACTTTAATGGTCTTTTCGCATAGTTTGATTTTGGCAAACCAAACTCGGTTCACATGGAAATTAACTCTGCCCCTTAGTGCAAAAGATCTACAATCTCTTGAAAGAGGACTTTGTTCATGTTGTTGGCTCACCTCAGCATTTCCGTGAGCTCAGTTTTGCTGGCATCTATGCTGTTCTTTTGGAAAGGGTCTGAAGTCACTTGACAACACGCACTGCCCCCTGGGTGATTGCCAGTGAGTGCATATGTTTGCGATTTTTATTTTATTTGACTTTTTCCCACGTTAACATAGCTTCCGTTTCTTCTTGGGTCCTCTTAGTCCTGTTGCTTTTAGCACAAGTTTACAGTCTAATATTTCAAACTTTACATTTGTTCTGAGAGGTGAAAGAGCACACTTAAAACATGGTATGGGCCACATGAAGAAAAACAAAAAAAGAACCATTGATGGCTGTGTATTTGCAGTTCTTTATCCACAATTCACATTAGTATGGAAGCACAAACTGCACTCAGTTCATTATTTATTTTTTTGCTTCCCCCCTACCCTGCATATCTTTAGTTTTATTCCCCCCCCGTCCCCGGATTCTTCTATTTTCCATGGAAATATTTGTCATACTTTTTAGGGGAATGAGAGAAGGTTGGCCTCTTTATCAGACCACGTCTGGCCACTCATTGCTGTTTGATGGATAAGATCAGTCCTGCTGTAATATAGTGGCTTGTAGCACCATAAAACTGATAAGCAGATTATACAAACAAATAGACAGCCCAAACAAATAGGGTGAATGCCTCTGTACTCTCTGATCATAGAGCTGGACTGGGCGAGAGCGTGCCTGGAAATTAGAGCATCTCTACTCTATTATCGCTTGTGTTCAGCGTTGTAATTATATGGAAAGTATTCCCCTCACCTTCCCTGTGTCCTGGGGAAGCTGCTGTGAGGTGTTCCCTGCAGCGGTGTCACTGTGAGTTATTGCAATTGTGTGTGGGGAACGCTTGGCATTTGAATAGATGTTACTGCTGTAGTACAGACACAATTCTTAGGTTAGAAGGTGACAATGCTGGACACAATTAATTAATGAATTGATTGATTGATTGATTGATTGATTGATTGATTGATTGATTGATAAACAGATAACCCACAGCCATCATCAAGGGTCCCTGTACACTTACGAATGTAATATTGAATACCTTGGTTTACGTGGCAGAACCCCAAAATGATTGAATATGATGTGATCGATTTAAACCATTTACAAATGTAAACATGCACCTTTTGAGTCTTGCTTTTCCCAAAAGGACAAAATACATGACATGGTCAAAAGTATGTGGACACCCCTTCTAGTTAGTAAATTCGGCTATTTCAGTAACACCCATTGCTGACAGGTGTATAAAATCAAGCACACAGCCATGCAATCTCCTTAGACAAACACAGTAGAATGGGCCGTACTGAAGATGTCAGTAACTGAGTTCCAAACTGCCTCTGGAAGCAGCGTCAGCACAAAAACTGTTCATCGGGAGCTTCATGAAATGGGTTACCTTGGCCGAGTATCCGCACACAAGCCTAAGCTCACCATGTGCAATAGCAAGTGTCGGCTGGAGTGGTGTATAGCTCACCACCATTGAACTCAGTGTTCACTGAACGCAGTGGAAATGCGTTCTCTTGAGTGATGAATCAAGCTTCATCATCTGGCAGTCTAACAAACAAATTTAGGTTTGGCGGATGCCAGCAGAACGCTACCTGCCCAAATGCAGAGTGAACTGAAAAACTGAAAAATTTGGTGGAGGAGGAATAATGATCTGGGGTGTTCTTTCATGGTTCAGGCTCGGCCCCTTAGTTCCACTGAAGGGAAATCTTAACTTTACAGCATACAATTACATTCTGGATGATTTTGCACTTCCAATTTTGTGGCAACAGTTTGAGGACGGCCCTTTCCTGTTGCAGCATGACAATGCCCCCGTGCAAAAAGCGAGGTCCATACAGAAATGGTTTGTCGAGATCAGTGTGGAAGAACTTGACTGGCCTGCACAGAGTCCTGACCTCAACCCCATCCAACACCTTTGGGATTAATTGGAGAGCTGACTGTGAGCCAGGCCTTATTGCCCAACATCAGTGCCCGACCTCACTAATGCTCTTGTGGTTGAATGGAAGCAATGTTTTGCTGTTAAAGCAGCAAAGGGGCGACCAACTCTAATTTAATGCCCATGATTTTGGAATAAGATGTTTGACGAGCCAGTGTCCACATACTTTTCACATACATAGGAAATGACCTTATGACATATAGCTATACTATATGCACATCCTACGGCAATGTTGAGTAGATGTACATTATAATATATATTTTTTCTATCAGTGCTGTTTTTGTAGTAGTTTGTTGACAAATTGTGTGCTGCTACTAGTAAATTCAAATATCTAATATCAAATATCAAATTCTAACCCTTAACATTGAATAATAAGTATTGATACTAATAAAGGGATGCATGTTCCTTTAAATAAATGTCTGTAGCTGATGCCACTTAATCAGTGTGCCAAGCCACCTTAATAGCAAGACTAATTAGGAAGATTTAAGGAATCATGAGATTTATTAATCAATAAGTGGTTTCATTAAGCAGGCTACATGTCCACCTTGCACACAGAGGAATGAAGCCAGTTAGAAAGCGGGTCGCAGAAACGCAGGGCCCTGGCTATAGTGGAAGTGGTTTGACAGGGATGGTGCAGAAGAGAGCACACACTGAAGGCGTGGACAAATGTGTGGATTACGAGTCCACAGCGAGGGGGGGGGTGGGCAGGGGGAGGGGTGTGTGGAGCAGCTGAGCCTGTTATTCAGATTTTTCTAGACACATTCCAGCCACACTTAAGGTGTGAAGGGCACTTAAGGGATCAACTGGAGAGACCTGTGAAGAGAACTCACTTATTGAACTGCCGCAGGCTCTGCACCAAGGAGCTTCATCCTGACCTACTGTCCAGCTAGGGGGGGCGCTGAGAATGTGGCACGCTAAACAAAGCAGAGATTGTGGCGTGTGGGGTGGCAGCAGAACCTTCCTGTTTCTCTTGGCAGCATTGTTATTGTTATTATTATTAATAATTCCGCAATATATATATTGTTTTTACACCCTTCCAGTCTGTAATTCCCAGTGGTTAACACTCTGCTCGCTGCTCTAACGGTGGAGGGACACACGCACACACTTCCGAGAAGGCGCTCTGCCAAGCCATCTGCTCCTTTCCACACAGTGAGTCCCCCGGCGCAGACAACAGAGCTCTAGCAAATTTGGGGGGTAGGGGCGGGCACTGCAGCTCTGTCTGATGACACTGCACAGCTCACAGGCACGTGGTGATCTTCGGGGGGTCACTGTTTTTGCTACAAGCTGATGAAAGCCTGCCTCTGGCCCACCCAACCCCAGCACTTGGCCAGTTCAGTGGGTATTGCAGTAATACTCTGACCTGTGGAGAGTGCTAATTAAGCCCATCTAAGTCAATGATGCATTCAGTAAAGTGATCAAGTGTTCAAGCAGTGAAAACGGACAGACCCGCTTTTCGCTGTGGGATCAGGAAAGAGAGTCGCTGACACAATTGCAGAGCGTTGATCTCAACACACCCGTGAAACACAGAAAGCTGTGTGATATTATTGAAAAGCTGTAGTATATGGCTTGGGTGTTATAGCTGATTTTGCGAAACTATTGTGTCCTGTGTAGCTTTGTTTTCTGATAAAGGTCTTCCAATGAGAACAAGCTGTTAATTCCTGCCAAGGCCTGAGACTGTAAGCCTCCTGTGGGATTGACGATCAGGCCCAGATTCCCTCCATCCTTTCTTCCGCGATTGCTGGTCGGATTTCATCTCGTTGCTTTCTTCTCTCATTTACTCTCCAATCTGTGTCTTCAGCAGTGCAGGGCCCGGTTTGGTATTCACTCAGGCATATGTCTGCACACCTGAGAGAAAGGCTGACGCATTGTAACTGGAGAAACGCTGCGGCGAGGAGAGGGGGGTGACCGAGGGAGCCATGGGAATAGATGAGATTTGTGTGGCCCAGCGCCAGCACTGGCTTAATCACACACACACATATATACACTCTTGCAAGGAACAACAATGTAAAAGATAATAATAGAATCAAAGTGGACTATTTCACCTCACTGGCAATTTGCCACTTTGCCTCCTGACTCTCCTGGCAAGTTACATTAATGGCTTTTTAGTCTGCATTTGCATCAGGGAAGATAAGATGACTCGGGTAGGGCTGTGAGGAGGTAAATAATATAATAAGCATGTTTTTCAGTCGCAGTGAGGCGTTTAAGTGACCACCATTACTTTGTGTTTTTCCATCCTGGTGTGATGGAACATTATAGGGTGTAGAGTGGAGGATGCAGGTGCTCCACGCAATTAGGCTAAACGATTTCAGTGACTTTTACCCCCGTTAGCTTTCAGTTGATCAAAACAAAGTGGGTAGTGATGATTGGATGAAATTGATCTTAGTTTCCCTTTGTTTGAACTGTTTTTGGTTTTGGTTTTGTATTCCAGTTGTGGCTCCTGACCTATGACAGTTGTTCTGAAACCATGACACATTTTGTTTCTATGTGAGCTGATATTTGGCACTATGACAGTTATAGCAGCGCTGCCTTTAGCTTGAGTCGAGTCTTTCAGTATGCCATTCAGTCTGAGCTCTGTGGAAAATTCAGCAGGGGGCCACTTTCTCTGATTATGTGAAGTAACCAAACAAATCTGTGCTTTTGAAGTTATGAGCATTTTTTTTTTAATGTATATACAGCCCAATCTATTCTGTTGCATTTGTGTCTGTGTGTTGAATGATGTGAACGAGTGAGACAGACGTGCCATTTTTTACACTTAAAACCACACATTCATGTGGCTGTGATGAATTGCAGTGCCCTCAAGGAACAAGAGGAGGAGATGAAAGCAGAGCTGTATAAATAGAAATCTCACATTGGTGGGAGTAGGTGGGTGAGGGAGTGACGTGAACTGGGGTCCCCCCCTCTGTTGTCACTCTTTTTTGTCAGTGCTAATGTGGGCTCTCACATGAATGCTGTTACTAAGGAGATGCTGGAGATCAAAGACATTTTCTCCTAAGTGATGTCCTTTTCTCCACTGACTTTACTGCTACAAGGCCTGGCAGAGCACAGGGTATAAACAACAAACACAAGCAATAACATTCACTTTTGTTACACATTCTGCTTGTTTTTCAGTCTTGATGCCTATTGTACTTACAGTACAAATCTGCCACGTAGCAAGTTATGAAGATTACAGTTTTTCTAATATATCAGACGGACCATATCACACACTAATGGCTATATAAATATGGGTCGGATAAGTCCACTTGATGGAGGGAGTGCAGTGATTCATTGAAGTTGTACAATTGTATTTACTAAATATTAAGTACATTTTGTGTGTGTGTGTGTCTTGAATCATATACCTGCCTGACCTAGGGATAGCATGAATTGCCCACTGCTTTTCTCCAGGGTTTGTTTTTCTTTTGGTCTGTGTCAGCAGCTAGAATTACAAGCATAAGATTAAAATTCACCCCCACTCCAGTGCCTAACCATCAAAACAACCATTCATGCGAATCCGTTATTTGTACCTTTGATGGGGTATGTAAAAGTGGCTTGTCTTACAGCAAGTTGTTCATTACTAATTAAATATGTATTTGGTTTTGGATCCCGTATCAAAGACTACAACTCCAGTCGTGTTAAAGTGAGGACGCTCCCCCCACCCCCAACCACAAAAAAATAAAGGGATCCAGTTTTTTAACAGTACAGTCACACCCCCATAGAGTAACTGTCATCCATCTCTGTGAAAGTCTGAGTGAGCAAGCCGTCTCATACTGATGTTTGTCTGCTCTGTTTTGTGCTTGGTATTTTTTCACAGATGCATGACCAAGATATGAATTTTAATTATACAGCGGCTCTGTGTTTATGTGTATATGTGTGTTACTATTTTTTAATTCTTGGTACATTTGTGATCCAACAACATTACAGACTGAAAAACGAGACATGAGCCTTGATGACTCTGCAACATTTGAAATCCTATTGCAATGTTGTGTGTCTTACGTTAAGACCTTGCCAGTCCAGACCAGCCATCGCACACAGGACACAGAAGGAGGGCGGGGGCAGGGGGTTTGTTTGGAGCCCAGCCCATAATCTATTTTAGGGGACGCATGGGGATGGTGCTGTGCTGGACAGGTTGGAAAAACACAGGGGGTGAGCAGGAGTGGGCTGTGGGCCCAGGGAGCAGGAGCAGATGTACATCAGGGTGCAGTGCTGGACTGCAGCCTCACTCTGAGCACGGCATGGCCTGCCAACAATAGGCAGCCTGGACATTCACATTCTATAGTCCTTGCGTGTTTAATTGTGCGTGTGTGTATAAAAAATGTGTGTGGTGGGGGGGGCTGCTGCTGCCGAACTGGATTTCTTTCCTGCATTAGCCCTCCACATACTGCTTCAGGGCAAGAATTGCTAGCAGGTAGCTGAGCACTGTGGCCCTTCATAGACTGATTAACAACCTTTGACCCGATCCAGCAGATAAAGACAGGTCTGTGGCCCTGTTCAATCTCCTACGTGCCCATATGCTTTTATCTGTAACCCGGCCAGTCCGCCAGTCCCAGGTGAATTCCAACAGCAAAGCCGGAGGCCGGGGTCTCAGACTGCGAGTCTGGAGGCCTACAGTGTTTCTGAGCTTTCCTTCAGTTTGAGCTATGAATTATTTAATTGCTGTAATTATTTGAGTATATGGACCTCCACAGGGGCCCTATTAATAATCCATCCATCGCTATCACCATGTCTCCTAATAAGAAAACCATCGCTTTGAAGTGTTCAAATAAATTATAATATTACTACTTTATGCTTATTAATATTTATAGCTCTATCCAGTTGACTCTCAGTCAAAAAGATAGCTACATTTATAACATACAAGAAGCACAGTCCTCCCTTGCAGAACCAATTGTCGGACAGGCATTGAAATGGGCAGTAAGTGGGGCTGGCACTGGGTGGGTGTATACACATAGATGACTATACTGTTCACTGGAGCACAACCTTTCAGGAGGGAAAACTGGCAACATATGAGGGTCATGTTATAAGAAAAAGAACCAAAAAATAGTACAGCAAGTTACGTAGTGAAGTAAAATGCAGTACATACAAATGAGGTGGGTTACAATAGGACAGAATATTGATAAGGTAATACAAAATTACACAAAGGTGCCTGTGATCAGATCTTCTGTTGTGGGCGGTGTAAAGTAGTACAGTGCTGGTGATAACAGATTATCGGCTGTAAAGCAGAGAGATGTATTAGTAGGGTCAACTCTACAGGTAAATATTTAATATTGCTAATTTAAAATATAGTATTCTTTTTATTTTAATTTTTAATCTGTGTTATGCGTTTTATGGTTTCCTGTCAAACTTGTAGGGAATTCTTAGGTGTTGTACCAGAGAACAAGAGCATCTCAAAGAATGATTGATTGTAAAAGTCCCTTGGGGAGACGGAGGTGTGGGGGCTTTAAAGTTAATGTTTATTAGGTCATTTAGGTACGTGAGAGCTTTAATGGAAATGAAAAGCAGAAGCCCATCTCTGTCTGTCTAAAGCAGTGGTTGCCAGCACCAACAGTCAGTGGGTCTGGTGGCAAAAATGTCAAATCCCCCCACCTCCATTCCAAATATTACTACCAGCAAAAGGTGTGATTTCGTAATTTTGCTTCACTGTGGGCCCTTAACAGAGCCCGAGTCGAGCTTGCAATCACCACCCTCGCGACCCCTCTGATACTTGTGTTGCATGCCGGATTACCTTGTCATGCCAATGCCTAAGGCCTGAATCAACCAATCAGGAAAGACTATGGTCACATTGATTGGGTGTAATATTCAACATGGCAGTGGCAAGGTTTCTATGCATGGTGTTTTTTGCTTTTATTAGGATACAAATAGAACAGGTCAATCTGAAATATAAACTATATGATTCTTCTGGTTATTCTTACAGTTCACAGTTTTTTACATCAATCACTAACTGAAAGATTTCAACTGTTTACCCCTTATGAATCACTTGGGTGTGAAGCATTGTTCTCAAACATTTAACAGGCTTGTCAAAAATCTATGTAAATTTGCCAGCCCTCCGTTTGCGTCATACATCACGTGACTACATCACGCTGGGCTCCTAAGGGTTAAATGCTGACAATCATTTAAAGTCCAATCAAGGGATTTTAGTTCAGTGTTCAATCTACTAGTTTACAGATCAGTTCCAACAAAGAGCAAAAGAGAGATGGGCACCCAAGGGGACAGGGTTGAGAATCACTGGTCTAAGTACCTGCCTGCACCAAGGGCTCAGCTTGGATTGCATTACACATGTCAGCAGTGTGCTCTCTCTCTCTCTCAATTCCAGGGCTGGACTTCCATGAAGACCTGCACAGGATCGGGGCCAAGGAGGGGCTTAAGGGCAGGAAGCTGCAGAAGGCGATGGAGAGCTACGCCTGGAACATCACTGTGCTGAAGGTGAGGCTGGAGACAGAGCTGTGATATTCATTAGACATAAGCCAACACAGTTTTTTCGTAAGGTTAAAAAAAGCAACAACAGCTGATTATTGGAGTTTAATGATCCATGTCAATTCTTTTGAAGTATTTCTCAGAAGTAAAAAGGGGGATGTTTAGATTCAGATATAATAATAATAATCCTTGCTTTGTACAGGTTATTATTACAGCTGTGTGGTGTGGCACGTTGGCCTTGATGTTGAGCCCCTTGAGGAAGTCCATTCACAGCTGGCCAATGACTCAAATTGAATCATAGATAGTGAAAATTATAGTGTCCAATCTACCCTGGGGTTGGGGGTCGGTTCTGTTTGTCCAAGCCCAACTCCGCCTCAGTTCATTGGAGTCGTCTGTAATCGCAATCCCCATACGGTGCAATTCCAATTGCAAAATGAATAAGAACTGGCCTCAGCTCGGGTGCAGCAGCCACTCAGGCATTGCAGTGAGTGGACAGAGAGAAACACTGGCAAGGAAACAGGTGACACCTAGCATTCCTAAATCCTCTTTTGGAATA
This sequence comes from Amia ocellicauda, assembly GCF_036373705.1. Lineage (NCBI taxonomy): Eukaryota > Metazoa > Chordata > Actinopteri > Amiiformes > Amiidae > Amia > Amia ocellicauda. Next base: position 20,583,134 of record NC_089852.1, on the reverse strand, counting down.
CAGTATTAGGATTCAGCTTTACTTGTGAAATCCTACATGAGGAGCACATACAAGGAAGAAGAAACCAACATCCTCAGTCAATATAAGTCAAAATGTTTTCTAGTTTTCCAGCTCAGCCTGGGTTTATTAAACAAAGGCTATTAGATCCTCCTGCCTGCTAAAGATCCTTGCCTTGACTGCTCACATGGCCTGGAGCAAAGACACATCTGAATCATTTCCTGCAGTAATATCAGAGCTACTAGACTGCCAAACCTGCTTTTCACAGATCATTTAACCCAAAAACAAAACACATCACAATAGTTTTTTATATTTCTGATTTATAGTGATGAGTTGCTTGTAAGCAATTTATTCATTAGCCAAATGAGCAGCAAAACTCACTCTACTGAATGACCAGTCCCTGATTGTGGGGGATTGTACACTCTAGAGAAACCAAGGGAATGACATCAGCATAACAACCTTATAATACACAAGGAGTCCTGTAACAGTTATGCAGAACAGTTCATTATGCGACAGAAAATGCAATATAAAAAAAATAAAAATAGAATATGGAGGGAGGAGTGAGGTTCAATACTTTTATATAACTTTGTTTTGGTTGTTCTGCTGTGTTGTGTTTCAAAACGCCCCCTCAGTGCTCCACACAAGGGGGCACTTGTTCAGAACGAATGTGGCCAACTGTGGGCTGCGCCGAGGGGAGCTATGAAAATTAGGTTAACGCTGAAAGAAAATCTGCAGAGCAATGTAGCGTGGAAAGTCCTCTTTGAAATGTAAGTGGATGGAAGTGAGAACGCAGTTGGAATAATCGAATGCCTGGGGCTGCTAATTGGAGAATCTGGCCGGGGGGCTCAAAGATACTAGTCCAGCTCTGTCTCACATGCTGGCAGAGCAGTGAGACCCGCAGTTCTGGATTCTGTTTGTTACCCTGTGCAAATAGCTCTGCTCTCCTCCCTGTAACAGACTCCTGTGGGGTGGACTGTTCCACGAGTGTCATTTGTAATTGGTGTGTTATTTTCATACACTTAGGATCTGCTGAACGAGGCAGAGCAATGAGTAAAACCAGGTCCAACAAAAATGATTGGAATTTGGGATACAAAAAATAAAAAAATAAGAAGAAAAACTGAACAGAACATAATTTTGTAATCCAGCTGAAGCATTCTTTCCACTCCCCGCCCCCCCACCCCACACACACAGTGTACTTCAGATTTATGAAAGGGGTAATGGGAGAAGACATGGGACATTTTTCTTTTTGTGTTTCTGTTGTTGTTGTTGCCGCCTCAGCTTTGTCTTTATTACTTGTCCAGGGGGATAAGAGATTCTGTTGCCCTCTCCCGCACCCAAAGCCCAGCAATGTGTAGGCCAGGGAGATGCCCTGGCTCAGCTGAGAGCAAGAGGCCCATGTTGTCAGTGCCACGATCAACACTGCAGATGGAGCGTAAAATCCTATTGTGAGCGGCAAATAGACTGATGCTAATCAGACACAGTGTCTGCGAGGGGAGATTACAGAGCAGCCAAACTCCAACTGCTGAATCACTTTGTCCTGCGTGGGGGGCTTTCCAATCCTGCACAGTGCACCCGTCTTCGGTTTCTGGTTCCAGCTCTAAATTACAGAGGCCTATTAAACCTTTATTTGAACATAACTAGTTGTTGTTTTACCTTCAAGCTCTTGTTTATCTCACCTTGGTTCCAGGAAAACTCGGCTTGCGGTTTATGATTTCCAAGAAACCTAGCCAGCTGAAATCTGTTTGGTCTTTTCCTCCCAACTAATCAAATATCGACACCCTCACCAGCTCCCAACAGGTTGCCAATTAGAGATATGGAGATGCACCTGGGAGTTACACTGTATCAAACGCTCCCTTAATGAGCATTTGTAATTCTGCATGGTTCCAGCTTCTTACAGTCCAACATATGGTTGCCCAGTCAACTGCCCAAAGTCCAGCGCTAATGTGGATTTCTAACCTCATTCAGCTTATTTGCTGAAAATAGTAAAATAAAAAATAGAGGTAGGCTGAGACCAGATAATTACTAATCAGAAACTTGTACAAAATCATGTTTTTATTTTTAAGTAGACAGCAGAGTGATCCACCACTGGGTAAAAGATTGTGGGTAGGTCAGATTGGATTTGGTCCAAGTCGTAGTCTGTTTGAGCAAATACATCAATATAGAACTTGATGAGCTTATGTTATTAAGAGCTCGGCTGAAATAAAACCCAGGCAACGCAAAAGACCATGGAATCTAAGCACTTCTGAAACTGTTAGGGTGCCCGTTTACTTTGCTCTTGCTTTGTTGAGACTTGGGTGTTTCCCCACGTAAGCTAAACCCAGCACTGCTTCAGGTGGTGGGGAGGATGCTGTGTGGATTGGGAGTGTGCAACTCAGTAACTGTTGTCGGGACCTTTGTGAAGTTGCCTACAGCTGCCTGAGCGAAACGTTCCCCCAACGACAATGAACTGAACACGCCCATGCGCCCTGAGCATCCTTCACGTTTTTGGAAGAGTTGTTTACTGGCAGTAAGTTTCCCACGTGATGTGCCCGCATGAGGAGGGCGCAGGAATCATGGAAGTGCAGAGGCTGGCTAGGTTTATTAGTACATTTCTTAGCAGATGCCCTTTTCCATATTGACTTAAAATTCTTTTAATATCACATTAGTTTTACATACAATTACCCATGTATACAGCTGGATTGTTACAGGAGCAATCCAGGTACAATACCTTGCTCAAGGGTACAACGGCAGTGTCCCCACCTAGGGGTAGACAGTGCCCATCCGCTACTCCACACTGCTGCCGGTTTCCTAAAGTGGGTGCTGTCTGCAGGATGTAAGGATCGCATGCATTTCTTGCCACCTTATTTTCTAATATTGCAATATGGAACGCTTTCAGGGCGGATCCACTGAGATATGAGCAGTGATGCCTGTGAGCACAACTCCCTCAGCCTCGGCCTTTAGGAGAGTCTCAAATCACGTTTCTTGCTGCCTTCTGTCGAATCTGTTCTTCAATTCATAGAAGAAACTATCGCATTTGGAAACAACAAGCACCCCGTTTGAGCAGTCTCTTATGATGGCAAAGCAAGAGGAAGTTGTAAGAAAACTATTTTCAGCAAACCAGTTTTTCTAAGCTTTCTACTTGACCATGGAGTGTGCATAATGTGTGCAGGAAAGGTCAGAACCCAACAGTTTTTACAGTGTAGCTTACCCAGAAGATCTTTGGCAGGAGGGGGTCCTCTGGGCTCCCCCTCACACTGGATCCAGTCTGCTCTCAGGTTGCTGAATCGGGGAGGGGGCTGCTGCAGCTCTGCTCTGTTGATTAGTGCCAGGGTCTCGCCAGGTTGTGTATAAGTTGTGTATCGAGAGTATATGGTAAATGTGACTTAGATATTCTATTATAAATGTGTGGAATAATGATGACAAAAAACAAACAATTTTGACCGAATGCTGAAGTAAAAGTAGCAGAATCTCCTAGGTCACTGTTGCTACTGTTGAGTCTTCCACAACCAATCAACCAACCAAATATGGTGTTCAGCATTTTGTAATAGGCTGTCTGTATATTTATGAGCACTGTGAGATTTGATTTGCTTTAGTATAAGAGTTTAAAGCTTTGACTCTCTCAGTAGTGCTACAACCAAAGCAGATGGCAGCATTTTCAAAACCAAACTTAATACTCTCTCAGACCCTACGCAGTCCATTTTGACTTTATAGAGCTATAAAGCAAAACACCTACAGATAACCACTTCCTTCCCTTCTGCCTTTCCTTTATCACTGCATATTATCCGCCACAGCTTGTGGGATCATTTATTGGCTGCTTTAAATAAATCCCATCATTGTGGCCCTGCTCTAGTCAGCAAGGTGCTATGCTGCCACCTAGTGGTTGAACCAGGTCCAACTAGTTAGACACTTATTGTGACTTACACTCACCTAAAGGATTATTAGGAACACCTGTTCAATTTCTCATTAATGCAATTATCTAACCAACCAATCACATGGCAGTTGCTTCAATGCATGTAGGGGTGTGGTCCTGGTCAAGACAATCTCCTGAACTCCAAACTGAATGTCTGAATGGGAAAGAAAGGTGATTTAAGCAATTTTGAGCGTGGCATGGTTGTTGGTGCCAGACGGGCCGGTCTGAGTATTTCACAATCTGCTCAATTACTGGGATTTTCACGCACAACCATTTCTAGGGTTTACAAAGAATGGTGTGAAAAGGGAAAAACATCCAGTATGCGGCAGTCCTGTGGGCGAAAATGCCTTGTTGATGCTAGAGGTCAGAGGAGAATGGGCCGACTGATTCAAGCTGATAGAAGAGCAACTTTGACTGAAATAACCACTCGTTACAACCGAGGTATGCAGCAAAGCATTTGTGAAGCCACAACACGTACAACCTTGAGGCGGATGGGCTACAACAGCAGAAGACCCCACCGGGTACCACTCATCTCCACTACAAATAGGAAAAAGAGGCTACAATTTGCACAAGCTCACCAAAATTGGACAGTTGAAGACTGGAAAAATGTTGCCTGGTCTGATGAGTCTCGATTTCTGTTGAGACATTCAGATGGTAGAGTCAGAATTTGGCGTAAACAGAATGAGAACATGGATCCATCATGCCTTGTTACCACTGTGCAGGCTGGTGGTGGTGGTGTAATGGTGTGGGGGATGTTTTCTTGGCACACTTTAGGCCCCTTAGTGCCAATTGGGCATCGTTTAAATGCCACGGCCTACCTGAGCATTGTTTCTGACCATGTCCATCCCTTTATGACCACCATGTACCCATCCTCTGATGGCTACTTCCAGCAGGATAATGCACCATGTCACAAAGGTCGAATCATTTCAAATTGGTTTCTTGAACATGACAATGAGTTCACTGTACTAAACTGGCCCCCACAGTCACCAGATCTCAACCCAATAGAGCATCTTTGGGATGTGGTGGAACGGGAGCTTCGTGCCCTGGATGTGCATCCCACAAATCTCCATCAACTGCAAGATGCTATCCTATCAATATGGGCCAACATTTCTAAAGAATGCTTTCAGCACCTTGTTGAATCAATGCCACGTAGAATTAAGGCAGTTCTGAAGGCGAAAGGGGGTCAAACACAGTATTAGTATGGTGTTCCTAATAATCCTTTAGGTGAGTGTATATTGAGATCTTATCAAGTTTCTGCAGAAATCTGCCAGTGAATACAGGAAACAGCAAATGGTATAGTTTTAATTTTTCAGTTTATTTTATCTTGTTGCCAAACTTCAGTCACAACCTCTCTTGCTCCCTAGTCTTAAATTGAATTAAATCTGATTTATACTCTGTACTCTATAATTTGTGTTTGAGTTTTCAGTTCACTGCTTTGGTTTGTACACATTGTTTTGCTACAGGGTGGGGGGAGTTGGGTGGTGCTTCTCTGTGGTTTGCCCATTGAGTTCTTCCAGGATAAAGATCAAAACTAAATAAACAAGTGCTCTGGCTTATCTGATCTCTCTGACATGATTGGCTCCTACTGCCGTGGGACCAGATTACAGATGTGGCAGATTCATAACTGTAGCTACATGTGGGGAAATACGTATTTTCAGAACCCTGCATAATGTACATTAGCAAATGTTCTCTTTTTAAGGTCAGATTATTCTGGCATTCCTTTTTATGACTTGCACCTGGAACTGTGTTAAATCGTGATAGGACTGAATGAGCAAATATTACCCAGAACACACTGGCTATTCACATTTAAAGTGCTTTCTCCCCCACTAACACCTAACCGTGCTGAGATGCGTTTCATTCTGTGTGGTCCCCTCATGCTCTGTTTATTTAATAAATATGTACATTTTTCACATTACATCAGTGCTGTTAGTCATACTGAATTGCACATTTAAAAAATACTTTTGGTGACTACTGCCAAATTGGCAGAAGAGGTCAAATGTATTTATTTATTTTTTGGATCTTTTGTATATGGAGACCCCACACCATTCCTCCCACATGCATGTGTCCAGACATAGATCAACATTAACAATGTTATTGCATTTCCATTTTAAATGGTTATATAACATTGACAATCTCCTTAGGCGTGACATCACAGGTGCAAGGTGGAACACTAAGGATCAGGTTGTCATTTTAGTTTTTTTTGTTTAATTTATCTTCACTTATTGAGCACTGGCTGTTGTTTGCCTGGTTCCTGGCAGCTATCAGCTAAGCAAATGCAAGACCTTTTTAAGACCCACTTTCACAGGAAATCTTCCAAACATAAATGGTAAAATTGTTTCTTGTCCAAATACCATCTAACAATTATTTATTCAAGCTGTACAAATCTTATAAGAATCAAACCTTTTGTGGTTGTACAGTTTCTCTGTGTGCTGCTAACAGCTGAAGAAAACTGATTTATTGTTCAATCCTTCTTTCAACTGGTAGAGCAGCAGTACAACAAACAGAACTAAAATGTATACTTTATATATTAATATATATATTGTAATAGAAAAAACACCTTCAACTGTCATATTTAGGCCTTAAAAATGGAAAAACAAATTTATCTTTTTAGGATCCACGGGAACCTTCCCAGGACAGTGTCAATCCAGCAGGGTGGGGTCCTACTCATCTCTTCACTGATTGATTCATTAATTTGACCTTGTGAGAGTGTCAAGTGTTTCCATGCGTTTCAGAGCGTGTGTTTGTGTCGTGTGTTTGTCTGCAGGGCCAGGCTGACCTCCTGAAGCACGCCAAGAGCGAGGCGCTGGACACCCTGCGGCAGATCCACTACGCTGCCCAGTCCTGCGGCCTCAGCAAGAACGGTGCCGCCTCCCCAGAGCTGCCCCGAGCGCGCGCCAGCCTGGAGCCCATCCCCGAGAGTGAGGCAGGCAGTGACACGGGCTCCTGTTGACAGCCAGCCTCAGAGAGAACGAGAGAGACTGACAGCCACAGATACAACTTCCCATGTCTGATCTGGAGAGAGTGCTCGCTGGTAACACAGTGTCCTCCCACACAGACACATGCTTGCTCAGGGAGGCCAGCTCTCTGACAGATGGACCCAGGCTGTGGATCTTCCACCCGCCCAACCCGCCCACCTACAAACCCTCCCCCCAGCCACCTCCACCCTCTTTCAGATCAGATTAGCATTGAGGGGGGAGGACACATGAACGCCACTCTGTAACACACCCACTGGCACACCTACAAAGCACGGCTATGGCTTTGGGGTGAAGAAATGAAATGGTGGTTGTGCAGCATGGACTTTCACAGTCGTGTGTGGGACCGTGAGGAAGGATCTTGGACGACACCATGCTCACTTTTCCACAGAAACAATTAGCCTTTTCTACACCATGTGGTGACCACTGCGTTACATGCAGATCTAAGCCTTACCTACACAGTCAATTGGCAATATATATAGTGCCCCCCAACCCCAGACCACTATGACTTGGCCATTGCCTTTATCTCGACTTGGCTTTGTTACCTGTATTTCAGTCCTCCAGCACCGAGAGGCCGATCTAACCTCCTCTTAAAGCCACTTATTGAGCAGTCATTAATAATCATCCCATTGCGGTACTTCAGTCATCTCAATTAGTCATTTTATTACTGCAATTATGCTCAATCGCACAAATGGAGCACTGTGCTCCGCTACTGACACTTATTAAATCATGCGTCTGTTTTATGCAAAAGTATTACAGACAATGAGTCAAATTAAAATCTTCACATAATGTGTCAACAGAATGTTTTTTTTGTAAGAGATGAAAAAATACTGAAATCAGAAAATCTATGCAGTAGAATATTTAAACGGGACAGTTTATAAATACCATGTAACCTGGTCTTCTTAAATGGATTAAATGTGCTGTGTGAAAGCTTGCTCTTATGAAGAAACCATATACAGAATTGTTAAAAACAATTGCACACGAGGCTAATATCCTCATTAGAAAGTTGTGAACTGGTTGAACAAAAACAATTTCTTCTTGAATCGGTTCAGGTCATATTACATTTTCAGATTTTAGAAAGAAGCACTCGGGTCTGCGTAGATGATTTCCCCCCAATATTATTACTAATAATTATGATTAGTATGATTTATTGTGTGACCTTTATTTTAGACTTACAATAAGTCACAGATAAAGGAAACAATATGTGTTCTTTTCGCCACAATGAAAGTGTAAAAATGTGTTAAAGCCACCTAGTCTGGCTCGCTTTATTTGCTATATAACCAGTATCAAAAATAAAGTACTGCTTAAATTGCTTCTGTGACCCCACAGCTGCAGGGACAGTCTCAACCTTTTTTTAAACACGTCAATTGATTGAATCAGCACAACCTACTCGGCATTCTTTTTTCTTTTTGGAATTAGTCAGAGCTTAATGTGTTAATATCTTTGTAACCGTTCGTTCGACTACAGTCACTAGAGTGGATTGCCAACAGGGACACCTGCAGGAAAATTCACGAATTACAGTTCTTGAAAACAGGTCGAGATAAACGCAAACCCCTAACTATGACATCTGCATAGGTCTTTTAATATATACAGAGCCTTTTGTAACCCCGTCTCTGTGCAGGTCCTATTCATATCTTCCTTGGGTTCTTCTGTAGATTTTCAATGTGGAACCAACCATCTTTACCTGGGAGGTTAGGGTGCTAATGCTACGAGCTGGGCTGTAATAAACCAGGAATTTAAAATAATGTATAAATATATGTATATAATTTTTGAAAATTCACTGTCTGTTACGAGCAGGGAAATAAGTTATGTAAAAGCACAGCTGTATGTTTGACTTTCAGTAGCTTCAGATAGAATCAACACTTTAACCATAGGTCAAGTTAAAAAACAAAAGGTATGCTGATGCATCCACATTTCTGAGATTTATGTAATGCCGTCACAGTTTGTTTTTTTTGCTTACAAAAGTTGCCTTTTTTTGGTCTCATTTTTATTTCGCGGGAGCTTTACACTGGTTGTCTCTGTCACACTGTTTTCTAGAGTGCATAGTACTGTAAACGGCAAGTTGCGATTTCATTGGGAAATCCAGTTGATTGAAGTCAAAGCTCTTGTCGACTGTGAAGCAGGCTGGCTGGGAATAAGAGTGGTGATTTTTAGTGTGAAGTAAACAAACAAAGCTAATGAACCACAACAAGCTCCTGGTATGTTCAGTTTAAGTGTAAAAACTGAAGACTCTGACAACATAAAGGATCATTTTCAACAGTTCGAATTGCTGTTGCAGTTGATTTATGATAACTTTTTTAACTTGCTGACATCATCTTCAGTAGGTTTTGGGATGGGAGGGAGGGAGAGGGTGGGGGGGTCAGGCAAGGTGGATTACTGTGTAAACAAACTAGGGTTTAAAAAAATCAAAAGTTATAAATAACCTTAACTTTATTTCATTGTAAGGCTATTGTGAATCTTGTATGATCAAATTATAGCCAATTAAAATCTGGCTGAATTCAACCCCTGTGCTGTTAATTTATTTTTCTCTTCTAGAATAATAAAGTTTGTTTAGCCTGTGTGTTTTTTTAATACTAGTTTTAATTAATTAATTAAACTCCTGGAAAGACTTCATGGGGGTCTGGTAGGGATGAAAGTTCGCATTGCACACAGCTCTGAAGCCCATCAGAGTGCACCGTGCAGCCTGTGCAACTCTGATAACTGTCACTGCCCAGCTTTCCTCACACTCGGCTCGTATGGCACCACAGGATGTGTCGATGATACAGGCACAGCTGGGTGTGTTTAACCACTTGAAAAAAGGGTGATGATATACCAGACACACCTCAGAGCGCAGACTACACATTTTCACATTTAAGGATATTTAAACATAACACTTCCCTACAACAAGTAGCTTTATTTACACTGATATGCTTATAATTATGACCATTAATCTTCAACACTCAGGAGTAAGTAGTGGATAAGCCTGAGGGCAGAGGAGATTTCGTTCTGAGCTTTCACTCTGGAATAACTTTAGCTCTGACATCTTGAGTGGGGCAGAAAAGCCTTTACCCATAATTAAATGTTGGTCTGCATGGCATTGGGTTCAGTTGCTGCAGCTATGAAGTCACACAGTCCATTGAAGTGAATGGTAGGAGAATTGTGTTATAACCCTCAATGCTACTCCTTTATACAACACTCAGTGCTCAGTCCTGTAGACATGCACTACATGGCCAAACATATGTGGACAACGACCTCTGCTGAATGCCCACCGACTGGCTCCCATTCAATCCAAGATTGTGCATCATTACACCCTACCAGAGGATACTAAGGGAAACTTCAAGGCTCTGTGCAAACACTGCAGCAAGGACAAGTCCTGTTTAAAGAGGGCTCTTTTCAACCTGCTTACACCTATGAGGGTAAGTCACTATACATACAGTGAGGGAAAAAATATTTGATCCCCTGCTGATTTTGTACGTTTGCCCACTGACAAAGAAATGATCAGTCTATAATTTTAATGGTAGGTGTATTTTAACAGTGAGAGACAGAATAACAACAAAAAAATCCAGAAAACGCATTTCAAAAAAGTTATAAATTGATTTGCATGTTAATGAGGGAAATAAGTATTTGATCCCCTATCAATCAGCAAGATTTCTGGCTCCCAGGTGTCTTTTATACAGATAACGAGCTGAGATTAGGAGCACTCTCTTAAAGGGAGTGCTCCTAATCTCAGCTCGTTACCTGTATAAAAGACACCTGTCCACAGAAGCAATCAATCAATCAGATTCCAAACTCTCCACCATGGCCAAGACCAAAGAGCTGTCCAAGGATGTCAGGGACAAGATTGTAGACCTACACAAGGCTGGAATGGGCTACAAGACCATCGCCAAGCAGCTTGGTGAGAAGGTGACAACAGTTGGTGCGATTATTCGCAAATGGAAGAAACACAAAATAACTGTGAGTCTCCCTCGGTCTGGGGCTCCATGCAAGATCTCACCTCGTGGAGTTTCAATGATCATGAGAACAGTGAGGAATCAGCCCAGAACTACACGGGAGGATCTTGTTAATGATCTCAAGGCAGCTGGGACCATAGTCACCAAGAAAACAATTGGTAACACACTACACCGTGAAGGACTGAAATCCTGCAGCGCCCGCAAGGTCCCCCTGCTCAAGAAAGCACATGTACAGGCCTGTCTGAAGTTTGCCAATGAACATCTGAATGATTCAGAGGAGAACTGGATGAAAGTGTTGTGGTCAGATTAGACTAAAATCGAGCTCTTTGGCATCAACTCAAGGAATGCTGCCTATGACCCCAAGAACACCATCCCCACCGTCAAACATGGAGGTGGAAACATTATGCTTTGGGGGTGTTTTTCTGCTAAGGGGACAGGACAACTGCACCGCATCAAAGGGATGATGGACGGGGCCATGTACCTTCAAATCTTGGTTGAGAACCTCCTTCCCTCAGCCAGGGCATTGAAAATGGGTCGTGGATGGGTATTCCAGCATGACAATGACCCAAAACACACAGCCAAGGCAACAAAGGAGTGGCTCAAGAAGAAGCACATTAAGGTCCTGAAGTGGCCTAGCCAGTCTCCAGACCTTAATCCCATAGAAAATCTGTGGAGGGAGCTGAAGGTTCGAGTTGCCAAACGTCAGCCTCAAAACCTTAATGACTTGTAGAGGATCTGTAGAAAATCCCTCCTGAGATGTGTGCAAACCTGGTGGCCAACTACAAGAAACGTCTGACCTCTGTGATTGCCAACAAGGGTTTTGCCACCAATTACTAAGTCGAAGGGGTCAAATACTTATTTCCCTCATTAACATGCAAATCAATGTATAACTTTTTTGAAATGCGTTTTTCTGGATTTTTTTGTTGTTATTCTGTCTCTCACTGTTAAAATACACCTACCATTAAAATTATAGACTGATCATTTCTTTGTCAGTGGGCAAACGTACAAAATCAGCAGGGGATCAAATACTTTTTTCCCTCACTGTACATCATTGTCCTGCATTAATCGTAATAAAGCTGGAGGACTTTTTCATTGGAGAACGGATGAAGATTGAAGTTATCTTTTTGTTGGTGATCCAGAAGGCCTATGAAGCTAGCTGATGATACCATAAAATGTACCAAAAAAATATCTCTTTTTAAGGATTACAGTAACATTGACTGTATAATCAAATGGATTCATACTCGGAAAAACAACTCATACAGTTTTTGAATTGTAACTCCATAACTTCTTGCCTATCCAAATACTCTAATTCTGTAGATGAATAAATCGGTGTAAACACCTTAATTAAAACCTCTAATTTCTTTCTTTTGTTTTAGAGAACACACCCCAACCTCCTCTCTATCCAGTAAATTCCACTGATTTGTATGAGATTTGTTGACCCCCAGATTGAGCTGTGCTTCGTCACAATTAAAGATGGACTCAGAATCACTGACATCCTCAACAACAATACTTTTTACTTTCAAATACTTTAATTGGAAAAGGAAAATAATAGACCTTTTCAAATATGTATTTAAAAGTAATTGACAATACATCACGTAGTATTTGACTCAGTTCTGCTTATTATTGGCTTCATTCTTAAAGGTTGACATGATCTTTTTAGCCAATGATTGATTACTCTCAATAACTCATGTATTGTCAGTAGTGTGTGGGAGTGGCCAAGGGGATAGAGCAATGGACAGCGGCCCGGCACAGGGAATGTTTAGGCTCGAATCCACTTCCCGTGAGGAGGATCGTCGTGTTTCCAGGAACATATCTTTTTATTGAATTTATTTAATTGAATTGATGTTAACCTAACTTCAATTTATAAGTTACACATTCTTTCCAAAATTGCTTCTGCTCCTTACAAAGATTCAACACCTCATAGTGGAGGTCAAGGGTGAAGGCGTGGGGCCGAAGAACATGGTTCTGTACGTGATGTGCGTCACCTATTATTAAGTTAATAACATACCTTGTATTCAAATGTACCAGATGAATGTTGCTAAACAGCATGAATTTAAATCTAGGCTCCAAACATGTGTTGGGATGTTTCACCCAGAACCAGTTCCGCTTCAGGCAGTGCTGCTGGGGTCAGTAACGCATGAGAGACCTAGGAGTCTATGTGGACTCCTCACTTTCTACATACAAACAATGTGGGGAAGCAATAAAAAAGGCAAACAGAATGAGGCAGTTCAGAGGAGAGCAACCAGACTTATTCCAGGTCTGAAGGGAATGTCCTACTGAGAGACTGAGGAACTGAACCTTTTCACCCTGGAACAGAGGAGACTACGTGGGGACTTGATCCAAGTCTTCAAAATCATGAAAAGCATCGACCACATCAAACCAGAGCTTTTCCAGATCAGCAGGGACACACGCACCCGGGGACACAAATGGAAATTGGGCTTCAAGGCATTCAAGACAGAAAACAGGAGACACTTCTTCACCCAGAGAGTCGTCACAATCTGAACAAACTCCCCAGCAATATGGTTGAAGCTGAAAATGTGGAAACATTTAAAAATAGACTGGATAGGATCCTTGGATCACTCAGTTCAGGGATGTCAAAGATATGGCCCACCAGCAGGTTTCATCCGGCACAAGATGTTTTGGTTAAAAAAAACAAAAAAAAAAACGTTTGCATACAGTTATTATCAACTAAGTGTAATAAGCAAAGTAAGAGGTTTCTATTATATGATACATTAATTAACACTAGAAGCGCCGACATTTCGAACTACCTACAAGTGCCAAAGCGCTTTGTAACCAATAGCTCTATAACAGGCAAACCATCGTATAAAAAACTCAGAAGTTTTATTCATGAATATCAAATCCAACATTTACATTTACAAAGCACAAATAGAGTATTTAAATTGAAATATGGCCATAAAACATTAATATTATTGCTATAAATAACATCAATTCACATTTTTTTCTAAACGCACACACTGCAGTAAAAATATGAATAACTATATAGCCTACAATGAGCAAAAAGCTCAAAACCGTCATACAATAAGGGAATGAAAAAAGTGCAAATGTAAATATTGGAATAATGCTCAAAAGCAATATTTTATACTTCAAAAAAAACTATTTCTCAAAACATAATTGTACACTAAAGTAAACATTTTCAACACCGTGCACGTAAACTTTGTTTTCAACATACAGTGCTTGTATTCAATGTAGCTTTGTATTTCAATAAACTATTTACTATATATTTATAAGCGACCGCTCCTGATCTTCTCCCCTTCATCTCCTCCCTCCTCAACTCCTCACTCCTCTCTGGCTGTTTCCCCTCTGCATTTAAACAAGTTGCTGTCATCCCACTGCTCAAGAAACCAACCCCTGACGCCACCTCAACTACCGCCTTGTCTCCCTACTACCCTTCCTCTCAAAGACTCTCGAGCGTGATGTCCTCCGTCAGCTCTCTGACTTTCTGTACCAACACTCACTCCTTGATCCTCTGCAATCCGGCTTCCGCACAGCTCACTCCACTGAGACGGCTCTCCTGGCAGTCACTGACTCCCTCAGCTGTGCTCGGGCGGCCTCCCTCTCCTCAGTCCTCATCCTCCTTGACCTCTCTGCAGCATTTGACACCGTCAATCACTCCATCCTCCTCTCCTGCCTCGCTGAGCTTGGAATCTCTGGGACTGCTCTCACCTGGTTCTCCTCCTACCTCAGCGACCGGTCCTACCAAGTAACATGGCGAGGTTCCTCATCCTTCCTCACAGGCGTACCCCAAGGCTCTGTCCTGGGCCCCCTCATGTTCTCTCTCTAAACTCGCTCCCTGGGCCCCCTCATCGCATCCCATGGTTTCTCCTTCCACTTCTATGCTGATGATGCCCAGATCTTCCTGTCTTTTCCCTCTTCTGACCCTCTCATTCCCTCTCATATCTCTTCCTGCTTGTCTGCTATCTCCGCACCACCTCAAGCTCAACCTCTCCAAATCGGATCTCCTGTTTTTCCCCACTCTTCCTCACCTTCTGCTGATCTCTCCATATCGATCCCCTTGGAATCCACCACCTTCTTCTTCCACTAAAAATCTAGGAGTCACCCTCGATCCTGCGCTCTCCAACACCCAGCACATCACCACCCTGACGTGCACCTGTAGATTCTTCCTGAGCAACATACACTGAATCCGTCCCTTCCTCACCAACTACTCGACTCAGCTGCTCGTCAAGTCACTGGTCCTCTCCCGCCTGGACTACTGCAACTCCCTCCTGGCCGGCCTGCCGGCAACTACTACCCGCCCGTTTCATCTCATCCAGAACTCTGCGGCTCGTCTGGCATTCTCTCTGCCCCGATTCGCACACGCTACTCCACTGCTCCGCTCCCTCCACTGGCTCCCGATACATGCATCCCGATACAACTACCGCTGTCTCGACCACGCTGCACCAATGCGCATACATCCCCTCCAGACCACTGCACTCTTCCAGTGCCAGAAGACTAACTCTACCTCCTCTCCACTCTCCTTCCTCCAGAGCCGCTCCTTCTCATCCCTGGCCCCTAAAAAGTGGAACGACCTGCCCACCGAAGTCAAACAGCAGAGTCCTTGACCTTCTTCCAGCACTAACTCAAAACACATCTTTTCAGACAGTACTTGTAATATTAGTCCTTTTAATCCCCGTTAGATAGCACTTCACAGAGTTTTATTACGCTTCTTGTGTTTTTGATTATTTTTCCTCCTTGCTCCCTTGACTGTGACCCTACATCTTGACAGAACTTAGCTTTTACTGTCCAGGATGTATGACCTCACTTACTGTACTTGCCTGTGTAAACTGGAATGTATTATAAAATGTATTATATTTTGAATTGCTATGTTTTATGTACATTGAATTTGTAATGTTTGATGCCTTTACTTAACTATATGTTTGCACTTTGTTTTGCACTTATGTTGTAAGTCACCCTGGATAATGGCATCTGCCAAGAAATAAAAATAATAATAAATAATAACAATAATATTTAGCCTGCATACCTTACAGCTCGTACAGTCCACACAGGACATGTTTCTCCACTTTCCCTGCATGAACTCATACCTCACACTGTATTTTGACAGCCCTCTCCAGGTGAACACTTTTGCTCCACGAATATATAGCATCGCAGTAAATGCTCCTCCACTGATAATGTCTGTGAATCATTATTTTGGTGGATGTGCTGCGCTATTGCACTCTGTACTATGTGCAATAGCAATCACGTATTGATCAGTAGAGTAAAAGCACTCGGTGCCATTTGGACCTGGCGTTTCGCTCGCAGTGTTTTCACAACACTGGCACAAACCCACGAATGATCTGTCATTCCCAGTATCACTGATGCCCCTGAATCAGTCATGTTCATATACACGGCATTTCCAAAATGAGCTCTCTTCAGTCTCCGTTTCCAATCCATTTTTATTTGTGGTTAATCACTGTATCCACTCGATCTGAGCTCAAACCAGCAAGTGGAAATGTCACAGCCCTATTATAACGCACTGGATTCTAAATCTACTGATCACAGGGCAGCTGCATTAACCATGGTATCTGAACCAGCTATTCTAGACAAATGTATAGTTAATTAATTATTCAGATATTCAAACACAATATGTAATTATTGTTGTTAATAGTTGTATGAAATGCTTTATGTGGCATTTATAATAGGCAATTTTGTTACACTTCTCTCTTCTACTTTTTGTAATTTTACATTTTGGTGTTTTCATGTGCCAACATGTAATTTCTGATTGATTGGTACAGCTGTTCTGGACAGACATTTGGCGTTTTATAACTATAACCTGCATTCTTTCAAATGTATAATGAATGAATAACACAGATATTCAGACACAATATGTAATTATTAATAGTTAACATTAATAGAAAACATGCTTTCTATGGCACTTATGATCGGCTATTTGTTGCACTTCTCTCTTCTACTTGAAATGTATTCTTGTCAATGTTGCATAGGAAAATGCTTTCGGTTCAACATGTATTTGTTGCAGTTCTCTCTTTTGCTTTAATACATTGTGTGTTCTTTTCATGTGCCAACAATGCATTGAATGGTATCTGTAGGCCTTCTTGAATGATTTCAAATAATAAATCCGCAAGCAGCCTAAATATCCATGTGTAGAGTCAAATAGATTTTTCGCAAAAAATTATCCGGCCCACTTGAGGTCTCATTTGAACAAATCCGGCCCACTACCTAATATGAGTTTGACACTCCTGCTCTATAGTGTTGTTAGGGCTCTCCTGGACCTGGGTTGGAGACCACTGCTCTGCATTGATACACCAAATATGATCCAAACTCTGATGAAGCACTAGTGCTCTCATGAAAACATTGTGCAATTTCCTAAAACTACCCACAAGAGGGAGACCTGCACAAAGATAAGAGAAACACAAAAGCTTTCATGGCCGTTCTTAAGAAAAAATGGTCACACTTTATAATAAGGTGATGTGATTCCTCATTCATTAATATATGAATACCACAGGATACACACATCAATATGTCATGCACTTCATATGAGTTCTGATGTCAATAACATGTATAACAAGTAGGGTTAGGGTTAGGTTTGGAAAGAGATTTTGGGGTGTCGGATTAATAAAAAAATTGACCATCCAACTCCCCAAGATGCAATGGCTCTTCCAGGTCATGTTGGCATATGCATATTCCTTGTTGTATATCAAGTGTTGTCACATTTGGTGGAATAGGGTTAGGATTGGGTTATGGGGTAGGGTTGGCATTTTCTTTTTTCTTAGGAAAACAAAAAGGATATAAAAAAATAGATCTTGGATGGGGGTTGGGGTTTAGGGTATCAAATTGGAATTGTTAAATAGGGAGTTTGGGGGCATGGGTTTAGGTTTGTGGAAAGAGGTTTTGAGGTTAGGGTTTGGGTAAGGGGATGGGTTAGGGATGTATTGGGGAAAAGGAATCAGTGGTTGGTGTTGGGGGATTAGGTTCAGAATTGGGTCATGGGATAGGCTTAGACAGTTAGGTTAAAGTTGTCGGAAGGGGTTAGGGTTAGGGTTAGGGTTCATGTGCTCACCATCAGAACTCAGATGATGTTCATGAGGTAGTGATGGTTTAATTCTGTGGAATTCATATATTAATTAATGAGGAATCACACCACCTAATTATAAAGTGTTACTTAAAATATACAAACAGATTCTATGTCATTGTCAACATCACTATATAAAGTAAAGACAGGGAAATATATACTAAGGAATCATTTCAGTTCCATTTCAAAAATAATAATCTCTGGAACACATAAAATAGCATGCTTCATATGAACAATGACACGATATGCACTGAATACTCGATTTAACCAGTGGGCCGATTTGCCCTGTAAGGCCTCAAACAGGTGACAACATTATTATGCCCAAGTGTATAATGAAGACAAGTTAATAAAAGATTGGAAATGCATGCTACTGGTTAAAAACTCACAATATGGTTTCAAGCCCATGTTTGTAGCCCTTGTGTTGTGTTTTTATTACATAAAGAGTGACTCAGATCTCACAGCCCTGTAACCCTCTTATTGCTGTGCTACTGTGGAGATGTGATGTTGAGGACACTTTATTGACATGTTTCCCATGACTAATGGATGAGTACCAATTGATTTTATAAAGTCTTGTATTGGCCAACAGGCTTATTTCAGGTTATATTTTACAGCTTTGGAGTTAAAGGATGTATTATTGATATTAAAATCAATATTAACCTAAGCCTAATCACATAAAAAATCCAAAGTACTGTACACTACATTAGGTTATCCTAACACCTAGTGTAGCCCCACAAAATGAGCTAAACTATCTTATTTTTGTCAAATGAAAAAAAACAACTTTAAAAACTTTGTATTTAAAGTTTATGAAACCTTTACATTTTAAACTAATTAGGTGAATGGCCTCCATCTGTGTGCAATAATAGTGGTTCTCGTGATTTCAGAATAAAAACACCCATCTCTGTGAGGTTCCTTTGTCAGCTAGTGAATTTTAAGCAAACATTCAACCATTAAGACCAAGGAGCAAGTCAGGGATATATTTATTCAATAAAGCAGTCATACAAACTAAACAAGAAATCATTCCATAATACTGCAATTTTAACATTGTCCAATATTGAATATACACTCCAGGTTTGCATAACCTGATATACTCTTCAGAGAATACAATATATAATGTCCTAATTTGCTACAACTGTTATGTAATACATACAAGCCCATTATTTTGTTGTGGTTAAAATCCATTTCTTGTGAAATAATTAATAATTCCTGTTAAACATGGTTTATTTCTGTTGTCCCTTAATATGCATGCTGTGCAGATGTTACAAATAAGCTTAGAAAATCATGCATATTTATGGTGTGTGTGGGTTTGTGTCTAGGGTAAAATGCTATTTTAAAGATTAATATTTTGTGTTTTTTATTTTTTTTGTGCCAGGATCTACATATTGCATGTTTGTCCAGGGCATCTACAGATTACCGTTTTTAGAATATAGGCCCTAAATGTTGTTCCAGGATCTACATACCATGTGTTTAGGATCATATGTAATATATTGGCAACTATAAAAAAGTACTTTGAAAGCAACTAAGTATCCATAAGCAGATTTAAAAAAAGATCTGTGAAATTACTCCCATCTGACTCTCGGTGTTTCTACTTCACAGTGATTGGTTAAAACTCTTAAATTAATACACACATCAGTTACAAAAATGTGCAAACTTTCTGTGTTCTGAACAGGTTGGTGCTGGTACCAGTATTATTGATTTTAGATTTTAGATTTGTTTTTTTGGGTCTTATTGAGATACAAATACTGCTACGTAACTGGATATTTCTTCAGCAAACAAAACACTGAGTCAGTATACAAAAAGAGACATTTTATATTTACCCATTTCTTTTAAATGTGTGCATTTTGTGGCTGATGTCCTGTTCATAATGTATATAAAATACAAATTTGACATGTTTACCTTTATCCTCCAAAATTTGAACACTAAATTGAATGGTCTTTTTTTATTGTTTCTCTGTTTATTACATGTCAGGTATGCAAAGTAAATATTAATTTAAATAGCTGCTGGGGGGAGGGGTATGGAGGCATAGAGTGGTTAGCGCTGCTGCTTCACAGCTCCTGGGTTTGATAATGAGTTTTCTCTGGGTATTTCACTTTTCTCCCACATCCCAAAGACAGGCTGATAAGTAGATTACCAAAATAAAATATATTTAGCTCCTATGGCAGGGCTAACACATCTTTGTCTAAAAACTGCAGACATTGTTTTTTGTACATCTTTAAATGAAGAGTGTTTTTTTGTCCCTGGAACAAGAGCAATACATCCAAATCAGGTTGTTCAAGGAAAGCCCTTCAGTCTACCATGCTCAGTTTCCAGCTGCTAATCAATCCCAGAATTCCATCCAGCGGTTACCTGGAGAAATGCACAATCAACTTGAACTACAAGGCTTACTCGAAACAGCTGCAAGCGTGTTCCAGGGAACTATCTGTGTCAAGTGAAACCTCCTATTTTTAGACATGATCTTCATTTCAAAGGGTGTCATTTGAGTCTCATTTCACAGTGGAGTTTGGCCATCCCATTGCTATAACCTGTTACTCCCCTCACACTATGCAGGGATCCCGGGTGGCTGAATGGTTCAGATTTCCCATCTATTCAAAATGTAGCAATACCTACTAAACCTGGAGGACCGTCTCTCTCTCTCTGTGCTTCGGTTTTTGTATCAAAACCAAACAGGTCATGAGTGTAACTACAATGCATGCATAATCACAACTATGAAAAAAAGTAGGATTCAGTGTTCAAAAAGAGACAAAGGAATAGTTTGGCCTTCAGCCTTGTTTATTGAATGGCGAAGGTACTCCTCAGAGTCCGGAAAGAAATGAGCAACTTAATAATGGACACCTTATTAAAGTTACTGGCTCCCATTGTTTAGTGTAAAGGGTATCTGTGACATACACTAGTGGTATTTTACACAATATGAAAGGAAAGCTCTCTCTCATCCTCTTCTGCCCATCTCCAAGTAGGCCTTGGGTTTTCTTAGGTAATTAGTCTCTAATTAGTTCCATCCTTCTCCAATAGATCTTTCCTAACGACCGCTAATTTAGGCCGAGACAATGACCTTCCCACATAAACAGCAAAGTCCTGCACAGTATCCAGGTGATACTTCACCAAAAAGGGGCAGGAAAGCATAATTACAGTCTCTCCGATAGCACTGTCCCATTATTCCGCAAATGAGCATTGCTCGTTATTTTTAACGATTGACTGTCCCCGTTTCCGAGTGAAAAGCTGCTTTTCAGACTGACACACAACAGAAATATATATATATATATATATATATATATATATATATATATATACAAACTAGAACCTAAGATGTAAAGGAAAAACAAAACATGCCCACCAACTAGAGGGATGTTCAGGGAGTATAAAAAGAGACCGCAGACTGGAGTCTGGAGAGAGAGAGAGAGAGAGAGAGAGAGAGAGAGAGAGAGAGAGAGAGAGAGAGAGATCAACTTGAAAGACCAACTTGAAAGACAGAGCCCCAAAGGTGACAGAACTTGATGTTGGAAGAACGTTGCTTCACTAGTGCTTTGAATAGAGACCCTAACATGGAAACAGCTACAGCAAAGGTAAGACTGAAAATCTACATCTTTCTTCTCAGTACAGGGAACGTCTGTCTTAGTGGTGTAGTACAGGTTTTTGGAAGGTACTTTTCTTTTTAAATACTTGGGATCAATTAATCAATTATATATTAGCAACATAAATGGAGGATAGAATGCAGTGATTTGTATCAACAGAAAGCAAATGCTCGACAGAAAAAAAATAAAAAAAAAATTGTCCAAGTAGTCCAATCTTTTATGTATTTTAACATCTCTTTGTGGGGATTCTGCGAGTCCCAATTATAGAGCATTTCATGTTTTGTTTTTCTTAAAAAACAAAACAAAAAAAACATCAAGAGCAGGTTCTCCTTATCCAGAGGAATTAATAACCCAACTCTTATTCTTTTAAAACCTAAGCTCAAAAAAATCCTTTTAATTCTCTCCCTTTTAAGTTACAAACTTCTGCAGAGTGCTAAGTCTATCATTGGGTTTTGCTACCAGTGCTTTAAGATGCTTTTTCTCACTTGAACACACTCTTCCCTAGGAAAGACTTGTGGGGCCATGGATCCCCAACAAAAAGTGACATGCATGCAAGTGCTGTGTCTCCAGTGGGTTATAAACGCTAAAGCTAGGCTTGGCACTTTCCAGTAGTTATTTATCCAAGACTACTTGCCTTTACTATGCCAGCCATTAATTAATAATAATAATATTTTATTATTTATTTCTTAGCAGACACCCTTATCCAGGTCGACTTACAAAACATAAGAGCATTGTAAAAGTGCAATACAGTCTAGAATTACAGATCAAAGCATACTACAAATTACAAGTTCAAAATTACATTAGTGCATATGAGAAATATACAGTTCATACAAGTCCCAGATTGTGAGCTAATAACTGCAGACAAGATGTGAAGTCATAGTCAAAAGCTCAGGGGAAGGGACATAGGGGTAAACAATATAAACAACTAGTACTAGCAATGTAAAAGAAAGTTGTACACTGAAAACTAGATAAAGTGCAATTTAACAGGAGAGCTGAGCCCCGCAAGGGAAAAACAGCTAAAGGATGCAGATATCTTTAAAACAAAATATCTAACTTAATTAGCTTTACTCACACGTCTTAATTTTCATGCAAGCAATTAAACCACATCACAGTGACTATTTACTCCAACAGGTGCATTGCATCGTCTAATTACACTTAAAAGATAATCCATTTAATGGAAAGGAAGTATTAATAAATGTTTGATTTGTTATCAGATCTCTCTTATTTAATGTGAGAATTGAGAAACGGACAATGCTAATTAAAGCTTTAAAGACAGGTAAGGACAGCAGAAAAATATGCAGAAAACTAGCAAGCCTATCACAACACACCAGACCTCTATGCAGCTGGGATCAAAATACAGTAGCACAGGCAGACTTGGGGGGGGGAAATGCACGAAACAGTGCTATACAATCTAAAACTGTTCGTGACAGAATCTAATATAGCCAGAGATAAAAACAGTGTACTGTTGGATTTTGTCACTTTTCAGTGCAAGTTCCGTAAATGCCGCGTAAGGGTTTCAGCAAGGGACCAGTCTGCAAGAGTTGCAACGCGGTGTCCTCTGTTTGTTTTTTAGTTCTGTTATCTGATTCACTTTATTAAAAAAAAAAATGTATTCCAAGGTTTGTTCTTTTTAAATAACGTGACATTTTTAAATAGTTGTTTGCAGAAGACCTAGCCTACATAGGATCCAATTAACAACCCAATTAATTGCCTTAAGTAACGAGAGCTCAGACAGAATAGACGCCTGACCTGCGGCCCATGAGGACTGGCCTTTGATACCTCTGGTTTAAAAACACTTTGCCTTAAGCTTTTCCCAACTTATTTTTCAGTCGGTCGACTTTAATTAGCTATGACGTTTGTCCCTAGGACTCGGCTGAAGCGTTTTCATTAAACCTCAGTAGCAAAGCACCGTCATTACACTGTCAGACCCAGGGGGCTGTACAGGCGCTGCCTGCTGTAGCAGTTTGAGCTGCTATTTCACTGCATTAAGGGCAATTTCCCAGGCGCTGCAAAACCACGGGGCTATTGACATCCATTTGTCACTGTCGCAAGCCCTCCGTTCACACATACATCACTTCTTTCGTTATTTTTTACTGTCCTATATCTCTTACTCAAACCCCCATTCCCCCGACATTTGTAAAATGAAATGACTTTACATTTCATTAAGGCTCAATTTACTAATCTCCTTGGACTCAGATATGATTTCACTCGGGACCATTCCAATGCAAAATTTGCAACCAGAAAATCATTTCTCCATCCGAAATAGACAATGCACCAATATAAACAGTTTTTTAACATTGGATTTAACATGTAGTGAATTACTAACTGCCGACTGGGGTG
This sequence comes from Amia ocellicauda, assembly GCF_036373705.1. NCBI lineage: Eukaryota > Metazoa > Chordata > Actinopteri > Amiiformes > Amiidae > Amia > Amia ocellicauda. The sequence goes on along the minus strand of NC_089852.1, from coordinate 20,559,396 downwards.
CATATTAAGACGGCCCTACACAACATTTGAAGTCTCAGCTCAGCTCAACACTGAGGCCGCATTCTTAGCGCAGATTTCCGCAGTTCTGCAGAATTCCACTGCTGCCATTGGTGGAGCAGTGCAGAGCTGCACAGAACTGCGGATATCTGCTCTACACACACACAGCCTGACAATACAGGCATCTCCATCACTGCCTAGACCAAGAAAAATGGTCAGGTAGACTGGTTCCATGTACATTAAGACCTCACTGTGAACAATTCACATAGCCTTACAAACATCACACCCTGTTGTTCGTTTATATATAGTATTATTGTTACAGAAGCTCCAAATCTCCCTGTTGCTGGTGCTGCTCTTCTGCCACGCCTGTGATGGTCAGGACCTCCCAGAGTGCTGCCGCCAGAAGACCTGCTCCTGCCGCATTTACGACCTGCTACACGCCACGGGCAACCACGCCGCGGGCATCTTGACCCTGGGCAAGAGGAAAAACCCAGAGCAGGGCTTCCAAAGCCGCCTGTACCGGCTTCTCCACGGCTCGGGCAACCACGCCACGGGCATCCTGACCATGGGCAAGAGGGCAGACAGCGCCTCAGAGCCGTTAGCCTGCCCAACTCTACCCACCCTGCTGCTCGCCGGCTCCAGGTCCGAGGCGTGGTGTAACCCTTCACCGCTTTCACACCAAGGCATGTTCCCGCCGAGGGCATGCATGGAGCCCCTGCTCAAACTGTGCCTCATGAAGACTACCACTGCCTCTGCAACCCATACTAATACAAATCATCATTACGAAATGGCTAATTGACACGCAAACTACCCTACTACTTGCTTACAGCACATATTTTGTAACTAGAAATGTACTGGCATTCGTTCTTTTCAAAATACGAATCATTGACTGGATTATTTCACTGAATTGTAATAAAATGGTTTGTAGATGTATATAAAAACAAGTGTCATTAGTGGTATATTTTAAAAGTATCCAAGCAGTTGTGCGATCCAATTATTATTATCCAGGGCAACTTTCAAAAATGCACATTATATTTACATACATTTACCCATTTATACAGATATATACTGGAGCAATATAGGTAATGCACACTCAATGGTACAAAATGTCCAACAATGTCCCCAACCTGGGATTGAACCCACGACCGTCCACTGGTGTCCAGAGAAATAACTTGCAGCTCTACTGTTACAAGCATGTTGCCTATGACCATGTAACAGCTTAGCATGAATAATGGCGACATGCACTGCATTCAAATAAATGATATGTTGCTTTTTCTCTTTGGGTATTGAGTCCAGTTCCTGAGTCGAAACAAGATTGAATTCTCCAGTTAATTTATGGCGTTCAATGCTAAAGATGACCAGCAGATGGCCTGGACAACCCAGAAGATTACATACTACATACAAGAGAAGAAAAATCACCTACATTTTGCTCTGAGAAGTTCAGTATTTTCATTTATCTCGTCAGGTGGTGGTTTCATTTTGCCTCGTTACACGTCTCTTGGGCAGTGTTTTCTTATTGTGCTCTACAGGAAGAAATCAATCTAACCGCTGTAAACCAAGAACTGAAATGTAATCTTGGCAACAACAAAAACAACAAAAGTTCTGCTTTCTTGCAGGTTTGCAGTGATTAATTATTAATACCTCGCCATCATTTAATTAAAACGCCTCTTTCAGTGGCCACAATACAAATGTAATTAACTGATTTTCACAGCTAAAGTGATAGTCGACTGTAAGAAGCTTCGTTTACTGCAAAGCTTCCAAGCCGCCCATGGCCATTACACACAGCAAGTCCCTTTCAATAGCATTTATACTAACATGCTCAGCAATGCACCAATGAGGACATATACCACATTAAAAGCAATAAACAGCCAAGTTGGCCTACCTAGAATAGCAGTTCAGGAATGGCATGACTTTAGCGTCCCAATCCCTCCACTTAAAGGGTATTCTCACTGACTGTCGACCGAAGGTCATCATTCTCTTCTCCTATTGTTTGAACGGAATAATTGCATGATACATTGACAAGGGGTTTTAAACATTGGTCGAACTTTCAATTTAGGACTTTTATTGCATAAGACATTGTGCCACATCACAGTAAATTACACAGCGTAAACAAAATGTTTCTGTACAAATAGTCAAAAACACATGGCAATATGTGTGATCGTTTGCCTGAGCTCAACAAAAGCCTTATGATACTGGGTGTTATGGATTTGAAAAGAAATAGCACCAAAAGCACATTTGTTTAACAACTAGTTGCTATTACGTTACTACAACATTGTGTGTTAGCAGGTTAGCTGGTGGGTGTCATGAACACCACCACACAATTGCTCTGTTTGATAGCCTAACTTTTACATTACTTACATAGCTAAGTATGCTCTAGTTATAAATGTAATAAATAAATGTAAATTAAAAAACGGAGGCATTTGGATTGTGTTACGCTTATCAATTCGGATGACCTGGCATAAGCCAAGCAAATAGCAGTGGAAGAAAAGTGAAAAGTGTTGGTGAATAACCAATATCAATGACAGTAAGCACATAAGTCAGATTGCAGACAGTGTGGTTTAATACATATATTAAATATATATTATTGGATAATTGAATGGTTAAATTTTATATTTATTATTATTTTAAATTTTGAAATCTTGATGTTTGCAAATTGGTGTAAAACCTTGATGAATATTGGCCAGTGTCTCCTTACAACAGGTCCAGGCTCTTGCTGTTGAATACCTAATTCAAAGGCAAAGGTGCCACCTATTGTTCTGCTAACACCACTGCAGCTATCTGATTTCATTAGAAGTGTCCCAGCCCTGACTAAGCCCAGCCTTACAAGCTTCCCGTATACTAGCTTCCAAAATATCTATTGTTTATGCTTTCTATTGGAGAGCTCTTATTCTGCTGCAGTTGTTACAGGCTGCACTAAAACCATTGATTTATGAAGACTAGAATGCCAATGGTTTTGATCAGTTAAGCTACCGTTTTGTTCGATTCAGTAATTTTGAGATCAATGGGGCCAAGTGTCTGAATGCCCTTCAGCCTCCAAGGGCCAGAGCTGCCTTAATTGAGATTGAAGAAGCACTTGTGATATTGATCAATATTTACTAACATGTGTTTCCACATCTTTAGAAAGTGGTGATTTAGGATGGCTCCTAAACTCTAATTGAATTGTGACTCTCCAGATCCAGGGCTGGAGACTACATAGATGTGCAACATCAGATTTCTCATTCTGTCTCCTTCCCCGATGTCTGTCGAGATAAGATCCCAGCCAGTCTTTGCAGTGACAGTATGCACAGTGTAGATACAGGCCTGCTCTTCTTTTACCAAACTCTACAGCACTGAGATGTCTGACATTAAAAATAGCCTACTGTACTGTTGTAATGTTCAAGGAGCCTGGATTAGACCCTTCCATGTTAAGTTAATATATAAGATCTTCAAATCACTGATATATATATATATATATATATATATATATATATATATATATATATACACTCACCTAAAGGATTATTAGGAACACCTGTTCAATTTCTCATTAATGCAATTATCTAACCAACCAATCACATGGCAGTTGCTTCAATGCATTTAGGGGTGTGGTCCTGGTCAAGACAATCTCCTGAACTCCAAACTGAATGTCTGAATGGGAAAGAAGGGTGATTTAAGCAATTTTGAGCGTGGCATGGTTGTTGGTGCCAGACGGGCCGGTCTGAGTATTTCACAATCTGCTCAGTTACTGGGATTTTCACACACAACCATTTCTAGGGTTTACAAAGAATGGTGTGAAAAGGGAAAAACATCCAGTATGCGGCAGTCCTGTGGGCGAAAATGCCTTGTTGATGCTAGAGGTCAGAGGAGAATGGGCCGACTGATTCAAGCTGATAGAAGAGCAACTTTGACTGAAATAACCACTCGTTACAACCGAGGTATGCAGCAAAGCATTTGTGAAGGACAAAAAAAAAGAATAATCATCCATCACCTTTTGCTTCCAAACACAATCGCCTCTCCACCCTGCAAATTAATGTGTGTGTGTGCGCTTTGGATAAATGTCTGGATGACAATCAATTTGAATTTTTGCAAGATGGGGTTTTCTTTGTGTGTGTAAAAACTGGTAATTGGGATTGTGTCAATAACCATTTGTCTACCAATGTGGTCTCTTCCTTCCCCAGTGGAAGTACACAAGCCAGCACAAATATACAGTTCCCAGGAAGAATAAAATGAGCACCCACGGCATGTATATAACATAGAATACTCTCTAATATTCACAATGGATCAAATGTGCCGAGGGGGAATGTGCTTGCCCCAATTTACCTCAATGTCACACCTGGCCTAGTAAAATAGCAAAGGCACATTCTGAAACACAATTGCTTCCTCTATCAAACACATATGACATATGTATCAAGAAAGTTATATTACTAGAACACCAACAGCCCAAATACCCATCATAAAAATTTTCTGTTTTTTTATGTGTTGGGTTCTCATTGTATTCTGCCAATGTCTTCTGTAGTCTGCACCTAAACCTAGGGGCTTAGCTGGGTGTTCTGCAGAGACTTGATGGAGCTCTGGGGCAAAAGCCATTAAAATCCATGCCGTAGCCTGTATTGTAGACTTTAGAACAAGTTCACAGCCCCTTTCAGCTCGTAAGGCTTATCTGGGGTCTGCAGATTTGAGGAAACCTTTACGTTACATTCTACATGTCTAAATGTTTCTGTTGGATTCCAAGTTTCATTATTTGTATTTGAGTCTGATTGTATGACACATTTTTTTTTCTTGTTAATTTTTTTTTCAGGTAACATAAATGGTTTTGGATAGGTAACAGAAATTTGATGTATGTATGTTTCTCGAAAATAAATGCAAACGGTTGTGGTAGCCTTGAACAAAACCGACACACTCTGCAGGAGGTGTAGTATGAACTGTTTCACAGTTGTGTGAGGACAAATTTGGGCACAAGATGAAAGGTTTCTGGCTACATTTCCAACTATGGAAGGGATCAAGAAAGAAATAGCAAAAATGGAAAGAAAGTGGAAGCTATACACCATAACTTCATAGGGATTTGTCTCTTGCGATGCTACTCACTCATGATATTGCAGCCGCAATTCAGGGACTGCAGACAGTAACACAAACCCATCTATTATTTCCCTGGAATAGATGAGCAACAAAAAGTGAGCATCACAACCTTATTCTTTGCCAGAGTTTGGGGAAGTGCAGTGACTGGGATGGTTATTAAATGCGTGAGAGGGCTAGGGGTCATCAGAAATATCCTTTCTTTTCCTGTTTAATTCACCTTCTGCTTTTTAATGCACTGCACATCTAGTAAATGGCCTGTCAGCGGTGATGTCTTTTTCTACTTGATCAGGATGAGTAACTGAACAGGTGCATCACTGTGGAGAAGTGTGGAGCTGTAGGCTGCCTGTCGTTAACAGTTTAGTGTTGCTATGGTGCTCCTATTGTTGGGCAAATGTTGCAGACACAGGCACAATCTCAATGCCAGTCCAGCCTAAGCATCTAGCATCTCGTTCATTCATTGTAAATAAGAGGTTGATACAAATTGTACAGTCCAGAATATCCTTATTTATGTCAAATACACAATTAATCTTCTGTTACCTGAAATATCTGAGCATCTAGTGCTATAGAAAACTGGATTCTCTTTTAAAACAACTTTTTAAACCACAGCAATTATTTTTTAGCTAACTATAGCATAACATATTTCAGCCTTAGGTTTCATCACCAGTGTAGCATTTCATAAAACCAATACAAGAGTATGTTAACAGTCTTTGAAAGATCATTACAAATTTTATTACACACAAACATCCCCTCTTGTAATTTTTTCGCATTACTTCTGGGCAGATGGCAGAAACTGTCATTTTGATCCTGATTTCGGAAATCCCCATGAATTTTACAGACATCAGATGTTGACTGTTAGTCCTGAGTGTAACAAAGCAGTGGCAATCAAATCCAATGAACAAATTAGTTATCAAGTGAATCTAGTCATGGGACAAGTATCACAGAAGAAGAAATACTCTTAAGATGCATACATAGTTCAGTGTGTTGAGTCTGGGAAGCTATTAGATGAATTTTAAATCTCAATTAGAAGTTGTGTGTTTGGTTTAGTCACAGTTTTACATTAGTGCAGCAGATTTCACATTGAGTCTGGCTCAATATGCCACCTACACCTGCACATCTAGAACACTTCCTCTGTGTTCTTATAGCAGGTACTAGCTGTGACCAAACAATAATCACCCAATATCCCCCAAATTCACACAGATATTGTCCAAATAGATTAGACCATTATTTTTCAGTGGTGCGATTTCTGTGGAATAGCAAACAGATCTCATCAGCTTTTGTTTGTTTGTCTTATGAATAACTGTCATCTGGATAGTTTGTGTGATGTATAAATCTCATCACATCTTTATGTGCTTACGCAAGGAGAAAGTATAACATTGTTCAGTCTGCCAAAATGCTGTGTCACACGCACACATGCACCAATTGCTTAACCTCTGTTTTTCAATTGTGTACTTAAAAAAGGTCCTTCAATTGATTCTTTGCCGAGGCAATGCCAATCAATATTAACTCCTCTTTGAAATGCTCTATTCCAGTTCCATTATATATCTAGGGTGATATTTTTAGCATAGTCCCACTTTTTTATTAAAATAAATGTGCTCCCATTTCTTCCTGTGATTAGAACCATTTAATTTGAATCAAAATGAACAGAACGCAGCAACCTTGCAGACTGACTGAAACCCCTTGGAATGGTGACCCAGTAACTGAATCCTTTACTTGCACTGTAGGTTCAAGGTTCAACAAGAATTACCAGCTTGAGGGCACTGGTTTTTAGTTTAGTTTTATTTGCTGACAGTTAAAAAGGTGTCACATTAAATTGGAGGTAATGGAATTCTATTTATATATGCATGCTATTAAAAAAGAAAATATTCTAATTTTCAGTGTTAATAGGGACAGAAACACTTGTCTCCAACATCAATGACAGTATTAATACTGATTTGTAATGTGACTGCAAAGTAAAAAGGAAAAGGAAAGCATTCTGCCTTACCATACAGCTGCAGTCACCAGTAAACACTGACTATTTCGAGTGTTCATAGTTTTCTGTGCTTGGCATATTTTAGCTGAATCAGTAGACCATGGTTTTCTAAGGCTAAACAAGGTCCCTAGTGTGATTCTGTCAGATTTTAAGCTTTTATTTTGCTTAGTTCCATTTTCTGTAAGGTGTTACGACAACCTGAGGCATTTCTCATCTCTTCATAGTTCCCTTACTTAATGAATTAAATAATGGAATAAATCAATCAATACAATAAATAATATCAAGTCATAGCCCTTATCTTAAAATACTTAGGGAGATAGTAAAAGAACAATTTTTTTTATTTCTTTCAGTTTACAAAATACAATACTTGAGTTTCTAAACCTTTGTCAAGACAAACCAAAACAACAAAAAAACATTAAATAAAGTAAATTAATTAAGTTTAGAGACCACCTCCCCAACTTTCAGACACCATTGCAAAGCTAAGTCTGATTATAGAAGCTACCAAAGCACAAGTGCCTGGCTGAGAAATAAATGTGATTTTCGACTGCCTCTTTGCATGGGGAGAAACATCCCGCTCCCTCCATCAGTCTCGCAGTGGCACCAGAGAACAGGCTGTCTCTGCGCCACACAGAGCCGCTCAGCGTGCAGTCTATATTTATCTTTTTCAGAGGACCCGCAGTAATGATGACAGTGTGGCTCCCCAGTTGTTAGCCGGAACAGTTAGTCACTCAGCAGCCTGAACCGGGCAAAGGCTTCTTGACAATGGGAGATCAATCACACGGCCTGCGGAGCCAGGGGCACCCCAGTGCACTGCCAGTGAGGGCAGGGGAAATGAGGGGGGAATCGGTTGAAAACTTTATTTGTTTTGTTTCAAGTTAATCTGACGGGGGAAAATAAAGCTGTTCAGGTTGAGCACTTATTTCCAGGAAGGCCAGTGCTGTGTACCACAGTGAAGTGGCTTTTCTTCGAGTGGGCAGAAATCACACGCCGTCTGTAGGAAACAACACACACACACACACACACACACACACTATCTTAGTAGGCATTGTCTTTCCCTGGGGAAGAAAAGTAGGGAGGGGAGCTACTTTAAGTTCACCCTATAGGATACCTTAATAATAATAATAATAATAATAATAATAATAATAATAATAATAATAATAATAATATTATTATTATTATTATTATTATTATTATTATTATTATTATTATTATTATTATTATTATGTAGTAGTAGTAGTAGTAGTAGTAGTAGTAGTAGTAGTAATAGTATTATTAGTATTAGTATTTGAAATTAGACTTGGGTGGCCAGAAAGTACATTAAGTACAGTTCAGGGGCTCCTCTTAAATTAAAGTATAACAATTTCTATGGTATTTGTCCTCACCCAACCCTCACACCACCCTGGACCTCAAATGACATCAATTCGAGTTTTGTTTTTTTTGTCTTACAATTACTACTTTCCTTAGTCTTATTGTTGATGGGAAATGGCCATTACTGAGATTACGATTACCTTTTTTACATTGCGACATATGACCTGTGCTATGTTTAAGTAGCCTATCCCTTATGTGTGCTCCTTATTGCAGCAGGAGTCACTAATGTTATGCTATTATAAAATGCATTGAAATGATGTGGAAGCTAATTGAAGGATGTTGTTTGACTGGATGGGACTCAGTCCTGTATGATATTTTGTTTGTGTGAGTGAATTTATGTTTTGTGTTTTGTAGGTCATTTTTGTTTGCGTTTCTTGTGTGAGTGGCAGGCGGCTGCCTCCCAAAACTCACACTCAATAAAAGCAACACCCTCTGCTGTGCAATGTTAATAAAAGTAATGAAGTGCTGCCGGGAATCCTCACCTGCTGTGGTAGGCAGGGCACAACATGGCCACCCTGAAATGCACTACATCCCCACTACAAAGAAATCAGCAGTGGGCATCACCTGACTCCCAGGACTCTCATAATTGGCCCAGCTGCTGCATAAAGGCAGGAAGCAGAGCACTTCCTGTTGTTGGGGGGTTTAGGAGCTGGAAGGAGAAAGAAAAGGAGAAGAGAAATCTCCTGCCAGAGAGCAGAGCCCAGTGACTCTGCACTGCACCTGGGAGGAAGACACTCCAGTAATTGGACTTTGTTTATGGACTTCAGTATGGATTTCAAGATTTATACTGTTTGTTGGCTGCATTGTCTATCTACTAGTGTGTTTAGAGTGGAACCTGTTCAAAGTATAGTTAGTCTAGATTTTCTTTTTTCCTCCCCATCACCCTCACTGTACATAATAAATTAACTTCCTATGCACCATAACCCCACCTTCTGTGCGTCTATTTCCGAGACACCACCTATATAGCGAACCAATGCAATGCAGGGTTGTATAATTACATATGAAGGGCCTGTTTCCTCTACTGTACAATCCCTATCTCAAGTTTGTTATAGGTTTTTGTTTGTTTGTTATATAATATAATGCTGTGGTAATTTTTAACTTTTGAACTTATTCGCAGTTTTAAAATTTCACCGATCATAATCTTTCATTTTGTATAAAAATTTAATTTAAAATCACCCACTCCCCTTTACAATTTCCTCACTTAGAATCCCTACTTTCATTATTGTTGTGTCTTGCTCTGAGATATCTCCTGTTAATTGGTTCCTTGTTCCTATCTCCTGTTGTTATTGTATTCCCCAGTTAAATAAGATAAGCATTTCTGTTTTCAGTTTCACAAACTGCAAGTTGAAAGGCTTTTGTCAGCAAATGACGTGAAAGCCTTGGATAATTTGATGATTGTTTTAGCTTGAAGTGTACTTGTTTGTTATATACAACAGAGAATTGTGGTTCAAGCCTGCCACTTACTGTATTTTACCACCTTGTGCTGTGTCCTTCAGATTAGTTATAAACCAAGATACTGTGTCAAGTGACTCTGCAGCAGTATTGCTGTTGTTGATGTATAGTCCCTGTATGTAATTTTGGATAAAAAGACAACTTACTTAATGGTATGTTTTTCACTGTATATAAGTTCACTGATGTTTGTGAAACAGGGTTTGTTTTTTTAGATGAAAATAGTGCTCTTGTTTTTAATGAAAGACATTTAGAAGCAAAATAGTTTGTTTTCTTTTAAAATCTTTTTACTTAATTTATGTGCAAACCTTACCACTCAAACACTTACATCTTGCAAGATGAGTCTAGAAGTGTAAAAATGTTTTTTCCAGCATGAATGTACAAACAAGAATTGGTCTGTGTTGAAGTAAATATATGCTTCATATTTCCAAATCCACTGTGTAGCAGAATCTGAGACCACTAAGAGTGATGCCTTTCCAAGCTAAATATTTTTATTTTTTATTTTTTAATTTATGGATATCCCCCTAATTACTTCAGTATGAGACCCATTGAAATTGCAAGAGCCTTTCACTTTCCAAACCAGTGAAACAAGAACAGAATCATTTGTTGAAGCTGACTGGTTAAAAAAAAAAGAAAAGAAAAACAAGACAGGGATTTAAGGTTTCTCATGCAATATCATTACAGGATTATACAACAGTCAGGCTCACATCTTTCCCTCAGTGACAGTGAGCTAGCCATGGAGAGAGAACAGTTCCCAGTGGTAGGGAGAGACTGCTCCTCTTCAACACGACTGTCAGTCACTTTGAAATCACTGAGCCCACCTCCAGTACTGCGAGAGAGAATATACAAATGTATAAAGCTTCATACGGATGTATTCAGAATCTGTTTAACCTGGAAAGGGTGTGTGTTTACATGCCTTGTACTTCACTGTGTATGGTATAGGGTCTCCCTGGAGGTTCTGCTAATCAGATCCAAGTGTAATCAGACTTTGAGAGCCTCCTCTGTTTGTAATTAATAGTTACTAGTTACATTAAAAATTAGTTTTTTGATGAGTTTATTGACAGTTCTAAGTTGGCTGAGCCCAAACATGTACACTATTAAGTATCTTGTTTATCTCCCAGACTCTCTATTCTTCAGAAGAGAGAAAAAACTTCATAAAGCAAATTGCATTGCAGGCGGTACAGGAATTGATGCATAGCTCCTCTCCTGGTCGCTGTATATCGCTGTGAATAAAAGCCTCTACTATCCCTCTCCACTATCCATATGTCAAAGTAATTTCACTTCTTAAACTGCCTGATTTAAATACCACTGTATCCCTGCTGACTGAGCACAACAAAAGACTGGTCCCCAACTGCTTTCTTGGTACAGGGTAGTGATGTAACTGTCCTTCTGCAAATTTACCAGGGTGATTGCACTTTACCACTGTGGTTCTACCATTGTATTTTTGTTTAGTTTTGTGGATGGGCAAAAAAATGGTTGCAGTGATATGCAGTTTTTTTTTATTTCCCTGCAGGGCAAAGGAGATTTATTTTATTGTCTGCTATGTGTCTGTGTCTGTGTCTGCTAGCACCTATCCAGTAAGAAATCCTTAATAGGCATAACTGAGACTGGTGAATATATTAATACAATAGACACTTCAACTTCTGAGCTCTTTCATTTATTAAGCTGAATTATGCCAGAGCTTATAGGATTTGCCCTTAATTAGTGTACTCGGCAGGTAATTACGTTGGAAAAAAGTGTCTCTTAATAGTTGAAATCCTGTTGAGCACTTTTTTTTACCTTCAATAGAAATGTTTTCTTTTGCTAGGGGGAAAATAAAAATAATGCAGTATTAACACACTGGGAATCTGATTTTCCATTAAAATAGAGGAGAACAATTAATGATGATTGGGGCTTCTGTTGTCTGACAGAACAGGAACACTGATTCTTGCATAACTGTTTAAGGGTTTGCAGTGAAAATTGCTTATGCTTCACTTTATCCTCCACCCCCCGCCCCCTGTGTTTTCTGCAGCCTGTGGGGCTGTACGTCAGGTTGTGCACTGCCTGTCTGCCTGCCCACCTACCTGCCAGCCGCTCTTCTCAGCTTTACTGTGCTGCTAAAGCTCTAACCACATGTTTGACATCTTTTTTTTTTGTGCTGAATTGGAAATGTTCTCAGAAATGATTGCTTAGTGCACAAGTGCTCATTTGAGGCGGCGAGAGGGGGGAGAGACCTGTACAAAGATACAAGCAGAAGAAAGAAACATTTCTTATTTAAGAAAGTTTACAAATGAGAGGAGGCCATTCGACCCATCGTGCTCATTTGGTTTGCATCAGTATCTAAGTGATACAAGGATCCTATCCAGTCTATTTTTAAATGTTCCCAAATTTTCAGCTCTAACCACTTTGCTGGGAAGTTTGTTCAGATTGTGACGACTCTCTGTGTGAAGAAGTGTCTCCTGTTTTCTGTCTTGAATGCCTTGAAGCCCAATTTCTATTTGTGTCCCCGGGTCTGTGTGTTCCAGCTGATCTGGAAAAGCTCCTCTGGTTTGATGTGGTCGATGCCGTTCCTGATTTCTGTCCTTGGTCAACATGGTTTGTGTATTTGTGCTACATTAGTAAATATACAAGGGTCTACAAAAAAATCTCAAAATACTAATTTTCACAGTGACCTTGTAGGCTCCAACCTTGGCTTGGGTGCCTGCTGCAATCCTTTAGCTTAATGCCCAGAGCAGTACTGTGCCACTCTCCCATCAAGCTGCTCTTTGGTCTTTGTCTGTTCCAGGTCATTCCAGAGGTGTTCTATGGGACTGAGGTCAGGATTGTGAGTAACCAATGTTTTCAGAGCTACTCTCCTTACACCACAGTGGTACATGTGGCATGGTACATTGTGTATTGTGTAGGTAACTGTACAGGATCCTCCTCATAAAATGCTAACCCTATGGGCAGTACACAGCTGTCTAAAATACTACAAAATATACTGGTATTCTTGGGGGCCTTTCAAAAAATAAAGCACAATCCATTAACAGTAGAGGACAGCATATCCCATTACTTTTGATAATATTCTGAATATATGCATGGGAATTATGTATATTGCATTCGTTTTCTAAGACAGATAGGAGAGCATTAAGGAATATATATAAATGTTTTCCTTCCAATTGGAATCTTTCACTGAGACCAGGTTAACAATCTGCTTGCACTGTAGCTTCCATAGGTATTTATTAGCAAAAGAATCAGTGTGGTGTATTTGAGATTTTCAAAAAGTGCCCTTTTTGTCTTTTTATTATAATCATTATATGTATTTATTAGCATACACCCTTACCTGGGTGACTTACAGTTTTCACAAAAACATTTTCAAAACATGACAAAGTGCAGTAAATACAAAATACAATAGCAAATATCTTAGTACAAAATGAGCTAACAATGAGCTAACAATGAGAAAAACTTCCTTGCTTTTGGAAAGGGGTAGAACTCTCTTGTGGAATTACAAACTGTCTAAGCGTCCACTGAAGCGTCCACTGAAAATTGATAAGCTATTATGTCACTACTCTCTCAGGACCATTTAAATTGTTTATTTATATTTATATCTCACTTACCGAAAAAGTGGCATTGATTATGGATGAGAAGAATTCATTGGTGTCACAGTGGAAGATGCTGTGGTCAGACAGTCCTTGTTCTAACCAGAGTGGAGCTGATCCTGGAGAACTGTCCTGCAGTGTTGTTTTTGTCTAATTTATTTTTTGTATTCAACCCAATTTTCCTTTGCCGCTCAGTCAGCTCCGCTCACTTCTAGGACCCTGTACTTCTTCAGCATGGATGAGATGAATGTCCTGTGAAACACATTCATCAATTCCATCTGCTCTATTTAACCATTTCATTGCCCTGCTCAGACTGCCCCCATGCCATGGACTACCTCTGGGATGAACTGGAGCAGTGAAGTCAGGAAAAGAAGACTGAGACTAACATCTCTGGCTGTACTTTAAACTATGCTCTGGGAAGAAGTCCTATCTAGCAAAAAGACTGCAGGAGGGATTAAGACACCCTGATAAATTCACTGTGAACTGCTGTCTTCCTGTATTTGTCTGTTGGCCCAATACTGTCAGTATTTAAGTGTGTTTTGAGATGGCCTCAGTTTTATGTTCTGATGTATGAACAGAGACAGGTAATAGTACTTGCTTATCTAGATTGCCTCATTGTCATGGAATGAGTCTGCAAGCAAAGTTGAAAGCATAGTTTATGATGACATGAAGTTTCTAACCATCGTCTTCCCATGTGTAGGTGTTTTTAATAAAATACATTTCTGTCTGCTGAAAGTCATCTGTTTACTGGTTTATGAGTTGTTGTTTTTTTGTTTTTTAATGTTGTTGATGTTTTTGCTGTTTTCCTCGAGTAAATGTGTCTGGCAAGGGATGTTATCATCTTGGCGTGATTACCGTCTGACTTAAAGGTGGAGGAATAAATTAAGTAACTGAAGCTATCCAAATGCTGGCTGGGTAATATGTTCCATCCACCTGCCAATCTGTGTTGTCTTCTTCCTGAAACAGCATCCAGCTCCTGTCCTGTCAGGCCGCATGGTTCTGGTTTCTCTGTCCGGACAGAGTCTGCCGCGGAGGTCTGGGGGATCTGCTGAGTCACAAAGAGATGCAATGAAACACTTGATCTCAGTGTATCAAGTATCTTTAAGCGCAAAAATGCTTTGATGATGATCCCAAGTGGTGTGTCCGATAAAAGATTCCACCCAGGAGTGTGGGTCCTGTAGTCTAGACCGAGTTGGTCTTCCGTCTTATAGTGTTGCTGACACTAGCTAAAGCTGGGAGTTCCAAGTGAGGAGGCTGCTAGGACCCTTCACATATCTCACACCTGGGACTCCCCACGGCTTCACGAGTGCCTGCAGGTTGAGATTGTTAGTATTTCCAGCTGCATGAAAGCCTCCACTTGGTGTAATAGCTTGACTGTGGGGCATTCTGGGCTTGTAGTCCATAAAACAAGGAGGCTCTTACAACATACGACATCGAACGAGTGCTTGGTCTCAACCGACCAGAAGAAGCATGGAGCAATAGGCAGAGGTGACAAATGGGCAAATCTAAATTGGGTGAAAAGGCAGGGAGATGAATGGAGGTTCTGATTTGTTTATGAAAGAAGGATTAAGATACATTATTTGAGAGAGGTTTCCACCTCTAGTGATACAACACACCAACACTCTGGGTGTTTCCACTCTTTTGGGAACATCCTCAGGATTGCGGACTCCTAGCATCTTCTAGCGTCTCCTGAAATCCCCCCTGTTCACACTGCACCTGTGGACCCAACCACAGGTTGCAGAGGAGAAAGAGGGATGAAGTGTTATCACCAGCACAGCAGTGCATTACTTCACACTACCCACTACTGAAGATAGGATCAATATTTAGACCTCTATTTTAATCCTGCTATTGAAGCAGACTACCCCTCATTTTTCACTTTATAGCTTACAATGTACTGTTCTTTTGTTTCTATGTATAATTTTATCAATGTTGTATGCCATTCTGGATTTCTTAATACACCACTGTAGATTATGTAATGTGGTAATAATAATAATAGTAATAATATTCTCACTTTTGGAATGTGAGTGGCCTTGGACAATGTTGTCAACCAATACATTCAGTTTTTATTATTAAAAAATATATAAATCGAATTCATCACGTCTCAAATCAAATATCTTATCTCTACACATGCATAACCTACACACACAAGGTCATTAAAGACGTTAGGCTGAAATAGTGGCGTTAAAAATATCATTCCCAACGTGTCTAGTAATATTTTAACAACAATAGAAGTTAATTTGTTACCACTGTTGATGTTTAAAACAATGATAAGAAACATGACCGAGACTGTAAACAGGGGCTCCAGCACCATTATCCACAGCGCTCCGAGCCCCCGGGTTGCCCGCTGCTGAACTCCGGTGGGGGGTATGGGAACGACTTGTCATGCAATCAATGTAATTACAGCCGCAGCTTCATTAATACACGACCCGGCGAAGGGGAGGTTATCTATTATAAATCCGCTCTCACCGCTGACAAACTGGAATATGCGATCGCGACTAGGGAACACAATAAGCTCTATTAAAATTTGATTAAACGGGAGAAGCAGACAGCAAGCGGTTGTATGGTCTCTGCGCAGGACGCAGTGGCGCATCTCGCTGTGATGCGACGCAGGTTATCGCTCCTCAATCCATCAAGCGACAGTGAACCGTCACATGCGGGGCTGCCACTCAGTCTGTCACTCGCCCGCCCCTGGTATCCGCCTTTTAAGGGCAGGCAATTACAGCACCAGCAGGCTGTAATGTGATTCTTGGGGGGGAAATATCTATTCATTTTTTTCCAAACCTCGAAATTAAATAAGGAAGCAGAAAAAAAACTTTTCAAGTAAATACAGGGAAAATGGGTAGCTCTGTTTTTCTCATAAGATATTTACTTGAACTAAAATGTAAGTTTTATGTATTTATGTTTCTTCTAAAATTGCTTGGTAATCATATTTTATAGATTTTTGTTTGGTGATTTTAATTTTGACATAGCACATAGAGTTCAGAAGCTTCAGTGTATTGCCTTACTGTGAATTAGGATTTTCTTTTCACATGATTTTCTTGTTTTTAAACTTATTTTTTGTTATTTTTTGTAATATTGATAAGAAAATGTATTTATTTGTACTGGGGCTGGTTTAAGCTTCCTGCTATAGTTCTATAATTAGATCAAGAGCTCCAGAGAGAAATTTGATTCTCTATAATAATAATAATAATAATAATAATAATAATAATAATAATAATAATAATAATAATAATAAACTCATTAGGTGGAACTGAAGGTTTAAAGTCAGGTTAAAATTACTATTACAGTTTCCTTTATGAAATGCAGAGCAAAGACCAAGATAAAATCTTC
Source organism: Amia ocellicauda (assembly GCF_036373705.1). Lineage (NCBI taxonomy): Eukaryota > Metazoa > Chordata > Actinopteri > Amiiformes > Amiidae > Amia > Amia ocellicauda. Next base: position 20,542,671 of record NC_089852.1, on the reverse strand, counting down.
TGAAAATGTAATTTTAGGATAAAGTCAAATTGAACTTGTACTATTTTACAAAGAACAAAATTCTCACTGAACTATTAATTTGCTGTGACCTAATTCCACTTCCATAATTGTAGATCCTAGACTGTATTCAATCTGCTGGGGAATCGAAAGGAAAACTCATATAACTGATCAATTCATACTGAAATTGTAGACAAATGAGAACCTAATTCCATTAGTTCAAATACATTTTTTTAAATAGATTAATTGTTTGAAACAAACACAACAAAGATTTAGACAAATATAGAAGTGTTGTGGCATAAAATATAAAATGCCAAACTTTATAAGCAATAATATGCCATTAGCCCCACATTATTATTATTATTATTATTATTATTATTATTATTATTATTATTATAATTATTATTATGATTTTTATTATTTAGAATGAAAAGCTCCCCTTTCACAGCTGTACTCAAGTGCTGGTTGGTTTCTATAGAGAAGCATGTGTGTGTGTGTGTGTGTGTGTGTGTGTGTGTATGTGTGTATGAGTCTCATTGGTGGAAACTATAGGATTACGAATAGATGAAAGTGGGAGTGTAGTAGAGAGAGAGAGAGAGAGAGAGAGAGAGAGAGAGAGAGAGGCAGAAATAGAAGGCTTGAGAAAAGGATGCACTTGCTCATTGTACCAGCTCTCCAGTGAGAGAGAAACAGAGAGAGAGAGGGGTAGACACTATGCAAGGGAAGTCAATAGTGTGGATGCTGTACCTTGTTCTTTATAACTTTAACAGACTCTGCTGAATCGGGGCACTCAGACTCTGATGAAACGCACCAGAAACCTGTCAGTGCCCTGAACAGGGGAGGGAGGGAGGGGGGTTGGTGGTGGAGTGGGGTGGGGGTGGGGGTGGGGGGGGTTGGGGGGTAACCGTAACACCCCCCAGAAGACTACAACCTGGGCCAGCAGTATGAGGAGAGCCAGACTGGAGGTGTCATTCCTGTTTTAGCATACACATCCACCGGCAGTCCCTCGTGGTTGTGACCCCACAATTCAAATGGAGTAATTGTGCAGGGATCGCCTTGATTCTTCTCAACGGGGGGGAAAATGCCTGTAATGAAAGGACTGCTTGCTCCTCAGAACACCTTTCTGGACACCATCGCGACCAGGTTTGATGGAACTCGTGAGTAATTCTAGAACATTTCCATTTGTTTAAGACAGACTGGGTGAAACGTTCCCTCTTAATATTCTTCTAGAATAGATGGAGATTGTAAATTGTAAATGTAAATTGGTAGTATATAAACATTTGCTATTTCTAATGCTGGATTAAATAGGAAGGATTTGGTTTAATCAGCTATAGAATTTAGAATGATCATGATTTTCCACAAAGTTCAGTGGTTTTCCCCCTTTTAGTTGGCAGAATAGAAACTCAGTACCTGACAGCAGAAAGTCATCATACTTGATATTCAGTGCCTAGAAACAGAACTGCAACACAAGCACCCTGTACAACATAAAAATAAGTTATTGTCAGCATAATGCAGCATCAGGTGTATCAAACTGGCATATCTATGGGAAACTTCTACAAAAGCTGTTTTGTTTGTTTGTTTCTTTGTCTAGAGCACCGTTTTGTGGCCGATAGTCTAGTTTACTTTTTAAAATTGGTTTGTCAAGTATGTTCTCAATGGAAATAGTTTTGGAAATAACATAACCAAACATTTTTTAATAAATAAAATGTATGCAAAATGACAATTATGATTTAATCCTTAACCAAGCCAGCAACCAGGTTAAAAAATAAAAATAAAAATAAAGAACGTGATATAACCAGTCTGGAATTTGTCAGGCTTCTGTTCTCCTATTATTATGAGACAGTCACCTTAACATCAGAGCGAAATCCGAAATGATGAGCACCATTCTGGTGGGAGTTGTCCCTTGTTTTGAACCCGTAATCGAACTCATGGGACTGAAAGCCTGAGCTGCAGGCAAAAAAAATAATACACAGAGATATGATTCCTTTTGTATTCAATAATAAGCATACTCTGAGACCATGTGTTCTTCATCTGATAACTCTAACCCAGTATTCTACAACTCTGGTTCTGCAGAGTCCCAACTTACCATGTTTCATAGTGCCTGAAAATCCTGTTCATCGTAAACCGATAATTGGTGCAGTTATATAAATGAGCGCCAGAAGACTGTCTCTCTCTCTGGTACCAGAGCTGAGGACACCTGCTGTAGCCTGTTTGCCAGTACTTTACTGGAAGGCAAAACCTTCTATGCATAAGAGTCATTGAAAACTGGGGAAATGCTGGGTCATTAAACAGCATGTCACCACAAGTGTGCAGAACTGACAATGGCCTAGTTGAAGAGACCAAATAAGTGTGATAGATTTTCTAGGCATCAGAACTACATAGTGCTTATTCAGTCAAACATAACACAAAGCATGGGGACCATTAATCATTACGATATTATATATTTTTCATAGTTAAATACATGTATATGTATGTGTGTATTGTATAAAAAACTTTCTGTTCATATTAAAAACCTTGGATTCACCAATTGATGTTGAAGATTATCATAATAATCATTATAATAATAACTGATTGCACTTTCAAGGCTCTACTATCACACCTTAATAATATTCCAATATCCTCCTGGATAATGGAATTGAACATCCCACATTTGAATGAACCAAACCCTCCGTTTCACAAAGAGCTCTCTTGGGCAAATACAAGCTTTTCTCTTTGAAGTCCAACAGCATTAAGATACTTAAAAAAGTGAAGCAGTTTTTACTTTATAATCAAGTCTCCTTCATGCATGAAAAATAAAACCTCTTAAAACCGTGCTTATCTATATACAGTACTACCTTTTTACAGGATTCGCTGTAAAGCTTTTACATTCAAGCTAACTCATATACATATTGTCAATGCAGTCCATTCACAGAATTGTAATGTGTGTATATGAAGAAAAGTAACTGCACAAAATTGCAAAAATAATAGGAAACATCTGAAATGACACCTATCAATGCCATAGGACCTTCTTTGTTAATGGAATGAGGAGTAGCTTTTAGTTGAGAATGGGTTTTACAGGACTGGATCTTAAATATACGTTTAAGTGAATTAATTATCTTGTTCTCCTGCTAATATTCATTAGTATTAATATTGGTTAGGCCTCTGGACTCCTGAGCTGAGGGTCATGAGTTAAGTCTCAGGTGGGGGGACACTGCTGTTGTACCCTTGAGCTATGTACTTTACCTAGATTGCTTCAGTAAAAGCCCAGCTCTATAAATGGGTAATTGTATGTAAAAAATAATGTGATATAGTGTAACAATTGTACATCACCCTGGATGAGGGCTTCTGCTGAGAAATATAATAATAATCATCACTTTAATTCAGTGATTATTATTATTATTATATTTATAATAATAATAATAATAATAATAATAATAATAATAATAATAATAATAATAATAATGATTATTATTATTATTAATGATTATTAATGATTATTATTGTTATATTATATATTGCAAGTCTACCAAACCCCTTGCATCGCTCAACCAACTGCATCCTTGCCTTATAGGGATTCGCAGTCCTAGTTGGCTAAAACACAACCCAGATTGGATTATAGGGCTAGAGAGTGTAGGCTCTAAGTGGGTTAACCACTTGGCAACTCCCAAATATATATTGATTTCTAGTCTAAAGAGCATGGAGAATTTTTGACTTGGCCATTTGGGGTGGTTTACTCAATGGTGCCAGTTTGACATTGTGTGCTTGAACTATACCTCTCAGTTTCCATTGCCCAGGGCAACATGAGTTTCCCCTCACTGGACCAGAAATACCGATGCTATGGGTGCATCGCAGTACACATGAGGTTTAGCAAACTGAGCCTATGGGATACACTTTCAAAGTTTTTAATGACATGTTGACATGAATTGTTAAGGGCATGTGTTCTAAAACTTTGGCATGCAGATTTGTTTTGAATTGTTTAATAGTTTGGTTCACTAGTGAGGTCACTCCTTGAGTGGTGTTGACAATAAAGCAGGGTTCTTGACCACCTGTTATTGCCTTATTTACAACCAGGGCCTAGGTTGGACTTTCTATTGTGCCATAGCTACAAATGACTTAAAACCTGCCACATCTTGAACATGAACTAAAAAAAAAAAAATGTATTAACTACCAGTTTGTTGTTTTATTCCCGTTGACAAGAAATAGAGCTGTGAATCATGGGAGGTAGAAAACTGTTTGTCTGGCCTGAATGGGGGTGGAAAGCTTGTGGGAATACAAACACTAATATGTTTTTATTTTATTTTTATTTTCCTCAGTTTTTTAGATTCCAGGGAAAAAAAGCCCCCCAAGGCAGATGTGTAATAGGATTATGAAACATACACGTTGAACATTATATAGGAGTGGGTGAAAATTCTAGAGACCAAAATGGCAAAATATACTACAGTGAAATCAAATCTAGTTTAGGCTCTTTTCCGTCTACCTGAATAAATGTTACTAATATCAATTTGCAGGTTTTAAAAGGATGGTACTGTACTTTAGTTGTATTGCCATTATCCACTTTGCTCTTTCTTGCTCTTAAAGGAAAAGACCACTTTTGTTCTGAATCGGTTATTATCACCATTTGAATTGAATTTTAAACTATTCACACCTACATTTAAAGATTAATGCACATACAAACTACAGGATTTCATTGGCAAAATAATTTCCAATTGGAAACATATAAATTATTATTGTGACATTGTGATGTCATTGGAGACCCATTATCTGTGTTGTCAATCTGACAACATTAAATCCTGGCATTTAAACACAAATTTGGTTAAGATTACACTGAATGACAGAACTTGACATTATCATATGATAATAACAGCAACCTGTAAGAAAATTTGCTGCTATCTTTCTTGAAAATATCTTATTCAAAATACTGATAGAAATTAGCTGCACTGTTTGCATCTCTACACAGACAGCACTCACACACAAATTAAAACTGTTGTTTAATTAAATGGAGTTCTAATAATGTCACATCAGTTCAGAGTATGCAGGATTTTAGATATAAATCCCGAATGGCTCCAGTTAAAAGTGTAATGCCGCTTTTATTTTTCATTCCCTTTTCTCCCCTGAAGAAAGTTTGTGTGTGAATAGGGTCATACCGCTGTGTATCCATCCAATGGCATTAACATGAGGCGTTGTTGGAGATTAAAAATATTGCTAACTTCACATTTGCCTGGGGAAGACAAATTGTGTAGCGCTGTTCAACAGAACGTTTCAATTTAATTACTAATGTGGGCGTGCGTGATTCTGATGTTTTTTTTCTCTCTAAGGTTAGAATGCAAATAATTAGTTGTTACTAAAGTAGATTCAAAAGTTGTAATTCACAAGCTCTTCATAGCTTGAAGGGAACAAACTGCTTATTTTTCTTTCTTTTTTGTTTTGTTTTTGTCCTGTTTCTGAATGTGCCAATAGGGAGTAGCTGTAGAAGCATAGGTATACAGACAATAGAGGTCAAATAAAAGCCATTCCTGTTTTATGACCTGTTTTTTTTTTTTTTTTGTAATGTGTGCATATCTAGTATCTATCTACTTATGCACCAATATACATTTTATTTGAGATCCCAAATTAATGTCCCAATCAGCTATATAAAAAAATATTTCAGAAAAGTTAATTACTTGACACCTTCTGACTGAGATATCTACACAACAATTCATAAACTCTTGCTAACACTTAAGTTTAATTTTCCATAATTCAAATCCTAATTTCATTAAGATACTTTGTGCTGCTGCTCATAAAGCTAACAGGTGACCTGGAGTGTCTGTTCCTAAACACCTGGGTCGCTCCACCCCCACCCCCCCACTGAGTTCAACCCATCACCCTGGTCTCTACGAAGCGTATGAGACCATTCTCATCTCCATGAAACCAGGCTGAAACACGGAAAAGGGATAATCTGGCTTGTGAACGTTAATAACAGTCTAACTGCCACCTGACAGAAGCTTATAAGGAGTGACAGGAACTTAAAAACATGTTATATTCTAGGCTTAGGTGTTTTGGGTTGTTTTTCTTAGGTTCATGACACAATTTTTTAGTTTTTATAGTGGTGTGTGTGTGTGTGTGTGTGTATGAGTCTGATACAGTGACATCACTCCTCTGGGTTCTTAAAGGTAGCCTATACAGATCCCCCATGCTCTCTTGGTTAAGTGTAGCGTATTGGGGCTGTGTGGATCAGAAACTTGGAACTGTTCCTGTGAAGGTGGTTCAAACACATACACTATGTACAGTTAGGTCCATAAATATTTGGACAGTGACACAGTTGTCATCATTTTGGCTCTGTACACCACAACAATGGATTTGAAAGGAAACAATCAAGATGTGCTTTACGTGTAGACTTCCATCTTTAATATGAGGGAAGTTACATCCAAATTGGGTGAACGGTGTAGGAATTACACCCATTTTTATATGTGGTCCTCCCAATTGTAGGGGCTCAAAAGTATTTGGACAAACTAACATATTCATGAATTAAATTGTGAGTTTCAATACTTGGTTGCAAATCCTTTGCAGTCAATGACTGCCTGAAGTCTGGAACCCATAGACATCACCAGATGCTGGGTTTCTTCCCTGGTGATGCTCTGCCAGGCCTGGACTGCAGCTGTCTTTAGTTCCTGCTTGTTATGCATGCTCAATTCAATTCAGGTCAAGTGATTGACTTGGCAATTGCAGAACGTTCCACTTCTTCACCTTAAAAAAGTATTGAGTTGCTTCGGGTCATTGTCCATCTGTACTGTGAAGCGCCGTCCAATGAGTTTTGAAGCATTTGGCTGAATCTGAGCAGATAATATAGCCCTAAACACTTCAGAATTCATCCTGATGATGTCAGCAGTCACATCATCAATAAATACAAGGGAACCAGTTTCCTTGGCAGCCATGCATGCCCATGCCATAAGATGCTTGACAGATGAGGTGGTATGCTTCATGAGCAGTCACTTCCCTCCTCCATACTCTTCTCTTCCCATCATTCTGGTACAAGTTGTTCTTTGTCTCATCTGTCCATAGGTTGTTGTTCCAGAACTGTACAGGGTTCTTTAGATGTTTTTTGGCAAACTCTAATCTGGTCTTCCTGTTTTTGGGGCTTATCAATGGTTTACATCTTGTGATAAACCCTCTGTATTTACTCTGGTGAAATCTACTCTTGATTGTTGACTTTGACACAGATACGCCTACCTTCTGGAGGGTGTTCTTGATCTGGCCAACTGTTGTGATAGGGTTTTTCTTCTCAAGGGAAATAATTCTTCTGTCATCCACCACAGTTGTTTTCCGTGGTCTTCCGGGCCTTGTGGTGTTCTTGAGCTCACCAGTGCGTTCTTTCTTTAAGAATGTACCAAATAGCTGATTTGGCCACACCTAATTATTTTTTTTCTATCTCTCTGATTGGTTTGTTTTGATTTCTAAGGCAAAACTGAAGGCAAAACGCCCCAAGAACAAGCAGGAACTAAAGACAGCTGCAGTGCAGGCCTGGCAGAGCATCACCAGGGAAGAAACCCAGCATCTGGTGATGTCTATGGATTCCAGACATAATACATTTTACAAACGAGAGGAGGCCATTTGACCCATCGTGCTCATTTGGGACTTTGTTCCACATTGTGACAACTCTCTGTGTGAAAAAGTGTCTCCTGTTTTCTGTCTTGAATGCCTTGAAGCCCAATTTCCATAGTCTCCTCTGTTCCTGGGTGAAAAGTTTCAGTTCCTCAGTCTCTCAGTAGGACATTCCCTTCAGACCTGGAATAAGTCTGGTTGCTCTCCTCTGAACTGCCTCTAGAGCAGCGATATATTTCTTGAAGTGTGGAGCCCAGAACTGCACACAGTATCCAGATGAGCTCTAACTAGTGCATTGTACAGTCTGAACATCACTGCCCTTGTTTTAAATTCTACACTTATTTATTTCATGATTAGCACATCTTTTGTTTCCTTTCAAATCCATTTTCGTGGTGTACAGAACCAAAATTATGACAACTGTGTCACTGTCCAAATATTTATGGACCTAATTGTAGGTCTTAAATAAGCAACCATCCACATGCTCAGACACACTTGCAGGCGTTACATAACCAATTCAGCCATGTGAATTATAATCTATATGTGTGTAAAACTCAAATACCTGTGTGTTGATTGACAAGTGACTGTAGTGACCTGGATATGAGACGTTTTGTTCCTTCTCGACAGTTACATAAGAGTAAGAAGACTTGCTGTACACTCTCTGAGATGATCAAAAGGCATCATTATACAATCAGGGGAGAAGCAGTAAAAAGTTAAGTTTAGAAAAATTAATCTTTAGTCAGTTATTTATTTTTTGTAAAAAAAAAAAAGAAACACCTTTGAGACACTGAGGCTGTAGCATTTTTTTTTAATGGGCTGCTTTTTCAAATGTTAGCTGTTCTGATGATCTTTCTGTAACCCCTCTGTTTAAAATAACAGCTTCAGCAGCACCAGTCAACTGCTTTTAACAGGTCGCTATGGCAACGCAATGCTGGGAAATGAAGTCTTAATTTCTCCATGTAGAAATGGTCTTTGTTGTCATGTTAACAATGTGATTTTCTGGGCATGTCGTTTATTTTGTATTTCTTTTTTTTCTCTTCTCCTGAGGCCCTTTCATTTCAGAGTCAGGGAAAGGATCTTAACTCATTCCAGCTTGATACGATTAAGGTTTAGGTTATTGACTGGAGTCGGATGTCTGCTTTCGGTACCTCCAGATCACATCCGACAAATTCAAATTTTTTATCCATTGCTTTGTGACATTTGCTCTTCAGTTTTGACTTTGCTAAGCACAGGTTAGTGCTGTTGTAGCCTATGATCAGACCACAGATTTGAACCCACATCTTTGTCACTTCAGTCCAAGTAATCGATAGGGTGATTGGTAGGTTACACTTAATTTTCCTCGTTAAAATTCACTTTACTACTATCATCACCACAAACTAACCAGCTCATTAAAAGTTTTCAATTTTCAAAGATTAATTCATTTCTTGATGGGAGAACAGTAGCACACTGAGCATTGTGCCACCGTAATTTGCTTCCCCATTTCCACACAATGGGCTGAGAAGCTGCATGGAATTGATTACTGCTCTCACTTTGTCATTCACTCATTTGAAATCACTCTGTGAGGCGAAGCAAGTGTACTTCGCAGTATTTTTTTAAATGCAAGCCGAGAATGCCTGGGCACCATGTGTAAATTAAAAGGATGTGCTTTTAAGATTAAAAACAGGGTTTTGGGAGACTGAAATATGTTAGCCAGCCATGTCATTGAACCAGACACCTCAGGATCCTTTAAGCTTGATGAAATCCTTGAATCAGTTTGTTTTTTGCATACAACCAAATGAGCAAGATGTGCCAATGAGCTTCCTCTCATTTGAAACCTGTAATGTTCTTACGTTCTTATTACACCAATCAGATGATTTTATGCCATCAGACCTGTTAAGAACTTGAACCGAACACGAAGAGCCACAGGGACTTGCTGATGTGCGATGAACTGAGCACCGCCAAGCTGCCCACCCCAAAGGCACACAGCCCAAACAAGCTACAAACTGACCTGGTCAAAAGGGCTATTCCTGGGCGTGTTTTTTCTTCTTTTTGGGAATCCAGGGGAGTGACATCATTAAAAAGACAAAGAAAAAGTGGCATGATAATCTTGTGTGTGTACTCTAAATGCACTGTTTTAATCTTGTTTTTTTTCACTAACGTAATCAGTCTACTTGAAGTGTAACCTTCAAATATCAATAGCTTTGTAACTAAATCAACTTGTTAATAATATTGGCTGTAATTGGTAAAATTACCTATTCACACAATCTGAAACCAGCTCAATTTGCTTCATTGTCGTGATTATGAATGCTAACCAATTCTCCAAGCACAGATGAAACACATCAGTGGAGTATTTTCAGTGGAATGCATTAATGAAAAAAATGAAATGGTTAGAAAAAGGATAAAAACATAGCTTAATGTGCCTAAATGTGTGTGTGTGTTGGAAGACATAGGCAATATAACAAAAACATATTTGAACTTATTTGTTTCAGATATCCATGCCAGTTTATGAAATTCCCATAGAGAAATGATCAAATCCTAATCCAGAGGAATTTATTTACTTCTAGAAGCAGCTCATTTTTAATGCTGCTACTTTAGCTCTTAATCTCTCCTCAGTGGGTATTAAGAGATCTAACAGCTTTAGTGGATCAGAAAGAATATTTCTCAGGAAATGTTCCTGTCAAAAGGGTTAAAGCATTCCTGAGGTTTATTCCAGCAGCTGTATGTGAAGATAAGCTAGGGTTAATTTTTTCACTTCACTGTTGCACATGTCAACCATAATCGCAGGTTTTGAAGATCACTAAGAAGACTCACCAGGTTTCAACTGGGTGGGGTACCTATATATTTATATTAATGCTTGGCATCTTGGGTGTTAAACACTTCCATGGCAGAGTGTACCACTCAGTCCAATGTGAATCCAATGTGGGCATTTTCATTGAATCTGAAAATAAATGGGAAAAGTCTGTGTAAACGGTGTATGGCTATATGTGAAACTTAACCCTTTAACTAAGAATGCTGTTGTTTAGGTTTGAACATTATTAATACGATAAAGTCAGAGGTAACGTAAAACAAATGTCTTTATATTACAAAATTAAAGTCCAAAATGTAATAATAATATCTTGATTACTGTTATAATTATTATTTTTATAATAATAATAATAATTATTATTATTAAATGCAATACACATACATGGTAGCGGTTTAGTAAAACAAAATGTAGAAAATAGAATAAATGCAAGAAAAAATATACAGTGCATGACAACCACAGCAAGTTATATTTCCACTGACAAGTGAGCATGTACAGAAATAAGAATGAAAGGAATGGGTTTTGGAATCCAATCTTGCATACTTGGAAAGTAACGCAATGCTGGTTATAGCATCCTATATAGGCAGCGTCGAGATGAAAGAGGCAGGTGTGTTGTTTTTACACTACACAGTGTCGTGTATCCTTGCACTGTTGCACATATGGTCTGCCTATGAAGTCGGGTTTCTCAGTGTTATTGAGAGGGAGAGCAGGTGGCAATGGGAAGCATGAGGCACCGGGGTTGTGACCTGGAACTGGAGACGTTTCCTTTAGCCAGGCGAAGAAAAGCACCGTGGCTGGCAGGTGATTTGGAAAGAGGCGGCCTATTGCCTAAAACAGCAGGCTGGCCGTGGAAACACTGCACGCTTTCACTGTGTTGTGTGTTTGTTTTTCTGCTTGTCTGATGGTCTAAAAGCTACTGCTGAGAAGGTAGATTGGTCATAAATCAAAGAAATAAAACACAATGTTCATGCAAAAAGTTGTTTATTTTTGCTTTCACTTTAACCAAATTTTTGCTTAAATTAAAGTGCTAATTAAATAAGAGCACAAAATACATATCTGAAATGTATGCGATGGCCATATCATTTACATTTGTGTGGTACTGTGCTTAGTCTTTATATCCACATACACCAGTATCAAATAGCATGTTATGTATTTTTGACTCAACCACCTTCTGTGTCTGTCCCTTAATAAGGTGGCCTTTCACGTGTTCTGGAGATGAAAGGGTTATACGGTGGTTTAAGATGAACGGTGTAAAAGGAACAATAAATGCTATGAGTTGAAATTGCTACTAATTTGTAAATGACAAAGACTAATGGTTATGTGTTTGGCTAAACTTGGGGTTATTTGGGATCACATAGAGGCCATTTATCTCCCCTGATGTTTATTCCTTTAATGAATCCTTTCATCTTCTCAGGTATTTACTCATGTCACTGTATATGCATTTGACATACACACACAGACACACATTTAAAGACATTCTTTGCCCTCCTGCCTAATCTGTGTAATATCAGGAATATATAATATAATAAAAGGTGAAACCACTTCCTAATATTATATACAAATTCTGAAATGTAACAAAGTACACTATATTTATCTGAAACAAATCCACATTGTAAAATAACTATTACACATTTACTCAAGTATTAGTATTTAGTATTTACTCAAGTCAATACTACTGTTTCTTCATTTCACATTTGAACTGCAACAAACAAATCTAGATGTGGAACAACTTCATATACACAATATATTGTAAACCACCTACAGTGTGAGAAGGGGCTTGACTCCTGTGTTTTCTAAACCTTAATACAATTGAAGTGATACTTATGTACATTTGTAATTGATGTAATGTGGAGTGTATTAGTCCATTTCAGGTTTCAGCATAGACAGGGTTTATAACAAATTGTATTGATGAAAAAGATTTATAATAAGGGAAACAAAGTTAACATGTGAAACCTGGCTTTATTTCAGACATACTGTAGCTGAAAGGGACCAAAAGTATATGCCATGAGAATCTGATCTGTTTCCTTGCTATTGTATGCATCTGTTTCCTCTCTAAGCATCTTTCAGTGTATCACCATCTGTAAAGCAATGCAGCATTAGCATTTAGACTTATTATAAACAGATTCAAGTGGCGGGCATCATGGTACACATGTGCAATTAAAAGATGTACTGAATAAAAAGAGGTCTAGTCCTAATAGTAAGCAGATTACAGCGGAGATTTCAGACTTCTAGAATTATTCTTGTCCTTTCAAAGAGGTGTGCAAGCCCTCTTTGATGTTGTAAAGTAGCAGGTTATATAATGCGATTGTGGCTTCTTACTTGTTGCTTCTGCCTGTCTGCTGTGGGGTGTGAGATTAGAGTTCATCCACACAATCACACACACATACACACACACACATACACATACATATTTATAATAATATATGATTGTGTATATATTCTGCCACTTTTCCTCTTCAATGTTGTGTTTCACCTATTAAAAACAACACCAGATCGTCAGAAAATGGACCCTGATTTGGATTCCTTGTCAGAGGGTTGTTTGTTTTACCCCTTCATCCGTACATCAGCATCTTCTAGATTGAGGGTAGTGAGCTGCACATCCACACAGCAGCTTTTAACCACAGGTGTTAATTGAGATGTGGTGAAGGTAGTGAAAGTGCTAAAGTGCTGTGTGGCCTGGTGGAAGAATGCTTCACAGTTGGGATAGAGGTGAGGATTCATGGATCATCCTGGCCTGCTTGGAGTCTGCTCTCAGTTAAAATAATAGAGCCAATGATGCTCTACACAATAGTGATTCAAAATGAATATGATATTTAGCCCCTGATTGCAGGCATCTCTACTTCCTGATGACTGAACCCTGCTCTTGTCACCAGGTTAAATCCAAACCAGTTGGAAATGACTTAATCTTCCATGGGCAGCCTTGATATAATTGGTGACATGATTTCACTCATGTAATTGGTGGCATGTGTGTGTATATGTGTTTTAATGTCTATATATATATATATATTCTCTAGCAACCATTGTCAAATTACTCCCAAAGTCTCCCAACCGGGGGGGGGAGGGGTGGTTGGCCATGATTCCACTACACTGGCCATATGGGGATTCATCTCTGGATCTCTCTGTGTGTAATGAGCATTGTTCAATGCAATTGAACCACCCATCCCCCATTGTAATATGAACACACACATGCACATACAGTACATTAATAGACGTTAATGGATTATATTTATCAATTAACTAAGTGCAAAGCGAGTGAACAAAAGAAAAATCTAAATCAAATCCATATTTGGTGTGATCACCCTTTGCCTTCAAAACAGCATCAATTCTTCTAGGTAAACTTGCACAAAGTCAGGGATTTTGAAACTTCGCAATCGCAACTGGCAGAAAACAGTGGGACCCTGGTCCACCCATTCACTGTCTGGAGAAGACTGGTCAGAAGTGGCCTTCATGGAAGACTTGCGGCTAAAAAGCCATACCTCTGACGTGGCAACAAGGCCAAACGACTCAACTATGCATGAAAACACAGGAACTGGGGTGCAGAAGAATGGCAGCAGGTGCTCTGGACTGATGAGTGTGAAAAAATGTGAAATACACTGCTCAAAAAAATTAAGGGAACACGTAATCATCGCAGTATAACACCGAGTCAATTAAACTTCAGGGATATCAATCTATCCGGTTAGGAAGCCTATGCGATTGTGAATCAATTACACCTGTTTTGGTGCAAATGAAAGTGACAACAGGTGCACTGGAGAGGCAACAGCAAGACAACCCCCAAAAAGGGAATGGTTTTGCAGGTGGTGGCCACAGACAATTCCTCTCTCCTTATCCTTCCTGACTGATTCTTCTAGTTTTGCATTTTGCTAATGTCCTTATCACTACTGGTAGCATGAGGCGGTACCTGCAGCCCATTCAGGTTGCACAGGTAGTCCAGCTCCTCCAGGATGGCACATCCATACGTGCTGTCGAAAGAAGGTTTGCTGTGTCTCCCACATCTTGGCCTAAATCCAAGGAAGAACTGTGGTTAGTTCTCCAAGATGTTTGGGCCAACCTACCTGCCGAGTTCCTTCAAAATCTGTGTGCAAGTGTACCTAGAAGAATTGATGCTGTTTTGAAGGCAAAGGGAGGTCACACCAAATATGGATTTTATGTAGATTTTTCTTCTGTTCACACACTTTGCATTTAGTTAATTGATAAATATAATCTATTAACATCTATTTTTGAAAGCATTCTTACTTTACAGCATTTTTTCACACCTGCCTAAAACATTTGCACAGTACTGTATATATAATAAACATATAGACTACTTAAAAGATTTCTGAAAACTGATCCTTCTAAGCCTGCAGCTCTGACGATCCATAGGTTCTATGTCTTGTATTGATGCTTGGGTCAAAAGTGAGATATTTACCAGCACATTTGTCAGTTTTTTTTAAAGGAATTCAAAGGGCAAGAAAAAAGGAAGATGAAAAGGAGTAAATCAATAATTTAAACCTTCACAAAATTGAGCAATAGAATGAAGATATTTGACCAAGGGAGCCGGAATTGCTCTCTTTGTGACCCTCTGTCCTTGGGCTTACTGTATAGGCCAGGCGCTGAGGGACAAATAACAAAGTCTAGGGAGCAGTGAGGGATGTCCATTGTATCAAAGTGCTAGAATGAGTATATAATACAAGACTAAGTAAGCAGTAAGAGGAAGCATGGAAGATATTATTAGATTTGTGATTTATAGTCCTCCATCACCCTGACCCACTTAAGGTGATTGATGCTGTGCTGTTGTGAGTGGTAATAATCTTTCCCGCTAAACCCCTGGGTTGTGGCAGCTCCAAGACAAAAGGATAAGAACAGAGGGACTGCGCAATGCCTGGCTGCTGTAACACGTTCACTTTAAATGTGTCACCCATTACTTGGATTTCCGGGTCTGTTTTGATTGAATCAAACAGAGGCACAGTTGGCACTAGATTGTCACTTGCAGTGTTTTAGTCATGGGCGGGCTAGGGCCAGAGATTTTCCAGATGTATTTATTTGGCAATGCATTTCGCCACAAGGCAGTAGTTGTTACGTGACACACAGATTTTTTCAAATAGATTTACTCCAAAGGACGAGACATTATCATTACCACACTGAGCAGGGAGATTGTCCCACAGAGTAGGTAGCTACTCCAGACAGTTAGCCATATATATACTAACAAATGAATGCACATGAAACCAGGCAGGATTGTAATCCTTTTTGTCTGCAGAAATTCCTAATTTGCTTTATTGAACAAATGTGTCGCAGTTACATGTTGCAATGACTTTGGTCTTGGTCCTGTTAGAACAACACCTCTATAGTTAAGACTAAGAGCTGGAGAATGAAATCTCCTCTGTAGTAAAATTCATTAGGGCTCGGTGACGCAATTGTCAGTATTAACCCAGGCGATCGTTGACATAGGAGATCGGTCCCTAAAGGGTTTTCTGGGTCCTTACAGACACTCTTTGCTGCTGGTAATAAAAACAGCAACCAGACAAAATTCTTACTCTACACTAACTGGATAATTTGAAGGATTGGGGACTGGTAGGAGAAAACTGCCTTACTGCAGTTTACATTAGCCAACTAGAACTTGTGATCCAGGAATATCTTAGATCTATTCATGACTGACCTTTATGGTTTGTTCTGCAGTTTCTGACTTTGTTTAATGATTAAGCTTCTTTTCACAGTGTTCTCTCTGATTAATGTTTGATGAGCCCTGAAGCTTAAGATATCTAAATTATTGATACAGACACATGTATATTGTGCACACTGTGGGGTTTTCTTGTTTGTTTACAAAGCAACTTATAACTCAGTACCAAGGCCAGTGGGGAAGGGGACCAGGTGGCCAGGTCTCCAGCAATACATGAGACAATTAGTGTATTTGAATTAGATCAACATAAATGTTTTCCAGAAATGGAATTTGATAGTTGATTTTCTGAGAAGAAAACTTGTCCGGGATTGAATGATGATTTCATTCAAGTTCTGATGGGTTTCCAAACAGATTTACGTGGATCAGAAATTGTAGGACATGGCCCAGACACAGTAGTTGTGGAATGTGGAATTCTTATGCTTATGTTAATGCACCTTATTTTATCCTACTACCAGAATACATTAGAATTTCCAATTTGAAAGAAAATCAAAGGAATTTTCACTCAAGACAAAAGGGTTTATTTAGAAAAAATGCCTCTCAGACTGAGGAGGCTATTGTTGCTGTAAAACAGGATCACCCTAATTTCCATTAGATACTCTATTAGGAATTTTAACTTTGAAATTTTAACTTAACCAATTTATTATTGTTATCTATTGTTGCTGTAAACCAGGATCACCCTAAATTCCTTGCTGCTTGACTGCTCAATAGCAGCTGTGAAACACCTTATTGTGCAAAGGGAACACTGTGTACAGTGCTTTAATAATACAAAGCACAGGACAATGTGATACAGTAAGTTACACGGTGAAGCATAATTAAGGACAAGGCATTGCAAGGCCAACAAAAGAGGTGAAGAATTTTAGAACAATAAGTGTGAATAGGGAGCATGTAGTAGAAGTAAGCAGGTAATACAATATTCTTATGATCAGATCTCCAGTAGCGGGTAGTATGATGTTAATGCAGTGATAACAGTTTATGGGTTGCACAGCAGAGAGAGGGTTGGTAAACTAAGGAAACAAAACTGTGTAGAAGCAGGAGTGAAAAGTGAAATCACAGATACAGCGAGAATAGGGGATACTTACTTAGAACATAAGAACATAAGAAAGTTTACAGACGAGAGGAGGCCATTCAACCCATCGTGCTCATTTGGTGTCCATTAATAACGAAGTGATCCAAGGATCCTATCCAGTCTATTTTTAAATGTTCCCAAATTTTCAGCTTCTACCACATCGCTGTGGAGTTTGTTCCAAATTGTGACGACTCTCGGTGTGAAGAAGGGTCTCCTGTTTTCTCCTTGTATGCCTTGAAGCCCAATTTCCATTTGTGTCCGCGTGTGCGTGTGTCACTGCTGATCTGGAAAAGCTCCTGGAAAAGTGGTTGATGCCTTTCATGATTTTGAAGACTTTAATCAAGTCCCCACGTAGTCTCCTCTGTTCCAGGGTGAAAAGGATCAGTTCCCTCAGTCTCTCAGTAGGACATTCCCTTCAGACCTGGAATAAGTCTGGTTGCTCTAGTCTGAACTGCCTCTAGAGCAGCAATATCCTTCTTGAAGTGTGGAGCCCAGAACTGTCCACAGTATCCAGATGAGCCCTAACTAGTGCATTGTACAGTCTGAACATTACTGCCCTTGTTTTAAATTCTACACTTTTGACAATATACCTTAATACTCTGTTTGCCTTTTTTATTGCTTCCCCACATTGTTTGGATAGGGAGAGTGAGGAGTCCACATAGACTCCCAGGTCTTTCTCATGCGTTACTTCTTCCAGTTCTATTCCTCCCATAGTGTAATTATAGTGGATATTTTTGTTACCTGCATGTAATACCACAATTGAATTTCATCTGCCAGGTGTCGGCCCACAACTGAATATTATCTAAGTCCCTTTGAATAGCCTGTGCTGCAGAGATTGTATCTGCTGAGCCACCTATTTTAGTATCATCTGCAAATCTGACAAGTTTGCTAACTATCCCAGAGTCCAGGTCATTAATATAGATTAGAAAAAGCACAGGCCCTAATACTGATCCCTGTGGAACTCCACTAACAACCTCACTCCAGTTAGAAGCGACTCCTCTAATCGACACCCTCTGTTTCCTACACATCAACCAGTTCATAATCCAACTACTTACATTACCCTGAATGCCTACAACTTCCAATTTGAGGATCAGTCTTTGGTGTGGAACCTTATCAAAAGCTTTTTAAAAATCTAAGTATATCATATCATATGCTTTCACATGATCTGCAGCTGCAGTTGCATGTTCAAAGAACTTTAATAAATTAGTAAGACATGATCTGCCTCGTCTAAACCCATGTTGACTATCACCAAGAATATGTTTTTTGTCTAATCATTTTTTCCAACATTTTACAAGTGATGCAGGTGAGACTGATTGGTCTATAATTTCCTGGCTCAGTTTTGTCCCCTTTCTTGTGGATTGGTATGACATTTGCTGTCTTCCAGTCAGTTGGCACATCCCCTGTTCTAAGTGTCATTTGGAATATTTGAGTTAGCGGCCTATAAATCATTTCCCTCATTTCTTTAAGTACTGTTGGAAATATACCATCTGGCCCAAGTGATTTGTTTGTTTTTAATTCTGCTAGTCCCTTTAGTACCTCCTCCTCATTGATCCAGATCTCTCTGAGGGTTTGACTGGACTGATTGTTAACCTGTGGTATGTTTTTTCTTTTGTAAAAACCTCTGTGAAATACTCCTTGAGAACATTTGCCACATCTTGTTCATTTTCCAAGATACTTCCATTTTTGCCCTTTATCTGTTTCACTTCCTCCTTTATTGAGCTCTTGCTGTTGTAGTATTGAAAAAAACTCTTTGCATTAGTTGTAACTCCAAGAGCTGTTTCTTTCTATTTCCCCTCTTTGCTTTCCTGATCTATTTCATAAGAACTCTTAGCAGTTCAACATATTCTTTGTATTTTGTTTTTTCTCTATCCATTTTGTATGCGCTATACAACATTTTTGTTCATTTTTTTGGCCAATGTCTTTTGGTCCTCAATTTGGTATGTTTTGGTAAAAACAATTCCTGAGCCTCAAGTAGTATATTCTTAAAATATAACCATCCGTTTTCAACTGAATCTGTATCCAGTGTGCTCCAGTCTAACTCTTCTAAGTGCCGCCTCGTACCTTCAAGGTTTGCTTTTCTACAATTGTAGATCATTGTTTTAGACTTGGTCCTTGTTTTTTTAAAGTATGCTTCAAAGATAACCATATTGCGATAACAGTTTGGCATTGGTTCTCTAACTAGTGTCCCTCTGACTCGATCTTGGTGATTTGAAAAGATCAAGTCAATGCATGCACTCTCCCTGGTTGGTTCCCTGACAAATTGAGTTAGAAAGCAGCCATTTACCATATTAACCATTTCTATTTCTGCTTCTGTAGTCCCAGCTGGGCTTTCCCAGTCTGTGTTTGGGAAATTGAAATTTCCAGTCCTGATTACACTGTACAATGCAACATCTTTCTGAATATCTGAGTTGGGTGGTCTGTAACACACTCCTATCACTAATCCTCAGGATCTTTTATTCCAAAGTTTAACCCACAAAGATTCTGTTTCATTACTAGGATCTAATTTGAGTTCTTCTGCCTCAATGTCATTTCTGATATATAATGCAACCCCACCACCTCTTCGATTTTGCCTGTTTCTCCTAAACTGTGTGTATCCTTTCAACTTGTATTTATCCCCATCATTTTTCTGTAAGCCATGTTTCTGTCAATCCTACAACATTATAGTCACACACCAGCACTGTGGCTTCTAGGTCCAACATCTTGTTCCTTATACTCCTGGCATCGAGGCACAGATATTTCAGGACTTTCCTACTAGCAGTTTCCCTTTGTTTTATTTCCTTAGTGGTACATGTCCCATTGTCAGAGCTCCTTGCCCCCCTGGTCCATAGTTTAAAAGATTCTCAATTTGCAATTTGCAAACCTGGGCTAGCAGTGGGAGCAATAGGTGGATTCAGTAACATCTATTTCTGGGCAAGTTTGCTTTGTCTCATCTCTCTAATTTCTGGTGAAGCACAGAGTTGAGTTGAATAAAGGAGGATTAGAATTAGTAGGCATAGAAGAAGTTGCAGTAAAAAGATAGAAGTCCTAACAATATATAAGTAAGCAGGAGCACAGGGAAAGCAAAGTTTAAATGAAAGTACATAAGAGCAAGAGCGCTGAGCAGCCCAGGAGATTGGGTTGCTGTATTACAGGTGCAGTCTGAACACTATGGACAAGAGTATGTTCCATCCACTCATTTCTTAGCTCATTGTGAGCAAATGGGGATGCAAATTATAGGTCTCATTAACCACGTGGCATACTACTGTTCTCCTGTCCATTTCCAACTAATCTTTTCAGATGAATTTTTTTGTTTGCAATGGCAAAAGTGGCTATTTTAGGAAGAACCATTACCAAACAATGTAAGACAAGAAAAATGCAAATTAAAGGTCTCCATTAAAGTGGCATGCTTAGAATTTGTGCAATGCACTGTCAATACTTGGAGTGTCTGTGAGGTGCTGCTTTACAAATGTAAGATGTTTTAACATTATTACATATTATATTTTTTCTGTGTTGTGCCTGCTTCAAGATCTTGGTTTACTGTTTAAATTATTAACCATTGAGTTCTATATGTATGCCCACAGCTTAACAGCCTGTCTGTACACTGTGCCACGGGCTGACAGTTTTTAAGGTTGACAGAGTAGCTTTCAGTTGCCAAGGTAATGGATGCAGCTTCTGCTTTGCACAGGACTACCTCGCTCAGCCAGGTTCCTTAGTGGACCATTGTCACTGTTCGTACGCACTGCTTCTCAACTCCACTGGCATCTGTCAGACATTTTCTTTTCTTTCCCAGTTGACAAGGCTAACCCTAATTCCACATCAAGAATCCCTTGGGTAGGCTCCCATCCTGCCTGGGGTCTGTGGGTTTGATTGCTTGTATTCTTTCCCATTCAGGTTTTTTTTTCTTGTGTTTTTAGAGCTAAGCAGGGACTGATTTAATAATCCATCAAGTCCTCTTTAATACCACTTTATCTGAGTAATTTTCTTTGTTTGAGATAAGATTTGGAGGTTTAGGCTATACACAGTCTTGGGTCCAGAGAGCTTTAATTCCTGTTATCATCTTTGACTGTTTAATTTGAGATCACGTACTATGCACACTGCCTGCTCTTATGCAAGAGTACCCTGGTACATTGACCATAGGATTTTTGCACTGGTTGTATCATAGTTTTACATGTGGTTTCCTAGGATTTTGACAGGCATTAACTGTGATATACTGCACTCTAACATTAATAATAACAATTATTATTGGTAGAGCAGAGTAAACATGCCATATAATTATTTATCCTGGTCCAGTGTAGTAAAGCACAGTGAAGGCATGTTAAAACCTTAGGAAACTCTTGTACAACTATGTTAACACCTATGGTACATTTACCAAGGTAAACTTGCATGAGGGTGATAGTGTCCTCTGTCCTTGCCACTTGCTTCAGTGTTAAAATAAACATTTTCTCAAATGTATTATCCTTTTTCTGAAGAAGTTACTTAACAGCCTACAGTACACTTGGGTAACAGAAATCCATTTTTCTGCATCTAAATCCCAAGCCACTCCATTTAAAACCAGGCTAAGGAATGGCTAAGTTTAGGACTCTGCATGGAAGAACACAGACACTGAAACATGTGTGTGAATGAGTTTCGTTTTCAAAATGCAGGGGTGAATGAATGGCAACTCACAATCCACAAATGCTTACAATGTAAAATGCATAAAATATCACTATAATCACATTGTGTTAACATATAGTCAATACTGCAAGGATTCTGAGAATCCTTGTTGGTAACTTCTACATGATGCACCCCCTGCAGCTGTATCATATTCTGACATCAATTTCTTCTGTTTTTCTATTTATTATTGATTTTATAACTGGTATTTTGGAATTGTGGTTAAGGAGTCTTATTCAGCCAATGGCACTCAGAACTGCACTTCACCAATAACCCCCAGCCCACCCCTGGATTATTGGATGGTTAAAACAGGGACAAATGCTAAACCTAAAAACCCTTTAAGAAAATGTGAGGAAATATAAATCAATAATAGAAAACTGATGCTTCATCTACTTTAAGTAAGGAAAAGGTCTGGGGTTAAGGCAGGGCTTTCCAGTCTTTCTTAATACATACTGCATAACAGTGCATGTTCATGTTCATTTTGAAGAACTTAAAACATTTTAACTTTTATTTTATATTTTCAAAAAATAAAACATCATAAACAAAAAAAATACCCCCATTTTTGAAACCCCAATTCTTTATTGTGTGGCCCCAAATGATGACCTTAGGGTTGGAAACCACTGGGTAAAGGACTAGCATGCCAGCTGTTCTCACTGTTAAATCCTACCTTGCCTGTCAATCAT
The DNA here is from genome assembly GCF_036373705.1 of Amia ocellicauda. NCBI lineage: Eukaryota > Metazoa > Chordata > Actinopteri > Amiiformes > Amiidae > Amia > Amia ocellicauda. The sequence goes on along the minus strand of NC_089852.1, from coordinate 20,520,307 downwards.
CATGCACTGAGGTATGAGGGGCCGTTCAATTAAAAAATAACAGAAAAATAAATCATATACCAAAATGGATATATCATATACCAGAAAAAATGTCACTCTGCAAAAAAATATATACCATATATACCAGAAGAAATATGTCACCTTGCACAAAAATATATATACCAAAGTCCCGTGGTGGAGATGTTGGGTTGGACATGCACAGTGTGCCCAGTTGGTTAGAGATGAGAGTGGATCCTTCACAGGGTCACAGGCATTAATCAAGATACCATTCAAGAAGCTTAAATTAAAGTGTACAAGTGTACAAGGGTCACAGGCATTAGAGCCAAATGAGGGAGACATCCATGTGAGCATTTAGAGCAGGAGATGATCATTATCGCTGAGTGTACATATACATTAATATACATATATTATATTACAATTACAACAGGTTTTAAATTATTGGTACTGTAGTTGTTATTTATGATTTTTTAAAGCTCTGTTTTTTTTAAATGTAATTTGGTGGTGAATTGTCGATGTATGACCAATGTGATGCTGTTCAAGTTTATAACAAATGAAGGAAGCATCACATTTGACAAAACATATCGGGTAATAATAATCAAAATCAAGGTAAGCCAATTCGAAAAGTGAAACCAATCTAGTTTCATGACTGTACAGTCCAGCCCTTACATAGTAATTTTGATCAAACTGTCAATTACGTTGCTACAATGTTGTGGCAACATTGTGTGTTAGCTGGGTAGTTACTTCAATCTAGACTAAAGCTGTATATAGAGTACATATACATATAGGTAGGCTATATAAATATGTACACATATATTTTGTTGCTATTTTCTGAATTAATATGTTAATTGGAGAACACATTGATGCACTAGACGTCCTATCATACATCTTTAATAATGACCCTTCTTCTGAAAGCACCAACTTGAAAAAAGCATAGCCTATTAATAATAAAGTACAGCATACAATAAAAAATAGCAAACAATGTATACACTAGCCTCAACTTTAATATAAGCTTCTTGAATGTTATCTTGATTAATGCCTGTGACCCTGTGAAGGATCTACTCTCATCTTTAACCAACTGGGCACACTGTGCATGTCCAACCCAACATCTCCACCACGGGACTTTGGTATATATTTTTTGTGCAACATGACATATTTCTTCTGGTATATATTTTTTTTGCAGAGTGACATATTTTTTCGGCTGTATAATATATCCACTTTGGTATATGATATATCCATTTTGGTATATATATATTTTTTTCTGCTATATAACATATCCACTTTGGTATATGCTTTATTTTTTCTGTTATTTTTTAATTGAACGTCCCCTCATACTATGGATGTCTAAATTTAGCTACCAAATCATTATACTCATATCTAAATGTCTAGTAACTGTGTTGTGCTGTATGTTGAGAAGGGGGTTGATAGTGCTATGATTAGAAAACCTGTTGTGTTTTATCACAGAGACTGACAGTTCGAGTTCCATCTACAAAAGCTTTCTTCCATATAGTCTTGGTTTCTATCTCTCTTGGTATTTAATATTTAGGTGCCAGAAGCAGATGGGATTCCCTCCAAACCTTGTATTGCTTGTCAAATAAAAGACAATGCTATAAAGATGTTTACAATCTCATCAGTAATACAATCAGTACATTTTTTTTTAAGAATTACAAAAGTCCAGTTGCCCCTTCAGTCAGTCATCTCGGTAACGTATAACCAATAACTAAATATCCATGCATCCATTTCCCCGATCTTCATGAATTATTATTATCTTTGTTTCTATTTATGTATTTATTGTGTTGTGATTTGTGTTGTAATTGTCCCTATAAGGACTTTATTGTCAAGAGCCATTTACAAAAATCTCTGGCCTTTTATTTTGAACGGGAGACAGTTTATTTCTAATATATCCTGTTTTGTTTTGTTTTTCAGTACAATGATAGTTTTACTAAACCTCCCACACATTCATACACAATCCCTAGAAATTACTGAGCTAAACAGAACAAGAACCTGTAAAACTATTTTCTCTCTCTCTCTCTCTCTCTCTCTCTCTCTCTCTCTCTCTCTCTGCTAAAGAGTACATTTGGTAACAATTAAATGCAGTCAAATCACAGAACAGTATATGCAACAGTTTAAATGCAGACGACTGAGGAATACAAGTAATGGAAACGTGTGAAATAATGATGAACAATTGTATATATCAAGAACAAGGATCTTAATACCTTTGTAATTTGTATTATGAATGCATGGCAGGCATTGTGTTGCCTATCTGTGTAAATGAATTCTGTAACTTTAGTGTACAATATGCCTATTAAGGTGTACGTCGTTGAATTAAAGATGAAGCCTTTTCAACTTTATACGCTTTTTGTGTAGGTAGCCCACTATATCTGAATATGTTAAAAGTGCGCGTAAAACAAATTTAAAATGTATTATGTTATTGAGGGATGTATTACAAAAAAATCCTCAAGAAACAGCAGGTTTGAATATAAAATCCCAGCCTTTTGGGATTTATGCCACGACCAAAAAAAAAGGTATTTTCAGACCGGCGGTGAAACAATACCCTTTCAAAATCAATTAAAATGTAAAAGGTAGCGAGCAGACAGACACAGAACAGTTTGCAAAATGTACCGGACCCTAATGAGATGTCCCCCCCTGACAAGAAAGGCACCGCGCTCACATGAAACAGGCAGGGCAAGGTAATGTGTGGCTGTGAAGAGAGGTGTGAATACAAAAGTATATATCTGACAGCTTCTACATGCATAAAAAGCAAGATACAAGCTGGAGAGATAGCTTGGATCAGAATGGCACTAATTACACGCTGGGAAAACTGAGGTACTGTTATGTAACGGAGTTTAGATGGTGCTCAGGAGGTGGAAAATGAGTGCGAGAGGTCTAGGATGTATAAAAGAGCCGTCGCTTTTAGAAACATTGAATTAACGTTTGCCAACTTCACTTTTCTAGCCCGGGTGTCTGCGCATGCTCTGGGCGCTAAATGAGTCGGAAATGATATGATATTCAAACCATTGAAAAGCAATGGAGAACAAGCTCCGAAATGCATCCTGAAACTTTTCGTCAATATGCTGCTTTTCTCAAAGGCGCTGACACTACCAAGCATCCCCCTTCACTAACGCGGCTCGCTAATTGCTCCCCAAAGTCAACAGCTGCGATAAACAGTTGCCGAGTAGGATGGTAAAGACGGATTTTCACATTCATTCCCGTTTTGAAGTAACAACGTTTGAAGCTGTAAAACGTTGGAGGGCAGGTTTACAAGGTTGATATTAGCAGAAACAGTTTTTTTCCCCAGTGTTGTTTTTTAAAATGTGTTGTTTTACACCAGGTGTTTAAATGTGCATACATAGTGCTATACGTTTTTACTATTCTTGTAATCTACTTCTTGAATAGCCCATGTTTTAAGTGGAGTGTATATCATGCCTTCATTTTAAATGATTACACAAGTCCTTCTATAAAAGGCTATATTTTCCAAAAAAAGTGATATTTGATCAATATGCTATTAATAAGCCATGCATACACTGTAATCAAATGTTGTCCATATGGCAGTTATATAAGTAGAAACGCTGTGGATTTTGAAGTTGAAGTTGAAGTGGAATTATCACTGTTGTTTTAATCAGAATTAGATGAGCATCAAAAAGTGGAGACAGATCATTCATCTTCCTTTGGCCCTCATGTCAGCGCATTGCATGGCTGTGTACACTCCTTAGAAGAGGTAACTTTCCCTGTCCTTCAGTGTTGCTCTCTCTCTCTCATCACACACAGACAGTAACTTTCTGCTGGGGAATGCCCAGGTGCATCGTGGCTTCCCCATCGTGTACTGCTCCGATGGCTTCTGCGAGCTCACAGGCTTCGTGCGCACCGAGGTCATGCAGAAGAACTGCAGTTGCCGCTTCCTGTACGGGCAGGAGACCAGCGAGCATGTCTCACAGCAGATGGAAAAGGCGCTGGAGGGGCGGCAGGAGTACCAGTCTGAGGTGCGCTTCTACAAGAAGAACGGTGAGACCTAGCACTGATCGACACAACTACCTCAGCCACATCTCCCAACTGTCGCCCTGCAGATGATGGAGAGTCTGGGTGGCCAACTGGGGAAATCGAATTGTACTACAGGATGTTGAACTGTAGGATCAACTACATTATAAATGAATTTCCCCAGTCGACTGCTTTAGCTCCACTCAGTGTCTCACAGCCTTGCTTTGTTTAAAGTGATGAGAGACTCCACAAACATAATGGAGTTGTAGTTGTCCTTTTTCCATAAAGAACTTCCATGTTCATGGTATGAATGGATGTTTTTGCTCTTGTAGTGTACACAAGGCCAGGATATCTGCTCCTACTAATGTGTTAGTCTGCTCTGTTTTGTGCTTGGCATTGTGTCCTATATGTATTATGTATCTGTCAACCCTGCTCCGTTCAGAACAGGCTCTATTTGTTACTTACATTTACTTTGATTTGTTTATTTGTTATTTATCTGGTTAGTGTATATGTTGTTATAAATTATGCATATTCTAATACTGTCTTCAATTGAAATTAGACTTCCTATATTTACCTCAGCTCTTTGTTTTTGTTTATGGGGGGATTTAAATTGTTTCCCTAGTCCATAGAAATAATAATAAAAACAAAATAATAATAATAATAATAAAATGTTGAGGGGCTTCCAAGTGAATTGCTCAGTCACTTGCAAGGATCTGGACAGATACTGTTTGCCAACTATAACCAGCACTGTCCAATGTCCCATGCTAATAAGAGGGATGAGTGCACTGTGCAAGATGCTTTAGCATCTGTGAACAGCTGTTCCTAAAGTGAAAAAACAAAACCAAACACAGAGGTGAAGAAGTGTCATAAAATATGTTCTTCTTTTACAAGATACCATAAGTACATTAAATACTTGTAGTGTTGTACCACTGGGAGTATATTTTCATAGTCTTATAAAGGAATGGTAAATTTAACATGACTGTAAAGTTTTATGTACATGGACCATAGATTATAAACGTGCTATTTCCTCCATAGCAGCAGTGTAGAAATGTCGCAGTTCAGTTCAAACCCGGCTGGAGATGAAACCAAATCTGAATGAATTCACCTAAGAGTCACTCTGATGCATCACCAGAACCCTGTTGCCATTGCCAACGCCTGGATTACTGAATGGCATCTGCTGGACCTGTGTCAGCCCTCCGTTATCAGTAACAGCTGTGTGTCTGTTCTCCAGCTGGCACCAGGGCCCTGCTGTTCACAATCCAAGTACACAAAGTGAAAGGAAGAAGGCCACACTTGGGTGCTTCACGTGTATCTGAGAAGGCTTGAGTTGTATGTATTTGCCTCTCCCAGTCTGGTGCAGCAGGCATGCAGTGTTCAGTCAGGTTGCGTAATGATTCCCTTGTTTAAATTGCCCTCCTAAAGGGGTGACATAACTGATGATTTCTAAATTGGTGTATAACCCCTACCCCCTCCAAAAGAGCAATTGATTAAATATATATATGAACCTTAATCACAATCTCTTTAATGACTTGTGAAAGCCTCCTTTCCAAATAATGCATTACTGTTATGTATAGAGGGGGGAGGTGACAAGTGCCAGATGCATTAATGGTGTTTTACTAGACACATCCTGTCACCATGGCTTTATGCTTGTCTGCGGCACATGTCACTGACCTATGGAGGGCCATATTAAAGTAGAAGCAGTGGTAAAAACCATCTTTATCTGAAGAGCTGTTAATGAACTGGCAGGATTTCAGCTCAAGGGCCTTCATGTAATAAGTTTTATCTACCCACCAAGCTGTACCTCTGGCACAGTCACTGTTGCTCTGGAAAAAAAAAAATGTTAATGAAGCCGTTGCAATGGCAGAATCCCAAAGAACATCATAGTCAGAGTTTTTTTCTTTTTATAATTTTTTCATCTAAAAAAATAAAAGCCTTTTCGGATATGAAGATAAAAAATGATCAGAAACAGAAAAAGTTCCTCAATAAGCTGGGTGCTCAGGGAATCGTGTCCGGGGCTCCCTTTAAAGGAAATGGCCTCACTGAACCGTAAAGAAACGTTAATCTCTGAGAGGTGTTAGCTTTGAACTTTTGCCTGTTCTTTGCAGGGACCCCTTTCTGGTGCTTGCTGGACATTGTGCCCATTAAGAACGAGAAAGGTGAAGTGGTGCTGTTCTTGTTCTCCTTCAAAGACATCACAGAGACACGGGGGAAGACTCACCACAGCGGCAGAAAAGAAGGTAGGGGTGTGTGTGTGGGGGTGGAGGGGAATAGTGGAAGTAAAAGATAATTTCTGACAAGGCACCAGCATTACCTGAGCTCGAGTCAGTCTGCCAGACTAGTCAGATATCTCAAAGGCACTTCACAGTTCGTCTTTCATTCACTTGTTTCAGAAGCTTCTTTCCTCTACACACTGTGGATTATTCGGTCCTGTACCCAGGGATATAAGTAACACCACTGCCTACCGGTTGGAACCACTTCATGATTAATGAGCTGGGGGCTCTTGTGTAAAAGGCCGCTAGAGATTTAATGCCCATTAACTTTATTTTTATTGGATTTTCATTTCACACACAGACCTGAGGACTTCAGGTTCTTTCAATCATATGCATATACACTTTTGCTTTTGTGTTTCTTCTATGCACATTTGAAAAAGATTTTGGCAAGCTGAAATGGATCGCACTGCAGGGAATTGGGAATCTTTTTTATTTTTTTGTACATTCAAAAACAGTTATGTTTATGGTACAGCAAGTCACTAGGGGACCACAATAGACTGCAACCATGGGAACATCTGTTAAGTAACATCTGGCTGAGATTACACTTGTAGACCATTCAGATAATCTCGTGTACTTTAATTCTGTTATGTTTATTCCTAATTTGATTCACTGTAATGTATGCATAATTGTGATTTTGTTACAAATATTACTTTGACTATAGTTCTGGTACCCTACATGTCCACGTCCCATATTCTTTGCTGGGGAAGAGAAAGTGTCCTGTTGCATATAATTTCCCTCTAATTTTGTTCTTTTGCTTTACTTTCCTTCAGAAGAGAAGCGCAGGAACAAAAAGAATAGCAGCTCTCACTTCACAGCGGCCAGGAAGCGGGGCCGCACTGTCCTCTATCACCTGACCAGCCAGTTCTCGAAGAAGAGCAAGAGCGAGGTGAAGCTCAGCAGTGTAAGTAGAGGTTGGCTGGAGCTGGCACTGTACACTGAATCGCACACTATCTGTGGCCAAGAGCCCACTCTCAGTGTGGCTTCACATTTGGAATTAGTACTACTAGCTATGCTTAAAATGCAGTGCTTGGGCTTCCAGTTCTTCCAGTTACACATAAAGTCCCTGTGGTCAACTTTCACATCTGAAACCAAGATCCACCATTCTGTTGTTTAAGGTTACTCCTTGCATTCGGATTCCTGCTTAATTTAAAACAAATACATAAAAAGTGCTCTGATTGTCAGGAAAGTTCATTTTTTTCTGAGCTGATTCCGCCCCCTGAGACGTACTTTCATTAAAATACTTATCTTCCGCCCTTATGGTCTGGTTTCAGCATTTGAGAAACTGAACCAATTCCTTCAGCTCCTTCTGGATCCATATTATAATGTTGCTTAAAACTTTATAGAAAGGTAATGAGATTCCCTCATCCTGTGACCTAACCTACCAAGATGCAAGGCACAGTGTCTCATGTAGTCATGAGCATACCAGCCTGAGATCATTCCCATTTTCCGCAGTGTGTGCCCTCATCCACACGATCAAGATTCAAATTCAGCAGTAGACTTTTAAATTGAGATCCGTGTCTTAACCACCCACCCTAATGGTGAAAAATGCCCCATTCATTACTAAACACATATATAACATGGAAGCCAGCTGTTATTATCAAAATACTGGAGAGAGTATGTGATCTCCCCTTGTTGTATAGTAAATGCAGCACAACTAAGACAACAGGTATTCAATACATACAGTATATGAAGGTGTACACAATACAGTATACACTGATCAGCCATAACATTATGACCACTGACAGGTGAAGTGAATAACACTGATAATCTCGTTATCATGGCACCTGTCAGTGGGTGGGATATATTAAGCAGCAAGTGAACATTTTGTCCTCAAAGTGGATGTGTTAGAAGCAGGAAAAATGGGCAAGGGTAAGGATCTGAGTGACTTTGACAAGGGCCAAATTGTGATGGATAGACGACTGGGTCAGAGCATCTCCAAAACTGCAGCTCTTGTGGGGTGTTCCCAGTCTGCAGTGGTCAGTACCTATCAAAAGTGGTACAAGGAAGGAAAAGCGGTGAACCTGCGACAGGGTTATGGGCGGCCAAGGCTCATTGATGCACGTGGGGAGTGAAGGCTGGCCCGTGTGGTCCGATCCAATAGACGAGCTACTATAGCTCAAATTGCTGAAAAAGTTAATGCTGATTCTGATAGAAAGGTGTCAGAACACACAGTGCATCGCAGTTTGTTGCGTTTGGGGCTGCGTAGACGCAGACCAGTCAGGGTGCCCATGCTGACCCCTGTCTACTGCCGAAAGTGCCTACAATGGGCACGTGAGCATCAGAACTGGAGCACGGAGCAATGGAGGAAGGTAGTCTGGTCTGATGAATCATGAGTTCAAGGTGTTGACTTGGCCTCCAAATTCCCCAGATCTCAATCCAATCGAGCATCTGTGGGATGTGCTGGACAAACAAGTCCGATCCATGGAGGACTCACCTCGCAACTTACAGGACTTAAAGGATCTGCTGCTAACATCTTGGTGCCAGATACCACAGCACACCTTCAGAGGTCTAGTGGAGTCCATGCCTCGACGGGTCAGGGATGTTTTGGGACCTACACAATATTAGGCAGGTGGTCATAATGTTATGGCTGATCGGTGTATATTGTAATGAGACTGGCTTTTCTGGCCCTGGTCGTGGTTCCGCCACACCATGCGGCAATAACGGAGGAGGCGCAGGATGCAATCAAACAGGAACTTTTTTACAAGAACAGGTTTTGGTTGGAGCAACACTCTATTCTGACTGACATTGACTCATTCACACTCAAACTTGACTAAAACTGAAACTGGAACTTCCCCGCAGAAACTGTGATACCCCTATGTATTAGCTTGTACCCCGTGACTGGCTCCCCCAAACACGGCGTCCCCCGTGTTCCTGTTCAGGGCCACCCCTGACCCCCAGAAGTAACTAAACATTACACAGTTACTCCAGCATAACATGCACAGAACCCATGAACACATACCCCACATGACCCCTCCCCCAGTCCCAGATGACTACAATATATATGAGGTCTAAATCATGGCAGTTTTTGACAAGGAGAGGGCCAGAGGGCAAAACATTGCCATTACACCAGAAATAGGAGGTGGACATTTTTTGGCACAATTTCTGGAAGTCAAGTGTTATTGTAGTATTTTTTTTACAGCAGCTAGGTTAATTGTATTTACTATTGCTTAAAACTCAAGGTAGAAATCTGGCACACAGACAAACAGTAAAGTGGTCCATAATGTAAATAATATATATACTTATATATACACTCACCTAAAGGATTATTAGGAACACCATACTAATACTGTGTTTGACCCCCTTTCGCCTTCAGAACTGCCTTAATTCTACGTGGCATTGATTCAACAAGGTGCTGAAAGCATTCTTTAGAAATGTTGGCCCATATTGATAGGATAGCATCTTGCAGTTGATGGAGATTTGTGGGATGCACATCCAGGGCACGAAGCTCCCGTTCCACCACATCCCAAAGATGCTCTATTGGGTTGAGATCTGGTGACTGTGGGGGCCAGTTTAGTACAGTGAACTCATTGTCATGTTCAAGAAACCAATTTGAAATGATTCGACCTTTGTGACATGGTGCATTATCCTGCTGGAAGTAGCCATCAGAGGATGGGTACATGGTGGTCATAAAGGGATGGACATGGTCAGAAACAATGCTCAGGTAGGCCGTGGCATTTAAACGATGCCCAATTGGCACTAAGGGGCCTAAAGTGTACATCCCCCATCCCCCCATTACACCACCACCACCAGCCTGCACAGTGGTAACAAGGCATGATGGATCCATGTTCTCATTCTGTTTACGCCAAATTCTGACTCTACCATCTGAATGTCTAAACAGAAATCGAGACTCATCAGACCAGGCAACATTTTTCCAGTCTTCAACTGTCCAATTTTGGTGAGCTTGTGCAAATTGTAGCCTCTTTTTCCTATTTGTAGTGGAGATGAGTGGTACCCGGTGGGGTCTTCTGCTGTTGTAGCCCATCCGCCTCAAGGTTGTACGTGTTGTGGCTTCACAAATGCTTTGCTGCATACCTCGGTTGTAACGAGTGGTTATTTCAGTGAAATACTCAGACCGGCCCGTCTGGCACCAACAACCATGCCACGCTCAAAATTGCTTAAATCACCTTTCTTTCCCATTCAGACATTCAGTTTGGATTTCAGGAGATTGTCTTGACCAGGACCACACCCCTAAATGCATTGAAGCAACTGCCATGTGATTGGTTGGTTAGATAATTGCATTAATGAGAAATTGAACAGGTGTTCCTAATAATCCTTTAAGTGAGTGTATAAGGGTGAGATTCAGTTCAACATAGCTGAAAATGTCCCCCATAGGCTGAGATTTTTAAGTTTTTTTCCCCTAGCCACACTTTTGTATATAATTAAAAATGGGAAATGAACTATGAAAATATTGCTTCCAGTTTGGGAGGTGAAATTAAGGAAATTATCAACTCTTTGCCTTGCTATTAAGCAAATACGTCATTACATTTTTATTATTTTCATGTGACTTAATGTGTACAGACTGGAAATCAGCACTAATAAAAATATATTACATTTTGGAATCTGACATTAGACTCTTTAAAGTGTGTAATAATGAGAATTTATTCTAGGCATTGTTGCATGAAAAAGGATCAACACAAGCGTGTTAGATTTCCCCACAGGCACATGTTGAACAGGGTTAAATTAACGGGGAAATAATAATAATTTCAGCTCAAAAGCAGGGGGCTGGGGCAGTATGGAGGATTGTTTAAACATGAGCTTACACTGTGAAGAATCTGTTAGTATCCTCAGGGGGACCATACATACAGTCCCCATACAGAAATATGGGCATGCTTCATTTGAAACACTTTCCTTACCAAATAATTCATCTGTACCTATTTATCTGATGGATTCTCTTTGAGGTTTATTGAACACTGATTAATCCTAGCCAATAGTAATAGAAATGACACAGTAAATGATTTGACATAAGAAAGGGAGTAGCCAATAATAAAATCTTCAGCTGATATCTGCCAGTCTCAATAGAGCTGCAGGCATCTGAAATGAAATGTTGTACCTTGGGCCTTTAACAGTATTCACTAGAGTGAATCAGTGATCACTGTCTGGCAGCTTTTACTTCAGTTTTCAGTGTGTTTGTGCTGATAACAGCCACACAGGCACACATTCACATCCAGACACACACACACACCCACACACACACCCACACATACACACACACACACCAAATCCACAGCTATCTGTGACAAAGTACAGAGCTGATGGGTGTGTCAGATGAGTGCTGTGTTGGGAAGGGAGTGTGTTGCTATGAGGCCTGAGGCAGTTGCTAAGGTTCAGGGCATTGTGTACCGACTGGGGAAACTCATTGTGGAATTAGATTGCATTGCCAATCCAGTGTAGAACTGTTGTGCTGCTGTGCCCTCAGTCCTTGTAGCAGCAGCAGACAAGGTTTTGTTAGCAGAGACTATTGGAGGCCGCACCACCTGACATCGAGATCGTCTTGCACTTTAGACATCATCTCATCAGTACTTTGATCAGGAAAGTAGGTATTTGATATATCATACAAGCCAGGATGATATATATTGGACAGATCTTGGCCATTTCTAAGGATATTCATTACCAATCCTCAAAATCAAAGACAAGCCCTTTCACCTGGTTCCTAAGCAGTAACGTGCACAGTACAGTAAGAGGTCAGGGGCTCGGGCACCCCCAGTTTCCCCCCGGTGCACGTCAGTGTAAGGGTTAATGTGAGGCCTAAAGGCCACAATACACTATGAAATTTCCATGAAATCAGATTTCATTAAATCTGAATACGTGAAATCAGATGAAATTGTGATGCAATCGCGCCCTATTGGCGTTTGGGAGCGAGACTACGTGGTGAAGTTTGGAGTTTTGAAAGTGAAAAGCAAGAAAGAAGATCAAGAGTGTAAATACTTTCTGTATACGCATATTTAGTTATGGCAGCTTCAGTCATGCTGTACATTGTGGAAAAAAGAAGACGGCTTCACTGAAGTCTGTGCAAGTGTACACTCAGTATTTGTTGAAGAAAATAATGAAAGCAATACTAGTTTCAGTATTGTATTTTGCAAAAATATATTTGTCCAACATACTTGCATATTTGTTCAAAACTTGTACTTTAATATTTTTGTGATATCTAACACTAATAGTCTTACATTGTTTCATGTGTGCATGTATTTATGCAAAACGAAAACAAACAAAAAACAACATTGTACACTTTTCTTTGCTAAACTATTTTTGTTACATTGAATCAGGGGTATGCATACATCTGGAAGGCACACTATATGTAACAGTATGGCACAACAATATAAATGACAAAACTATAGTATAATAATGATTTACTAATAATAAAACTAGCACAAATCGAGTAGTGTATTTAAATGGAAATATGAACATAAAACATAAAAATGATTGTTATAAATTACATCAAAACACCTTTTTTTCCTAAACGGGTACACTGCACAGTCAAAACGCATAGATGAAACAAGTGTTTATTTGCAGGGTATTCACTCTGTGTCCACTCAATCTGACTACAGTTGTAAGAAGACACTTGTTATGCTATACAATGCATGTGTTTTTCAAGCACATGAAAAACTGTAGACTGTACACTGTAGGTGAGGTAGAGATTGCAACTTGAACTTGATTTGCGTTTATGCAGCTATTTTATACATATATTTAGGAAAAGTCACAAACGGGTATCGACAGTGTATTCAGGAACACAGAGTAATTCAAATTAAACCTGTCAAACTGACCAGCCCTGCGCTTCTATAGTGTTAAATTATAACGGAGAATCACACTCGAGATCCCATCATGAGTACAGTATCTGTGTACAAACTGTAGAGTTACAGCCGCTAATGGGAACACTAAACTTTGGATTCAAACTGAATTCGTAAAAAAATATTGAAGACAAGGAAAGGTTTTCTGTTTCATTTGCATTTTTTTATGTTGTCCCACTGTCAGATTGTATTTCGGGAAGGCAGTCTTCATTTCATGAGGAGTCACAGTCTTTTTTGAAGCAGCATGTACCACTTTTGATTCATAGACACAAACGCTGCATATATTACATATTCTCGCTAATATGCAGTATACATATTCCAGTACTTCAGATGCAGTAAAAGGCATCATTTGCAGGGGGGACATGCCCCCCCACAACTCCACACTATTTGAAATCTGGTAAAATCGCCCCCCACTACTTTTTGATAGATGGGGATATGTTTGTTTCCTCTCCATTATCAGAAAGCTTTTGATAAGGTTCAACACCAAAGACTGATCCTCAAATTGAAAGCTGTAGGCATTCAGGGTAATGTAAGTTGATGGATTATGAACTGGTTAGGGATGCACCAAAATGAAAATTCTTGGCCGAAGCCGAAACCGAATATAATGAAACAGTTGGCCGAAGGCCGAATACCGAATACAGAACATGGTTTTTTGCATTTTTTTGCATTTATTTTGCACCATTGCATGAATTAAATAGTCTAAATGTGCTTTTTACTATTAAGACAAAATCAATTACAAAACTACAATTTCAAAATATTTATTTAACACTGAACATTTTTTTAACATTATACCAGCAGACATTATAGCAACAAAGCACAATATAACTTAAAATAAATAAATTAGTAAAATAAAAATATTAGTATTTGGCTATCTTTGAGCCCCCCTTCTTGAATAGCCTATATTAGGCCTATAACTGACTGAGGGTGCATAAATGTGTGGTGAACATGTTAAAACGTGGCATTTATTCAGGTAATTAATCAATCACCATATTGTATAGTATAGACTAGACAGGTGTGTATGAGGGAAAAGGAGCTGGATAGGAAAAACATGCTCCCACACAGTTTCTGCTTGCAAGTGTAAGGTCTTTGACCAAAACATTGCATTCTATTGAATAACACTTACTAGTAGAGGCAGCAGCATCTTTTTCAAATTAATCAATCACATATGCAATAACATGGCAGCTAATGGGGATCTGTATAAACACACTAAACTAACACATGAGAAGGGGTGTTATATGGTGACACATTATTGCTCTTCATACTCCTCTTCCTCTTACTCCCTTTTTTGGGTTTCTGCACATCATTAAAATGATTTCATTGGATTGGCTACATATTCATAGAGTCACGGTATGTGGTTGGGTAAAAAATATATAATCTCTAGGAATGATGACAGACAGTAACATCCTTTCCATTGCTCGGTACCGTGCACGCCAGCAAAGACGCAATGCAGACAAACCGCACGTTTCTCTTCAGCAGAATCTCCGCTACGCAGCAAAACATGCACGTCTCTATCGCAAATTGTTTCAACACAAATTAATACGTTGTAATTGATGCAATTGATGAATACTTCTCTAAAACAACAACTTTGTTAAATAAATATGTAAAAATACATTATTAGAAGCCGTATGGAAATGGCATAATAACAGCAGACCTGTCAATCTCGCGCATCGTGTCAGACTCTTGTATGATTGTTTCCCGACATTATCACAACTTTTTATTGTCACAATTTCAAATTAACTATAAAGGTTGTGACTATTTGTTTTATAAAGGAATATTTTGCCTTACAGCTGTAATTGACCAAACAATATGTTTTTCTTTTTAATTTTTTATACATTTTCATTCAATTGCCAGTTTAGCAATGTGAGCTGCAATGAAAATGACTTACATTAGCGTCCTTGTGGCAATGTTTTCCGGTCACAACAGCGAAATACAAAATGTATAAGACCTATCTAGCTAGCTAATTTATACAATCTACAAAGACTGCTGCTCTGCGTTCGGAAACACAACTGTGCATTCGAGTTCCAGCGAATACAGAAGAAATACTAATAGCTGGCTGCTATTTGATCTTACCATCAAAAATGTAACTGTTCGTAAAATGTATTCAGTCTTTTCACTTATTCTGCCGAACACCGAAAGTGATTTTTTTTGCTATTTTCGGACGAATTATTCGGTGCATCCCTAGAACTGGTCGATGTATAGGAAACAGAGGGTGTCGATTAGAGGAGTTGCTTCTAACTGGAGTGAGGTTGTTAGTGGAGTTCCACAGGGATCAGTATTAGGGCCTGTGCTTTTTCTAATCTATATTCATGATCTGGACTCTGGGATAGTTAGCAAACTTGTCAGATTTGCAGATGATACTAAAATAGGTGGCTCAGCAGATACAATCTCGGCAGCACAGGCTATTCAAAGGGACTAAGATAATATTCAGTTGTGGGCCGACACCTGGCAGATAAAATTCAGTGTGGACCAGTGCAAGGTATTACATGCAGGTAAAAAAATGTCCACTATAATTACACTATGGGAGGAATAGAACTGGAAGAAGTAACGCATGAGAAAGACCTAGGAGTCTATGTGGACTCCTCACTTTCTCCATCCAAACAATGTGGGGAAGCAATTATGAAGGCAAAAAAAACATGCTGGGTATATTTTCAAAAGTGTAGAATT
This sequence comes from Amia ocellicauda, assembly GCF_036373705.1. Classification (NCBI taxonomy): domain Eukaryota; kingdom Metazoa; phylum Chordata; class Actinopteri; order Amiiformes; family Amiidae; genus Amia; species Amia ocellicauda. The sequence goes on along the minus strand of NC_089852.1, from coordinate 20,504,616 downwards.
GAGAACAAGGGCAGTGATGTTCAGACTGTACAATGCACTAGTTAAACCTCATCTGGATACTGTGTACAGTTCTGGGCTCCATGCTTCAAGAAAGATATCGCTGCTCTAGAGGCAGTTCAGAGGAGAGCAACCAAACTTATTCCAGGTCTGAAGGGAATGTCCTACTGAGAGACTGAGGAACTGAACCTTTTCACCCTGGAACAGAGGAGACTACATGGGGAGTTGATTCAAGTCTTCAAAATCATGAAAGGCATCGACCACATCAAACCAGAGCTTTTCCAGATCAGCAGGGAAACACGGACCCGGTGACACAAATGGAAATTGGACTTCAAGGCATTCAAGACAGAAAACAGGAGACCCTTCTTCACACAGAGTGTTGTCACAATCTGGAACAAACTCCCCAGCGATGTGGTTGAAGCTGCAAATTTGGGAACATTTAAAAATACACTGGATAGGATCCTTGGATCACTTAGATACTAATGGACACCAAATGAGCACGATGGGTTGAATGGCCTCCTCTCGTCTGTAAACTTTCTTACGTTCTTATGTTCTAAGTAAGTATCCCCTATTCTCGCTGTATCTGTGATTTCACTTTTCACTCCTGCTTCTACACAGTTTACCAGCCCTCTCTCTGCTGTGCAATTCATAAACTGTTATCACTGCATTTGTCACAATTGAAAACCATGCAGAACCTCAGGTAACATTGTAGCAGCACCCACCACCTTCCACCCCACCAAAGCTATAGTCATATTTCAGATTAATTCTCTCTCCAGTGCTGTCTTCAATTCATCCAATAGCTGCTTCTCACTGCAGCCATCATGCTGTCCATAGAGACCTGCAGGAATGGAGGCGGATGGTCATTTGCCAGCTATTAACACTGTGAACCACTGTGAACAAGTGTCAAGAACAGGGCAGGCTCAGATCCGGCTTCCCCTGCCTCAAACTAATGTAGGTGGCTGCTCATACAGGAAGATCTCCTCGGCTGTGCTAAGGGTGTCTCGACACCACAGCCTGGACTCAAACACAATATCTTCAAGGTTCACTCTGTGCTCAGTGGGAGCATTTGGGAGCTTAGATTCGAGTGCTTGGATCCTGGGCCTTGTCATTGCAGCCTATTTTTAGGAAGTCTTCATGACAATAGCCCTGGCTTTAAGACAGTGATTTGTAGTCCAGACCACCTGGCCCCCTCTGGGCTTAAGCTTGCATCCCCTCCTTCTCGTCTGTTTTCCCACAGCACACTTCCGATACTCTTCTCAAACAGATGGCAGAAATATATAAACCAAATGAGCTGCAAAGTCAAAACTGCTTTTGGTTTCTAATTTTCTGGATAAAGAGGGGGGGGGAGCGACAGAAAAATAGCACAGATCTCTATGGTGATAGTGAGAGTCTATAGGCAGGACCACACAGACTCCAGACACTTACAATAGGGGTGAGATTTTATTTTTTTGTTGGGATGCAGTAACTGGGAGGTAATTTTACACTGCATCGATGACAATGCTGAGGAAGGGCTCAGATCTATGGGGGGAACCCACCCACACACAGCATTCATTGATAAAATGCTCAAACTGCAAGCCATACAAATTTATTTGTATAGATCTTGCACACTTTTATTATCATTATTATATTCATTATTGATCATCCAAATCAAAGACAAGACCTTTCAAAGTACTGCAGAGATCATGTCTGAAAACAGAACAAACTATCATTTTCATCATTTCCTTTCTTTTTTGGAAAAGAAGGTAGACAAAGAGAATGACACCTTATTCAAATACCAACTGCATTTAAATATGAATCACCAGAGTTTAGAATAGTGTTAATCTATTCTCTCTCCCCCATCCCCCCCTCCCCCAATTGCAAATTGTGCTGTGAGATAAACACCCACAGAAAGCAGCCTCTGAAGGGGTCTTCGTAAGTACAGAAATAATTACCATGGCCCTTTCCAAACTCACTTCACCAGCAAGAGACAGAAATTAGCTGTCATGTTACAGGGCTGTATGCCTTAACTCTTAGGAAGCCTGTATGTCACATTCAGAGGCCTGGTATGTTGAGAGCCTATATTTCTGTCTATATTACCTCTCGTGGAAGGATAGATGAAAATCCTTGTTGGCGATTAGTGCTGGGTTAGGCGTGGTCTATAAAGACAGTAAGGAGTTATTCACACTTTATCCCTTACTCTGCAGTTTTTTGAAACTGCGGGTTGTGAATTGCATCCAGGTGCTGCTATGTAGGTTGCCGTCATGTATGATGAAACACAGCCGGCACTGAAGGAGCTGACGTGGGGTCTGAAGGGGGAAACGAGAGGGGTGAACCAGCTGCCTTTTAACAGTTATTAGTGACAGCTCAATCTATTATTAAACCTGCTGTGGGAGTCAGCACTGACACTCAGAAACCAGCACCAGAGGCAAAATAACTACCTTCAGATACCAGCAGATACACAACACGCTTTGTTAACTGCATTTCATAGAAGGGGTAGTGAGCAATGTAGAGGCACTTCAGTTGTGCCAGGCATTGAGATTTATGTATGTATGTATGTATGTATGTATGTATGTATGTATGTATGTATGTATGTATTTGTATATTTTTTAAACTACATGTATGTTGAACAGTATTTGTGCGTGTCTGTATTCATGCTCTAAAAGTGGATTTAGCACAGAAAATACAGATATTATTTTTTTTCCCCTCACAAACAGGGAACACAGGAAAAACAAACCAAGCTGGCCATCAATATTGTGTGTGTGTATATATATATATATATATATATATGAATAACATATCTGTCAAATAATAACTATTAATCAAAGCTTTCAATCAAACTCTCTGAATGTAGGCAAAATATTTGTATCATTGTATCATATAATTTACTTTTTATTTGCTGAGGTTTGTCTCATGGTTTACTATACTTTTCAGTTCTTTACCATTATTTAATTGTACCTTGCTATTACCATGGTATACTACAGGAAACTTGTATAAGGGTAGGACTTATTGTATTAACAACACTCAAACATTTCTAGTAAGAACACATTCATAATTCCATCTGCTAATAAATAAATAAATAAATAAATAAATAAATAAATACTTATTTTGTGTATTATAGTTGTTTTGAACAGATAACTCAGAGACCAAATAGACTTCATTGACCTTTTAAATAATTTGGATGACTTTTAAAGTTTATGGTGGTGAACTAAGGAGAAGATATATTCCCCCATTCTCTCTATTTTAAAAAAAATGTTTTTTGCCCAATATTTGTCTGAAGATGATGAGGGACATAAAATGTAATTACTGGGCACATTATCTGTGGAATGCTGTCCCAAAATCACAGGAAACTGACACCTACTGAAAGATTAAATATCTGTTTTCAGAAATTTCAATCAGATCGTATAATTTTCAATTTCTGTCTTATTTGTAAAATTACTTTTGAGAAGCACTTTCAGGTTGGTTCCACAAAAAGCACCCCTGCAATTAGTATTATATTGTATTCTGTTGCATGGGGCCATTATTCCATTAATGAAATAATTGTTTCATACAGTTCTGACAACTGTTTCCACCTATTATAAAAGTCTACTACTGTATAACATCTTGCTGAAAAGGCTGTTGATTACACCGCAGGTGTAGTCCATAGCTGAGGATCTGTAAACATGCTCACACTCATAAAGATGTATTAGAAACATCTCTGTCAAAGATGTTGCTGTAAACTTTAATGGCGGACTGTATGTGAATTAGATCTAGGGTTTTATGCGATTTAACCTGATTTATTTTCCCCTTACTGAATAGGCAGAAGCCTGTATATGAATAAACACTCAAACAGCTGTCTGGGATTAAAATGCAACAGTCAAGAGCTTGAACTGGAGAATGTAAACTGACTTGCTTATTTGAGAAATGTGGATAATCGGTAATATAGCTGTAAGGTTTTTGTTTCCCTCCCTAGTTGTTTGTTCCTAGTACAGATTTCATTATCTATCCTTTCTCTTTGTAAAATGACAGGTAGTGAAGAAGCTAAGTTAAGTTTTTTTCCATTTGTCCTGTATGCGGTGAATGTCTGATAAAGCAACTATCGTGGTTGGAAGTATGTGATTATAATTTGTGTTTTAGGCATTGTGAACTGTTGACAAATAGTTTTTCTCTAGCCAGTGTGAAACTTCATACTGAGAGAGTTGTTAGCTGTACCGACAATATGATTTCAACAATTATATTTATCGTTTCTCGATCATATATATATATTTAAAACATTCATCCAATTTAATCTGATATTTATTAACAAACAATCCTACCCAATTTTCTACAATTGACTACAATCCGACAAACAAATTCAACTGAACCTGAACCCTAATTATGGCAATACCACGAGGTATTTAGGACAAGGACCATTAGCATCATGCCTATTATACAGTGGAGTGCTGTAAAGATGTTGGACGGTGCTGCAAAGGAACGGAAAAACATAAGGTTCTGTCACAAAAGCAATTAAAATGAAATGGTGACACCTTTTTGCACATATAGATATTAGGGAGAAAAAAATTAAGGATTCTGTCACACATTTAAGTTCTGTGACCTAAATTCCCTCCCTTGACAGCTTCTACACATACAACCCCCACCCCATCCCCAGGTTCCAGTTTGAAAAGGTCTGAAGGGAGCCTTCAGATTACAACATGATTTATAAAAGCTAACTTCGTCCCCACAAGGCTTTTATCTTTTATCTTTTTTGTTTTTTTAACACATGAAAAGTTCAAGATGAAGGCTGTGGTGAATTAAAATTAGGGATTAACCATCATTTATGCACCCCAAAACTGGTCCATGAGAAAAAGACAAGCTCGGCGCTGTGTGTTTATCAATCCCTAGATATTGTGAATGAGGGAAATATGTGTTTATATGTGAAGAGAGGTGTTGAAAAAACCCATACAAAACCTTTCAATCTCCCTTTGTAAGATGACTTGGCTTCTATACTGATGGGGATGTAGAACAGGCCTGCTGAACTGACTCCAGATTTTGTTTTAACAGGTTGGGGGCTGTCTTGTCCACACTTAAGGTACAGTTTACACATACAGGGTCCCAGAATAGTACAACTTTCAGCCTTGTTATAAAATTAATGCTTATGTCTTAAAGATGAAACACAACACAGAGGAGACTCAAACACAGCAGCATCTGATAATTCAGGCTCACACACCTGATGCATATAGTCATTGAATAATATTAAAATTGGACTAACACCCCTATGGGTGGCATCACTCATTTTGATAATCTGTACATAGATTTTGCTGTATAAACAAGGGATCTCAATGCCTTTGACAAAAACGTTCAGCTTCAACAAAAGGCCAGCAAACCACCGAATGGTGTGACTACATATTGTGCTTTATGAATATGAATGTTGATGCAACACAACCAGAACATTTTTGTAACTTCAACAGAATGTTGAGATAATGTTTTGAAGTGGTGTTGGGGCATTGTAGCTCCATGAAGAACTGCATTTCTTTCACTCTGTGTCTGTGTAAACAAGGTCATTGTCTCACGGTCTCACTGTGCTACGGTACTGTGCTATTGTTCAACCCTGATACCTAGAAGAACAGAGTCTGATAAGAACCAGTTTTCACCAGCAATTTGGGCTTGATACATCGTACAAATCCCCCTTATATTAAACATTACGTATGCCTTAATTCTCCCCGGTTTGACTATATATGGGTCTTCCTGAGCAGTTGTCAGGCAGAAACCGAACTTGCACTCATCACGGGACAAACATGTGGGTCCTGTTATCTTTCTCTCCTGTCTGGTCTGCATAAAAGTGCCTGTAGTTTGTAACTTCTCTAAGACTGTTCTCGAGATTGCCTCTTGAACCTCTTCCTTACAGCTGCTTGTAATAAAAACCTTTTGATTGGAGGTGCATCTCTTTCTGGATTTCAGCGACTCTTCACACCACAGAAAAGTCTTCAATATTGTAAAAAAAACAACAGTATTATGAAGATGATAAAGTATTATGTAAGAACGATTAGAGATGTATATTTCTTACATAAAAAGAATCCTATAACACTTATTAAATATTATTTACTTGTAACATTATTAAAAAACGTATGCAACCCCTTTGCTGTAACATGATGTCTGACAGAATCAAAGCACCCAAGTATGTATAAGCTAAGAGTTCTATCAACAGTATGTCAGCCAAACCTCAACTGTGTGCCAAAGCTCTGAAGTGTTACAGTGTTGTGTGTTAGCTGGGGGATATATACGAACAGGAAACCACCTTTGGGAGTAAATGCTGTAACAGTTTGTTTTGGTCCACAGTAATAGCATGTTCACATGTGAGTTTTTTTCTATTGGAAAATCGCCCCTGGGTTTGCCCTAATGTCTGCCCAACCCACTGTGAGTGGTGTGCTGGGAGCAGCCCCTGAGGTAAATCTCACCCCAGCTTACCCCTGTTTTGATGTAGGTTAGGCCTCGCTCTACAGAGGCAAGGGATCAGTTACACTGTTTTTGGCAACATTTCTCAAGTTAAACAGTTGTCCTTCAGCACAGTGTGGGCTACACAAAGGGTCAATCAGGGCAGCCCCCGAGGATGCCAATGATGGGATTTGCTGCCCCTAGATAAATGGTTACATGTGAACAAAGTCTCAACAGGGTTAACTTGTAACATTAATTTATGAATGATCTTCTGATCCTGATGGCATAAGTGGCAGCTGTACCCCTGGTGTGACTGGCATTGGGTCTGAAGCTCTACTGTGTGTTGTGGAATTGCTGCATGTAAATATGTCTTACAACATGTTCTCAGAGGTGATGACATCAGTCCTTCTTTATTTCATCCATACCCTTTATTTGAAGACATTAGGAAGTTGGGTAGGTTTAAACGCAGAGATCTGGGTTTATTTGTTTCTTTGTTCTCAGCTGGTTGGGAATTGGCCATTTTCACCTGCTACGGAAAAAAATTACTCCTATCATCAGCATCAAAATTGTGTGTGTGTCAGAATGTATAAGTGTCTGTGTGGCTTTGAGGTAGGGGGTTAATTACTTTTCTTTTTTCTTCGCTCCGCAGTAAAGAGTATAAATCCCACAAATCCATCTCTAGCAATTAGCGGGTTCTGCATAATTGATTTACTTCAGACTCCAATGAAAAGCAATGTTTAGGTCTAATTGTATCATTGCAAGGGTTTTTAGGCGTAATTGCGCCGCATCCTGAAGTGCAGCGGGAAGGTTGCCAAGCCGCCAGCCCCATCGCTGGAGAGTACTCAGGGGCTGAATGTATGTTCTCCCAGGCAGCCGCACTTCATTAAGAGTCTGCCCGGAGGAAGGAGTCTCGGTGCCTGGGTAGCAGCGTTGAGTGCTGATTAAAATCCAGATTGCGAGCTGGGTGATATGAAAGATTATAACGGGCTGCCAGTAAGATGGGCTGTAGCAGATGTGCATAATTCATTTTTTTCATTTGGTCAATATATTTCTTCTGAGAGGGAGAATAGAAGACAAGGTCTGCAGTAATGAGAAGTTGAATTGTGCAGTTGACCCTTGATATCCGGCCTGTTCTCTAGCTCTTTTCTTTGTGAGGGACAGCTAACATTGTACAGACGTCCCCATCCGATCTGTAACTCCTTGCTCTGTAGCACACCACGTACACATCTTAATGAGATAAGGAACAGGATGCAGATTCTGAGAAATGACACAGATTAACATGCAAGCCTGAACATCTCAAAGTACCATTTAAAGTAATATTCATAGAATCACGTAAGAACAAGATTAATCCACGTAATTAGAAGTTTTGTTTCAGCTGCTCCATGAAAAGGGCATCAGTGTCATCCTTTTTTTTATGGTGTTGTGTCAATCAGTCTTATTTTCAAGGAACCATATTTTATTATTACCCCTTATCCAGGGTGACGTACAATTGTTACAAGATACCACATTATTTTTTACATTTACACAGCTGGGCATTTACTGGAGCAATCTAGGTACAGTGTGTTGCTCAAGGGTACAACAGCAGTGCCCCCACCTGGGATTGAGCAACCCTGTGCTCCAGAGTGCAGATCCCTAACCACTATTCCAGGGTATGTCTCGTGAGCAGCAGGTCTAAATGTTAGTAAATGTGAACTACAGGCAAACTGGTGGAAAGTAATAAGGAGGAAGATTCCAAATAGAAACAGTGTGTTGTAGTTAAAACAGGATTTTGACTGATGGCTGTGTGGCCCACAGGTCTGACTTGTAAATGCCTTGCTTTCCTCAGGGTCTCTTGTATTCTTGTGTTTAAGATCATTGTGTTGGTGTCTAAACTTTAACCCAATGTGATTGTCGCCTTCTACCAGACTACTGTTCTTCACAGGCAAGATTACATGATCACTACCTCACTCCATTGCAGTCAGCATTGACTTGGCAGGTATACTGTCCACCCTGTAGTTGATGTTTGCTCCAACCTCTTTTATTTTGTGATGTCTGTTTTTTGTGCTGCTACTTGGGGAACAGACAGTCCACAGTCAAGGCAGCCATCTCCTGACCTGATATTGAACTCATAGCCAAGGCCTTTACCAGCTGAGCCACTCCACTCCATTCAGTCCCCCCCCCCACCTTTTTTACTGAGAATAACTGTATTAAACTGCTCTCTCTTCCTCAGTGTTTTTTCTCTGAAAAAACGCCACCTAAGCAGGCATGACATTAAGTGGCCTTGAGATGCCTTTAAAAACTGTCTAACAGTGACAATAGCAAAATTCAGTGCGGATTAGTCATGATTTCTCTGCTTTGGAAGCTGTCCTGTGTTATTCACATTGTGACCTTGCTAGGATGTTTTGGGAATAATCCAATGTATATTTTGAGCTTTAATTATTTGAAACACTTAAGGTATGGCAATGCAAGGTATGCCAATTCAATGTAATCAATTCGTTTTTTCTTAAATTATGACTTGTATTGTTCTTGTTGAACATATTGTCGTGCCTCATTATAATTTTTAACATACAAAACCATAATGGGTTTTAAAAACTTGTCAAAGCCGATGAGTGAGCAGCCAGTATGGTGTCAAATTGCTTTTGTTGTTTCTGAGTGAAAACCCAGCAAAAATGTGTCTGTAGTTAGTGCCTGTGCACAGCCTTTCTTAAATGTAACTTCCAGAAGTGCTCTGTCTGTGTCTGGCACCTTGCTGGGGAGCAAGAAAGGGTTTGAAGTGTTTGAGCTGTCTCTGTTTAATTTGTCTGCTATCTTCGAAGAGATTCTAACAAGGTGAGAGGACCAACTGTGGCCTTTCTGACTGAGGGACACGTGTGGCAGTGTCATCTTTGTAATCATCAGGAAGAGTGGAGCAGTGGAAAGGACAGCGAACCATAGGTGATTCACATCACGTGCAGTGATCCAAACTAATGATGACTTCAAACGTGTTTTACCATTTTATCAGCTCCTCTGAAATGTTATAAAAGGGCAGCTGTGCTTATTGATCTATCTATTTAGCTATATGTCTAACTATCATCTAGGAATGTTTCAGTCATTGTATTTAAATTTCCATGGAATAATCCCATCATTTTGGATTGTCATGGGACAAATCTTGGCATAAATAACACATCAGGTGACACTGCACTGGGGAAATTGAGCAGTTGGAGCTACGGGGGCAATGGAGTGGACTGCCTCTCAAAGCGCAACAAAAGCAGATGGGTTTGTTAGAATGTATCGTTATTACTATATCCTATATAGGAGATCATGAATCGTATCCTCCCAATTATCCTCCGGAGTGAGAACACACCAAGCGTCTCAGAATCATTAAGAACATTATCCATGAAAACAGGACAGCGCCGCTTTGAATGGGATTAGACAAAAATTCAATTTACTACTTCATTACCCTGTTGCTTTTGGCTGACTTTTGTTCTTGATGTTTTTAAAGCGGACAGAGGGGATTGTTTGAAGGTTAATGGGCTGCCCTTCACTTTTCCCTTCTTCTATCTGCTCCTCTGTCTCACTGATCATATCGCCGAAGAGTTTGCCAAGATAAATCTCTGACTTGGGCTCTGCGATTCATGCTTTCTGCGTCTGTGTAATTGCAGCTTTTTCATAATGGGTGCCCACCACGGTTCCAAAGCAAGTGCCTCTTCTTCACCGTGCGTATCTTTGTCTCGGCTCCTGTTGTGAGATTACTTGGTGTTTTATGTATTCCTTCTCATAATTGTATGCAACCCAAGCATGTAACCTCATTACGTCCCTTCTCCCATGGGAGTTCAGTGGGAGCTGAGCTCAGCAAAGAATAAGTGTCACTGGAGGCTAAAATACGGAGATGTCATTACTCTCCTGGAATTGCTAGAACAAACCCGCTAGCATCAGGGCACTGGCTAAGGGAGTGGGTTGGTTCCTCTGCCGGTGGAGCAGTATGGATCAGATGTCCGAAGGTTTGCCTGAGACAGTGGTTGGAATCCGAGCCGGGGGGTGGGGGTGCTGTCCACTACACTAACACTTCTGCCCCGAATTCCACTGTATAGTCTCTGATACTGTCCCGTGTCTTAAAATCTTGCAGGACGTGTTTGAGAACAAGCCGTCCATCCCGGAGTACAAGGTAGCAGCAGTGCAGAAGTCGCGCTTCATCCTGCTCCACTACAGCATCTTCAAGGCACTGTGGGACTGGATGATCCTGCTGGCCACCTTCTACGTGGCTGTCACGGTGCCCTACAACGTCTGCTTCACAGCCTATGACGACTGCGACTCTGCCTCCCGCAGCACCATCGTCAGCGACATTGTCGTGGAGATGCTCTTCATCCTGGGTGAGTGGCAACCGTCTCCAAGGTGACAGGGCGACAACCCAGGGGGATGGGATGCATGCAGCTATAGGTTTAGTTGGTTCTTTATTTAAATGGCTAAACATAATCGACGACTACAAGATATTGTTAGTAAACTAAATGTTCAATGACTATCTTTTCTCTGGTGACTCTGGTTAGAACTATGCTCAACATGCAAATGTCTACTTAAATAGTGGTAGCCAATTTTCTAACCAATGGGAGGAGGGTATTTTTTGCATTCTCATGCTGTCCAGTCAGCCAACAAGCAGAATCCTGACAGAACCAATTAGTGAATTCCACAGGTGCTGGTTCACAACAACCATAGCTTTGAGTCCATTGACATAACATCAGAAAATGCTTGCTGGTTAGACTATGCATCCCCTGCTTTCTGTAATGCCCTTTGAAAGGGTTTCAATCTCTCCTTAACCCCCCAGTTTTATAACACATTGCCTTATGCCTATCTGTCTCTGTTTGGCCTTTTAATGCTGTTATCCTCTACAGACATCATCCTTAATTTCCGCACTACCTACGTGAGCCAGTCTGGACAGGTGGTATACGATGCCCGGTCCATCTGCATCCACTACGCTGCCACGTGGTTCTTTGTGGATCTCATTGCCGCCCTGCCCTTTGACCTCCTCTATGCTTTTAACATCACTGTGGTGGGTATCCTTTGTGTCAACATTTCCTCTCCTTAATCTGTGCGTCTGGTGCTTTTGTGTTCTACTGTTTGGCCTTTTCTCTACCTTGTCCTGTGTCTTAAAGCCTTAAAGCCATCTCCTTCTTGTCCCACGCAGAAGCGAGACTCATCACATTCTGGATTGTAATCAAACATTTTAATATGAGCAGGATTTAATCAAAAAGTCATTTCTGAAGCTGACACCATCAACAGACAGTGAACAGTAGAACGACGTGGTCAACACAGTCTTTCTATAATTACTTTGTGAGCTTCATATTTTCAATAATAGCACAGATACACACAGATTTAATTTCCCAAGAGCTAGTTCTGGGTTTTTAATTATTACTTTTTTGCAATGTGTGTGCCCTTGCATGTTTGCTTCTTGAGGGGGAGACCAGTTCTGTTCTGTACAAGCAGTCACTTCTCCCCCATGTCTCCCCCTGCCCACTCCAGACCTCCCTGGTTCACTTGCTGAAGACGGTCCGTCTCCTGCGCCTGCTGCGCCTGCTGCAGAAGCTGGATCGCTACTCCCAGTACAGTGCCATGGTGCTCACGCTGCTCATGTCAATGTTCGCCCTGCTGGCACACTGGATGGCCTGTATCTGGTACGTCATCGGCCGCAAAGAGATGGAGAGCAATGATCCCACGAACTGGGACATTGGTGAGTGGGCATCGTCCTTTCGTTTTCTCAGTGGGCCTGGTGCCTCTTTCCAAGTTCAATTCAGGTCTTCTTTTGGGGAACTGTACGGCAAAGTTAGGACAATTATTAGGGCATTCTTGTCTTGTGCTTGTTGTTAAGTAAGTGTTTTTGCATATCAAAGTGTTAGATATTTGAAGTTATATTAAAACATTCAATAAAATTAGAATAATATTGAATTATATACAGTGAGGGAAAAAAGTATTTGATCCCCTGCTGATTTTGTATGTTTGCCCACTGACAAAGAATTGATCAGTCTATAATTTTAATGGTAGGTGTATTTTAACAGTGAGAGACAGAATAACAACACAAAAATCCAGAAAAACGCATTTCAAAAAAGTTAATGAGGGAAATAAGTATTTGATTCCCTATCAATCAGCAAGATTTCTGGCTCCCAGGTGTCTTTTATACAGGTAATGAGCTGAGATTAGGAGCACTCTCTTAAAGGGAATGCTCCTAATCTCAGCTCGTTACCTGTATAAAAGACACCTGTCCACAGAAGCAATCAATCAATCAGATTCCAAACTCTCCACCATGGCCAAGACCAAAGAGCTGTCCAAGGATGACAGGGACAAGATTGTAGACCTACACAAGGCTGGAATGGGCTACAAGACCATCGCCAAGCAGCTTGGTGAGAAGGTGACAACAGTTGGTGCGATTATTCGCAATTGGAAGAAACACAAAATAACTGTGAGTCTCCCTCGGTCTGGGGCTCCATGCAAGATCTCACCTAGTGGAGTTTCAATGATCATGAGAACGGTGAGGAATCAGCCCAGAACTACACGGGAGGATCTTGTTAATGATCTCAATGATCACCAAGAAAACAATTGGTAACACACTACACCGTGAAGGACTATTATTCTCCTGCCATTAAATCTGTTTTCTGAAGTATCGACTTCCTTGGGGATCCATCATGGAGTTTATGCTGTGGAAAAGCTCTCACAACAGGGTGGTTTATGACATGCATATATACAGTAGATGCTTGTTATAAATACCCTTAAAAGTGCTCTTAAGTTGCACCAAAGCAGCTGTTGCAGTTGTGGGGTTTGTTGTAGGAAGCCTGTGCTTTACACATAAAAATCAGCTATAGTCCACAGTATTGATATTTTCAACTTCATTTCTAGAATAACCTTCTATAGTTCTAACAATACAGGGTCTATTATGACTGCTATTACATTATTCCACTGTATGTTGTACACATGCAGTCTGAACTGCATTTCTGTTATGTTTTTGCCGGATACCCATCAACAGGTATTTATCAAGTTTGTTTTAAAACTGTCAAGTCGAATTTGAGGTTTTCAGAACAGTCAGACATCTACCGAGATTCTGCATACAACTGAACAGTGTAACTTCCACTGCAATTTGATTTTGATGAGACCCTGGAGGTTTTGAGCGCCAGATAATCTTTCATTATTTCGTTCTCACTGTATGACCCGATGCAAGTCAGCAGAGACTGTGATATCATGGCAGCAAGTTATGGTGCAGTTTCAGAGTGGAGAATTCACTGCATTTGAAATATTGCAGGCAAATTATTGGCGAACAAAGCGTTTCAATATACAGTGCATCCGGAAAGTATTCACAGTGCTTCACTTTTTCCACATTTTGTTATGTTACAGCCGTATTCCAAAATTGATTAAATTCATTATTTTCCTCAAAATTCTACAAAAAATACCCTATAATGACAACGTGAAAGAAGTTTGTTTGAAATCTTTGCAAATTTATTAAAAATAAAATACAAAAAAAGCACACGTACATAAGTATTCACAGGCTTTGCCATGACACTCAAAATTGAGCTCAGGTGCATCCTGTTTCCACTGATCATCCTTGAGATGTTTCTACAACTTGATTGGAGTCCACCTGTGGTAATGTCAGTTGATTGTACATGATTTGGAAAGGCACACACCTGTCTATATAAGGTCCCACAGTTAACAGTGCATGTCAGAGCACAAACCAAGCCATGAAGTCCAAGGAATTGTCTGTAGACCTCCGAGACAGGATTGTATCGAGGCACAGATCTGGGGAAGGGTACAGAAAAACTTCTGCAGCATTGAAGGTCCCAATGAGCACAGTGGCCTCCATCATCCGTAAATGGAAGAAGTTTGGAACCACCAGGACTCTTCCTAGAGCTGGCCACCCGGCCAAACTGAGCAATCAGGGGAGAAGGGCCTTAGTCAGGGAGGTGACCAAGAACCCGATGGTCACTCTGACAGAGCTCCAGCGTGTCTCTGTGGAGAGAGGAGAACCTTCCAGAAGAACAACCATCTCTGCAGCACTCCACCAATCAGGCCTGTATGGTAGAGTGGCCAGACGGAAGCCACTCCTCAGTAAAAGGCACATGACAGCCCGTCTGGAGTTTGCCAAAAGGCACCTGAAGGACTCTCAGACCATGAGAAACAAAATTCTCTGGTCTGATGAAACAAAGATTGAACTCTTTGGCCTGAATGGCAAGCATCATGTCTGGAGGAAACCAGGCACCGCTCATCACCTGGCCAATACCATCCCTACAGTGAAGCATGGTGGTGGCAGCATCATGCTGTGGGGATGTTTTTCAGCGGCAGGAACTGGAAGACTAATCAGGATCAAGGGAAAGATAAATGCAACAATGTACAGAGACATCCTTGATGAAAACCTGCTCCAGAGCGCTCTGGACCTCAGACTGGGGTGAAGGTTCATCTTCCAACAGGACAACGACCCTAAGCACACAGCCAAGATAACAAAGGAGTGGCTACAGGACAACTGTGAATGTCCTTGCGTGGCCCAGCCAGAGCCCAGACTTGAACCTGATTGAACATCTCTGGAGAGGTCTGAAAATGGCTGTGCACCAATGCTCCCCATCCAACCTGATGGAGCTTGAGAGGTCCTGCAAAGAAGAATAGGAGAAACTGCCCAAAAATAGGTGTGCCAAGCTTGTAGCATCATACTCAAAAAGACTTGAGGCTGTAATTGGTGCCAAAGGTGCTTCAACAAAGTATTGAGCAAAGTCTGTGAATACCTATGTACATGTGCTCTTTTAGTTTTTTACGTTTAATACATTTGCAAAGATTTCAAACAAACTTCTTTCAGGTTGTCATTATGGGGTATTGTTTGTAGAATTTTGAGGAAAATAATGAATTTAATCCATTTTGGAATAAGGCTGTAACATAACAAAATGTGGAAAAAGTGAAGCGCTGTGAATACATTCCGGATGCACTGTATACCTTGTTCCAACAAGTCATAGGCTGGACCAGGTGTCAGCAATAACAGAAACAAGAAGAAAAATAAAAAACGAATCAACAAAACAAAAGAGATCCGAAACAAAATCCACCAGGCAGTTAACAAAAAGGAAATCCCTAAACATAAAATGGACTCAAAACAAACGAGTCTAAAACAAACAGAATGGACTTGGTAGTAGGCCCTTACTTGGCCTGATTTGACCATTTTAAATACCAAAAACCTACTGAATGTCTTTAAGTTTGTAGATGTATTTTAAGATTTTGTGTTAACATTGCTGGTGTGAGCAGTCTTATTGATGCGCTATATAAAAGTGAAAGAATTCAAATAGGCTGGTCTTTGTATTTATTTAATTATTATTATTTTGAAGACTGAATCTTTTCTCATTTTGCTTTGAACAGACTCACAGTTCAGTATTTGAAATCATGGCTGCTCTTGGGGTGCCCAGCAGTGACACACAGTAGTAGCATAACTGATTTATGTTCTGATCTTCTGATGTTTAATGCAAGTTTACAAAGCTGCACCCCTGGGCATTGGAGTCTCCTGGGGTGTCGTCTCCAACTGTGACTGATGTAACCTTTACTCTGTGCGTTTACACAGTTACTAATTGCACAGACTTGCTGCCTTCTGTCAGCCCTCTGCAATTATAATCCAGCTCTTTCGGTCTCAAATAAGAAGTGCCGGGGATCTTCAGATATCTTGCATTGTTTTCCTAGCGGTATATAGGTCAGACAGAATAATTAAACCCACTGGATGTTTTTCCATCGTTGATAAGGGTCTAATTATACCTGTACCCAGCTGGGCTGATCCACTGACACACACTGGCAACGATGTGTGAGGCGATACGCCACTGCAGCAATTATATTAATTGTCTAATGATAAGTGATCTGATCCAAGAGATGAGCTGCCACACAGGCGTTTTGTTCGAAGGCGTTTGAAGACGGCTCCGATCTCTGATGGTGTATAATGCTATTTTAAATTTGTACTGTGAACAACAAGCACTGTCACCCACTTGACTTGTAGAATGAAAATGCATGAAAAATGTGTCAAGGAACGTGTCGGACAAACACTGAGTCATACTCAAATCAGTGCTAAAATGTTTAGTCTTCTTATTCAAGTTCAATGTCTGTTCGTAACTTTGCCAATGTTTCTCTCTGATTCCCAAACTTAAAACAGTAATCTCATATTTTTTTTCTCTTTCTTAGTTAATGGTAGCCTACATCACCACCTCTTGACCAGGTTTTGTTATTGTTCTTTATTAGAGTGGAATATTTTTTATATCAGGTCTTGGCCTTTACATTTACTCTGCCCCACCCCCACAGTCAGTTGTCTCTGATGACTATATTTTGCTCCCACTTCCCCCCACCTCAGGCTGGCTCCATGAGTTGGGGAAACGGTTGGAAACTCCTTACACCAACAACTCCTTGGGCGGCCCGTCCATCCGCAGCGCCTACATCGCCTCGCTCTACTTCACCCTGAGTAGCCTGACCAGCGTGGGCTTTGGCAACGTCTGCGCCAACACGGACGCAGAGAAGATCTTCTCCATCTGCACCATGCTCATCGGAGGTGCGTCCATAGGACCACTGCCCTGTGTGTTGAGTGTATAAATATCTCTTAGATCTTCATGCTTCTGAAGTACTATGTATCAGCCCCACCATGCTTATATACTACTGGGTAATGTGATGTTTGAGAGAGACCATGAATGGACATAGGAAAACCTATCCATTCTTACTCTAATTGCTTGTCTGTTAATTTCCTGCCAGTGTGCCAACTAAAAGTACTTTTTCAAGTAAGCCCTAGACCAAAACTTCAAACAATCACATATTGCAAACTTGTACCCAGTCTTGATCTTGTTTAGTGCAAAGTACACTAAACAAATTTAACCATGATTGGATACAATATTGTAAATTGCAATTCACATGTAGATCAAAATTTTGATCTGGTTCATACCTAAAAGTGAGATTAACCACAGGGAGTGCTTTTTCCCCCCAGATTTTTAATTACACAGATGAGTTCCACATATTAATCAATCAAACCAAGAAGTAGTTCTTATATAGCAGCACCATATGAACATATCTCAAATCTAAAATCTTGAACAATTAAGAGAGGGAAATCCAAAAGTCTGGGAGTGTGACACAGAAAGCAGGGCGCACCACAAAGAAACCATCCTGAAACAGGGTATAGAGCATAGACAGTTCTCCCTCTGTCCCTGCTAAGGCTGCTGCCCCACCCTCTCTCCCACCAGCCCTGATGCACGCGGTGGTGTTTGGCAACGTGACGGCCATCATCCAGCGCATGTACTCACGCCGCTCGCTCTATCACACCCGCATGAAGGACCTGAAGGACTTCATCCGCGTGCACCGCCTGCCCCAGCAGCTCAAGCAGAGGATGCTGGAGTACTTCCAGACCACCTGGTCTGTCAACAACGGCATCGACGCCAACGAGGTATGGGGAGTTTCCCATACCTGTCAACACAAAAAAAGGAGGCTCTGTGAGAGACCTATGCACATTACAATAATTTGCTGAGCTTTCACTCACATCTGCCAGGCTTCTATATCACCTGTGTTTTATATCACCCCCCAGGATCCTAAAATCCAACAGATTTGGACACTTTGCTGCAAATAGAATTTGTTTGAAATACTGTTAAAGTGCAAGATACATTATATTAGTATATTTCTTAGCAAACCAATTTATACAGCTGTTTTTTTTTTCTGAAGCAAAACAAGTACCTGGGATTGAACCCACAACCTTCCACTCCAGAGTCCAGAGCCCAACCACTCCTCCACACTGCTGCCTGATAAGACTTGCTTGATAGAAAGGGCCAAGTTATGGGAGTCTGCTGCTGGGAAAGTCTAGCCCCAATAAGGGATACATTAAATTAAAGTAGATATAATCCCACATCTACAACATTACTTATCTCTCTCTCTCAAAAAAAATAATCTTACTTTTTATGAAAACAATGTTGCATGTCCCTCCCAGGTGGGACAGAATCTGATCCCTTGCCCTTCTCCACAACCGTGGTTGCTAGCATTCCAGAGGTCACAGATGCCTACCTCTCTAACTGATTATGACCTTCTAAATATTTTAGTCTTTTTCTTCTTCTTCTGCAGTATTACTTACAAAACTGAGTAACACTCTGCCTCTGCCCATGTGCCCCTTGCAGCTCTTGCACGACTTCCCGGACGAGCTGCGTGCCGACATCGCCATGCACCTCAACAAGGACATACTGCAGCTGCCCCTGTTCGAGACCGCCAGCCGGGGCTGCCTGCGCTCTCTCTCCCTGCACATCAAGACGTCCTTCTGTGCCCCGGGGGAGTACCTCATCCGGCAAGGCGATGCTCTGCAGGCCAACTACTTTGTGTGCTCGGGCTCCCTGGAGGTGCTCAAGGACAACATGGTGCTGGCCATCCTCGGTGAGTGAGTAACGGTGACGCAGAACATGAGAAATTGGCCATGGCTTGATAAAAATAAAGGTTGGGGGGGTTGAGACTGGATGCTGATTGGACATGGGAAGTGGGTGCTGTCCAATAGCATCTGTACTCTGCTCTGCACCCTAGGGAAAGGGGATCTGATCGGGGCTGACCTTCCGGGCAAAGAGCAGGTGATCAAGACCAACGCGGATGTGAAGGCGCTGACCTACTGTGACCTGCAGTACATCAGCGTGCGTGCCCTGCGTGACGTCCTGGAACTCTACCCTGAATACGCCAGCAAGTTCACCGCCGACATCCACCACAACCTCACCTACAACCTGCGTGAGGGCAGTGAGGCCGAGGTGAGGCACAACATTAATTTCGTGCAGCAGCTGTTACATCAGCCTCAAATACCTTTTATTTTATGTAAACAGCAGTCTTCCCTCTGGGTGTCTGTTTGTCTGTCAGTGTGTCTGGATTGCTATGTATACCTGATATTTCTTTGTCGCCGATGCGTCTACAGTGTGTGCCTTGATGCTTGATGTTTGTGCTGCTATCTCTATCCAATCTGGTTGTGTCAGTCAGCCAGTCTGCAGCGCTGGTGTGAAATGGCTCCTTGGGGAGATGAATACCGGCGCAGGCTTTAAGATCTGCGTGTGGGTGATGATCGGGTTCATCTGTGGATGCCAGCAAGCAGAAACCTCCAGAATATAATGGCTTTCTGAGGGAGTCTGAGATTTTGAAAGGCAGCCCAGTGTAATCTGTAATTAAGTGAGCAGGCACAGCCAGGGCACTTTCTCAGACCTGCAGCGCCCTCCCAGGCTTCACTGCCAGGCAATGGTTAGAACCAGAGGGCTGAGCCACTCAATCGGGTCATGTCAGCACTCACACACATTCACTCATATTTTCTTTTTCTTTTTTAATGTTACATAGACTCACACACACAATCTCAATCCTCCCCCCATTAAGATACACACACACACACACATGTTCACAGCATCCACCCACACAGATGCCAAAGCACACACACAGAAGCCCTAATCCGCACAGAAAACACTCACATGCTTGTTTTTAAATCACATTCAGAAATACACACACACACACACACACACACACACACACACACGCAAGCACACACAGCCATTCGTTCATACACAAAATAGACTTGTTACTATATTTATGAACAGCGCTTAGTCTTCACAGTGTGAGTGACATCATAGGAAATGTTATAGTCACCACTAACCTACCTTGGCAGGATGGTAGATTCATATACAGATATGTGTGACTGTTGAGATAACTGTATTTTGAAGCAATGCACTGAAGCCATGACAATTGGTACACATGCAAATAGTGCCATTGAGAATACACTATCCTTTGACTATGACAGTAGACAGTAGAGGGCCACTCAGTGAGACCAGCATTTGTGTCCATGACAATGCGCATGTGTGTGTGGAAGCACATGGAAACTGATCTTCATGAAACTGTTCAGTGTTCTTATCCAGAAGGCAGTCCCCAAATTCATTGGTCCACATGGCACATATTGCATAATGCGGCTGTTTGAGTGGGTCCACCGGCTTTATAGACAGTGTGCTTTGAAAGCCGGTCTCTTTAAAAACGATCCTTCATTTGACTAACAGGTAGTGAGCATGACGAGAGTGAGAGCGGTTTTAGTGGTAAAAGGCCGCTGCTGCCAATGAAACAGTGGGATGAACCCAAATGAAAAGTGTTTTTCGAAACGTTAAGAAAAATGCTAAATCTTTAATCCTTGTAATCTGGTATTTAGTTTTGAGTACAAGAAGTAAATGTATTTGGGCTGCTCCCAAGAGCCATCTGCTGTGACACTTGTGCTGGCCCCTGTCCAGTAGGGTAGCAGGGAACTGACAATGCTAGAAGATTGCCTGGAAGTGAGAGGCTTTGGTCCATTTCGCAGTCCTTACTCCTGCAGTGACTCTGCAGCCGGAGCCAGATCCAGAAAGCATTGCAGAAAAATGTGCATCGGACTCACATTGCATCAAGATAATCCTTTGGCAGTGGGGAATGGTCGCTATGACACTTTTTTTTTCCTCATTCGTGTAAAATGACAAAATTATTCAAGTCTCCACAAATTCTCATGAAAATGTTGGTGATGGCTGGCATTTCAATTTATAGCTCTCCTGCTAAAGAAATAAACCACAATGGCCTGTGGATATCTACCTTTGGTTATTTACACTCACGGTCTGGTGACATCTGAAGTCTTTGATATCTTTAAGAAAGATGCAATGCATTTCATGAGCTCACACCACACTCTCAATGCTCAATATTGATGCAGTCTACTGTACTGCATAGTGCAAGTTTTAATTTCCCTTTGAATCTGTTTACAGTATTTCCTGATGTATGAAACCATTTTTATTTATTTAACTGACTGTAAAATTGTTAGCTTGAGGCGACTTTCAAATTGGGTACTGATTACTTGCACTCAGATTGCTGGCAATGTTTTTTTATTAAGCATTCTGTAAAAGGCTCTGCATTTTATATGCAGGAATTCAACAGCCATATGATATTCATACAAACAAAAAAGCCAGTTATTACAGAATGATGTTTTCAGTAAGTGCAGCTTTATGCAAAATGGCCTTCATTCAGGAAGAAAATATAACAACCTGCAGCCATTTCTGAAATCCCTTCAACAGTGAATTCTTAAGACGTTAGATGGCTAATGGCTGTTCAACCATGTCTTTACAGGGCCTCACAAGGTTTGCCCGATCACCAAGGCTTTCTCAGGTAAGACGACATTGTTTTTTATTTATTCCAGTTTACCCACTTGGATCCATCCCCTGTGGATGTCAGGTCACTTGTATTAACATTGGAATCCCATTAGAGAAACAGGAGATCTTAAAAGCTGTACAATTTAAGGCTGCTACAGTTTCAGGGTGACACAGTGGTTTCTAACAAACCAAGGCCTGGCCAGGCTGTGACAGTTTTATCTCTACTCTTGCCTGCTGTGATGATTGGCTTTGCCTGGACTGGAAACTGTTGTCCACCGGCTGTAGGAGCTCATCTTGCTCCCCAGACAGAGGCTTTCGAAGACAAAGCTCCTTGGTAGCCCATTTGTCTTTACATTTTTAAACAGGTGCCAGAATCTCAGAGCACATTATTCATTCAAAAACCTCAGTTTCAAACCTCCCTCGAAGAAGCTGCATCTCACATCTCTCTACACCACCCACTCCTACCCGGAATTTTAAAATCAAATCAAATTTTAGCTGCAACCAAAAGGCACAATTCTCTCCATAACTGCAAATATGCCAAGCAGTTTGTACACATTGTGGGAGCAAAACAAAAGCTTATGAAGCTTCTGGACAGTCTGCAGGTTGCAGGGATTGGGTAGACACTCCCTGGTTGAAACCCTTGGCAGGCCTTTTTTGTTAATCTCCCACTGAAGCATTACTCACTTTCTCATGAATAGATGCACGCTGTACCACAATCCCCGCTAGGCAGATGTTGCTTTCTGTACCAAACTACTTGGACATTAGCCCATACGTGCTACAAAGACCTAAACTGTAGGGTTATTTAAGTCAGCTCTTCAATACCACGGATTTCCGGATTTAAAGGACTGTGTCAGATGTCTCTACAAAATGATTATTTTATTTGAATAATGGAGTTCAGTGCTGTGCCTCGCACACACCAGTAAAGAAAGGCATCTCCAAAGAGCAGGTGACTGACATGGATGATTCTTAAGGTCCATTACAGGCCAAATTGACAGAACGGAAGCTGTGCCATCGCAGTGCATATCCCAGATTTACTGTTTCACATCAAACTCAGACGGCAGCCCTCCTGAGAAGAGAGCTCTCCGTGCGTCTGCAGGGCCAAATCTGCAGAGGCCAGAGTGGTCAATGCTAAATGTAAGTCCTCAGGTCCAGCTCACGTTTCCAGATTGCATTCGTCATTCTCAATGTCAGACTCTTTGTATCATGGGGATATCAGTACCGCAGGATACTGCATCTCAGCCCTGTGCTAGTCCCAAAATACTACAGCCTGATTAGTGGGCTGCTTGCTTTTATGAAAGGGTGCCCATAGTGAATAGTAATAAAAGGCAAATATCAGGTAATTACTTGTTGGTATGTCTGTACTGTACACACGTCAGGCTGCACTTTAAAATGCTTGTGCCTGCTCTGCCGGTTGCTTCACGCTGGTGTGTGCAGACCCGTTGGCTTCTCTCTGCCTGAGTCACCGGAACGTGTGACTTAGGTTGCAGGAGAAGAATTTAAATTGCTATCATCACTCAGCTAGCTCTCGGATATGCAGAAATGTGTGTTATCCGCTCACAGTGGTACATACAAATCACCCTCCACATTACCAAATTCACAGTCCGTCGTCATTATGTGTAATTTATTTGTTAAAATGTGGAAAAATCTTTCCAACCTTACTTCTGCTGGTTCCTAGGCTGGTGATTACATTATCATGCTGGCGGAAGTCTAGGTATTCAAATACTTCATGTCACATCGCTCTCTACACTGTAGTGTACTGTCTACTTGAGCTAATCAATATTTCTATAAGTCACAATTGGCAATTTACTAATAAGAATGTATACATTTGTCCCAAATTGCTGAAAAGAAGATTATATGTATGTAGTCAATATGTATAAAACAAACAAACATATTGTTCGCAACCTCTGCAGTTACACTTAGTCAATGTGAAATACAAACACAGAGGTCAGAACAAGTAGAGACACAGAAGGTCAAGAAGAAACAGAAAACATATTATCACTCTCCTTATTGGCACTGAACATAACTCTTCTCCGTGAAGTTAATTTTCAACTCCTTCCCAAGGGGCATCTCTAAATAGTCATTTACAGCAACATCGCTGGTGAAGAGGAGCAGTGTTTATGAAGCTGTGACATCACATCCTCTACTTCCTCAAGTCAGGTCATGCAGTAATTAATTCTGGCAAACACTGGGAAAATGCCAAGTAGTCTCTGACTTTAAGAGAAAGTAGACCTGGACCACGGCTGTAAATCTCCAGGGGCTAATCAAAAGCAAGCTGAGAGGGACTTGCATGGGGCAGGTGTGTGCACTCTCTGACAGTAATATGGCTTTAATTGAGGTCATGGTTGCTGTCAGGGTTGGTGTTTCGTTATTCTTCCAACGTAAAAATAAAACTTGACAGTTTAATACAGTAATCTCACTCAGCATGAATCCGTATGGTTATCGGGTTCAAACGCCCTCAAACATGCTTTTCAAAACTAATGCAAAAATGCAGCTCACAGTGCATATGTAATTTGAAATGGCAATAATAATTAACATATATACTATTCAGTACATCGCTTCAGTTCATGATATACTTTGATATATTTAAAATGCATAGGGTTTTGCAGTCTCCTTTGAGAAGAATATCTCCGTAAACCTGCACCAGCTTCAATTGCAGTGGCATCAGCCCTGTTCCTGCAGAGCCACAGTCCTGCTGCTTGTATAGGTTGTTTTAAATCATCGATCAGCAGATACTTAGATAAGTAAGCCCAGTAATTGCATCGGATAAGCAGTTAATGGGTAGATCAGTGTTTTTCAACCAGTGTGCCGTGGCTCATTGACGCGCCTTCGGACAAACATAAGAACATAAGAAAGATTACAAATGAGAGGAGGCCATTCCACCCATCGTGCTCGTTGGTGTCCATTAGTATCTAAGTGATCCAAGGATCCTATCCAGTCTATTTTTAAATGTTCCCAATGTTTTGGCTTCAACCACATCGCTGGGGAGTTTGTTCCAGATTGTGACGACTCTCTGTGTGAATAAGGGTCTCCTGTTTTCTGTTTTGAATGCCTTGAAGCCGAATTTCCATTTGTACCAAGTACCATTGGAAATATACCATCTGGCCCAGGTGACACTAAAGGTTTGGACACATGAGAAAAAGTCACACCCAAGAAAAACAAAAATAATAAAGAAAAATGTCTGATTTATCAAAAATAAATAAGTCTCTACCAGAATCAAAGTAGTCTGTGCATCAAGACAAGCTGAATTTTCTCACTGAAAGTTAAGCTTTTTATAAAGGGGAAAGTGTGCAGCTTGGTGAGCAGGAGGGGTTGGTGTGCCATGCAACAAGTATGTAAGCGTGCCTTGAGCGTTAAAGGGTCGGAAAACAGTGGTTTAGATCACAACCAGAATAAGCTGTGGCTCTCTGGGCCCAAGGTTTTTCTGCCCTGCTCCAACTGTGCGTTTTATTTTCCTGTTGGCAGAACCGCATGGACCACAGCCCCGCCCCTGACCACAAGCTGCCAGCCATAGTGGAGGATGAGGACGAGCCTGAGGAGTATTTCCACCTGTCGCCAGCCACCAAGTCGCGCAGGAAGCTGATGCTGCCCAGCCTGAGCAGCCCAGTGCGGCGCGGCTCTGTTGGGAACCTGCTGGGGGACGAGCTGCGCCAGTTCACGGCCCTGAGACGCTGCCGGTCACCTGTGCGGGGCAACCGAGGCCGCAGCCCCTCCCCGCAGCTCCCTAAGGAGGAGCAGCCACCTGTGCCCAGTGCCGAGGCCTGTATAGGACGCAAGCCAGCAAAGCTCCTCATCCCCTCGCTCAACTGCTTCGGCCCCCCAGACCTCAGTCCCAGGTGAGGGGTTGGATAAAAATTTCCAGCTACTTTAAGCCAGTTGGTGGGGAATCCTGGTCATGGAGGGCCTTAGTCAGTCCTACAGCTCTCTTGATGTCTTTGCCAGCTCACAACACAGAAACTTGACATTGTAGTTCAGCAAATAAATGGCTCAATTTTAAGAAACTGAGAGTTGAGTCAGACCAAAGAAACTGAAGATACTGTTGCCAGGGTTCCCCACCACTGATTTCAACTGTAGCTTGGTATATTTTTTATTTTAAAAATGTCTGTGTTGTCAACCTATTATCTTTTGATTTATATAAATATACATATCTACCAACTAAAAGTGGCAAAACAGTTTAAGTGTGATGTGTACTGAAGTGCATTCACTACCCAACAATTTGATTACACAACAATCATTTCAACAATTTCTTCATTATAGTTTAGTATGACATATTCTGCCCATATTTGGTTTAGCACTTAAACGAATACAATTGCACAATAAAAAAATATTACGAACGCGTTGTACTCAAAACAGTGGATTATTTTCACCACTTCTTGTGATTAATGATAACTTTTTTATTATAATAAATATCATACCACAGTTCCTGCAGCTGATGTTGAAGTAAGTTTGGGACATGCCAGCGTACTGCTGTTCCAAGTTAAATCAGAATCAGAATTAACCTGAACTACCAAAGATCAATTTATTTCTGAAGAAGAGAAGCAGCATTTGTATTCCTATGCTCCAGTAGCAATCAGGAGTAAAAGACACATCAGTAATATAAACTAGATACTCATGGTTATTGAAATACAATGAATGGTGACATTTTGTGAATGTATACAGTATGAATGTACAATGAGTGGCTAGCTCATTGGAGAGATCTCAGTCCCAAAAGAACCTAAATTAGCCCAGCCTTCTGGTACCTATAGGGGTCCATATTTATGGGATTCACTACTTAGGTCACAGTGATCCCTTTGTGAATAATATTACATTGCGCTAAGCAGGTTACACCTTCTTTTAAATACTAAAGCCCCTTAAGCTTGGCCCCAAAAGCAGCTTTATTGTGTTGTATGTACAATATAGCTTATAGCTAGGAAAGCTAAATTTGAAAGAACAAAAAACAAAAGAAAATCTGAACAGAGCATATTCAGAAGCAGGTACTTGCAGGTGACTTTACTCCCTTGCTACCCTCGTTATTGTAATGACAGATGCTATCAATTTCGCGATACCAGACACGCCCAGATTCTGTGCCAGGTACATCAGCTAACAGCTCCTCAGTTTTGCTCATTTCCTTTAATTGGCCCTTCTAATCTTGCCGATCTGTTTTCAGAGTCGTTGACGGAATCGAGGATAATGGGCGGACATCAGAGATGCACACATTCCACTTCAACGTCGAGGAGAGCGGTGCGAGAGCCAGCGCGGAATGCCTCGTTAAAGGTAATTTTGTGGCATGTGAGCGGCGTTGGCGGCCAGGCGACAACACCGCCGCTGTACCTGCAGCGATGCAGAGAATTTCAAGTCGTGACCATCTGAGATCCAGATAACAGCACTCTGGGTTTGTGGGCAGGCTGTTCACAACTTCAAACAGCAAGTGACACTCTCTGTCTGTACTTTATCACACAGCATTCGGCCAAGAAGCACACCAAATGTGCCTCACTATAGTAGCAGACATCCAAGCCTGTTAAAATATGTGCTGAAGAGATTCCTAAAGCTTCCTAAAGGCCATTGGCCAAGGAAATTGTGCAAGGTCTCCCCCAGATTTTCATGAATTTCAGTGTGCTGAGGTTTATACTGAGGAAAGAATGAGGATGCAAGTGTCTACTTGAAAACTAAAGTACTAATTTAGTCATTTACTCTCCTACAATATAGCACTTATACAACATTTTGTCATGCTTCTTGCTTTGCTCCACTAGTACTCCTATTGTTTATTGTTTATTTTGATCTCCCCTATGCCCCATTTCCCCTGGCCCTTGACTGTGACTTAACATCTTGTCACTTATCAGCTTTTACAATCTAGGATGTAAGACCTCATATATTGTTTACTGTATATGTTGTGTAAATTTGAATTTGTCAAATGTATTTTGCCTTGAACTGCACTGTATTATTGCACTTTGTAATGCTCTTATATTTTGTAAGTTGTCCTAAACAAGGGAGTCTGCTAAGAAATAAATAATAATAATAATAATAATAATAATAATAATAATAATAATAAAGTGTCAGTCTCCCACACTAAAATTGATGGTGTGCAGATGTCTAATATTCAGAAATCCCACGAGGGGAAACAAAGGGCCGCATTATGAGGTGTATGATAGCATATGTTGACTTGGAGGTTTTCACAGTCATGTGGAAGATATTTTGTCCGTTGTCTCATTAAGAGTTAACAGCAGCGTCTATAGGACAGATTTACACTTTGAAATTAGTATGTTTTATGCACTGTTGAGTTTGGTTAAATGCTTTCATATTGCACTGAGAGCTGGGTGGAGTGTGAATATGCTGATAGATGTATTTATTGTATTCACTGATGAATCGTCTAAGCAGAAGTTGTAGTTTTCATTAATTTGTCATTTATTATCATTTTGTCAAGGATTTTCCCATTAAAAATACATTTTGGACCCAATTAAGTCTTAGTCATACTAATTATTAAAAGCTTAACAGATGGTATTCAGAATAGTTTTAACAGAATATAGGTACATATAAAAGGTTAATAGCAACATTTATTTGCCAACACGTGTACTGTATTTTGTAATATTTTGACTCAAGATGTCTTGTATAATATATTTATCTTATTCCACCTAACAGCAGATGTGTTATTAAATGTATTTACTACATCTTACATGAAGTTACTGTACAATGTTAAGTGGTACTACATCATTTACTTAAAACATGTAGGGAGAGAGCTTTGACGTACATGATGATGATTATGATAATGATGGTGGTGGTGATGATACAATTTTCCCTCTTTATAAGGGGGGACCTTCAATGAGTTCTGCCCTCACTGTGCTGTCTCTGCCTCCCTCTGTGCAGAAGACAACCCGGTGAATGCGACCCTGCTGCTGGAGACCGAGGAGGTGAGGCAGAGCATCAGCCGACTCAACCAGGAGGTATGCTGAGAAAAGACATGGAGGGGAAATGCACTGAGAATGACCCTTCCTCACACCACTCAGCCTTACCACAGTGGTAGACAGAAGGCTGCACACCATCCTTATATTTCCAATGCAAATCACTTCAGTCACACTGATGTTATTTCCTCTCACACAAGGTGGATATGGATGGACTGCATGGGCAAAATCCACAAAAAACACTGTAGTTTTCAAATATGCTTAGAAATGCAACCTAGGAAGTCTTGCTCTGGTTGATTGTGAGAAAATTGCAGGTGAGCAGATGCTAGCATGGCAAGCTGCAGAACAGGAGGCAGATAGAAAATTAAAATTAGATCAAGCTTGCTGTGGGATGGGGGCGGGGGGGTAAAAGACTCATCCTGCAATGCAGATGAGCCACAGGTGAAGCAGGCAAAATGCTGATTCAGGAAACGTGAAGCGTGTGCCATTTTCTCTTTCTCCTCGGTCTCTCTCTCTTCCTCTATCTATATCCGTTCCTCTCGGGGAATCTCAGCACACCAAAAAAAAAAGGCCATTACTGAGCCAGTTGTAAGATGGGAAGGGAGTGTAATTTATAATGCGCCTGGCACCTGGGTATCGCAAGGCTCGTGTGTTGTCACCACTAAATATAAATACAGAGCTAGTTTGAGGCCCAGTAGCCTGGTGGGGGAGGGGGAGGGAGGAGAGGCTGGGCTTTTATGAGAGAGTCAGTGGGTTTGCATTCATGTTTTCAGATCATAGCTGTCAGTTTGCCGCTGTCAATGAGTTCAGCATAGTCGAAGCTCATGAGTAAGGCATAAGTTAGGATGCATTGAAATGAAGGTATAAAACTGTGGATTTTGTGGGGAATGCATACTTATTTGTTTTCTTTAACCTCCTAATTTGGAATTGTAAATTGTTAATTAAGTGAGATCACATCTACGACCCTGTGATTAATGTGGGAAGGACTCAGCCAACTCCAGCAAGCACAAGTCCAGTTACAGGGGTTGTTTTTGAAATCGATCTGAATCCCAGTTAGGAATGACGCTTTTTCAATTTTTGATCCTTACCTATAGATGAGCCACTTGAACCAGGAAGTTTCCCAGCTCACCAAGGAGCTCCACCACATGATGCACTTCCTGCAGGCCCATGTGGCTGTGCAGCACTACACCTCAGCCCTGTCCTCCTACCCTTACGGGGTGCAGATGGTCTCCAACCCTCCTGGCAACAATAACATCAGTGGTGGCAGTGGAGGCGGCGAGTGGCAGCCCAGAATGTCGTACAACCTGGCGGCAGGAATCCACGTCCACCACGAGCCTGGCAGCATGGACCCCCTGAGCCATAGCGGTGGGAGCCCCTGGAGTTACAGCACAGCCCCAAGCAATGCCAGCCACATCCGAGCGGCCACCATTGGCGGCCAGCAAATGGAGATGGAGAGCTACGTCCCTTTGGTTGAGCATTTCCATCCGCCTTCCAGTCCCCGTGCCTCATGCTTTCACGGGCCCTGCTGTGGAGAGCCGGGCAGTACCCTCAACCCAGGAGCCGAGGGCAAGCAGAACTCCTGCCAGGCCTCTGGAAGCACTCCCAACTCTCCCTACACTGCACTGCAGCCACCACGGCCTTGCCCATCCTTGCTGAGCCCAAGTCCAGCTTTTGTAGGGTTCTCTCCTACTCCCCAAGCCGGGTACGGCAGCACCTTGCCCAGCAACGGACAACCCCTCGGGTCCCCTGCGAACCTCAGTCAGTCCCACCCAGCCTTGTGTCAGCAGGCGTCTGCCAGTGCTGAGTACAGTCACTCCAAGTCGAGCACCCCCACGCCGGTCCATTCCACACTGGTCACTCCCGGTTACTCTCAGCGCCGCGCTTCATGTTCAACCAACCACTTGCACTCCTCCTCAGCCCCCAAGCACGAGCCGTTAATGTGCATCTCGACGAGTCCCCGGCAAAATGACCCCGTCAGTTCCAGCCTCATGCACACCCTAGACGCCAATCTTCTGGAAGTCCACGCAGCCAGTCCCTCAGTCTCAGGACCTACTCTCTCCCACAGAAAACCTTCTTTAGCCTCTCAGGATTCTAACTTGTCTGGGATTGAGACCTCAGGTTCCAGCTATCTCTTCTGTGACACAACTATCTCGGATCACATAGGTTTGGAAGGCCTGGTCATTAAGCCAGGTTCTACTGAAAGGATAGACAGTGAGGCTTCAGAATCCAGGAGGTCCAGTATAGGAACACAGACTCTGGACACGGAGACGTTCTGGAGCCTGGAGATGGCAGACTAGGTCACATGATGGTGTTTGTTTTCAAAGAGGAGTTTTATGGGAACTCGGAGGACCTGGCCAGATAGATGGAGAGAGACAGAGAGTGTATGTTACTGAAAAGCAGAGTTTAAAATTTGCTTTCTTTATACTTTGGAGTTATTTGTTCTTCTGAAAATGAAAATCAGTTCCACATTGAATGGAATTGTAGCCCTCTATGCAAAAGCACAGAATCCACATTGCATTTTGAGTTATTTTCTTATCTGTTCCCCCCACAAATGCAAGATTGACCTTCCCGAATGTATATACAAATATATATATATATATATATATATATATATATATATATATATATATATATATATATATATAAATTAATAATGTCTTTTGGAGACTCATAATTACAAATTACATATATATATATATATATATATATATATATATATATATATATATATATTTATACTGCAGATTGTCTAAAATATCTTGCACTGAAAAACTTTCAAAATATCTTTAAAATGTTACTATGTGCTTGTTCAGAAATGTACAGGTAATGTTGAGTTATCCTCACTGACATGTTATTTATTTCCAATTACAATTACCTACTATGGGATTGTCAGACTGACAATTAAAATGGAAGTTACTTTGTGTGGGGAATTGTGGCATCACAATCATGACAATCCCCTTAATCTTGGTGGTTACTGCATATGTTGTTATATTCATGACTCTCTTCAAATCTCAGAAGCTTTCTATGTTTGATGATTTCTGAGTCTATTCAAATCTAGAATGTTATTACAAAGGCATGAGCATTTAATATTGGCTTACCTTCACACTTTGGTAAAGATCAATTGTTTTTCCTAAGGAAATTAATTAAGTTTTCACATTTGAGTGGCCTCCCACAAATAAGGGAGCTGTCTCAAGGTGTTGTAATATAAGGTACACAAGGGGTATGCAGCTCAATGTTTTTGCTTAGTTTTATCAACACACATGAAAAACAAATACAGGATTATACTGGGCAACTCTGTTTTTCTAGTTAGGTAATAGTTGAATTAGTCGATTACCCCAGTATGCCTTCGAAACCTTCTGCAACAAAAACAAGTTTTCTATTAAACTAATGTTCCAGGTAGAACATGTTTTGTACTGTACAGAGGTTTTTAGTCTGTAATTATACCTCCAACACCATCATATCCAGCTTACCAAGGGCACCACAGCAGAGAGCTTACCATATCGCACAGTAGCTTGAAATGCCAAATATCTAGTGTTTCATTAGTTTAAATAAGTTGATGCATGCTGTTTAAACTCCACTGATTTGCAACATTTTACCCATGTTTGTGTACCACCTAAGGTCAGTATGATGATTTTTTCCATCTGTTTTTCTGTCCTTTTATGTCTGGCAGTTATAGATTGTTATAGTGTGCCAGTGTTTTATATTGCCTTGTTAGTGTGTTGCTGTTACATCGTATGTATTCTTGGTGTCCATGAGCCCAATATAAGTGCTTGCAAGCTATTCCCACATTAGGAAAAAAAAAAGAAAACATGTTTTGTTTGAACTTACATCCACGTCAGGGAATTTAACAGATTAGTTGCTTTCACTAATGCTTGCGGATGACTAAGAATTAGAATACGAATCTGCACAGACTGTATTATACTCCCAGAAGGAGGCCAGATAAGGAGATTGCATGGTAGCATGCCAACAACGTTTCCAGGTACTAGAATAAACCTTTGACACAGGTGGCCAGCATATATCTAGTAATTATTGGCTTGTAAGTTTCTCCTTAAGCTGGACCAGCTGTGTTCTTTGCATGAATGACTTAGAAGATGCATTTTTATTAAATAGACACTCATTTCTATACACAAATTCAGTGATATTTAAACTGTTACACATACACAATAGCATTCAAAAAATATCTGGAGTTTTTAAAATGAGTCCCTTTTTTTTCAAATGAAATGTAAAATATACACCTTATTTCAGAGAGGATGAAGCCCATTATATTTTCATAAAGTTGTCTCAGATTGTCTCCCTCTTTTAAAAAAAATATATTCCTATATCAAAGTTTTCATAGATTAATGATGATTTGGTAGTAGAATGCTTGGTTTCTCAGGCATTTGAGTACAGTACCTTATCAGATACCTACTTTTAAAGGCTTTTCAAATTTTTTTTTTGAAGATGTACAGTTGTTACGCAAATTGTATTTCAAACTCCTTTTGCTACATTTGATATAAAAAGTGCAAACCATTTTTCAAACATTGGTTGTTGCCTAGAATCATGGACAGTTTCACTGTATGAAGCTATAATACTTTCAGTTTATGTGAAAACTTAACATATAAAAACTCGGGCGTATATCCAATATTCAATTAACACAGCTTTTGCAATAATATGGTTCAGATTATCATTAAAATATCAACAGATCTTTCGTTTTCAGAAAAAAAGGCTTTGATATTCCCAAATTACATTTTTGTTATGTTTTGACAACAACAAAAACCAAAATCCCCAGCCTCTTTCAAATTGAAATTTTAAAGTTAATCCTTTCGGTGGCTTATCTGACAGAACAATTTCTAATACCAAAGCCCTTAAATGCAGACACTCCAATATGTAGAAACAGGAGTAATTAAAAGGTTTTAAACGCCCATGGATTGGAATGTAGTTTTGGTGGCCATGGAAACTAGTCAACCCTTGTCAAGTGTGTAAAAAAAATAAAAAGTGCATCGCTGAAGCATTGAGAATATTAGTAGATGTGGACAACAAATGCTGACTGCTTGCATGCATGTGAAGTTCAGCTGTGTCTACAGCAAACACCAGCACTGATTAACCATTCAAACACTGCCTGCTCAATCCAGACACTCTACCTTCCATATCATTATTCACGGTGTGTGCAGAGGGGGGTGCTCAGCCCAGCAGGTTTTACAGGTAAAACCCAAAAAAGCTGCAGTGCTCAATTGCTAAGGCCTCATAAGTCATTGGATTTAAAATGAGGCCAATCTATGACCTCTCCATCAGGAAACAAATTACCTGCTTGCCTGATCACAATATGGTCGCTCCCCATGTTTAGAAACTGACTTAAACTGACTTGTTCACCTGGCTCTGCAGCATCTGAGCTGGAATGCTTGAAAACTTTCAAAGATACAGATCTATGAAAACATGTATTCTTTAGGACTTAGAAATGAGGTGCATCTGGGCAGGGGCCATAGTTAAGTAGTCGTAACTCTCTGTTGTAGCCACAGGCATGTCACAAGTCATTTCTGTAATTCCATGAGAGTTGTGACTGCTTTGCTACGAGTTCCTTGCAGTGGCTATGGCTGTGACTGTGACTGTGTGTGTGAGACCGGGATACATCCCTCATCTCAAAACTGAACACCAAGCTCCCTTGAAGTGCAAAATCATGGAACCAGTCATGCATTAAATCAGTCATGCATACCCTTAAAGTTGCTCCATTGCAGATAAACCTCTGGATTTCCCAATTTATTGATTTATTTATTTTGCACACTTATATTATACGTTCTGTGTTTTTTCATTGCATAGAATATATATATATATATATATATATATATATATATAATTTTTTTAAGAGAAACTAACATAAATCAATCTATATTATCTTCTCAGTTGGTTTGAACCACCTTAATTATCTCACCAATTCTGGCTTATTTTTAGTTTTTGTTTGAGTGTTTTGTTTTTGTGTCTCACTGTTGAAAATGTGAAACAAGGATAGTTTTTGTTCCTGACATTTGATTGTGCAGTGTTGCTTCTTAATGACTACCTGCATCCATGCACTGGCATTGAAGTAAAAAACACAGCCTGTTTTTTGTTTGTTTTTGTTTTTGGTTTTTTTGGCGTAAATTGCACTTTATAACTCTTCAAGTGTAAAATCTGTATTTGTATAATGGCACAGATCTTCTACAAACACTTTATTTCCCAAAGATGGCATAATCCAAACTGCTTTTAGCACCTAAACTACTTTAGCATTGAAGAAGCCCTTCCCTTTAAATATATTAATATTAATATGCATGCAAATCAGTACAGCTATATATGCATTTTACCACACAACACACAAATTACACACTTAAAGCAAGCAGCATAGGTTTGTTTAGACTGACACAATTGGGGATTTGCATGTTCTGTGTCAGCACCCCCCCACAAAAGGGAAAACTTGAGGAAGACACTCTTTTCTGTGTCTTTGTTGCATTAATCTATCTTGTTTTATTGCCTTGATAAACAGAAACCCTAGTTAGTCTATCCCTGCATGCTTTCCAAAACAAATAAATTATACTGCATCAAATATATGATTAAACGTAATCAATGGTGCTGCATACCATCCCACACCTTATCTTTTTATAGACTGATATGAAGACTTCAAAATGATCTCTTTCTAGGATTAAGTTTCTACAGGTACTTTGGTTTTTAAATTTGTCCTGTTTAACAAGACTGGATTTGCTCAATAGTTCTGGTGCTCATTCATTTTTCAGCACCATGGAGAGGGCCACTATTAAAACATTATGAATGTGAATGATCACAGAAAGAAATCTCTGGGTGGATAAAATAACAAAAAGCCATTCAGAGTGTCAGACCTCTTATTCCTTTTTGAAATCAAAACCAATGTAATACTGTTACTTCTCCCTTTCTTGTTTTCCTACCAGAACAAAGTGCAATATTGCCTCTTCCACAATGATTAGAGATATTGTATAAATTATTTTCAGCAAGATATCTCTTTCCACTGAAACAGGGCCACATGGAGGCGTTAGAACAACAGCTGACAAAGCAAAACTGGTTTTAAGATCAAGTAGCATAAAAATGCAACCTTGAATGTTTTTTTTGTTTTTGTTTGTTTGTTGTTTATTGAATTTGCAAGCATGCTGTATGAATAAAAAAACTCTACTTTGTTATTTATTTCAGACTCTTTATTATTATTTTTAATCTTCTAAAATTGAATTTGCTTTTTCTGATCACTCTTGTACAGTGGAATTTGTTTGAACGTTTACCCCCTTTCACCTTCAGACTGGGGGGAAAAACAATTAGGAAAGTTCTCTGTAATCCTATATGTAAGATGAACACTTTAAAATGATATGTGACCTTGAGTGTTTCATTGCAGGTGCTTAGGAGGGTAGGGTCTAAAGGTGTAGTGTGTGAAAGTGCACGATGCTGTAACTTCTGCTTAGCATGTAATAGAAGATGTGTCCATAAAACATTTAACACCGTGCTACGTTTACACCTGTTTTTCCAAACATCAGGACAGCACAGCGGAGTTGTAATGTGTCACCCATCAATCTTTCAGGATGCCTATTTAAAAGCTCATTTAGGCAGATTAAATGATTATTTTGATTTTGTAATGGTAGAAGTTTATCTTTTCTTCCCCCGATTAAAGTAGCAAGTCTGGAAAGTGTGGCTATAAACAGGTGATGGTGAGATCCTGTGTGGTCAAGATGGCAGTGTTGTGTATATGTTGTGTATAACAACAAGGCGTCTTCAGTCACTTTACTGAGGGGAATGTATTGTAAACGGAGAGCCTTACCTTTGCCTTTGAAAAGCCCCTACTATGTTGGAGGTCACTAAGTACCGGTCAGTGTGGAGTAGTGCAGCTGCTGCGCCCCACCTGATCACTAAATACCACGGCTCTTTATAACTTTCTTCCCAGCGTTACTCAATCCGTATCTGTCTGCTCTATGCTGGTTACTTCATCCCACTCTCTGCCCCAGCTCCAGTGTCCTCTCCGCATATAGTGTTCGCCTGCCCCTGCCTGCTGTCACTTTTTGATTATGTTTTGGAAAAAGGTGATCCTTGCAGCTGCAGAGCAGGCCGTCATCACTAGGGGAGATCTAGGGCCGACAGGTGAGTGACCCCTGAGCCCCTCACCATGGGAGAGCCACTTGTCTTTGGAGTCATCCCTCCCCACCAATACCGCTGCGCTTACTTCACTTAAACGTGTCCCCCGACCTCCAGCTCACAAGCTTGTAGGCTAGGACTAGTAGACCATAGGACCACTTGCTTTTCTCTGCAGCTGAGCATTTCAGTTACCCGAGGAAATGATTTGTTAATTAAACCACTCCTAAAACGTGAATTTTAGCAGTTAATGGTGCGAAGCAGTGGATTGCAGTTGAGCTTTCTATTCCAGAACTGAACCAATGATTGACTCAACTAATAGAGATGAACATGATCTTTAGCCACTGTATGAACCCATATAGACTGGGGGCTGCAGGACCACAGTTGGAAGCCACTGCCTTTATGTAAGTTGGCCCATGTATGTTTATCATGTGATTTTTTTACACTTTTAACATGGGTAATCTGTGCTTTTGCCCTTATTTTTTTGTGTTTTTTCTATGGATGCAATATGCCTTCAACGTGCTTTACCAAACTGGACTATGGGAATACTATGGTCTACTATGGTCTGTCTCAAAGGCATGTTTACTATGGCAGAGGAGTAAATCATTTACATTTTAAATTTGCCAGGTAAACTTGCATAAATGTGATTTAAAGAGACATATTAGACCTTTTGGAAATGTTTGTAGAAATCCAGAAGTCTTGTGTGTGACTCATGCAGGTCTCTGTGTACCTGCTTACAAAACCATACTCTCATCACTAATCTGGTGTGCCACTGTGGGGAAGATCAGCATCCTCCTTCCTGTACTGCTGACAGAGATCAGACTAACCTCCTTTCTCATTTGTGCAGAAGTAGAGACCATCCATCCCGGCAGGCATAGGGCACAGAAGTAGAGACCTTTCCCTTAATGTATAAAACTCTTCAAAATTAATCCATAAAAACCTAGCACTCAAATTAAAACTGTGAGACTCCCAATATAAGCTATTTAGTAAAGTAACCAGCAACTCATGCAACTACTCTTTCCTCTCTCTCTTGCTCTTTCTTCTGCACCCTCCCCTTTTATTGGAATGTATCATCGCCAATCATGATCAGTAAATGCTGAGGAAATATTTCCATATCTCTGCTAATTACTGGCTCCATGTTACAATCAGAGAGAATGTCAGATTTAATTGCCCAGCACCAGGGTGGAAAAAAAAGAAGAAAACACAAAACAAATTAACATCTGCTCCTTGTAATTTTGACTAACAAGCAGCAGCTGTCTCCAAAGCTTGGTGGAACGCCCCCCCCTTTGGCTCTCTCTTAAGTGAAAACATAGCAGTTATCAAGGGGGCAACCTTGGACTCTGTCGAGCTAATGTATCAGCAGATATACCTGAGGCTGATGTTACCAAATCTTATTAGGAGGTATCAACAGACCATCAGGCAGCATACATTGAATGGGATGTAGTACAGGTGCACCCTTGACTCCTAATGGCTGCTGCAAGTCTTTTAATAGATGGCCAGAGAAAGATGCCTTTTCTTCCACAGCTGCTCTATTGAAGGGATTGAGATCAGGATTCAGGAACATTAAATGAAATGCTTGCTTCCTGTCCTGGACCCTATTTGTAGCACTCCCAGATTCATGATGTGGGGATTATATAATTGGCAGTTGTGCTGTACAGGCACTCACCATAGACCTGCATCAGGGCTGGTGGTCAGCACTGTTGCCCAGAATCTTACACCTTCCTGGCTGTCATGGTGCTCCTAAAAAAATAAAACAATACATCGAACTCTAAGTAACGACCTTTGACCATTAGCTGTGATTCATTTGGTAATATAGTGGTAATTGTGATGAGTGTCATTCTGTAAGCTGACACAAATCTCGCTTATATGACAACATTACAGGAGGGCTAGGGGCATTTGATCAGAATTCCCATAATTCCTCCTGTCTTTATTGGCTAAATAACAAGAGCTCTCATAATGCTGTGTTGTTGCAGCACCTACACAAGCCCTCCTGATGACTGTTTGCATCGAACCTGTCTCTTAACACAACCAGAATAGCTCCACATAAATGCTTTTCTCAGTGATGATGCAGGAGTGATGAAGGACCACAATTGGACTCTCACTGCTCTGTTGCGACTGTATTGCTCACCAGCTTTGGGACTGCCTCCAGCCTGAGTACTAAATTAAAATCTTTGCTAAATTTGTACCAGAGAATGTGTGTGTGTGTGTGTGTGTGTGTGTGTGTGTGTCTATGTGCGTGCAAAATGGTGGGTTGGGAAGGGTGGAAGTATGACTGTACAGTTGGAAAAATATGAAGCACTACTGAAAACTGAGTGGGCCTGCTGACTGTATCAATGAATTGGCTTGCGGTTCCTGAATGTGATTCTTTTGGGAATGGCTTAGACGTGAGAACTGGTGTAGTCAAACACCCTCTGATGAGCAGAAGCTATTGGGCATTTGAGTGGAGAAACAGAGTAGCATTCTAGAATGGCCTCCCGGTGGCAAGGAACACAGATGATGTGCTGCCTTCCAACAGAAGTGCCGTTCTTCCGCAAGCACCTACCTGGCACAGAGAGAAGGGGCGGGGGTGTGCAGGGTGCATGCCAGGGTTTCTGTGTGTGCTCATGATGGCTTGGATGCATGGAAGCACATGGTACACAGTCATATCGAGCTGCTCAGTGTTCAAGAGGGCAACATCCCGTTGGAGGGCATGTTGCCTACAGTCACAGTTTTATGAATACCAAATTCCATTGCTCCATGGTGCACAGTTTTCACGATCCATTTCTTCAAGCTGTCCATCGAGCTTCAGCAGCTGCCTTTGTGTCAGCGCTTCACTAGCTAATTATCAAAATCCCTGGTCTATCCACGGCTCTTCAAATCTCCTAGGAATTTGTTAGTACTAGAATGGTCAGATCACTAGACAAAGAGTGATCTCAGCATCAGACAATCATAAGAGCAGAGTGGGCAAAGCAGGTAAGGAAACGTGCTCCCTAAAGTTTTTAAGAAAATAAAGATCTTCAGATTAATCATACAGGAAAAGGGCATCCATAAACTAGGTTAGCATGAATACAGCGGTGGCGAGAAAAACAATGCAGTGTGCAGAACCAGCTTTTTGGCCTTTTTATAGCGGCAGATTATAAACTGCAACGCGACGATGCTCAGGGTCCCTGGCGGCTGTGATTTTAGCTCCAGGTGACACTCGTCATCCATTCTGTGCAGAGAGGTGGGGGACACAGGTAGGCCTGCTCCCCCCGGGGCCTGAGCGCTCTGACAGGGGCGGCTGTGCTTACGCAACAACCTGGCCTTCTTTTGTGTAACAGAACTGCTGCTATTGCATTTCCATTGCTGCTTCTCAGTGATCAACGAATGTGCAGTTATTTATATATAGATATATATAGATATGTACATGGTGTTTTTCCCCATGTGATGCGGTGTAGTACATTGTGTTAGTATGAGAAAAACGTGTTCGATAAAGACATCAGATTTAATAATAATAATAATATCCAGAGATTGTTTCCCCCCTGTAATTAGCATATACAGATTAGATTTTCTGTTACAACTCTTAGACAAATGTGTCTGAAATTTTGGTTAGGGGTTGTACAGGACTTTCTACAACTTCCATGTTCAGTACATGGGCAGAATATCAATTTCTGAGTCAATTCACAAACAGGGAGGATATGAAAGTGAAAAATAACTGAACCCCTGAGACAAAGAAGCATATATGTGCATGTCACAATGTTTTGCAGTAGACACTGCCCCCAAGCCCCCAATAATATTGTGTTTCATAGCATTCATAAAACAGAACGGAGATGAAAACAAGAGACACCAAGGGGCTATCAGAACTCCCACAAAGTGCACTTTTGTAGTTATTCATCTGATGGATTGAATTCCATACTAACATACATTAATAATCAACAAAAAAAGAGCACTCTTATTCAAACATTATTAATAATAGAGTGACCATTACATTGACATCATCACCTCTTACACCTATTTATTTCTGAGAAGGCAGGACAATACAAAGACATAGTACAACGACATAGACATAGGTACCACAAACATCGGGATAATAAGTAGTGTCTCCATTTTCTTCGACATATTGCAGTGGTGAAACTGGAGTGAACTACTTGTGTGTGACAAGAGTGAAGGTGGGCTGAGTTGGTGGTCCAGATGGGAGGAGCTTCTGTCAAGGGAGTGGCCTCGGGGCTCCTCTCAGCCCCATTGGTGCTTGAGTTCCTGGTACAAGCCTGAGACAGATAACTGGTCCCCAAACCCATAACAGAACAAATGGAACACTTGACCATGTGACACAACCCCACTTGATCACTGGTCACCCTGGGGGCTCCTCATCCCACATCCCCTGCGGATATCACCTGCCACCTGTGACCAGCTTGGCTGCTTGTGGCTGGTTACTAAAGAGGAAGATGATTTATTTTGCGTTTTCAGGTGATTTCATGGCACACTGCTGGCGTCACCCTTTTAAAGGCTTCTATGTCATAGCCTGCTCTCATTCCTGCATTTTCGTATGTTTCCCCGTAAATATACGGCTTTGCTGTAGTAATGTTTTTCAGCTGGGTTTTGCAGACGGCACAGTGTTGGTCTGTTGCTGTACCCATGTTGTTTTCCTGTTCTTCATTGCTTCCCCTTTCTAATGCTCGCTCTATCACTCTGCCCCCTCCTACCTGCAATCTCCCACTCTCCTCCTCTCTTCTCTTTTCCTGTTGGCCAGTCAGCTGTCCCTTCCCCTCACCCACCTACTCCCAACTTCCTCTAACTGCAGTGATGGAAAAGACTATTATCACCTCCTGAAAACGCCCCTATTCACACCGCATCTAAGGAAACCTACCATCCCTCTCTGCTATGCAGCCCATCAACGGTTATCACCAGCATAGCACTGCTCCACACCACCAAATACCAGTCTCATACGCAATGGCTATTCAGTTGCTATCTATGCATAACTTGGTTGGTTAATCTGCGCAGCTGGCTGACTCCTCTGAACTCGCTCTGATAAATGCATTCTCCAATACTATGCGACAGGTGCTGGTCTCACCTGCAATAAATAAGTCACTGGCTGACTGCACCAACAGCGCATGCGTGTGAGGAATCTGGCAGGATGAAACGACGCTGCCCCCTACCGCTCCAGAGAGACCACAGCAATGTACGCACACGCATGATGTTCGCCGAGGAGCAGCAAAAAAGATGTGCAATTACCATCGCCCACGCAAACGGCACAATTCTTCTACTCGCTTGTAATACTATTTTTTATTATTATTGTAGTCCTGCACCGTGTTTGCTGTAGTTTTTTTTTTTTTTTTTTTTTACTGCAAAATATTTTTTTCTTTATTGTGTCCCTGAGGATTATTTCTACTTATATTTTAAAATACTCTACACTACATTGATTATTTCCCGATTTACTTGTATTGTAAAATAATTTAATTGAGATTTTAATTGCGGGTCGCTTTGAATAAAAATAAAAAAAACATAAAAACTTAAACCGATTTCCATAATGTATGGAAATCCAATAAACATATATTTCCGTTGCTGTATCTCTGTTTCTCTCTAGTCCCACTATATACTCTTAAAATGAGAGTGGTCTGGTAGTCAGCGAGGATAGCCTGCCCTCTGCTGGTCAATATATGTAACTATACTCGTCTCTGAACATTTTACAGCAGTAGGTGATGGGGTGGTTTTGGATCACGTGGTTCTCTGTACATGGAGGGTGAGAGGGGATATAATGACAATAACAGTAATGATGTTTGTTACTGGGAAAAGATTACAATCAGAAACAAACAAACAACGAAACCCAATATCACGTTGTTCAAAGCAGTTGGTGTATTTCTTAGAGTAAAAACAAACAGGCTGGGATACATTCATTATATATTAAGACGAATAGGAAATACATTTGGTCAGAATCAGATGCAGTGTCATAGCGTCCGAATACGTGGGCATGAGCATTGCAGAAAGTCAGGCCTGCAGAAGGAAACTACAAACCTCACACACACAAAACAATGTAGGATGTGGGAATATTTCAAACTGTGTGGAATTCTTGTATTGCTCTCCCACCTCCCCTTAAGGTATGCATGTTTTTTCAGGCCTCAAGCACAAGCAAGAGCCCTGCCTTTTCCCAATGCCATTGATTTCCCCTTGTCTTCCCACTCTGAGGCCTGTGGTTGCCAAACCTTTTTGTTTGTGTCATTAACCGAAAATACCTTACTCTCATACACTCACCTAAAGGATTATTAGGAACACCTGTTCAATTTCTCATTAATGCAATTATCTAACCAACCAATCACATGGCAGTTGCTTCAATGCATTTTGGGGTGTGGTCCTGGTCAAGACAATCTCCTGAACTCCAAACTGAATGTCTGAATGGGAAAGAAAGGTGATTTAAGCAATTTTGAGCGTGGCATGGTTGTTGGTGCCACACGAGCCGGTCTGAGTATTTCACAATCTGCTCAGTTACTGGGATTTTCACGCACAACCATTTCTAGGGTTTACAAAGAATGGTGTGAAAAGGGAAAAACATCCAGTATGCGGCAGTCCTGTGGGCGAAAATGCCTTGTTGATGCTAGAGGTCAGAGGAGAATGGGCCGACTGATTCAAGCTGATAGAAGAGCAACTTTGACTGAAATAACCACTCGTTACAACTGAGGTATGCAGAAAAGCATTTGTGAAGCCACAACACGTACAACCTTGAGGCGGATGGGCTACAACAGCAGAAGACCCCACCGGGTACCACTCATCTCCACTACAAATAGGAAAAAGAGGCTACAATTTGCACAAGCTCACCAAAATTGGACAGTTGAAGACTGGAAAAATGTTGCCTGGTCTGATGAGTCTCGATTTCTGTTGAGACATTCAGATGGTAGAGTCAGAATTTGGCGTAAACAGAATGAGAACATGGATCCATCATGCCTTGTTACCACTGTGCAGGCTGGTGGTGGTGGTGTAATGGTGTGGGGGATGTTTTCTTGGCACACTTTAGGCTCCTTAGTGCCAATTGGGCATCGTTTAAATGCCACGGCCTAC
Organism: Amia ocellicauda; assembly: GCF_036373705.1. Lineage (NCBI taxonomy): Eukaryota > Metazoa > Chordata > Actinopteri > Amiiformes > Amiidae > Amia > Amia ocellicauda. Next base: position 20,461,208 of record NC_089852.1, on the reverse strand, counting down.
CTGAGCATTGTTTCTGACCATGTCCATCCCTTTATGACCACCATGTACCCATCCTCTGATGGCTACTTCCAGCAGGATAATGCATCATGTCACAAAGGTCGAATCATTTCATATTGGTTTCTTGAACATGAACATGAGTTCACTGTACTAAACTGGCCCCCACAGTCACCAGATCTCAACCCAATAGAGCATCTTTGGGATGTGGTGGAACGGGAGCTTCGTGCCCTGGATGTGCATCCCACAAATCTCCATCAAATGCAAGATGCTATCCTATCAATATGGGCCAACATTTCTACAGAATGCTTTCAGCACCTTGTTGAATCAATGCCACGTAGAATTAAGGCAGTTCTGAAGGTGAAAGGGGGTCAAACACAGTATTAGTATGGTGTTCCTAATAATCCTTTAGGTGAGTGTATATCTCTGTCTGCTTATTCTCAGTGCAGTACAGCTGCAATCCTACAGGAAATATCCGATTGTTTTGGCCAGATTCATAGAACACTTGGCAATTGGAGGTAGCTTTTTCGTGTTTCAGAGTAGGTATCCACGGGAAAATATTACTGTAATATGGTAAACCAAAAACTATATAGTATTGTAATGTTTGTGTCCAAAACACATAGTTTCCCCAAATTATTGTTACAGTTATTTTTAATTCCTAAAGATCAAATTGTGTCATGGAAAGATATCCCAACACACTTGCATACAGTGACACCAAAAATGCAGTCAGAAGACATTGCATCACAGCACAATGTTTTATTTATTTATTTATTTATTTATGTATTTATTTATTAGCAGATGCTCTTGTCCAGAGCAGTACAAAGTGCAATAATACAGCACAGTTCAAGGCTAAAATAACTAGCTCCCTACAACTACACTAAAAACTGTAGAACTGATATAAATACAGCTGGGACTATAATAAGGCAGTGTTGACCATGGTTTTGGTATATTGTGTATTAATGTTTAATTTTGGTTTAACTTATAAAGAGGCTATAGGTAGTCAAAAATCCTGGATGGCATAGATCATCTCAGACCCAAGGACTAAATTAGCCCTGAACAAGTGCCTGAGGTGAAAAGTGGAGATGAAGCCTTTAAGAACCCAGGGGGATGTATATATCTCACACATTTAATAGGCTCGACATAAATACATTATATCAATGTATCAATGATATGACCTCTTGTAAGGGGTCTGGAACAATCTACCTAGCCATGTTGTTATTATTATTATTATTATTATTATTATTATTATTATTATTATTATTATTATTATACGCCATGTGAAACAAACATTTTTTCAAAATAAACTTGACAAATAATAACTTTTTAGAGACACTATAAAACTGATCAAGGTATGCTTGTATCTGTTGAATGTGAAACCAGACTTCATTGCATTCCAATAGAGCAAAAAGAGACCCAAACATTTCTTGGTCATCCATCGGTCACCTTTTAGAACTACAAGTCCCAGAAACCCCGGCGGACCCCCTTGTCTCCAGAATACGATGATGTAATCCCGTTTTAGGAACGAGTCGTTGAACGCGCAATCCTCATTGGCCAATGCGCCCCTTCAGTCAACGAGTCCCATCATCAGGAAGTAGGAGGATCCCGGAAGTGGGGTCCACAAGGCGGAAGTGAAGGCCAGAGCCTGTGATGAGGAATCGCAGAGAGCGGAGAAAGTGAAACGGCGAAAAAAGGTTAAAATTGGCGAGATCGGGACAAGAGAGCACAGCAAACGCGACAGGACCACACCATTGAGAGCTGTTAAGAAAGCGTGAGTACCAGCTTGATCTAACGGTGTCGTTCGCCTTTCTGACCAACAGGAGTTGCCCGGTACTCAATTGCTTGTTTTGGATCTTTGGACATTTGTTTGCCGTGTGTGGTGTCTTCTCGCACGATTAGGGCTTCCTACCTCGGTGTGCAATAAAATGGACGGCCAGTCTTTTAAAAACGAGTTGGTCACTGTTCTTTGATATACGGCTGTCTTGCAATGCCCTCGTCCAGTGACACCGAGGTCCCCCTAGATCAGCCTTGCGAGGGGCTTGTCTTATGACACTGTCGCCTCAGTGCTGTGCCGATCAGGCGCTGGAGAAGTTCTGGGGCTGGGTTGTTTCCTTGCCATGATAGACCAATACTTATGTATTGCTGGTCACAAATTACATTGAAGACGGTGTAGAGTTTCCTAGTATTAGGATTATGTGTATATAACGCATGGCGGTGGAGGTTAAATAGTTTCAGACTTCACTGTAGTTCACACAGTAAAGCCGGTAGTTCTTTTGTGTATCATGTAAATTCAATGCATTTGGTACACATTTAAATCGGGGATCAGTTCCTTCAAGCGTAACAAATGAAGATTGTGACATTTTCCTTTACCTATCTAAAATAATGACGCTGGCATGTGTTTATGGCTCGGCACGGTAGTTTGGACCTCTTGCGCATTTATTTAACCAGCTCTTTATCGCACACCTGCAAAGTTAATAAACGAAATACGAGAAATGACATGTTTTTCACCCAGGATGGTGAATCCTAGCAGAGGACGATGTAATCAATAACTTGCCATCCTATGAGCAAGTTGCTGAACTTTCTTTTATGATTCAACGGGTTACGAAACACTCGTGTGTGCTGTCAGAAGACAGCTGGGTATGCTTTTCTTTAACCCAGGATACCAGGTCTTATCAGCTTTCTAAAAGTGTGTTCAAATTGTGCTGGATAATGTAACCCGTATGCTTTAAAACAAAAACGAGACCGCCAGTCCTTGCCCTGCATCTCTACGGTGTTGGAGCAGTGGTGTGTACCGGAGCGCTGCAGGCTGCCGGCAATGGCACATGATTTAGGGTTGGCATGGTCGCAAGATAAGGGTTGTCCTGAACTGACTACTGTAGTGCGATTTCGCCACTTTGTGTGCAGGGCAGCGATAGGGGATGGACATGCTTGATAAGGCTGATTCTGGACACTGTACTTCACAAGTGCTTCTGGTTCCGCAAAAGTCAGTGCATAGTTTTCAGTTTTGTTCTGGTTAATCATCTTCACAGTCCTCTTCAGGGGTTGGGTCCAATTCCAAATCCCGAGGGACGTGTGCAGTTGAGTATTAACATGGTGTGCGAATTCACGTTACACGTATAGTACTAGTTTAAGACTCTCCTCCATCTTTGTTGGGTAGAAAGTGCTGTTGTTTCTTTTTGGTTTTCTAACTAATATTGCATTTACATTTTAAGCTCCCACTTATTTTTCTAATGTTATGCAATGCCAGCCTTGTTAAATAGGCTAAAGTGACACTGTTTCCAGGGATTTCTTGTACTATAGTGGAGTCCAACAAGCATGGCATGGGATAATATCTGGGTCTCTAAAATGTTGTTTGTAGTATATAAACTATGATGTGTAAACCATATGAACTACTCCTCCACTTATTTTAAGTAGTACTTGAATTATTCTTAATTAGAAGGTGGCATTGTATTCTTGCACTTTTGTATTGCTCATGTAACCTGTAAGTCAGCCTGGATAAGGGCATCTGACAATTTGTCAGAACTATATGTAATAGCATCAAGTATAACATCAATTAATAAAATATCCAGTATGATTGATTTTTAAGTTGATCAAGAAGTCAGAATTTTCAGCTGGAAATAATAAACTAAAAGATCCAAAGTTTTCTGTCTTCAGAGGCCAGATGCAAAAAGGAAATATTCTTAGCTACAGCACACAAGTTTTCCACAAACTGCCATGTGATTCTTGTCTTGTTGTTTTTGTGGAAATCAGATTAGAAAACGGATAATTTATTTAACCGTTCTGAGTCTAACATTATGCTGGCTGACAGGCGGCTCCTCATTGGCTGTCGCACCTAGGGAGACCACATAACTCAAGTGAGTGTTCAGCAAGCGAGTCAAAGGCCAAAACCACTGCATTTGAATAAACTGAGTGGTTGGCTGGCTGGGTGATTGGCTGTGAAGCAAAGGGAACTGCTCAGGCCACTGAGTCAGTCTTGATACAGCGAGACACACTTCCTCTTGGCCTAGCTGTACATTTTTTGAAGGATTTTCAGCTCAGATTTGTTTCTGAATTCCCTCTTAGGTCCCTTACTCATGTTTTACCAAGTTTAGCCCTGCTCTGAGAAATTACTGAAAGGGCAACAAAAAATAAATAAAATCCAGTCAGTGGACTCTTAGAGTTTACTGGTCTAATCTGATCAGGAAATCGAACGTTAGCAATAGCGCCAAGCACATTATTCCTTCTTCCTTCTTCCTAAATGGTCTCTTGACATTCAGTTTGGTATTGTTTTTTGTTACAGGGATTTGGAATTCTTTGTTGATAGTCTGTACCAGGGTTGGCTGACCTTGGACCGAGAGAGCTATGGTGTCTTCTGTTTTTTTGCTGAGTTGTCAAAAGTCCCTCCTGTTCAAGACATTCAGTGATTGATGGTTTTAGAGAGACTTGAAAATCCTGCAGAGTGAGGAACAGAGCCACTGCTGGTCCATATTGATCTCCTTTGGCACAACTCCTCTGACCTTTTTACACAGCACTGTTGCAGACTGAGAGTGTTGTTTGGGGTGAGGCGTAGTTCAGCCTATGAACTCTTAAATCCTTGGCTTTTATTCCTATTTAATTCTTCATAGGTATGCCTATTCTTGGTGTGTGTGTGTGTGTGTGTGTGTGTGTGTGTTTAAACCCCCACATTCTTGACCCTGTAGACCCTGTGTGGATGTGAACCCTCTGGAGGAGTAAGGGAATTGGGGAAAGTCATCCGACGGGAAACGCACATAGTTGGAGAGTTCCTGTTAAGGTATAAAAAAAATAGTTTGAATAGTTGAATCGTATCCAAATGTTAAAGACGCATTTGTTGGGAATTCAAAATCAATGTAATCACTACTTCCCCTCCCAGCAGCCCTCTATGACCTATAGGTACATATGGTGACATGATGCTGTCCAATCATGAAAGGAAAACCAGTATTACAAACAATAGCTGAGGAAATCTTTAAATATCCAAATATCTCTCTCAAGGACTTTTATCAATCTTTGCTCGGTTAGCATCCATAGAATAAACTGCATTTCCTGTTATTTATAGTGCATATAATTTACTTTTGTGAGTTTGTGCCCAGCTTCTTCGTTGCCCCAGCATCTGTATAAAGTTGAAAGAAGAAGCCTAGGGCTGTAGTGGGGGTCTGACTTGTCTAATATGGATTCCAGATTTAGGGCAGAAGGTGAAAAATGTACTGGGGATTGCACATTTTGTATATTATTTTAAAGGGAAGAAGAGAGAGAGAAACAATGTCAGATATTTAATTGTGGATGGAGATATCCTGATAGGTGTGTGTGAATGCTGGGCTATTGGTCCACGCTCTGCTGCACAAGAGGATTAAAAGTGGGAGTTAAAGCTCATCATTCATTGCTTTAGAAGACTGGAATGCTCTCCTCTGACATTGTTAGTTGGCTGGCAGCTCCACTTTAAACACTGCCTGTCTGAGGTCACATGAAGCAGTCAACTGGGAGTGCAGAGGCAGTGCTGACGTTGTTACAAGTTATTTGAATTGGACATGAAGAAATAGGTGTAACCAGACTCGAACACCATACCAAAACAATAAATAGCTGAGGGTCTGGCTTCCGTGGTGAATGCACCGAGTCTCCTTCTGTCTCTTATGATGTTTGGTTTCAGTCAGAAGACAAAACTGCCTTCATTATAATTAAAATCGAAATTTATATAGATTTTTTTTGCCTTTTAAGCAAGACCCCTTGAAAATCAGATGAACTGATTTCAATACAGAACTATACCTCCTTCGTGCTATCAACAGTTCCATCTCTGATGGAACAGGCCAGGGGAAACCAAACCACACTCTTGTTTCACTAACTGAAATGAGTATGGTGGGAATCCATGTTTTCTAAAAGCCGTTCAGACTGTGTAGGGATTTCTGGAAGACTGATAATGATTGCCCATATGGCACCCATTGAATAACTGTCAGGAAACACAAATGGATACCCACAGCATTCGGCACCCTTTTCAACTGTTGCAAGCAAAATACTCTTGCATTTGTACTGATGCAGCTGGCAGCCTATATTTTCACTTAAACTTGACTTATTCGTGCAGATTCAGTCACAAGCATGAAAAGTTAAATGATATGCAGATGGTAAAATCTCAGATGTCTTACGCTGCTATGAGGTGGGAGTGTAATTTCAAAGCCAGGAATGCTGCTTCCAGTATACAAACCATCAGATCAATTCACACTCAGTTCTTCCCTGTTGAAATGACGGCCTGCATTTGAGTAGCCAGTAGACTGGTACTGCTTTGGCAAGGGACTTGGATACAATCTTGTAAGCTTTGGTTTGTTTACTCTTCATGTTCCAGCTATTAGTTGTCATCCCTTTTTATGTTATGAAATATGAAGTATTTTTTCGTATTATTATTAAATGAATGCTGGCTGTAAACAGACTGTGTCTTACTGTTCTGTGCACGTTAAGTGTGACTATTTGCACCTCTGTTCCTCTTTGCTGGTAGTGCGTAGAGCCTTTATCTCCCCAGTGCAGCTCCGTGGCAGTTTCAGAGCTGTGGCTGTACCACCCCTCTCCTCTTGTTTGGGTTCAGCGCTGATAACTGTCACCAGCTATTGGCAACTAGCTGGCAAATGGAGTGTGTCCGATCCTTTCTTCATTTACAGGGGTAAGGACGGAGGTCTTAAGAGCCAGTCTTGTGAGCTATTTTAAGCTAAGCAGCAGGTCTTTCTCTTCATCAGTCTGACCCCTTTGCTTTGCCAGATTTTTGTAAGGAGCAACTTGCTGTTTTAATGTCAGCATGTCACCAGCCCTCGATTTCTCTTGGTTGAACTCTGTGCTAGGAGATTAAGAAGCTTTCAGGCCTGGCGAATTGGGGGCATCGCAGAGCCATGGCAGCCAAATTGGTACCACTGCATTTCCCACGCAGTCCAACGACAACCATGCTGGCCACACAGTGCAAGCAATTAGGAAGCAATCGGTAATGAAGTTTCAACATTCCTGCACCACCAGTTCTTTGGCTAGCAGAGAAGCCTGGAGAATCTTGGCCTGGGTTTAGTGGATTTCTGTGTTTTTCTGTTTGATGCAGTCAACCCAGGCATTTGTGCAGAGCCCCAGATGACTATTACCTATGTGTTGGTGCTGCTCTGACTTACAAGCCTGTCTCTGGGTTGGTGATGTGTGGACTGGCTTTAGAAGGGGTCATTGTTTAGGAGGTCAGGTCACAAATTATTAATATCCAGTCCTTGTTTTCAGCATTGATTTGCTTTACATTTTTCATTAAACTTGTGGCAAAAGATGATACAAGTGCCAGGCTTCTGAGGTTCTAGAGATAAAATGGCCCCAAAAAACACCCATGTTAGTGTACACGTTACAGAATGCTATACGGCTGAATTCTAAGCATGAAAAGCAGTGTACTGCTACCACAGAGAAGACTAGTGTCTTAACATTTGGCATCAGTTTAATATGCTTCAGTGCTTTACATGTGTATGTGTGGGTTGGGGATTTTAGAGGATGTGCATATTATATTTTATTAAAGATTATACACTACACAGTGACATTCCAGAATGATGACAAGGAATTTAGCCCAAGTACTCTTCTCAACTCTTTAATAACAGAGCAAGAGAAGCAAGTGCATACCTTTGTGCCTCAGCTGGTGAAATTGCCAGCTCTAATCAGAATTCCCCAAACCATCTTGTGTAAGGAAACATAATAAAAATAAAAGAACAACACTAATTAGCCCATGATTTAAATACTGGCCATCAATATGAGTATCAGCTTCAGGTCCCTGCACTGTGGTGTTAGTCTGCTCTGGTTGTGTGCTTGGTGTTGTACAGTGTGGAAGGCCACTGATTTCAAAGTGGTCGCATAGGAAACATGCTTCTCATGACTGTGGTCTGCATTCAGCTGCTCTGCCCTGTTACTGTCTTTATCAGCCCTGGAGAGCAGGAGACTGTGCAGAAATTAGCTCCTGCTTATAGGAACTTGCCACGGATTGTGAACTACAGGCAAACAGAAGCAAAGTGAAGCCTGGCTAAGGGGTTACCTCGTTCTCACTGGGCTCTTTACTTCTGTTTCATTACCGTTTCTCCTTGGCTGCATGAATCACTCTGGAAGGCCTGTGCACAATGTGTCTGCTTGGTGCTGTGGTAACCACCTATCTTTTACTTTTTGTATAGGTACTGTCAAACATTACTAATGTGACAAAGGAGGAGCCTGGAATCTGAGCTTTAGACCCGTCTTTAGATTAATCGGCCCTGTAAACCTGCCCTTTGTTTAAATCCTGCTTCGTCACCACTCAAATACCTCCTCAGGCCAGATCCTTAGCAAGTCGAACAGCGTTTTAAAACCATATCTGTGAACTTGTTTTTTGATCGCTGTAAGTGACTAAAATAAGCTTTGAATATGAAGTAGCTAGACCAAATCACAACTTGGACCCACCCGTGAATTACAGAGCTGTCATTTTCTCAATTTTGCTTTATAAATACCGAAGGGTACATAGTTGTGGCTATTTGCGGGTAGGTCAAAGTTTTGGTTTGGTCTAGCCCACCTCTCTCTCTACTCATTGTACCCTCTCTGTAAGGACTGTGGCCACCCCCTCGGTGTGCACTCTAAGGTGTAATGTGCTTTATTTTATTTTTTTATTGAGGTGCAACAGGAGTTAAATAGTGGCAGAGGATGATGCATTTCTGTATGGTTCCTTAGACTATATGCTTTATTTAGGGTTCTGTGTACACTTGTCTTTTTATCCAACTTTTGATGGAGTCACTGAATGCACTGTGTTGTTTTTTTTTCCGGGGTGTGCCATTCTTGTGAATTTACTTCTGATATTTTCCTGCAGGTAAGCTTCAAATATTTGCGGTAGCTGTCTCATAGGAATTCCCCTTCTACCTTTTTGTCTGTTATTCTGCATCTACTGCCTTTTGTCTGCTGGGGATTTTGCACAGCTCTTTCACAGACTCTTTATTAACCAGCCCAAAGAAGAACTGCAGACTCCTGTTTTGCAACGCTATCAGTGCTGCTTTATATAGCGTGTGTCGGCCTGCAGCTAAACAAAGAAGGTGACATCTTAATGTGCATGGCTGTCTCTGTGTCTGCTGTACCCATTGGAAAAGTGTGCTGGACCTGTGATTGTAATTTTTTTTTTACTGTTTTAATAGCCTGTGAGGCTGGCTGTGTTCTTGTATGTGAGTAGCTGTTCTTTGTGTGTTGGGTCAGCTCCCAGGCTGTGTGATGTTAAGGGCCAGCTTCAGTGGTTAATGCCATTGGAGGCAACCTGAATAAAAGCGGGCATTTGTTCAGGGTATGAGACGACCAACCGCCACAATTGCTGCAAAAACCGACTCGCACCGAAAGTGGGAGCATTCCAGCCCTTAGGGTTGGCAGGCCTGTTAAGCATTCCTTGTGGATTTTGAATGCTGATCTTGTCCACTGATGTGTCTTTTACTGGAAGTATGGATGCTGTTGTCAACCTCTGTCTCCCCTCACATTGATGCTGAATTCATACCAAGGGCAAGTGCAACATTGTGTTAATAATATTTCATGTCCTTTCCTTCACTAACACTGTAATGCCCACAATCTAGAGCACATTGTGCAGGGGTTGAGCTGTTAACACCATCTGCAAATCCTGCAAGAGATTCCAGCAAGGGAGGCTAAGTGATACGTGACTTCTCTCATGGGATGAAGAATACATGTTTTTATTACCTTTGTTTGAAATATTGGACTATTTTACTCGCTTGCCTGCCACCAGAGTTAGCCTGAAATAATGGAGAGTAATGGGTGGACTTAAAATTAAACGCACACAAGCGCTTATCTTCCACAGAGTGCATAGATTGGTTTGGTTAGGCTTTATGGACTGAATTCACAGACCCAGATTAGAACTAGTCTTGCACTACCCAATGTTATTTTAGTTAGAGTAGTGCAAGACTAGTGCTAATCGAGGTCTGTGAAACCAGCTGAATCTATGAGTATGTCACTGATGTAGATAGATTTGTCTAAGACTTGGATAGTGTGTTTCTTTTTTCTCCAGTTCATTTTTCTTTTTTTTTTTTTTTTACTTCTCCTATTTTGGGACTGTTAATCAGCCTTGCCCAACCACCATGTCAGGGGCAGTAGATGGCTCTCCGTAGTGTGGCTTGCTTGTTAGCTAAGGCCAGAGCTTGCGCAAAATAGTGAACTGGGAAATATGAGCCCAGACCATCCCAGCAGCATTGGACCTGCCGTGCTATATCTGTGTCTGGCGCTAGTCAATTCTTCTGAAAATGCTCTGGTCTTTGTCTTTTACAATGCCAATTTTTGAATGGTTTTCAACTGGCCTCCCACAATGCACCCTGCTCCCCGCTGCTGAAATATTGAGGAGCAGTACTGCTGGCGTTGTTACCCGAGGCGTCCCAGTGACCTGTTATTCCAACTCTGTATTTTAAGGTTTTAAGTTTTCCCTTCCCGTGGAGTAACCCGAACACATCCCTCCTAACATAGATGGCTAAATGTTAAAGATGAACACAAACTGCTGCGCAAGGTGATCTGAGGGATGCGTTCCCTGCTTTTTCTTGGCTGTTGCCCCCATACATTTTTTTTTATGAAATACCGATGTTCATCTCAGACTGGAAGTCAGAGCATGGCCATTCAGAGATCTTCTGTTTTCTAGATCTTTCAACCATGGGCCTTGGGGGGGGAACTCGCAAACTCTGGTCTTTCCCTGTCGCTCTAATGGAAGAGGTCACCATCTGACCCCTGCTAAGTCACCACTTCACCAGTACAGGGGCTGACACTACTACACTACTGAACTCCTTACATTAGATAAGGGCTTTAAAAAGATGAGCTGGCATTTTGACAGGCACGTCTCCGGCACTTGTGTGTTTGCTGTCTGCTCAAGATGCATGTGTTCACCCTGGGAATACCTCGGCACCCCCCTTCCTTTGGACAATATGAAACTGTAAGTTGAATGTGCTTTCCAACTTGGACTTATCTACTCCCCACATTGATGCTCCCTGCTGTTGCTCCCTTCTGCACTTACTCTGGCATTTTACACTGCTACTCTTACGTTGTTAATGTTGCCTGCTCTGACCCAGCTGCATGTAGCAGATATCATGTAATTCAATTTCTGCTTTTACTTAAACTACCCCTTAACAGAGGCTTGGGCTATTTTTTCAGTTACTTTTGCTTAAGTTCGAACATGCATTGTATTTATTTATTTGTACTTCTCTAATATTTTTTGTGAAATGTGTAGGCCTTATTTGGTGAGTCGCCTTGGGTAAGAACATCTGCTAAGAAATAAATGTCCTTTGTTAGCACAAGGGTCATAGCAGTAAGGCGAGCTGATTTAGTGCAGCACTTAGTGATAATTTCAATATTTTCAAGGTGTTTAGCAGGCCTGGGGCCCAGTATAAATACAATTACAATGACTGTGTTTTTTTTTTATATATATATATATATATATATATATATATATATATATATATATATATATATATATATATATCTGAATAACAATTAGTGACATTTGTTTCATTACAATTATACTGTGGAATTACAGTGGCCTAATATCCAAAGCAATATAAACAGGCTTTTTGTATATTTAAATTTGCAGTAAGTCAAAATTAGCCTGTAGAGGACCATAGGTTTATTGAATCTTGCATATGACGGAGGCATAATTGGATTGCATTTGAACTGTTATTTGAATGGCAGCTTCCACAATTGTAACTTGCCCCATATTTGGTTTTTACTAGGGTAGAAATGGAGTGACACTTTAAACTGGAAGATCTGTTTAGGCAGTGCCCCTAGTGATTGTCCCGTCAGTTAGTGTCACTAATTGTCCCTCTCTAAACATATACTGACAGTGTTTGTGTAGCAGTTTTGTTATTAGGAAATAAAAAAATGTTTACTAGGTTTACCTCGATTGTGAGGAATGTATTACTGACAGATTTGTGGCTATTCAAGGGAACAAGTTGTCTTTTCAGGAACCAAAACTATGCAAAGTAGTCATTCCACATAAAAATACACATTCTGTAGCATAAACTTTCCTCTGCTCTCGGTCAAAAGTCACTGCATGGGCTTCTATATTGTCCTCTGTGTGTAGGCCTTGCTTTCTAAAACTGCCATGTAGGTCACTTTGAGTTGGAAAGGGACTACTTTGTTTGCACAGCCTTTTTCTGCCCAACTGCCCAGCAACACTTTCCTGTCAAGTATTTTGCAAGTTGTGAAAGCCGAAAGAGAAAAGGATCTTCATTAATACTTTTCCCTCCATGTTTTGGTAGACTTAATGTTTGTTTTTGTTGGGGGGGGGTTATCATGCAAAACAACTTAATCAAAACAGTAATGGAGGGGATTTATGATGTAGGCCTAAATAATAAATTAACAAAACAAATACATGAGCTGTAGGAAAAGGGTTAAAGTCCCAGTGGTGGTTCAGTGCTTTCAAGATTTATTTTCTGAATTGGTTAGTCCCTTTAACTTGGTTAGTCCCTTTAACCTAGCTGTTTTGCAGCAGAGGGGTTATTATGAATACAATACTGCTGCTTATCTGTAACGCACTGTAAACTTTGAAAGTCCTGTGTTGTAAACTTTCAGTGGCCAACCCTGAGCACACCTTTGGTATTTGTATTTTTGGCAGAGGTCTCTTCACTGTATGCCAATAATGAAGGAACAGTCCTAGAATGTTCATCTACACCTAAACATAGTCTGAAATGCCAATAATGGTTTACATTTAGAAGATTGTTTTTCCAATTTCCATCAGCTTCAAATAGTAATTTAAAGTAAATATTTTCCTAATGGGCCGTATAATTTGGTTGGTTTGCATCTGCCATCGAGGTCACAAGGTTGTGCTCTATGACCGATTTGGTGAGTGTTGATAGCCTCCAAAATGACTGGACTATGTTTAAGTTTATAAATGTTTTAAAATTGACTTACGGTATGCAACATTTTGGGGATCCTATAAGTGACGATATTTAAATTGATACTGATGGTTTTCTAATAGGAATCCATTCAATGCCTGCTAAGCCTTTGAAGTTTGTTTATATGGGACTTCTCTGGATTGTCGGGTGCAGCTCTGTTTGCTAGGAAAATATCGTTACACACTCAAATGCAGATCAGTTTTAGTCACAATAAATTAGTCAGACAGATACTCATAAAAACAAAACACCCTGGAATGGACGAAAGTGAATAATCGCCTGGTTTCTGTTTTCAATATTTTCCTATGTGTTGATATTGCTATGTTGTTCTCTTAATCTTCAAAAACTTACCATACTGTGTTTAAACCTTTAATCCCTCCCTCTCTTGCATGGCCACTGTTGTTTGAGGGTGACTGAGTGGACAGTGGGTGCTGTCAGCCTGCCAAAGTTTGAATCGTTAATCATTATCCAACTCGGCCATCGCTCTAACACAGGGAAGATGTAGACCTGCATGCACGCGTCCTTCAAAATATGCACTGGCAGGCCATCTGCTTCTCTTACCCCCCACTGTGAGTCCACAGCACAAATTACAGAGCAGTGTAGGGAGGACTCATGCAGCTCTCACTGATAACACCACCAAGCTCACAGGCCCCCCTGCGCTAAGATTACAGGGTCAGTATTACACAGGAAGCCAACTCAACTTGAGACTTTCCAACACTCCCAGTCTCAGTCTATGATAACACCCAGATTTGTCAGATTTGAACCATCGCTGTTTGAGAGAGAAACTTTAGACGAAAAGGTACACTTTATTTTTTGGCACATGTTGTATATTTTAAAGTTCCTTGTATTTTCTTCTGTATTCTTTGTTTTATTACAGTATTATAAAAAGTATTGTAAAACTCAATACCAGGATTGAAATGAAATAGTGCTCACCCTGACCTTACCAGTTGTATTACCCCTCAAGGCCCCTTCATATCATCTGTGTTATGTTATCTTCTCAAGTGCATTTCTCCTGTCAGGTTTTTAATGTACAAGACAGTGGACAATTACCAAATTTGATAGTCACAAACATGACTGGAGCCTGACCCAAGTATTGTATCTCTGTTGACTACATCTTTGCCCCTTTACAGACCAAATACTGAAACAGAAGTGTCTGGCAGTGCAGTTGCTAATGCATTCAGTGTGTGTCACTTTAAGAAGCAGATGTCTGACGCACTGTGGTTGACATAAGTAGATGCTAGCTTCATTTGCACATGCAGCGCGCACAGTGCAGAGAAGAAAAGCCTGAGGCACACTTCTCATTAATTATTTGACTCTGAAAGAACTTTTTTTTTTGTCTCATCTCTGAGGAACTTAAGTGTCTGACTCCAACCACTTTGCAAAAAGGCAATTCACTGAATTCATACACTTTTATAAGTACTAAAAGTTTTCCATCTTAATAATTTCAATCGACTTGTGTATTTCCCCACTACTATTTCTCTCGGTCATTTGTGAAATTGCAAACATTTGTCAAGCAACATCAAAGTTAAACAGGTTTGAGTGTCACCATTGTCACTTTATGGCTTAAGCACTGAAGAAGAGCTTAGTAGAAGCAGTTACCTGTGTGCAGTTTCTCCATGTCTCCTCCTTCGACTCTTGTCCACACCTGTTTTCAATACAGTTAGAAAAAGCCACTGTGGTTATTTACATGGTGTATAGCGGCAAACAATAGCTGGAGTACCTATTTTGGGGGGTGGTCAGGCTGAAATGGACATTCATGCAGACAGCGGTGTGACGCATAATGCTGAAGAATAGCTCCATGAGTCAGTACTATGTACAGTCCCTTCTTTGTGCAGTGGGCGAGCTGTGATGATTAGACTGGGGAGGGTGAGCAGTGGGGTGACCATAATAGTAGCCGTGGTAATGAAAACCCACAGCCCCCTCAGCTTCCTGTCTTATTTGTGCCCTCTCTTCCTGTGTCACAAAGAACTTACTGGAGATCCACAAGCTGCCGGTTTTAAACTTCATTGTCTGTGTCTTTTCAGCTCTTGCATCATTACTCCTCAGCCCTCCTCTTGTCATACCCCTGTGTTTACACAGGTTTTTGTCCCAGCTTGTAGATTTCACAATTGGAAACTTAATTCAACTAGAATCGGTTAATTGGAGTTTTTAATTCTCAGCTGTAACAATTGGAGAGTTCAGGTCAGAATTTCTGGAAGTACCTGAGCACCTTTCTGGAACAAAGACTTGGATGTAGGGGAGGCCCCAGGACCAGGGTTGAGAACCACTGTCTTTGATTGCATGGTCTACAGTTGTGAAGTTGTTCTTTCTTAATGACAATTACATTTTACCCTACATTCACTATGAGTGGGTCATGTTTTTCTTTTCTTGGTCGCCTAGAAGCGGTTGCTTTCTCAAGATGTAAATCTAAGATAATCCTGGCATTGCAAAGTAAAGGAACACTGCATTGTTCTTTTTTTGCTTTGGATAACTAAACTAATTCCATCTTGATATCACATTTCCTCTTCTACCTAGGGCCTGGGGATCTTAAAAAAAAATATTCTTATTAAAAATTAAAATAGATGCAATACATTATTATTTTTCGTTGTGCACAGCCTGATGAGTTTTAGACTTGTAAGGTAGGAGTGAACGGCCATTTTTTCCCAAGATGTGTGCTCCTCTTCCCACAGGCACTCAGAACTCCATGCTGCTGTCTATATGAAGTCTCTTGCAGCTGCTTTAGGAAACCCCTTTTCCCACTGTTTCTGTTGTTGTTTGGCCCATACTTGGCCTTCCTGCAACTGCTGTAAGACATATTTTAGACAGACCCCAGTCTTGAGAACATCAGCTCTGTTAAAATGAAAGCTGACATTTGAAAGTGTTTTTCACCGTAGTCATGAGCTTAAGTCCTCAAAACACCGTTCCTGCTACAGCCGCTCAATGATTGTTGCTCAGCAAGACCGGGGCTATCCTTCCTCTTGTTGCTTCCTCTTCTGATACAATGAGAAGTGCTTGTTTTAATTAATTTTGCTGGAAAAGTTACTGCCAAGTTACTGCCGAGTTTACATACTCCTAAAAGGTCACGACAGTCAAGGTTGCTTTAGGTGGTACTGCTGGATTACAACTGTAGAGGTGGTTAATACTGTAGCAATTTAACAAATCCTGCTTTGGACATTAGTGTCTTGACACATTATTTTTTGGTTGATTTTTGTATTCAGAAACTATATTCAAAACTGTTTAGAATTGTAATTACCTTATATAAGTCCTGATGCTACCTCCATTGTCATTCCTTAATTATTATTATTATTATTATTATTATTATTATTATTTCTTGGCATGTCTAGCATGTCAACATAACCAAAAAAGAAAAATACTTAAAGACGTGCATTGTTTGATAGCCAGGATAAAAATGTAACTAATTGGGTTTCTTATCTGTTCAGCTTTACAGGAGTGCCCTGCCCCCCGAGGCCAGACTAGTTTACTCCGCCCAGATCAGCCGAGCCCAGCCCAGCTCAGCCCAGCCAAGCCCAGTCCAGCAACCTCACCCAGGGTAGTCTCTGCTCTGCACCTTGGCCATGGCGGGTCGGGGAGGACCGGCGCGATCTAATGGACCAGCAGCAGGGAACAAGATTTGTCAGTTCAAGCTAGTGCTGCTGGGGGAGTCGGCCGTGGGCAAGTCCAGTCTGGTGCTGCGCTTCGTTAAGGGCCAGTTTCACGAGTACCAAGAGAGCACCATCGGGGGTGAGTGCGCCCTGCTGTAGGACCTTGTCATTCCCAGTGCACACAACTTCCTGGTGTCCTGTAAAATTAGGCAGAAATATTAGTGGATCGGCCAATAGCATAAGGCTTACAAGAAATTGTAAGTTTTGAACACAAACTGCTACATGCAGTGTTGCCTTAACGATGAAACTGAAATAAAAATGACCGTTTCAAGGTTTTGATAAACATTTGTTTATACTGTTCTTATCGTAAGGTATCGTTTTACTGGCCAAAAGATCAAATGTAAATTTGCAGTGTAGTCTTTATGTAATTAAAGGCTCAAAAGCTTTAAAATGCGAGTGTAAGTGATTTTCCATTTGCTGTAAAGCTTATGGACCTCCCCTTTAATTTAATGCGCTGGATTGACACATTTTTCAGATCAACTAATTTTAAGTGGCACCGGGTTGAAATCTGGCCCCATTTTGAATGCATTATTTCAAATTAAAATGGGAGTTTTTCATGTTCTCTGTGTGAATACAGCTTGTAAAGTGTGATGGTGTTTTAAGTATTTTAACCGTTCTGATCTCTCAGGTCTTAATAGCTTTACTATGTTATTAACCGTTTTCATGTTATACAATTTCATGATGTGTTTGGGTTCAGGATATCCCAGTAATAAATGGAAAATTATATATATATATATATATATATATATATACACTCACCTAAAGGATTATTAGGAACACCTGTTCAATTTCTCATTAATGCAATTATCTAACCAACCAATCACATGGCAGTTGCTTCAATGCATTTAGGGGTGTGGTCCTGGTCAAGACAATCTCCTGAACTCCGAACTGAATGTCTGAATGGGAAAGAAAGGTGATTTAAGCAATTTTGAGCGTGGCATGGTTGTTGGTGCCAGATGGGCCGGTCTGAGTATTTCACAATCTGCTCAGTTACTGGGATTTTCACGCACAACCATTTCTAGGGTTTACAAAGAATGGTGTGAAAAGGGAAAAACATCCAGTATGCGGCAGTCCTGTGGGCGAAAATGCCTTGTTGATGCTAGAGGTCAGAGGAGAATGGGCCGACTGATTCAAGCTGATAGAAGAGCAACTTTGACTGAAATAACCACTCGTTACAACCGAGGTATGCAGCAAAGCATTTGTGAAGCCACAACACGTACAACCTTGAGGCGGATGGGCTACAACAGCAGAAGACCCCACCGGGTACCACTCATCTCCACTACAAATAGGAAAAAGAGGCTACAATTTGCACAAGCTCACCAAAATTGGACAGTTGAAGACTGGAAAAATGTTGCCTGGTCTGATGAGTCTCGATTTCTGTTGAGACATTCAGATGGTAGAGTCAGAATTTGGCGTAAACAGAATGAGAACATGGATCCATCATGCCTTGTTACCACTGTGCAGGCTGGTGGTGGTGGTGTAATGGTGTGGGGGATGTTTTCTTGGCACACTTTAGGCCCCTTAGTGCCAACTGGGCATCGTTTAAATGCCACAGCCTACCTGAGCATTGTTTCTGACCATGTCCATCCCTTTATGACCACCATGTACCCATCCTCTGAAGGCTACTTCCAGCAGGATATTGCACCATGTCACAAAGGTCGAATCATTTCTAATTGGTTTCTTGAACATGACAATGAGTTCACTGTACTAAACTGGCCCCCGCAGTCACCAGATCTCAACCCAATAGAGCATCTTTGGGATGTGGTGGAACAGGAGCTTCGTGCCCTGGATGTGCATCCCACAAATCTCCATCAACTGCAAGATGCTATCCTATCAATATGGGCCAACATTTCTAAAGAATGCTTTCAGCACCTTGTTGAATCAATGCCACGTAGAATTAAGGCAGTTCTGAAGGCGAAAGGGGGTCAAACACAGTATTAGTATGGTGTTCCTAATAATCCTTTAGGTGAGTGTATATATATATATATGAAAATGCCTGCTTTTGCCTGGTTTCTTTTCCGAGAATTTGAGCAATAAACAGATCGACACTCTCGCAACTTTAATTTGTAAGCATTGATCACCTCTGATTCTAACTCCCTCCTGTGAAAGGCAATCTCGGTAATCCTTCCAATAGTGTCTAAAAGACAATGTCGTCCTAAGGACAAATGTCAGGAAGACGTGCAACAATGGAGTTTCCTGCTTGAGTCAGCAGTGCTGGATAGAGTGTAGTCTTAGAGCTCTATCCGGACAATCGGTGTTTACTCGGGGCCAGGGAGAGTGAGAGGAAACCTTGACACGACTGCCAGCCAGGGAAGAGGAAAGCAGTCTCCCCTGTGCCTTTTTTTTTTTTTTTCCTTTTTTCATATGAGCAGCATACTGAGTAAAGTCTTTTTCAGAAAAAGCAGGGCCGAGCCAGAGCTTGATTTCAAGCAACAGCATGTGACTGCTGCCACAGAAGGGCCAAATGTAAAATTATGAGATTCATAGGATTAGCATCCCCCCACCCCTTCCCGACTTCTGAGTGCGATGGTGCAATCCTATCAACGTTTAACTGTCTGGTTAAGAAATCCTGAATGGCAGCAGTCTTTGTACAATGGCATATGATTTCACTAGTTATTTTAAATGGTCAATCCTAACAGGTTCCAAAATCATATGTGGATGATGTAACTTCAGCAAGGATATTTGGAGAAAAAATTAGAAATCTTAAAGCACATGCAGGTCAGGCTAAGGAAGTTAGATTGGTTTCTAACTGTCTTAGTTTGAGCTGCATATGCTTCAAGTTTTTTCCAAATATCCTCATTACGTTCACTTCTCTATTTGCCGATCACAGCTACCAAGTTCCCAGTGTGAAATTATACTTGACTTTGATTGCAGGGCACATACTTCTCCTTCCACACCCAACCAGAACCCAACCTTTAAACTTACTCGAGACCACCTTCCATGACACTCATCTTTGTTTTGACAACCCCCTTTGATATTTTACATATTCCATCAATGCTGTGCAAAATTTGTTCCAGACCACAAAAGCCGATTTTTCTATATCTGAATGTATCCAGTTCTTGTCAAGGTGACACTGTGATATCCAAGGCTGGAACGATGTGATAAGTAAAGCAGTGACTTGTAGAAGAAAGAAAAACAAATCACTTTTTGTGTGCGGGTATCTTTCAGGGCTTTATCTCCCTGTTCAGGTCTTAATTTGTGGTTGGCTGTTTTATTTGGCTCAGATCTGTGGGTGTCTGAGTGTAAGAGAGACAGTCACACAATTTTTATCAGAACTTCCTGCTGAGTACTAGCACAGACCTAAAGTAAATGTGTGTGCGCCCCTCTAACGGGAAGTGAAAGTTTTTAACCGCTGGCTTTAATCCATGATAAAGGCTTTGATGGAGCTATACGAGAACTGCAACCAAAAGGGAGATACCTAACTGCTAGTTTAAAAATAATAGCCCAGGCCTTTACAGAACATTCACCCTGGGCTCTGTGATTCTACAGGGGTACAGGATTAGAAGCCCTAGCCAGATTCAATACTGCTACCACAAATTGAATGTATGGCTATGATATTTAATGCGGTTTAGCATTAGAGCACAAAAGCTTGACACAGTGACCTTCCTTTACAGACAGACCAGGGGAGAAAATCGAAAGGAGAGATCCTGAAGAGTTGGTTTTGTAATTGGAGTGGAGGGGAGCAGGGAGAGGGATGTACCCAAACTCTGCCCCCTGTTTGTACTAGGAAAGCAGAATAGGTGGAGGTGAGGGAGGATGAAGAGAGAGAGAGAGAACGAGAGAGCACGAGAGAGAACGAGAACAGTGGCTCTTTTGATCAGTGCTGAATGTTTTTAGAATTTATTTATTATGCTTCCTCCCCTGCCAGCTGCCTTCCTCACACAGACTGTCTGTTTGGACGACACGACGGTAAAGTTTGAGATCTGGGACACGGCCGGCCAGGAGCGATATCACAGCCTGGCACCCATGTACTACAGAGGGGCACAGGCCGCCATTGTGGTCTATGACATCACTAACACAGTACGTATTGCCATGCGGCTCTGTCTGTCTTTCTCGCTCTCTGCAAAAGCAATCAACCTTTTTTTTTTTGGAGGGGGAATGTGGCATAGAAGTGTAATGTACAGGCTACATAAAGCTCTGTTGACATCTTAGGTATTTAGAGGGAAGAAGGCCCAAAATAAAACTAATTCTACAGTTGCATATATTTGTGAAAAGGAGGGGAAATGTTTTAAGTGTCAAAGGAAACAATCTTTTTTTTCTTTTTTTGTTTCATTCCGTGATGGAGTAAAAGTACAGTGGATCATCTTAACTGGTTATGGAAAGGTGAGGTCAGCAGGATAATACACACAGTGGGGGGGGTTGTAGTTAAAATTATATCTGGAGGGCCAGAAACTCAAGTTCACTTTCAGTGATCCGTAACGCTTTGGTTTTCCCCTCAACTGAAACAAGCCCCCCCCCCCCCCCCCTCCAGTTTTTCATACTGTTGATTTTTATTCCCTGTAGGGGACCTGTCTTTTTCACTTGCTTTCACCCTGTCTAGTTTTGTTTTTATTCTAGATTTTGATGTTTTTTAGTAATTGGTTATCTATTCAGCTAGTTGTGATTGTTATTTCTGGCTGTGCAGTGTTGTGGATCCCCTGCACCCATCAGCTCAGACTGGGTCTACAATGTGTGCTCATTTGCAAATTGAAATTGAACTTAACACTGAACTCTGAGTGAGAGTGACAATGGGCACTTTGGGGCACTGCTCTCACAGGAGCTAGCAGCATCAGTAATATAATATGGGTGATTACTGTACTGCATTTTCAATATGTATAAATACTATTATTAACCTTAAATCTGAATGGTTGTCATGAATGATAGCTTGTATTTTCAGTGACCTGTAGTTATAATGTAAGAGCTTTTGAAAAGGTTTACTGGGCTATTTTAAATTTGCTCTTTAAAATGTAGTGTATGTATATATATTGTAAGGGCTTTGTATTAATTCTTCCAATTGGTAATGACTTTTCTACATGTTTGACTTGGCACAGACAGGAAATGATTGGGTACAATACAATAGCCCTTGCCATTTGTATCAAAGCATTTTCCTCTTGTGCCACAGGACACCTTTGTACGAGCTAAGAACTGGGTGAAGGAGCTGCAGCGACAAGCTAGCCCTAACATTGTGATCGCCCTGGCGGGAAACAAGGCTGACCTGGCAAATAAGAGAGCTGTGGACTTTCAGGTAAGCACATCTCCTGTGTATATTTAGCAGAACTATCTCCAAAATAGGCAAACATGAATGAGTAAGGGTGATACTAGAGGTTATACGGCCATAGGCATTTTGTTGTATTTATTTCTAGTGTTTTAAAATATTGCACACAGCGATTGTTCTGCTGACTTTTTGGACTCTGTTGCTCTAGGAGTCCTAGGCACTGATGCTGGGATTTGACTTTGAAATGCCGAACAGCTCTGAGAGTTTGTATTGATTCATTGACACTGGGTGGAAAGAAATTAGAGTAACTGACACACCTGGCAGGAGAGGAGAGGAGAGGAATTCATCCCACATTTTTTTTTTTTTTTTTTTCAGGGGTTTTTGGTCTCTCCCTCTCACTTCATGATATGGAGATATTATATAATTTATATCCTAATGGTGACTTCAAGTAAATATGTAAGATCAGTGGAATGAAAATGAGAAACCCCCGGCCCTCAAGGACTGGAATCGCTCACCCCTGGTCTATACCTTTCACAGAAAACACAATCCAAAATAGGCCATGAGAACTAGCTTTCAAACTCTTGCACAAAAAACAGCTAGAATGTCACCAACTTGAATGTCCCTATGCCGGCTGAGTGAGTCTCTCGCTACCCGTCTCCTCTATCTTTCCAGGAAGCACAAGCCTATGCAGACGACAACAGCCTGCTGTTCATGGAGACCTCAGCCAAGACTGCGATGAACGTCAATGAAATCTTTATGGCCATAGGTAAGATCTCATGTCCATGAAATAGGGTGTGATAAACTCCCGCCATCTGAAATACTGAGCCCGTGCATTGCAATGACATTATTCCCCAGACACTTCCAATATCTTTGCTCAACACTCCAATGGCAGCTGCTGCTGTGTTTTGTTCACCTCCCTTTTTATGCTTAGTGTTCCACACAATCTACATCATGGCTGCTCCTGTTCCAGCAGCTCCCTTCTTGCAATTGGACACTGTAACTAACAATTAGACTTCCTGTTACCAAGGAAACTCAAGCAAGAGCCTTTTGACTTTTTCAGAGAATTACACCACTGCACACAGATGGACTACTTTGTTACGTTCACAGCCGCTTGCTGCGTATCGCTTGATTGCAGTTTAAGGAGGGACTTTGTAATTAAAAGGCGTTATGAATAAATGGTTGACTCATCGAAACAGACACAGATTAACAACCCTTTGTTCTGTGCTCGTGCTGTATTGATTTGTTTTTCCCATTCTGTCCCTGCAGCCAAGAAGCTGCCGAAGAACGAGACCCAAACTGGAGCGGGTCCGACGGGTAGGACCAGGGGAGTCGACCTACAGGAGAATAACCCCCAGAGTCGGAGCCAGTGCTGCAGCAATTAGCACACAGAAGGAAGCTGACGAAACCAACCAACCAACACCATCATGCAAATCCAACCCAAATCCATTCTTACCAATCGCACTTAATAAGAGCAAAGGAGCTCAGAATTCTGTTTTTTTTTTTTTTTTTTAATAATCATAAGCTGGACGGATTTGATTCTACCAACTCTCTCTCTCACACACTTTCACTCACACTCATTTTTTGTTTCTGTACAAATACTAATTCATTTATGTCTTAAGTAACTTTTTTTAAGAAATATGTATTATATTAGCTTCTGCTCTTACCTTCTTCGCTGGTGGTGGGTGCATGTAGCGATTTATTATTATTATTATTATTGTTATTATTGTTCTTGTTTTTGTTTTTTTCTTCCCAATCCTTTCCCTCTCCCTCTTCCTCCCTCCTTCATAAGAAAAAGGGAGGCAAGAAGGGGGAGCTACCGCTATCTTTCCTACTTAGCCGACCTGTAGATGAATAATATTATTGTTATAGTTATTATAACTACTATTCTGGCACAAATGAAGCAAATACGATTAATAGATTAGACCTTAAATGGTTTCCTGATACAACCATGTGGATAGTGCATTAACAGTCATTATTATACCAGTGAGTTATTTTTAGCATTAATTTAATAATTCTGGAAAATCTTGATGAGATTTAAAAATAAATTTAAAACAAATGTTGTTTTCCTTGACCAAATCACAGTTATGAGTATTGGAAAACGTATTGCATTGTATGTCTTTTTTTTATTTTTTATTTAACCAATCAGTACTTATGGTCAATACAGTACCCTCCCTATATATATATATATATATATATATATATATTGACAGGCAATTTGATTTTGTTTTGGAGAGCATGATTTTTATTTTTGGTTTAGTTTTATTTTTGGTTTAGTTTTATGGTCTTGATTACATTTTTTTTTTCTCTCTCTCCACTGTTGCTGTCAATCAGTTGGAAATTACATCTTGTCCACATTGTTGGAGTTCTTTGACCTGTGCTGTGTTGTCACTAATGCCATTAATGACTAGCACAACAGAACAAGCTGTCCGTGTCATGGAGTAGGCTGTCGGTGTGGGGAGGTGCTGTGGGGCCACGTATTGCCCGTGTGTGGGAGGGGGGTCCTGTTCTATAGTACAGTTGTATAGTGGGGTGGGGGACGGGAGTGTGTGTGGGAGGGGAGGGGGGTGGGGTGGCTGGAAGGTAAACAAAATCTGTAATTCTACCAATAAAAAAGGAGGGAGGCATCAAAGATCAAAGCAGTGGTTTGTCTACTTTTTTCTTTATATTTCTGGGGGTTATGTAAAGGGACTGTATGTAAAGTGTGATGTAACCTTACAGATGTTCAGAGGAAGTCAGCATATGTTAATCATATTCCATTGTATACACTCATATACAGGGCTTCACACCTTTGCTTGAGCATAGTACTGACAACAACAGAGCTAAGTTTTCAGTACCTGTCTGCTCAGCAGTCCAGTTGGCCAACCAGGTGATTGGCGGCAACTTCCTCTATAGTGCTGAGACCACTATAGCATTGACAACGGCACGGAGACTAGTAGCCTGGCACCTACAGGAATGGTCAAAGGTTTAGCAACAAAATTTTTTACTTTTCAGGTACTAAACAAGTGCATTGTTGCATTGTTACTGTTTGTTAAAGCTTTTCATAGTCAAAACTCTAAGTCCAATGTCTACCTTGTAAACCATCTCATCCACTTTTCACACCAATTACTTGTATTTTCCTAAAAAAAAAAAAACAATAATAATAAAAAAAATATATATCCAATTATTTACATTGGTAACTCAATTCACTATGACTCCATGCTTCTTTACCAGGGGTAAGAGAATTTGCTTTCTGAAACGCAAGGATGTCGTGAAGTCATTCATATTGTAATACACAGTATGCTACTGAACCTTAATAACTGTATGCATGTATAATGCCTGCTGCTTGTTTTTCTCCACATTCCCGTTGTGGCATGGACTCCACTAGACCTCTGAAGGTGTGCTGTGGTATCTGCCACCAAGACGTTAGCAGCAGATCCTTTAAGTCCTGTAAGTTGCGAGGTGGGGCCTCCATGGATCGGACTTGTTTGTCCAGCACCTTGAACTTGTGATTCATCAGACCAGGCCACTTTCTTCCATTGCTCCATGGTCCAGTTCTGATGCTCACGTGCCCATTGTAGGCGCTTCCGGCAGTGGACAGGGGTCAGCATGGACACCCTGACTGGTCTGCGTCTACGCAGCCCCATACGCAACAAACTGCGATGCACTGTGTGTTCTGACACCTTTCTATCAGAACCAGCATTCACTTTTTCAGCAATTTGAGCTACAGTAGCTCGTCTGTTGGATCGGACCACACGGGCCAGCCTTCGCTACCCATGTGCATCAATGAGCCTTGGCCGTCCATGACCCCGTCACTGGTTCATGAGGTACTGACCACTGCAGACCAGGAACAACCCACAAGAGCTGCAGTTTTGGAGATGCTCTGATCCAGTCGTCTAGCCATCACAATTTGGCCCTTGTCAAAGTCGCTCAGATCCTTACGCTTGCCCATTTTTCCTGCTTCTAACACATCAACTTTGAGGACAAAATGTTCACTTGCTGCCTAATATATCCCACCCACTGACAGGTGCCATGATAATGAGATTATCAGTGTTATTCACTTCACCTGTCAGTTGCCATAATGTTATGGCTGATCGGTGTACAGTGCCTTTCAATAGTATTCAGACCCCTGACCAATTCTCTCCTATTACTAAATTAAAAACCATACAGTGAGATTTGTTGACAATTATATTAGGTAATTGTAAAAAGGTAATTAAGTCTGGTACTCACATGATTAAAGCTAACACTGTTCAATAAATGAACTCTTTATGCCAATATTAGACATGCAATTATTTAACAGCAGTATGTTTCCTTTATCTCATTACAGATGTTCATAATTTAGTAAAACTGGACAAAGACTAGGATGAAACAAAGCCATTAAAACAATGGCAGTACTCAATTATTTACACAAGTAATTGCACATAAGTATGGGGGGCCAAACAGGCCATAATATATTGGATTGTGTGTGTACTAGATTGGTTTGCATTCATATTGTGTCGGTTTGCATGCACACTATATTGGTCTGTGTGTGTACCAGATCAGTTGTTCACGTGATTCAAGTTAGCAGGGCAGGCCTAGGGATGGGATTCAAAGTCTTCAAAATCATGAAAGGCATCGACCACATCAAACCAGAGGAGCTTTTCCAGATCTGCAGGGACACATGGACCCGGGGACACAAATGGAAATTGGGCATCAAGGTATTCAACCAGAAAACAGAAGACACTTCTTCACACAGAGAGTTGTCACAATCTGGAACAAACTCCCCAGTGTTGTGGCTGAAGCTGACAATTTGGGAATATTAAAAAATAGACTGGAAAGGATCCTTGGATCACTTAGTTATTAATGGACACCAAATGAGCACGATGGGTCGAATGGCCTCCTCTTGTTTGTAGACTTTCTTATGTTCTTTTCCTTAACTTCTGTAGAATGCTCTTTGGTCTTCATTTTCCTACAGATTCACAGCCTGACTACTGATCCAACAGATTGTAGGGAGGGGAGGGGGTTTATCCAGAAAATGGGACTGTGACTTTAATGGTTCACAGATGGAGGTCAATGCTAATAATTGTGTCCTCGTTAGGGCAATTTCTTTCATCTCTGTAAACTGGGAGCTTCCATGGCACAGGGGTTGAATACTTATGCAAGCCACACATTTCACCAGTTTTTATTTTTTCTTATTTTTTTCCCAAAATAAAAATGACACCTTACAATAATTGAGTTTCAGTGTTTTAAAATAAACGATCAAACAGATTTACATTTCAATGTACCATTTGTAATTCAGTAAAAACTGGTTAGGGGTCTGAATACTTTTGAAAGGCACTGTATATCACTTATCTGGAGCAGAGTAGTAATTAATCCGTAGTAATTATCACAGATTACACAGATTCTGACACAGGTCAGACTACTAAATAGGGTGCGTACCGTACCGTACGTTTTAACTTTGTTGAACATAAAAAGTAATATAGCAGAACATACGACGTGAAAACGTCTAGGACTTCAACAGAAATGCAAGTGTACTTACAGTATAAGGAATTCCTTTCTAATGTGGTATAGGAACAAACTAGGGACATTTAATTTAGGTTTTAGAAAAGCTGTTATATGTAAATCTGATATATAAAGTATAGCGTGCGTCTGCACATCTTAAATTACACGTGATCCATTACTTTCACGAAGCACCACAGATACTCTGGAAACATCAATACCCAGAATGCCTCTCTTCAACGCAGGCGCACTTGCAGTTTCGAAAAGGAAAGAGAAAGGCCAAAAAATTGTCAATAAACTTTATTGGTAACAACAACACAAAATAAGGGAGAGGAAAAATCCTTCGCGGCTACTGCCATGGCGGACCCGGCGGCTCAGGCCTCCTTACAGCCCCGGCTGCAGCAGGCTCAGCCCGGTGGTGCGGGAGGGTCGAACCCGACCTCGGGCTGCGGATCCAGCAGCAGCGACCCGGCCCGGCCAGGGCTCAGCCAGCAGCAGCGGGCCAGCCAAAAGAAAGCCCTGGTCCGCGCTTTCCCGCGGGCAAAAAAACTGGAGAAACTCGGGGTCTTCTCCGCTTGCAAGGTGAGGTTGCACTGAACAATGGGTGAGGACAGAGCGTAGTGGCTTTCATTTTAGTGTGAGAAACAAGTCCGATAGCTTTCACCCTTTCATGCACGACTGTGTTGTTTTAAACGGACGGAATGCCCTGGTGTGGCACTCGGTTGTTGCGTTACCAGTCGACCGTTGGCACAGGCAATGAATGGAGTGGACCACTGTTCCACAAAAGGACGTGTGACAGCCTGGACCGGGTGTTGCTTTCCCAACAGAACTGCTACCGATCATAAATAAACGCCACTATAATCTACCACACCTTTCCAAAAGCCCGTCGGTTTCATTTAAATAACTGCGTCATATTTATTTGAACGCACATGCCACGTTGAAAATGCCACTGCCAAGTTCCTTCCTTAGAATAAATAAAACTATCATTATTATTTGAGATGCTTATGTTTTTCGATTAAAGCACATGTTTGGTTCAAGAACATTTCTCTTGACATTTATGAACGGAAATATCTGACACTGACAGTGTATCTAGGTTTGTTGGTTGCATTTCACTGTTTAAATACCCGTTGTAATTGGCAATTTCCAATAACAAGGTTTAAACTCCATGAGTATAGTCTAGAAACACAAATCGGCTATACTGTAGATTAAAATGATTGTTCTACTGGGCTACTTAAACCTGTTACTCGTTGTATTTGTGATTTATTGTAACAAAACATCAATTGTTTTCAGGGAAAGAACTTTGAAAAAGCATATTAGATTACTGATTTTATAAACGTAAAAAGCAAATCAGATGGTTATATACTCTGTAATATGTACATCACTGAATGATTGTTGTTGTCATTTCATTCTTGCTAAAGGCCAACGACTCGTGTAAATGCAATGGCTGGAAGAACCCTCACCCGCCCACCGCGCCGCGCATGGACCTCCAGCAGCAGGCCGCCAGCCTCAGCGAGCCCTGCCGGAGCTGCGGCCACGCCCTGGGCAAGTCCCGCGTCTCTGACCCTCTCCAGCATGCAGCCAATCAATACAATCCTTCCCATACCCACACTGACACATTATCTGTTTAATCACTATCCATTTGTATGTACAGAGCTGTCCCTGGCACTTTGGTCTTACTCAAGTTCATATTCCGTGCAGTTTGAGAGTTGTTGAATGTGAAGGTGCAAGTCTTATCCCATGGAAGAAATGAAAAGAAAAGTGTCAATGGGATTGAGTACATTTGGAAGAATGTACCCGTTTGCTTGAAGAGAAAAGTATGTGATCAGTGTATACTAGCAGTGCTCATATATGGCTCTGAAGCCTGGTCACTAAATGCAAAAAGATACAGAAACTACAAACCACACAGAAAAGCATGGAAAGCTGTATACTTGGTATAACCAGAAGAGACAAAATTGAAAGCGTGAGAATGTTAAAATGGCAATGGGCCGGACACATTGCAAGAAGAACAGACCAAAGATGGACAAAATAAGCTATGGAATGGAACCCAAGAGATTAAAAAAGACCACATAAAAGATAGGAAGATGAAATTAGGTGATGTGCTTTTGTGACCTGGAAAAAATATGCTATATGGTGAAACAAGTGGAAACATCTTGGGGAGGCCTTGAGCAGTGGATCAATAAAGGCTGCTGCTGATATATGCATATCATTTATATATGACAACATTACTACGGGTTAAACCACTACAAAATCCATTTAAGCACACATTAAAGTGAATATAGGCCATATATGGTAACGTTCTATGATGGAAACTTGGTACACCAATAATGCTGTTAGAAGAGCACAGACTTTAAACAGTGAAGTTGAGAAAGAAGAATCAGAGTACATGTAGATGCATTGTGTCAGAATAGCAGACATAAGAGTGTAAACATAGACCAGTAATAGTGACCTTTTTATTACTGGACATAAAGTAGCATTATGGTTTTTAACAGACTAAAAGTGAATTACCAATGCTGCAACTTCAGATTCATTCAAAATGTAGACACCTGCAGATACATGGCAAATGTTTAGCTAATAAAATAACTGCATACTTACTTTATCAATCTACAAAAAGCTCTCATTGTAATATTTTGAGTTTTTTCTAACCCAATATATATATATATATATATATATATATATATATCAGTGTTTACCTTACACATACAGTATTTCAATATCTTGGTGATTAAATGTGATTCAGCACACTGCCCTGTCTAGATACCATAGCATACTCTCTTTATATTACTGTTGCAGCAAGATTGTGTAACTCATGTGTGAATATCAGCTTTGTGTATTGCTCCTGGCAGGCCAGTTTTAGTAGTTTCTGTGTAACTGATTCTGAGAAACTTTTATCCTAGGCCATATACAGAACAAAAGACAGACGTTTTGGGTAACTTGACATCAGTGTAGTTGCCTAACAACTAAGGGAGTTATCTTCTGTATTATACTATGTTTTTTAGAAATCTGTATTTGAACTACCTTTTTATATTAAAAAAATAAAATAAAAATAATCATTTTTTATTTTTTTTATTTCCTTACACAGCACACTTTGGCTTGTTGGAAACCATGGATTTTAATGCCTATCTCTCTCCACATGTCCTTCTCCCTGTGCAGCTGATCACGTGTCCCACCTGGAGAACGTTTCTGAGGATGAGATCAACCGACTCCTGGGGATGGTGGTGGATGTGGAGAACCTGTTTATGTCGGTGCACAAGGAGGAGGACACTGACACTAAGCAGGTCTACTTCTACCTCTTCAAGGTACGGCCACTGATGTGGGTAATTTTATGCAGAGGGCATCAGACAGCGTCCTGGAGGGCCGTGGTGTCCTCTGGTTTTCACTTCAGACCTGCTCTTTTAAAAGTTAATACGTTGTGTGGCTGAGAGGACCACGAGGCTGAGATGCATCTGTTGTACAATTAGAGACCCTTCACGTGACCTATGATCTTATTGTAAATTACACAAGTAAGGATTAGACACCCATTTATTTACAGTAAATAAAACCCGTATTTTCATTTAATGTAACAATCAAAACCCCAATCTCCGTCTAAAAATGATCCGCTGTAATGGACCTACATTAGCCGATCTTTGTTGTGTTTTCAAGCTAGTTCAACGTAGTACAACTATTTATTAAAAACAAATGTACATCCTGACCTGTGACACTTCCAGCACTAGGTGGAAGTGTCCTGACATGTCATTGGTAACTGAATAATTTTGAAATACTGATGATTCTTTGCACTGGGTGACATTTATACACCCATCTACCCATATTCTGGAATGTTCCATGGGTCCAATATGTCCAGTCATCAACCTTTTTAAATTATGAGCTGTAAAATAAAATGTGTACATTTTACAGAAGTCTGACTGAGAAAACAATTACATTTAGTGGAGTCAATGAGAGCTCCCTGTTGGAACTTAAACCGTGTGAGTGGCCTTGGATGCAGCCAAAAACTAAAGGACCTAATAATAATATGACTTACTATATTCTGTTTGTTGTCACTATATGCTATCCTTTGTAGAATGTATTATTAAATTCAGCTGCACTAGTGGAATCTGTGCAATCTCACCTCTCACCCCATATATTATCTCTATATTTATACATGTATTATCCTGTCTGTTTTTGAAGATCCTTTTATTTGAAGATGAAGGTACTGACGATACTTTTAAAGGCCCATTCATTAAAGACAGCATTTTTGATCACCCCATTCTTGGTTCTTCACATGCTCAATGTTTTTGTCTGTTTGTTGGTATTAAAATCATATTTAAAAGGAGCAACTACAATGAAGTAAATTAAAAATGAGAGAGAGAAAAACTGGATAGCTTTACAGGTCAGCCTATCCCTCCAGTCACTTTTATAATGCTATGATTACAAGTGGAACTATACTGTGGTAAAGTCGTGTTCTGCAGATGCATTCAGATTTCAGGAGGTCGATACATGTGATCCTGAATGTATTATGTCCATTGCCCTTGATTTGTATGATGCCAGCTTGATTGCAGTGCAGCGTGTGTAGGATCACTTGCAGCAGGCCCTTGCTTTAATTGATGTACAAATGAAGGTAGTACATCTTGGACTGAAGTGCACTCTTAACTTATGTGGCTTAGAACTTGTCAAGATGTGACCAACAAAAATACTAAGTACAGGCACGTCACTTAAACAATTGCAGCAAGCGGTTTACAGTGTTATATTTATTATTAATTTCATAGCAGATGCCTTTACACAGTGTGACTTACAGCTGTTAAACACTTTTCAGAAATATTATATTACTTGTAAAAGCCTGGCATTGATTAGGACAAGCATGTTTGTCTTTTGCATTCTGCGTAACGCTCTCCTTTGTTTCCTAGCTCCTGAGGAAATGCATCTTACAGATGAGCCGGCCTGTGGTTGAAGGCTCTCTAGGCAGCCCTCCCTTTGAGAAGCCCAACACTGAGCAGGTGAAGTCCGCAGCAGGCTAATAACTAGTTAAATGACCCTGCTGCTGCAGATCACTTGCATAGGATAGGATTGGATTAATAAATGGGATTATAATGGCGGTGGTGGCCTTAGCAATCAAACAAGCTTTCTCTCTTGTAGTTCAAAACAAATCCCAATGCACCACTAAGGTCTTAGTATTAACACCTCCATTGCATTTAAAATAAATAAATAGAATTTGATTTCTCCATTGGGGTCCAGCATCCCACTCTTCTGTAAATGCATGACATAGTCTGTTCTCAGTGGGGTTCACCCCCAGTATCTATGTGTGTTATAGGAATGTTTGTTTAAATCTAATCTGTAACAAAAATGGTGTTTCAGAAACTGAGCTGAGCAATTTAAACATAATTATTTCAAGTGCCATACAGGAAGAAAAACCAGAACAAGGATGGTACTTCTCACAACGTTTTCAGTTACCTGATGAGGTGTGTGACCACCCTGTCTGGCTTGTGCATTTGCAGGGAGTTTTGAACTTCGTTCAGTACAAGTTCAGCCACCTCCCCCCAAAAGAGAGGCAGACGATGTTCGAGTTGTCCAAAATGTTCCTCCTCTGCCTCAATTACTGGAAGCTGGAGACCCCCTCTCAGTACCGGCAGCGATCGCAGAACGATGACGGGACAGCTTACAAAGTGGACTACACAAGGTATTGGAA
The DNA here is from genome assembly GCF_036373705.1 of Amia ocellicauda. Classification (NCBI taxonomy): domain Eukaryota; kingdom Metazoa; phylum Chordata; class Actinopteri; order Amiiformes; family Amiidae; genus Amia; species Amia ocellicauda. The sequence goes on along the minus strand of NC_089852.1, from coordinate 20,428,412 downwards.
ATGGGGTCTTACTGTTTACACATGGGAGCAGCTTTATTATACCTTTTATTATTATGATTCATGGACAAACGGTGTCTGATGCTTCTTAGCTGGGATCACCTATCCTGGTCCTGGAGAGCTACAAGGTCTTCTGGTTTTCATCACAGCCAAGCTTTTGAATCCCCAATCCTTTTGCCCAAATAATTTCCATGACCCAGAAAAATGGTCTCTAGCCCTGGTCCTTGAACTGATGATCCCGTTTGGGTTTACAGGTCACCTTTGCATTGCCCGTTTCCAAGAACACATGCTTGGGAACACATGCTTCTCATGGATCCATTAAGCAAGTGCAGTCACTCGTTCAATCCCCGAGGGTTGAAAGTGTATTTGGGTATTTATTGTAGATTTTATTTCTAAATTACTGATTGTACCACAAAGAGATTCTAAATTGCTCATTAAAAAAATGTCCCCAAGTCTTTATGAATGGGTGATGTAAGGAACCTGTACAACTACTGGGTCAAGGCATCAGTGGCTGACAGGGATCAGGCCTGGGGCACTATAAACCAGTGAGCTCTAGGATATGCAGTGATATGCAGATTTTGTCTCCCATGGGCACGAGTTGCAGCAGGCTTCAGTTTGTTTTGTTTTTAATCAGTGCGGCAGTGCTAGCAGATATCTGGGTTAAGAGTAACACACAATCTGCAACAATTTAAAAGAATACAGCCATCTGCATTTTTTGTATTTTAAATTAAGCCAGACTCATTTCCATTATTTCATAACACTGTCATAGCAGCTGGGAGCAAATGTTCCTCTTTAATAAGCAGTGTGGTACTAACTTTTCCTCCCAGTGCATTTTCCATGAATTCTTTTAAACTGATCAGCGTTTTGTTTCTCCCTTTATTTTCAATTTTTCTGATCGTCCACATTCAGTTTGCATTTATATATTTTGTTATTATAATTTTTTCATAAAGATTTTATAAAGTCTGAAGGATACAAAAGAGTATCTCCTTCCATATTAAAATGCAGAGGATATAAAAGTGAAGTAATTTGAAATCTAATTCATGTTGCTTTAAATACGTACTCAAGACACATTCATCATTTAACTGAGCACTCACACCTAGGTTTCAGATTTGCCCTGCTTTTGGTGTATTGCAAAGAAATGCAGCTAACAGGACTTTGTTCAGTCTGTCCCTGCCTTGTTTAATAAATCGTTGCTCCCACATAGCTGCCTAAACAACTCTCAATAGCTTACTATTGATAGATACGCAGACAGGGGTGGGAATTGCTCTGTATTCAACACTCCCTTTATGTGCATTGTAAAGTCTGCATGCACTCAATTGTTCAGGTTCCAGACACCTGGGCATTTAAACCGTACACCTAACTGAGGCAGTGTGGACTCAATAACTTGGTCATTTCTGACAATGCATAACTTTGTGAATAGCTGAAAACACACTTAATAAAGATAAATCGCACAATTAAGTAACGCGGAGTTCAGCTGGGACAAATCACAATACATGCTTTTACTATCAGGATTGTTCTGACTGCGCATCTGTGTGTGTGTGTCTCCGTGTGCCTGCGTGTGTGCAGGTGGCTGTGTTATTGCCATGTCCCTCAGAGCTGCGATAGTCTGCCGCGCTACGAGACCACACAGGTGTTTGGCCGCAGCCTGCTGAAGTCCATCTTCACTGTGACGCGCCGCCAGCTGCTGGAGAAGTTCAGGGTGGAGAAGGACAAGTTGCTCCCAGAGAAACGCACGCTGATCCTCACTCACTTTCCCAAGTAAGGCGGCCTTCACCCAGAACAACTTCGCTGCAGTCCCTGTTGGAGACCAGAACGAGTCTTCTTTCAAGACTCTGTCAGAGATTGTATTTCTGAGGTCCTTTTCAGGTTCACAGCTTCACTAAGTTTTAGCATAAAGTTTTGTGATGATAAATATTGTCATAAGTGAAGTGTATTATAAAAATAACACTTCTCTATTGTAACGGGCAATAGACTAACCAGAGAAAAGAATATGATCTGCTCCATTTTTAGCTAAAGGGTCTTTGTTTCTTACAGCAGGGAGATGCATTTCTTTTGTTTCTCTTGATCTTTAATTTTAAAACGGCTAGTTGTTGCCTGTTGCTTGTCACTATGTATACATTTCATTATTAGGCATCCATTAAAGGAGTTGGAGGTTCCTAAGGTGAGCCCTGTGTTTCAGGTTCCTCTCCATGCTGGAAGAGGAGATCTACGGGGAGAACTCGCCAATCTGGGAGGCCGATTTCACCATGCCTGCTTCAGAGGGGGCACAGCTCGGCCACCAGCCAGGTAGAGCCTGTCACGATGCCCATTCCCCAGTGCCAGGGATTCCCGGCTTCTGTCCTCCAGAGCCAGAGCATCTCCTAGTTTTCATTTGGCCAGAGCTCATGATTATTGATCTGAAGTAATGCTATGCTTTAGTTTTTAGGTGATGTCTAAGAACCATTTCGAATGTGGTCCTCGGAATAGGTTGTGCTCTTACTCGGTTTAAATTTGTTGTGGTGTTCTAGTCTATTAAACAAGAACACATTGTATGAAATTGCATTGCTTTACAAACTCATGTAAAGGGCTTTCTTCTACTGACTGTAGAGCCATGGTCTTTAACCCAAGTCTTGGTGAGCACCAGTACCTTAGTTTTATTGGTCATACTAAATCCAAACCATTCTCAAAGGCGGGGTAGGTACACTTGTTAGTTTCTGATTTATTTAACCAAGCTTTCTCAATGAATGATCCTTAATGGCCAATGGTTTTCTGAATTGTCTGAGAGATTACATACTGAATATATGAGAATTAAATCTTTCCAAGTCTTTATAAAAATTATTGGAAAACAATCAGTGTGTTTGTGTGCGTTTCGCTTGCATGTTTGCTAACTGTGGGCTCTGTCCTGGCGGTGTGTGGCGCTGCCCGGTGTGTGTGCAGCAGTGATCATTCCAGCGGCAGTGTCGAGCTCAGCCTCCTTCACCAAGAGCATCAGCAGCAGCTCGGCCCTGGGCTCCATGACTCTGGATGCGGTGGTGTCGGAGCCCATGCCAGGTAAGATTTCATCTCCCTCATATAGGCTCCCGCGTGGCACCTATGGTTGAGTTTGACCCTTAAGGACTGGATTTGAAGAACACTGCTATAAGATATATATATATTCTTTTTTTAGTTTTTAGTTTTGTTTATGACATAAATATCATAGCCTGAAGGTGTCCATTACAGACTTACCTGGGATTTTATTAATTGGACATCTTTAACATTGTTTCAAGGTCATTTACAGTTAATGGCTTAAAAGCTTCTTTTCATTCAGGTCTGCATTCCCTGTATATTGGCTAGTTATTACCTGGTTACTGACAATTTTCATGTTTTGTTAGTGTATTCCAGGTAATAAAACATTGTATAAATGCCATTTGGTTACTGGTAAAATTGTAGTCAATTTACATCTTTGAATTTAAATCTGAAATTAAACAACCAGGGCCAAAATCTAGGCTCTAGGTGTCACAAGGTAATGCAATTAAAGACCCTTATGGAAGGTTTGTCATGTGTGCCAGGAGAGAAGCGGAAGCTGCCTGAGACAATGACACTGGAGGATGCCAAGAGGATCCGTGTGATGGGCGATATCCCTATGGAGTTGGTGAATGAGGTCATGATGACCATCACTGACCCTGCTGCCATGCTGGGCCCAGAGGTCAGAGTACCGCCCACTGCCCCTGAAAAACACGGCAGCACCAGTGCACAGCTCCACATTTCGGGTCCTAGTCAGGACACATTCACCAACATGCTAATTTCATACTTTGCATGGGTTCCCAGGGGGCACATCCACTAAGCACGGTTTTCAAAACTGAGTTCCTGGAAGGGCCAGTTTCCATTTCATTCTGCCTGAAGGTGTACATTACTGACATAACCCATTTATTTTATCAATTGGACATCTTTAACATTGTTTCAAGGTAATTTACAGTTAATGGCTTAAAAGTTTCTTGTCATTCAGGTCTGGACTCCCTGTAACAAATTCTGCAGCCTGTAGAGAAGTATAAAGTTTATGTAGTTAAACCTCTCAGAACTTGGTCTGAAGAGAAGCCAAAAGACTGAGGAAGATCCCTACACTAAATAACTAAGCCCAGCATTGGGATGGGCCCTATAATATAGCTGGTCTTTAGGTGCATGTCTTTCCCAGTTTAACTTATGATACTCCAGTTCCAGTTCCATGCTGTTCTATGCACTATGTAGCTTAACCTTGTCCTTCTTCCTTTTCCTTGAAGACAAGCTTATTGTCCGCGAACGCAGCCCGTGATGAGACCGCCCGACTAGAGGAGCGACGGGGGATTATCGAATTCCATGTCATCGGGAACTCCCTGTCCCAGAAATCCAACAAGAAGATCCTGATGTGGCTGGTGGGCCTGCAGAACGTTTTCTCACACCAGCTGCCCAGGATGCCCAAGGAGTACATCACTCGACTAGTGTTTGACCCGTAAGTTACAAGATCCTAATGAAAATAAGACTGTCCTAGGTCATAGTTTGCACAGTTATTAAGATTCTCATGTCTGGAAGTATAGAGAGACTCATCTACTATATATTGTGCCTTGCAGTGGTATTCAGACCACTCATTCAGACTATGGTGTCTCATTTATTGATATTTCAAAATTATGCATTTGCCTGTACTTTGCTCCATCAATTTTTCTTGCAATCATAAAAAGCTTTCCAGTCCCTGCTGAGGAGAAGCATCTCTATAGTGTGATGCTGCCACCATCAGGTGTGACTGTAGGGATGGTGTCGAGTGGGAGATGTGCTGTGTTTGTTCTGTGCTAAACGTAACGCTTGGCAATCAGATCAAAATAATTATATTTCTGTAGGATCACTCAGGTGCTTTGAGATGGCTTATTTTTAGTAATGGTTTCTGTTTTGACACGGTACCATAAAGGCTAGTATTGTGAATTGTTCCTGATATTGTTGACTGATGCACATTTTCTCTCCTCTACCTCTAACTCTTTCAAAGCTCCCAAAGTTTCCTCCTTGTCCAACTACTCAGTTTGGAGGGATGGCCTAATCTAGACAGTGGCTCATTCAATGCACAAGCCATGTTTTTGATGGAGTAGACTGTGCTCACAGTGATATTCAGTCACTTAGATATTTTTGTTGTATCCTTCTCCTCACCTGTACATTTCAGTTACTTTACTCTTGAGCTTTGAAAGCTCCTTGGTCTTCATGGTTGAGTCTTTTCTTGAAATTCACTACCTGACCAAGGAACTTCACAGAGACGGGTGCTTTCATTCTGAAATCATAAGAACCACTACTATTGCACACAGACAGAGGCCATTCAACTAATTGTGTAGCTTGTTAAGGTAATTTTGTGCACCCAAGTTAATTTAGCTTTGCACACAGCAAAGGGTTTGAATACTTATGCAATCATGTGTTAATTTTTATTTAATGTTCATGATCTATTTACTTATTTCTTAGTTTTGTGTATTTAACACAGTAATTCCTACTTCAAAGTGTCATGACTGCAAGCTTTAAAGCTATAATATGTGAAAACTGAAAGGGTCTGAATATTTTTCCAAGGCACTGTACATGTATATAACAATGGCTAATCTCCACCCTTAGACAGGTAGCAAAAGTCATACAATAGCAAAAGCGGCTTTACGCTGAGGACAATAAATAGGTATCTATAAGTATCTTACCAGGAAGGATATAAACTCATACCAAAAAGCAATAGCTTGAGCATTCAGATTGTGGTCTTCAATCACATTCATCATCACACATTTTTAATGTTTCATAAAAATGCGTGCGGGTTCATTACATTCCTGAGCAGATAGTTTGAGAGCTACAGATGACATTTGAAAATGTAAAAACATGTCCTCGTCTTTATTTCCAATACAGTATCTGCATGTAACATATTTTAGGTTAAACACTGTCAAGACAAATGTTACAAATTGTTACAAATTAATTACACTGCCTTAAAACTGTGAATCGTGTCTCTCCCTGGGTTTAGTCAAGTGTGTGTCTGTACTTCAACTTCAGCACCAGGTCTCAAAGACCTGGAAGCACTGAGAAATTAAGTGATACAGTCTTGGAAAACAACAAGGGTGCCACTCTCAATAGATCCAAAACTCGATAGGCTGCCTCTTACTGTGGCAGAGCGTCAGGAAATCCTAGAGAAAGCTTGGTCATTTTTAAATTAGATCAATTTTGAAAAGCTGAAATTGCTAAAGGATAACTTTGATCTTCCAAATTGACATGTTTGTTAGGTATTGCATCTGATTGAGTGTTCTTGTCTCTCAATAGGAAACACAAGACCCTGGCTCTGATCAAGGATGGCCGTGTGATTGGGGGAATCTGTTTCCGCATGTTCCCCACACAGGGCTTCACCGAGATAGTGTTCTGTGCCGTCACCTCTAATGAACAAGTCAAGGTATGATGTGCAGCTTTCCTCTTCACATGCCTCGCTTTAATTTTCTCTCTTTTGGTCTCCTCCTCTCCTTCTAATAAATCTATTTTTTTCCCCCCTCCAAAATTGTTCCCATTTACAACCTGACTGCTTAATTTGTCTTCAGGCCCTCTCAAACGAGCAGGGTTTTAAAGTGTGCCTGCATTGGGGAAATACGTGGCTTTAGTACACCTAAAAAATATAATTTAGAAGAAAGTATGCTCCTATCTCAACACACTACTTAAAACCGCAAAGATGCTCCAACATTGAGCCAGAAATCAACTATGCCTTTCTGCTGAAAGTTAGTCAATGTTTGTGTCATCCTGTGTTGGGGGAAAAAAAAAAAAAACCTTGCCCAACTGTTAATTTTGACTTCTGATTTCAGGGGTATGGCACTCACCTGATGAACCACCTGAAAGAATACCACATCAAACACAGCATTCTGTACTTCCTCACCTACGCGGATGAATATGCCATTGGCTACTTCAAGAAGCAGGTACAGATCCTGAGCTTGTAAGAGGGGAAAACAATCTGTATTCCAGCACATAGCACAGTTCCTGTACACTGCATATCTGTCTTTAAACAGTTGGATTACATACTGAAATAAGCAAACGTGTAAGAAACTGAGAGAGGTTCCATACAAGAGGATGCCCTTGGCTCCATTTTGGTAAATTGATCATTGGTCACTGATCCAGTTAATCCAGTAATTATTTGAGTGAAGTGGTTTCTTGTCCAGGGTGTACCCTGCCTCGTGCCCTGTTCCTGCTAGATTGGGCTCCGGTTCACTGTGACCCTGTACTGGATGAAGTGGTTATTGAAAATGGACGCATGGATTATTGAGTAACCCAACTTCAGCTATGTGGCTCTTAAGCCTATTCCAGACCCCCACCACTCTGTAAAGAAGTACCTGGTGTTTTCGTTCCTAGATACTTTACATTTTTTCTGTTGAAGGTGAATCCCTACTTGGGGTTGACTTCTGAATCAATTCTCCTCCTAATCTCTTCTGTTCAACACTACAGTCAGTTCCCTTAAACTATCCACATCAAAACAATTTTTCAAGACTGGAGATCACTCTTCCCACCCTCTGTAGGATGGATTAAAATACATTTTGTATAAAATGTTGACCTCAAGTGCACTAACTAATGCATTGTATGATTTTTCAGTTGCTTCCCTTAATTTGTTTTGATTCGCCTGTCTTGGCAGGGTTTCTCCAAAGATATCAAAGTTCCCAAGAGTCGCTACCTGGGCTACATCAAGGACTATGAAGGAGCCACGCTGATGGAATGTGAGCTCAATCCCAGGATTCCCTACACAGAGCTCTCGCACATTATCAAGAAGCAGAAAGAGGTACACTTCAGCCGTAACCATACGAACAAGAACACGTTTTATTTATTCGGCAATATTCAATAAAAAGACAGCCAAAGCACTGTGAAGATAAGCTGGGGGCTCATATATTTCACAAATTGCAGCCTATATATATATATTTATTAGGGCCCAACAGATATATCGGAGCACCGATATTGGCATTTTACAGAAATGGTGGTATCAGTACACATTCCTCTGATAATGCACCGATACACTTTTTCAAACTATTGGCTAAATATTTTTCAAATTACAATAAAATCCTTAATTAGACGAATGTCCTTAATTGGATGAATGTTGATATTTGTCACAATTTCTTAAACTTGCACTAACATACTCTAACACAAGGCATGGGATAAAATAAAGTTAACAGCATCAACTTACTTTTTATGTGGTCTGTAAAAGACTGATAGAAACCATGGAAGAATATGCCACTTTAAGGGGAAACATCCGCGTACTGGAGGAAGACCTCCCTAAAACCTAAACGAGTCACACAACAAAATAGCAAATCAGGCATAATACAAATTACAGTTTTGAAATTACAGAATTACAGAAGAAATTACAGAGTGCATTGCAGCACACTATGTGCAGCGGTTAAATAGTACTTATCTTTGTCATTTCCATATCATCTGTACAGTTCTTGCAAGAACCAGTAGCTTATTAACCAGAAAGACATCAGTCTTATCTCCTTCCCTGTCTACCACTATCCTTGGGCATTGCTTTGGAATATGTGGTCCAGATGGAAGAATTACACCGAGTAGTACAATGGCCTTCTTAGTCTCTGAGATCCGAGGCGATCGGGCTTCAGGGTGCTATAGCAGCTGCTATCACAGTTTAGGGATACATTTGTCGCCTACTTTTATTGCCTTTTAGCACAAATTGACAATACAGTGTTTCCCCTTAATGACACACTAAGATATTACAATCTGAAATATCTTTCTTTAGTGACATTTAATTTCTGTGTACTTAATTTTGTTTAACAACAGTATAGAGACTGAGAAAATCATTAGTTTGGAATGACATGTTCAAGAAAATATTTTTTTTGTGTGACATTTTAAAAGCCAGAAAAGCGAATTATTTCAAGTAGATTGTTCCATCTTGAAATAATTTGTTACATAGGCTTGCAGCCCCCTTTTCCTTTACTCATTGTTGTGATGCTTGGACTGTTATGTAAAAGAAAGTTGTGTAAAACTGGTTGTGTGCATGCTTCCCTCTCATCACATCTATCTGCTTTTCAGATCATAAAGAAACTCATAGAAAGAAAGCAAAGCCAGATTCGGAAGGTGTACCCAGGACTGACATGTTTCAAAGAAGGGGTGCGGCAGATTCCAGTAGAAAGCATACCTGGCATCCGTAAGACTGCCTTATTTCCCAGTCACTTTATGTACCATGACGTTATGGACCGTATTTGCCAGTCTTTTTTTTTTGTCTCCTTTGACTGTGCAGATACTTTAAATACATGTTTGTTTGCCTTGTAGGGGAGACTGGATGGAAACCCAGTGGCAAGGAGAAAGGGTATACTGAGACACCTTCACACATTCATAATTACCTCTTCTGGACTGTATCTTTGTAAAGTATTACTGTGTGTCTTAAAATATATGTGTATATATATATATATATATATATTTTTTTTTTTTTCAACTATTCTAATTAGTTAATTTTAGGAAGTCAGTCAGGACTATTTTCAGACAATTTTCTATATTTTGTTTTATTGTTTATACTTTGTATTTACTTTCCATTGTAGCAAAGAACTGAAAGACCCAGATCTCTTGTACAATATGCTGAAAAACCTGCTGGCACAGATTAAGGTAAAAACAGTATGATTGATGATCCCTGTGCGATTTAAATTCTTGATGCTCCAGCATGTTGTTTGATATAGTACATGCAGTATTATTTTTTAAGTGAGGTACTTATTCTAGTTAACTGACCCCTGATTGTTTACTTAAGTTATTCTCATATTAGTTCCACCTAAAACTATTTTTTTTTCTTCGGCTCCGTTTTGCCTAATTAATGACTCCTAAAACACAACTGTAATTCCTATTTATATAGCCTAAAATGCTGTTTCTCATATTTATTGTATACTTTTATCATTCAGTTGTGTTCGATTGTGAAGTATACCAGGGTCCCCTTTTCCAATATGTTTTCATAGGTCAGCCTTAAATCCTCTATTTAAAAAGATGTTGGAAACATTTATTTCTGATGACTTTTTGGTCACTGACAATCTGCATTGTACTGACAGACTCACCCAGACGCCTGGCCTTTCATGGAGCCAGTGAAGAAGACTGAGGCCCCGGATTATTACGAAATCATTCGCTTTCCAATCGGTACGCTGTGTTCCTGTTATTGTTAGTACTGTTGTTTTGTTGTGGTGTACGTGTTATGGTGTACATCCTACAGAGTGTTAAATTAATCTATGCAAATTTGCTTGGAACACAGTAATGAGTACAAAGGGCAGCAGTGTGGGAGGAGGGTCGAAGGTTCAGTTTGGGGTGGGGGACTCTATGGTACCCTTGAGCAAGATACTGTACCTACATTGCTCCAGTAAAAACGCAGCTCTACAAATGGGTAATTGTGATTTATTGTAACTATTGTAAGTTGCCCTGGATAAGGGCATCTTCTGTGAAATATAAACTTCTGCCACTGGTTTTGGCTTCAATGCAACTCTTTTGGTCAATCTGAAAGGAAACTATTACAGTGAGAAATGGCGAATTGCTCCATCTCAGTATCTGTTCCTGTTGTTTGTGCATCACCCTGTCAGTGATCCTGATCCCTCCCTGTTCTTTTCTATTTGTCAGATCTGAAGACCATGACCGAGCGGCTCAAGAACCGCTACTACGTGACCAAGAAGCTGTTCATTGCCGACCTGCAGCGCATCATCACGAACTGCCGCGAGTACAACCCGCCCGACAGCGAGTACTGCAAGTGTGCCAACACGCTGGAGAAGTTCTTCTATTTCAAGTTGAAAGAGAGCGGCCTGATTGATAAGTGAGGTACCGTGCATAAGTGGGGCTGTAGAGACCTTTGCACCGAAGTTTAAAAAGTTTGGACATTTAAACAAAAAAACTAAAAACGCAACTTAAAGAAATGTGTATCCGAGAGGTGAAGATGGCTGAAAATCTTGGTCCTTATTCTACCAAGATGAAACGCGGGCTGTTCCTTATATTCTGAAGAGAACACATTTTAAAAAGAGGATGGAGTTTTTTTTTTTTTTTTTTTTCTTGAAATGCTCATCATGTGCTGTAATTTGGTAACCGTGACCCTGTGCGTTTATGGTGGCTTTCAGATTGGAACGTACTACACACCGTGTCTCAAGATCTCTAGACTGGTGTCATTTGACTGTTGATTATGCCGAGGTGGCCGTTATTGTCAAGGTTAATCGTGATCTCCATTCCTTTTCTGAATAACTCAAAAAGGGACCTTAATCCAGGAAAGCCTCTGAAGGGATTTTTGGGATTTGAAGTTTGTTTAAACAGGGTTTGGTGGTGTGATGAACTGGGCATTTGTCATGTATACAGTTTAAAAAACAAAACAACAACACCTATTACTTGAATGAGAAGAGAGGTCTGATCTGTGTCTATTTTGAAGTCCTCAGTGCTTGATTCCATGCTGACTTTTTTGTATTCCGTTTAATGCTGAAAAGCACCACGGGACCAGAGGTTTGGAGATGGAGGTCAAAGCATTTCCACTATCACTTGAAAACTTGTGTGTGTGTTTGTGTATATGTGTTTGTGTATATATTCTGGGCTTCGCCATCTCCGTGCCAAGCCTCGAGATGGAAGAAGCAATTGAGATGGCAACCAGATAGGAGAGGGAGTGGGCAGTCTGAAGTTGGTCTTGTCATGAAAAGCAGTTGCCCCATGGTGTGTAATGTCATTTCAAAACACACATTGTTGTTCTGGCCTGTGAAACAGATCTCAACTCTTATAATCCTATGTTTCTTGTTCATATGATGTCATATTTGCAACAGATTTATATTCAATTTATTTCCACCTTTTTATTACACCTCCTAAAAAGAGTTGGGTTTGCTTCCGCCACAAACCTCAATCACTAGCTTGAGTAAGCTATAAAGTGCTGTCTAAATAATTTTGATTTGAACTTATTCATATTTAACTGTTTTGTTCAGTAATCAGTTAAATTATTTTTTGTTTTTATTATTATACTACCTGTCTTTTTAGTTCAACGGTTCCGCTTGTCAAATGTATATTGTCATCAAGGAAGCAGACAATCCCAGGGAATTTAAGAATTTGAGAAAAAGATGACGCTGTAATATCAAGAAACTGAAGCCATTTGCTTTGCTTTTTTAAACTCACTAAAGCCATTTCCGTTTAGCACCCTGTACCCTATCAAAGCTATGTACAAATAATGTCATCCTGATAGATTTCAACATAGGACTTTCAACAGTGACAGATGTTAAAAACATAACATGGCAGCCCCCATTGTATATTGGATTTGTGTAAATCTACTTCATTTGTACCTCAGAAACTGGGGGCAGGAATTTAAATAAGCTGCTGGGCTACACGCCTACATAAAAAGACGCTGCTTTCAAAGGTGGTAACAGGATTGAAGTTACTGTGTGAATGGGACACTGATGCAAAACAACCTATGAATCTTGCTGTATGTTTGGATGTTACTGTGTACCTGGATGCCACGTCTCTTGTTGCACCTGTAGCCTGTTCCTGATAGGCTGTTTCATTGCCTGTACCTGTCATAGACTGCACACCAGCCGTTTGGTACAGAACCATGCCATGTTAAGCTAAGCAAACTCCAAACATGTTTGTTTCCTGAGCACACCTGCGACTGTGGTATAGGCCTGCTGCAGGGCACCCAGTTTGAAGCGCAGGTCCAGGCTATAACGGATCCTGCTGTGTGAGGGTGTCTTGCCGTGCTAGGTGCTGTGTTCAGTACGTATGCTCTCCAGGTCAAAGCTGCTAGATTATAAGTTTGGAGGACTGCGATGGACACAGCAAATGTTAATCAACCATTTACAAAACCAAGGGCTGCCTGTTTGTGTGCAACAAATCAATACATCGTTGCTGGTAAACAAATCTATATTCAATGACTTTCAATCATAATTTTATGCAGCATTAATTTACATTTTAATGAAATACACTGAAGTGTTCTTTACCCCTAAAGGGAAAACTTAATCCGCAGAAGTCAAACACTTGTTTTGTGCCGAAATCCTAAACATTGAAACAATCTGAAGACTGTTCAGTACTAGCTGATGCTGAGATGACATTAGACAACTTGTGGACAATGCTACTTTTCAAGGTTTTTTCATTTTTAATGACTAGTTTACATCTTTTTTTTGGTCCATGGTGTATCCTCTTCTGTTTTCCAGCAGCGTGCACCTGAATTAAAGTGTGTTTAATAGCAGGCTGAATTCGTATTCACTAATACTTTTGATGTGTCAACAGCTGTCTCCTTCCGTCTCTGAAACAGCTGGATTTTCACAGTGTTTGTCTCATCCAGGGGCCACGTTTTGCTCCAACAACCTGGATTGACTTTTATTTGATGTGAATTGTTCCAGCTTTTCTTTTTAATAATATATATATATATATATATATATATATATATATATATATGTTTCTGAGTTGCTTGCAAAATTTCAGGACACTCTGTATACTGTCTATGCTAATAAAGGGTTTTGTAAGAAATCTTGTGTGCTTTTCTGGGTTGGCTGAGTGGTTTTCGGGACTGTAGAATGTGACATCTGCAGGTGGCTTCACAGTTCTTCATTAGCACTCCTATTTGACTACCTGATCTAAAATAACCTTGCATAATGCTTAAATATATATTTATGAATTGATATTGCTACTTCATTCTGGTTCACCTGCCACCTTTTTCAGAGCAGCTCCCCCCCTCCCACTGGGCCCAGGGAAAACATTTATTGGCTCCAGAGGGAAACGCAACTTAACACTCAAGTTTGTTTGTGCATTATAATGGAAAGTTACTCTCCTGTGTCTGTAAACCTACCAAGCGGGGACATTACTAGCTAGGGCAGTCTTCGTCTTCGTCTTCGTCTTCGTTTTCGTTTTCGTTTTCGTCACATCATTGAATGGGGCTCCTCTAAGGGGGGCCCGGAGGATACCGGAGGAAGGATTTCATCAGGGTTTCCTCAGCACTGACATTCACTGTGTCTTTATTATTGTCTTTGTAAGTCCTTTTCCGATGTCTTTGTCTTTGTTTTTGTTTGTTTATATGTGACCTGTGCTTCTGTCCAAAGCAACTCCCATTCAACAACAAAAACTACATTTGTGCTATAGTTAGAGAATTAGATTGAAAAATATATATATATATGAACTCCGCAACTGAGCACCAGGAAAACTGAGATTTTCAATAGGAGGGCAAAATGTGAAGTTTCAGGTTTAGTTCCATGTACTGCATCTTTAACTGGAGTCATGTTTTGTAGTTTCTGTGTGTAGTTTGTCACTGGTGCTTGAAAAACGCATTGTGATATTAATACCTTCTTCAAAAATGCACCTTTAACATGGGTCATTTTTGTATTCTGTGCTTTAAAGAACAGTTGTGGATGGTGGGAAATGCACAATTCCACTATTCTCTATATCGACAGATTTTTCCCCTCTGCTGTTGCACTTTCCTTTTCCCCATCTGCCTTTTTTCTGACTTCACAGCTTGTCGCTTCCCTGATACTTGTTTGGTTGTCCCTCTGCAATGCCCTCTCCCAGAATGCTGAAGGAACTGTGGCTTCAGTTTCGTTTTCTGGACCTGACTCTGCTGGGCTGGGTATTTAAAGGTATTGGTGCAAGTGGATTTAACAGACGGCACTGAACCTCTGTACTGCTGCAGCCACCGGATTGTGTTGTATCGCCAAGAGAAAAAAGACGTTCTGGTAAGTGGGAATTGCAAAGAAAAACTCCAGGCTTGTGTATGTGCAGAATAGGGTATGTTTACAGAAATGTCTGGATTCAGATAGGACTGTATAGACCAGATGCGTCTGTAATTAAGCAGAAAGAACTTGGAAAAACCTCATGTACTTTTTGTGTTTTACACTAGACTGCAAGGAAAGTTTGCAATAGTTTTCCTTATAACTGCTTTTTGCCACTGACTCAAACCCTTGATACAAATACATGTAAAATGTGACCCGGTTATAGTTGTTTTCATGATCCAGAACAGCAGTAGGTGATACAGCTATCTCATTAGTTCATTCAAATTATGTATTCCTAAAACTATATATAGTGATGCTGTAAGTGGGAGCTATAAACCTGTGCAATTAGAGACTTCCAGAACCAGGTTTGGAAACGTCTGATCCAGAATGAACATACTGAATTACTATTCTGTTCTGTTTGCTGGCAGGCTTTCAGCCTCCTCTAGAACATTTTATTTAGGAATATATTCCCAAAGCACAAAGGGAATAGCTGTCAAATCATGACCTTATTCTGCCCTGCAGATGTAACGAATTGCACCATTGGGAGTTTAATATACGAAGTTACGTCATAATTGTTTCTGGGATTGGTGACATAAGTGTAGACGTGTTGAGGCAGAAGTGTCCCTGTTTGGAGCTGGGGCGAAGCTAGCGTTTCAAGCCAGGGGGCCAACTCTTAACAATGGGGGCCCGCCTAGAGTAAGAGTTGTTAAATGTGCTGGTTTACAGAAAGGGAAATCCACAATAAATGAATGTATGTATAGTTGAATACCGATGTGTATAATAGATACTGTGCCAGTATAACAGCAGACAAAAACCCAAGGAACCATATGCTATTACTATTTCGTTTACAACAAAGATGAATAATACAGTAAAATGAGTTCCTCACCATGCCTTTTGGGATACATTTTCCAGCTCTTCAGTTCTCAAATCCCCTCTCTGACATGAAATTAGTTCTCTCTTATATATACACATACAGTTCTGCAAAAAATTAAGAGACCACTGCAAATTTTTCTTAAATCAGCATCTCTACATGTATGGCAGCCATTCCATTCCGTTCATATTTGTATTTGGAATTTGGGAGAAATATTGTCATAGTTTACAGAATAAAACCAATTTTCTTTTTGTATCCAAACACATACCAATAAATAGTAAAACCAGAGAAACTGATCATTTTGCAGAGGTACTGTACATACATATACACACACACGCACAAGTCTGTCAAAAACTGAAGGGCATTTTCCCGTTGTTTCATACAAGCGGATTTGTTTGGCATTTCCATAGTCATGGTTTTCACACGTTGCTTTCTCAAGGACTACGTTTACAGGCACAGTGTTATGTCATTCGGAATACATTCATTGCAACCAGCCGTTTCCATGATCGCACATGCATGAGGTTTATTGTGCTCCCTGTTTACATGTCAATCATATAACCCGAATAGGCTGCGCTGTGACTTGCGCAGTGTCGCTGTGCCGCGCACTTTGCCTTTTCTCGCATAACACTAGTCATGGTTCTTCGCACTGTGTGCATTTTGGTGACTTTAGTAATATTATTGCGATTAAGACAGACGCAGCAATGGCAAACTCTCATCCTACGGTTCAAACGGCGACGACATGAAGCAGAGGTATTTACTTCAAATGTCATGACCATGCACAGCCGATCAATACATCTTTTCGCCCAGCAAGCTTGAAAACTTCGTTTAGTATTTCTATACATAGTTTTCGAAGGAGTCCGCTATGTCGGAGCAGACCAAGAGGAGCATGCGCACTAAACGTTAATTCATCCCTATTCATAATGTAATCCGAACAAGCGTTTATGTGTACGGTGTCCACATTAGGACATCCCCAGAGTCAGTTGTCGCGCATCACTTAGTTTTGCGATCAGGCCTCAGTTATCACTCATATTTGATATCACGCATCGGGTGTCAGTCTTATTTGGCATCAAGCATCATGCTTATTTTATGTCCGTTTTCATGCATCACTCCAATTTAATATCAGGTGTCACTCGAAAAACCAATGAAATAAGAGTAAAGACGGTTCAGCCATTTCATTGGCTATTAAATTAAGTCCCAGAAAAAACACACTCTGATACCTGACACCGATTTCGAGTGATCCTTGATACAAAAACCGAGTGACTCCTGATACCGGACACAAAATTCAAGTGACAGCTGATATTAACTTCGAGTGATACCTGATATTAAACTCAAGTGACACCATATATATGGGTACTATTATCCTATTGAATTGTTTTTCAAAGCTATATACCAGATCCTTTATTCCAAATGAAATTTCATTCTGAATGGCTCCGTTCCGAGGGAATTGTATTCAGAATGGACTTTATTTGCATTATTAACGGAATATTAGGCTTCATGTAAATGTAGTAAATGTACGAAAGTGCTGAAGCAGAAAGCCTGTATTCATGCATTGAAGAGCTCAAGAAGATCTTTGAATTTGAGTCGACTAAAGTTTCTTCTGCTTGAGCGGTGCTTACAGGTATAGCTAGTTAAACTGAAATCTGATACAAAATGCACAAGTTGGGAAATCGTTATTAGCAATTAGGAAAGGAAGAATTTACTGAAAGACTCACATCATCATCCTGACTCAGGCCGTTGAGACCAATTTTACCATAAACGCAATGTTAAAATGGGCAGGGTGGTTCCAGACATGCAGTTTTGACCAAGAAAAAATTGATTTATACTTATGAAAAATTTACAAAAAATATGAAACCTGACAAACAAATGACAATGGATGAGGAGGAACTTACTCTAAAACTAAACTTAAACAGAAGTGTCTTGAAGCCATTGTGAAAATTCAGGAGTAAATGGTTAAATGAACCATAACAAACAGGAATGACCTAAGAAGAGAAGACCTACGTCGGGAGATGACAATTCATCAAATGTGCCAGTTTATTCACTCTTACTGAGCTGATATCTGCTTGAAGGGCCTGGTGGAGCGACCGCCCCCTCTGCCTCCACTTTGGCTCCACTACTGATTCGAAGCCATCTTGAAAATTCAGCAGTTAATTAACCTTAAAAAAGAGTTATTAGAGATAGGAGAGATGATTTTGATAAGCTCTGACTGCAGAATGAAGCTCTGGAGCCCCTCCATATGCTCAGATGTAAGTGGGGAATGATGCAAGAAAAGACAATGTAAGTGGGGGCATGATTGAATATGTCATATGTATTTTGTTACAAGTCTGAAAATAAATCATAATTTGCATTAATCATGATAATAATGATTTAGACTGGGTGTCGCTGTTCTTGCTTTCCTTTCCAGGCGATGAACCTCTTCAACTACCAGACCGAGGTGATCCAGCCAGCTCTGGAAGGGAAGAACATCATCATCTGGCTCCCTACTGGAGGGGGGAAGACCCGGGCTGCAGTGTACGTGGCCAAGAGACACCTGGAGACCAGGGCCAACGCAAAAGTGGCCGTCCTGGTCAATAAGGTATGCCCGTCCTTGACTCAGAGCAGGTTGAGCCCAGACATGGGAATTCATTTGAAGTCAAGCCATAGCCGACTCTAAGCAAGATTCCCCATGGAGCATGACGCAATCTGGGGTCAAAGAGAGGATAATATGGGAAGATACAGTGGGCCCCATTCTGAACTGGGTATAAGTGGGCTGGAACTTGACTATTTTAAATCCTGTTTTAAAATGAATTATTTCAATTCTGGTTAGTTGGGGGAGTTAATCACACCAATTTACTGTGAGGGGTGGATAGTTTATACTTTTATAACAGAAAAAGAGCAAAATATGTGAAATTGTGCTGTAGGTTTTGTCTGCTAATTTTCTGCTGTCAAATCCTAGGTACAGATTGTATTGGAGGAATATGTTTTAGTACTGCCCTTCCCTATCAGAAGAACCCTGGCCTCAACTAAGTTGTGCAAGCATGGGCTTGTCAGTGTGTTTACATAAACTGGTTCTTTGTGTCTGTGTCTGATGTGTTGCACAGGTGCATTTGGTGGACCAGCACTATGAGAAGGAGTTCAAACCATTCCTGAAAATGGCCTACAGGATTGCACACATCAGCGGAGACTCAGATCAGAAGGAGTTCTTTACCAGTGTGGTGCAGAATCACGACATCATCATTTGCACAGCCCAGATCCTGGAGAACGCTCTGAACAACACAGAGAAGGAGAAACACGTGGAGCTCACAGGTGGGCAAACAGTGGGTCAGATGATCAATCAGCCAGTCCACCAGCCAGCCAGATGAGCAGTCAGTGGATCTGCTTATTTTTTATTGACTTCACTGTCTACAGCAGCACCACCCCCTGGTCCTGGATACTTTCTGCTTCTTCAGGCTTGTGTTGCAGCTGACCTCACAGTTTCAATACTGAGTCATTAACTCAAGAATCTCCAACTGCCGAACAGCTGTCCATAATTAAAAAATCCAATTAGGGAATTTTGGTTCAATTAACTAATTTAGAGCTCTGCTGGAGCAAAAATCCAGCACCAGGGCTGAGACCTGGTCTTGTGCACAAGCACATTGCAGACTTGGAAAACTTACCAGTTTTCATTGCCAAGATTGTACAGTTGCATTCCCAGAACCTGGATACATCTTTGCTAGCATATCGACCAGATTTATTCACTTCAGCAGATAGTGAAAACTAACCCTTTTATATCAATGCAGTCAATATTGATTTATATGATTAAAACTGCATCCAAGGATTTGTTATTATTATGGGACTCATTTTGTAATGGACACTACATTTGCACTAATACAACCCTACTGGATTTCTGCATTGGTCTCGCATAGGCACACAGGCAGCCTAATACATATAGAATTATATCAATATTGTTTATAAATGTGCTTTATTTATTTTTTAGGATTTTTTTCTCCCCTCTGACTGTGTATACTGAATACACATAGTGGTTCCAGAGCCTAGTGTATTCTAATGAGCAGTTTTTACACAGTATGACAAAATATGAAAGCTACACAACACCAAGCATCAAACTGGGCATGCACAAACACATACACACAAAATCTGTTAGCTTAGCATTGTGCATCATGGAAATAGGAGTTGGCAGCCCCAGTGCAGACTGTTATTTAGGGTGCTAGGGATACATTACCCTAACCTCTCCTGTCTTCATGTTTCAGACTTCACCCTCCTCATTATCGACGAGTGTCACCACACCCAAAAGGACGCGGTCTACAACAAGATCATGGAGCGCTATGTGAGCAGGAAGCTGCGGGGGCTGGGGGGGCTACCGCAGGTGCTGGGCCTCACTGCCTCCCCTGGCACTGGGGGGAATAAGACCTTTGATGGAGCCAAGCAACATGTGCTGCAGGTCTGTCCTGCCCTGCTGGGCACACACACAAATGCAGAGCTTCAAACATGCACACACACAAAGCCTCATACACATATAGCCTTAAGTACACACACACCTACAGTCTAAATCGTATGCACACTAGCAGACACATGATGTAGTTCCCATTGACATATAATCTAGATGTGTTGCAACCCAGTGATCTCCTGTCCTGGGCCTTGAGAGCTGCAATTCAATAGTTTTTATAGGACACCAGTCTAGACATCAAAAAACATTTATTTCTGATCAATTTCCTGTCCCCAGCAGACAGTGAAAGGGTCTCACTTCACTTTGTCAGATGCTATTCCTCTAACCGAGCAGTGTCTATGTAGCTGTGCTCACAGTGTATGAGCTCATCATGTTGACGTCATCCCACTCTGAACAATGCAGGACCGCGGTTCGAATCCGAGCAGGGGGCTCTCGCTCTCTACACCGCTTTCTAAGCGATGTAAATCCTAGGTTGTATTGAAGTCCTAGTCTCACTGTCCTGCTCTGTGTGTTGCAGATTTGTGCAAACCTGGATGCTTCAGCAATCATGTCTTGCAAGGTGCACGTTGAGGATCTGGAGAAGAAAGTCCCCAAACCTAGAAAGCAGTATGACATTGTCAACGACAGAGAGGAGGTGAGGGCTGGACCATTCTGCCTTTGAGGCTTTTTACATTTGAGGTGGGGGAATTCAGTTTTTCTGCTTCAGCACTGACTGCAATTGGCCACCATTTTATTTGACATTTGTTCAAGTTAGGTCAGCCTGCAGAGACCCATTGCTTATTGATGTGGTGTGGTGTGGTGTCCATTAATATGAACCGCCCGTGGTAACTGGTATTGCAGTAATGAGAATAGCAAAGAATAATACAGTCTGTAATGCTGTTCATGACCCCTGCTGCCAATGAGTGAACAGCTGATAAGTATTCATATGATCAGGGAGAGGAATTGCAAATGACAAATACAGGTAACTGCAAAGAAAATTTAGAACG
The DNA here is from genome assembly GCF_036373705.1 of Amia ocellicauda. NCBI lineage: Eukaryota > Metazoa > Chordata > Actinopteri > Amiiformes > Amiidae > Amia > Amia ocellicauda. Next base: position 20,407,493 of record NC_089852.1, on the reverse strand, counting down.
CATTAATGCAATGTATACAATCGACATTTTGTTTGAATTTCATGTCCACATGGGCATATCTGGCAAAACAACAATGCTATCAGTGTTTGCTGCAGGGATTCATTTCAGTTTAGTTTATAAACCTTTCCTGTGTCCTGGGACGGTGGGTTCAGGTGGCATTGGGTTTGACCTTCTGTCTCTGTCCAAGGACCCATTTGGGGACAAGCTGAAGGAGATTATGAGGAGGATTCATGACTACATGGACGTTGATGGGATCAGCCGTGCATTCGGGACACAAGACTATGAACAGGAAGTGGTGCTGTTGGAGAAGACAGGTGAGGAGATTGTGCAGCCAGAGCTGGACTGTGGCCACTCTGAACCACTGTGCTGTAATCATGTAAAGCATGATTGCAATACTAGGACTTTCAATGCTTTCTTGCCCTCCTTTTCAAGCTCCAAATACATTTCCAGCTAGTTCTAAACAGTTGATCCAAGTCATGCCTTCATTTTGCAATATAACCTGGGTTTCTCTTGGTGTAGAAATGTGACTTCTGTCTCCAAATTCACCTTTTGAGTTGTTTTTCAGCATCAATATATTACAAAAACACTTTAGACAAAAGGCAGATAACAGGTTGAAAATGGTCAAGTTTTAGCTATGGCAGACAACTTGCTCACATAGGGATACATTCATGGTTAAACAAACTGGTCTCCATATAACTTGCACTATGGTGGCACTGTATTTACGTTTCTTACACACATCCTATTAGGAACCTTTGAAAGCCCTTTTTTTGGTTTGTCTGGAAAAATGACCGTCTAATCTACGTGAGGCCACCAGTGGTCCTTGGAGAGCCACAGTATAGCAGGATTTTCCTAGCCCCTTTGAAATACTTGAAAGTCCCCCTCAAATCTGGAGCTTGTGTGTCCCAGGGGCGGAGGAGGGGAACCGGCGGACATCTCAGTGCGCTCTGCATCTACGGAAATACAACGACGCCCTGCTGATCCACGACACTGTGCGCATGATTGACGCCTTCAGGGTGCTGGAGGACTACTACAGCGGCCAACGGAGCACCCGGATGGGCCTTGACCACACTGACCGCTACCTCTTCACTCTCTTTAAAGGTGAGGGCCAGAGGGACCATCCTCCCCCTCTACTGCCCCATAGCCCGACTCCACAGAGGTCATTGTCCAGCCTAGTCAACACAGCATCACATAAGGGCAGATTTGGTCTCCAATGTTGGAATTCACAAGCATATTTTTTTTTTAATCCCCGTGAATCTGTAGCTCATGTTCATGGCTATGTTTTATAACGTGGTAATGTGGTATGGAAAAAAATGTGGAATTGATTTCCTAAGTGAATAGAAGTGTGTATTTGGTCTTTTTTGTCATATATGAATTCCATAATTCTATTTAAGAAAAAAAAATGTAATGCTTTAAAATGCTTCTTGTGTAAACTGTAGGTTGCCCAGGATAATAAATAATAATAATCAGGTGTTTGAAACTATATACCTTAAATTCTCAGTGGGCCACTACGATATGACTGCTTACTCCTGTCTGTGGAAGTGTGTGAGTGGACTCTGTTGTTTCTCTGCGTCCAGAGCATGAGCAGGAGCTCGAGCAACTGGCTGAACTGGAGTGTTTCGAGAATCCCAAGCTGGCCGTCCTGGAGAGCACACTGCTGGAGCAGTTTGTACAGAAGAGCACATCACGTGGGATCCTTTTCTCCAAGACGCGTACCAGCACCCACTGCCTGCATGACTGGGTGCGCTCCAACCCGCGGCTCCAGAAAGTGGGCATCCAGGCTGCCATCCTCACCGGGGCAGGCATCAGCAACCAGGCGGGTCACATGACACAGGTACCCATTCTTCATATCCAGTTGAAGGTTATATATATATATATATATATATATATATATATATATATATATATATATATATAGCTCTGGAAAAAATTAAGAGTGGTCTCTTAATTTTTTCCAGAGCTGTATGTGTATGTATATGTATGTGTGTACAACTCAGTCTTCTAGGTCACATTTGGCTTAGGGGTAGGGTTATTCTTTTTCACATGACAAATAAGTGCAACTTCCTCCCGTTATGCTGCCTTTCATGTGTGTTACAAGCAATTATCCCAGCCATCACATCATCCCCAGGGCACTTTCAGTGTAACCCCCCTGCCAGGCCTTGGTGCCTGACTAGGAGAGGGCAGCAGATGTGGTTCTGTGGCGTGACTCTGTCTGTGCCAATTGTTGTTATTGATGATGTTGTTGTTGTTATTGTAGAGGCAGCAGAAGAATACGATCCAGGATTTCCGTAACGGACACCTGAACCTGTTGATCTCCACCAGCGTGGCGGAGGAGGGGCTAGACATCCGAGAGTGCAACCTGGTGGTGCGCTACGGCCTGATCACCAATGAGATCGCCATGAAACAGGTGGGCACGCACCAGCTGTTCCAGGCACGGCCTTCACTACGGGCCGCCGAGGCCTGGGAGCGCACACTGTCTTATCCTGCTGTATTGTTATGAGTATTAGTCAGAGCTGCAGTAAAGGGGTCTAAAGTAGTCATCACACAAGCCAATTTCCCTTTGAATATTTCTCTCCATATTGATGTTTCATAATTTCAAGTGATTGACAGGGACCACGTGAAACCACCCCACTGCTGGACTTTCTATCATCTATTTTTCCACACCTCTCTATTCAGTGCTGATGAGTAAGACTTCTAAACTGCTATGTGATGATTTAACCTGGAGCAATGGGTGGGAAGAGAATTTGAGGGGGAAAAGTGAGTTAATTTGGAGCCTTGTATACTGTGTTTACACTGACCGCTGTTAGGATAGTTCTGTGCCGACCTAGGGCAGTGTTTTAAGGGACTGCACTCCTCTACCAGAGTGCAAGTTAAAAATTATTTAAAATAGGTCAATTCGATTTGTAACACTTTAGCAATTTATAAAACAAGGGAGGCTTTTATTCCTGTATTTGTGTACACACACTTTATTCTCACCGTGTATCGATTCAACTTTTTATAGTTTCCATCTTAAACATTTACACGTCTCTCCCTCTGTCTCTCTGTCGCTCTCCCATGCATTGGCAGGCGAGTGGCCGTGCCCGCGCTTCAAATAGCGTGTACTCGGTGGTGGCATCACAGAGGGGGCCAGAGCTGAGGAAGGAGAAGGTCAACGAGTGCCTGGAGAAACTGATGGAGAGAGCCATTGAGGAGGTGCAGCACATGGCCCCCCGCGAATACATGCTGAAGGTCCGTCACCGCCGCTAAGGCCAGCTCCATCCGAACCAGGCTCTTCCCCAACCTAACAGCTTCTCGCAGACCACCCGGGGCAGTCATGCTTAGGCCTGGGGTTGTTTACAGTCATGTACAGTGTGCTTGCATCATTGATCAATTACAATGAAATGACTCCATCGTCTTAAGATTTCAACACATACAGACCTCTGCAGGCTAGTTTGGCCTTATGACCATTACAATACACCTATTAAAATTGTGTTTGATTATGATCTATGTGGGTGTAATTGTATAGCATAATTGTTATTGCACCGTAATTGTAATTGGGATTCACAAAAACAATTTTACATGTGCAGTTTACTGGGGATTCTTGTTTCCTCGGGCAATGTATGAGACCAAATATGAATTGACAAAAGCAGCTGAGCAGATCAATTTCAGTTGCTACAGCGTGCTTATGAAGAGAGCCAGCCAGATCAAAACGCATGATGAAAACCACGCACCAGAAAACTGGTTTACATACAAATGGGATAATTTGGCAATCGGCCTGGGATTCTTTTAGTCATCGCAGTCCAGCACAACGATCTGCAGGTCCGATTGTTAGCACTTCCAGCTGCAACAGGTGACCTGATTTATGTGGCATCTGTGCTGCTGGGTATTCTGAGCTTGTGAGGTGACAAATAGCAGAGTGCTTTGACAATGGTCATTTCTAAGGTCACATGTTTTGTGGTGGTGGTCAGCAATTGGTAAATCAGTTAGAAAAAGAGGTTAAAAAAAATAGTGCCATCTCCCCTTTTGTATTGTAGATCCAGGAGCTGCAGAAGGAGGCGGTGATCATGCGGCGACTGGCAGAGGAGAAGGTGCAGGGCAAGCGCAGGCGCTACGAGCCGGCCGCAGTCAGGCTGTACTGCCGCCGCTGCCAAACCGCCGTCTGCCATGGCAGTGACCTCCAGGTCATCGAGAGCACGCACTACGTCAATGTCAACCCCCACTTCGAGTGAGTCATCGGCCTTTTCTGTTACTCCTGCTGTTTCATTTGATTACTTGCTCGTCTTTTTCTTTTTTCCTTCCTTCTTCCTGTTTTGTTTTTCTTCCCTCCTTCCTGCCTTATCCTTTTATCCCCTCTTTCTTTCTTCTGGCTTTTTTCTGAAAAGTTAAGTTAAAATGAACATGTGCACCTGTGTCAGTGGCTCATTTCAACATAGATGTTGGTCACTGTGGAATGGTCACTATTGATTAAGACTTTTTTCCTCTCCTCTGTGTGTGTGTGTGTGTGTATCAGGATTTATTACATTAAAGGAGGAAAGATTATCATTGACAGAAAGTTTGAGGACTGGGAGCCAGGCTGTAAGATCAGCTGTGCAGACTGCGGTCAGGTGAGTGTATATATATATATATATCCCAGTTGGTAGTATTGTTATCATCTTGGCTCTCTAAAATGGGGTGAGATGTAGGCAACATACATGTTACCTTAAACTAGCTCCTTTAGGCCATCCACTACTCATGCTGCAAGACCACGGCACACACAGCAGAGCAGCAGCATCACGGAAATGCTGAAGCAGCTCTCTCTGTGGAGACTGTGGGCTCACGGGTGCATGGGCCAGTCATTCACACTCACCCCTGGGGAATCCATGCCACAGTCAGCTAAACACACTTTACATATATTTTAAACCTAAACGCTGCCTTTTAAACTCTGGACTATAGGGCTCAACCTCTGCTTCAAGTGGAGGCTTTTACCAATTGAGCCAGGAGATTGTGTTGTACTTTAAATCTTGTAAGATGTTACCAGAGGTGTGGAGTTCAGGAGGTCTTTATATCTGATTTGCCCATCTCTTGTTTTAACCCCTTAAAACCCCAGCAATGTTCTGCCAATTTCTGCCTGGGAGGCTGTGACTTAAATTCAAGGTAACCCCTTGGGCACCAGAACTAAACCCTCAGAACATATACAAATCTTACTCAAATCTTACACACTGGAAGGAGATATCCAGAAAAAAAAAAAAAAAAAAACGTTTTTTATGTCTTCTATAGTAATTTTTTCAACTTGTAATTTTTTTTCCCAGTGCTTCTCCAATATGACTACTACAATTTGACACTGATCAGACAAAGGGTTCAAATTCTACATGAGGTTTTCCTAGGCCCAAGGGTCCCCAGACCTCTCCAAACCTCTCCAAAAATGTATATTGTGCAAGTATTTATGACCAGTCATACACTAGTTTATTGAAACAGTTCTAAAAGGGATGTTACCTCATATGCTATACATTGCCATATGAATTAGATTTTGTAAATAAAAAGTTTTACTTTTTTGTGCAATATTTCATTCAAAGGGTGTCCTTTTTGGAGACCTTTGGGGTACCCAAAATATATACTCATCTTGGATACATGACAAATACTCTCAATTTATATGCATCAACTGTCCAGCACATTTCTCTCACATACATAACTGTTTGTGCAGCAGATTGTTGCTACTGAGCCTTTTTTGTAGATCTAAATTGTCAATACCTCACTGTATTTCTGTCACTTGCTTAAAAGTATGTCATAAATGTCAAGAAGCAAAATAATAAGAATTGTTTTTTCAAAATAAAGTGTTTACTTCAGATTAAATCTAATATTTACTTTTTTAAATAATGAAAAGAACTGAACACGAACTGTACAAAATTAACTATTTACATCCCAAAAGTGCTAATACTAAAAAAAACAAAAAAACAATTTACTTCCCAAAAATGCTAAAAACTGAATAAAACTCAAACAACAACACACACACTAAAAGCCTTATTCATTTTCTTATTTCTTATTCATGTGCCATGTTCTAAAGCAGTTTCTGTCCACAATGATACACAACGGCACATCGCAGGCTTCACATTCCATAGAGTTTTGTTTCGCAGTTTCTGTTCATTGCATAAAATGCAGTGTCTTTGCCCAAAGGAGGCCTTCATGGAGGGGTCGATTTCCTTGCCCTCTGCAATTGCTACAGGGACACAGAGTTTTTCTGTACTTGCACTGGCCTCCTCCTGCTCCACAAGACCGATGTCTATCAGCTGCTTACAAAGTTCTTCTCTAAATGTTTTCTGTGTGAGTGCTTTGGTATTCTGAGCTTGTGCTAGTTCCTCATGGAGACGATAACTATTCACAACCGCAATATCAATGAAATGACAAAAAAGCTTTTTATACCACTTCATGGTTTTTTGTGCCACGTTGTAGTACTTGATCAGTGCATCTGATAAATCCACCCCTCCCATGTGCAGATTGTACGCCTTCACAGAAGCAGGAATAGGAACATTACGCATCCTCCAATCCCATCTGCGTTGCGGACCCGTCTCTGTACTTTGTCTCCAATGTATACCTTATGGATGGAACTACACATTGTGACTTCACGTGTATCCATCCATTTGGTGTACAGCAGTTCGCTATTTCTAATCCAGCGAATTGTGCCCCAATCAGCTTTCTTTGGGAGGCTGTTTTCTTTGGTCCTTGGGAAGCCCTTTTCCCTGATTGTCCCACAAGCTCCAAATTCGAGCTTGTGAAGGTCCCAAAACAGCAACGTGCTGGTGTAAAAATTATCAACATATGCATGGTACCCTGTGCCTAAGCATGAAACCTCCATGAGCCCCATAACGGAGTCGTAACTCAGTCCTTTCCCTGAAACTGATTTTGCTTTTCCTGTGTAAATGTCAAAATCAAACGTATACCCATTGTGGGAATCAGCCAGCACAAACAGCTTGAAGCCCCATTTTTTTGGCTTTGGTTTCATATAATGTCTGAAACCAATCCTAGCTTTTAGATGCCACCATGCGTTCATCGATTGAAAGGTTCTGTTGAGGTTGGTAAAATGCCTTGCAGGACAGGAGGAGGAAGTCCATGAGGGGTCTGAGACGGAAGAGCCGATCGTGTTTGTGGAATTCCTCTTTTCCGATCATTCTCCTCATCTTCCTCTGGGTTACTTATATGCAAAGTCCAGAAGATGGCTTTGAATCTTTTCCTGGACATCACAGTGTGGCAGAATGGAATTCCCTAAGGTAAGGACTCCAGTGATCCTTCACGGTGTGAGTTGTCAGTAGCTCCATGAAAATTAGAAGTCCCGTAAACTGGAAGAGCTCCTTGATGGAAACTGGATCCCATTGTATTTCTTCCCTTGCGTCTTCTGCTTTTGTCCATTTTTATTTGTGTTGGAACACAAAGACTGAACAACACTCATGCTAAAGAAAAGCTGGAAAAGGTCAAGTGGGGAATACCGTTTTGTAGTCTCCTTTTCCTTTGAGAAACATTATAACTCTCACTTGTTGAGGGGGGAGTGCTTTCTTCCATGTCTTCACTGAAAATAAAAAGTGAAATAAATTGGAAATTAGAATAAAAGTTATTATTGCTTTTATTATGTTACATTGTTTTCCATTTGATCACAAAAAATAGAATAAAATTAAATAAAAGTTTGTTAAACTATCTGCAATAATCTAAAATCAATGAGCACATCAATGAGAAAATAATGAAGACGGCCAGAAAACAACTTTTACTGTGTCGTAAAAAGGAAGATCAGGGACTGTATAGAGCAGCCCAACACAGACGAGACATGGATATTATACTTTTGTATTATTATTTCTATGTGCCCCTTGACTGTCTAATAACAGCTGTACAGTAAAATTAGCATTTAGAAAATCATGCATAAATAATAATAATAACAACAATAATAATACATGTAGTGTGTATGCATTATACTTACACATCCTGAAGAGGATCCAATCCATCTTCAAAGGCTGCTTCAGACACTGAATCTGCGCTTTCCAAATCAGAAAGTTGGTCACTCTCTTCGCCACTTTCATTCACTCCGATCAATCTCCTCCAAAACTTCAGACAGACTTTTTTACTCCGCGTTGGATGACTGCTGGCCATTTCGTTAGATTTGGGATACAACTCTTTGAAAAATGTTTACAACATTTCTCTAAAATGCTCTGCAATCTCGATCTGCTGTGCATAATCCTACACTACCGCTTGTTGTCACTGCGCCCATCTTAACTCCAGTCATCAGTGTAATGTACTGCCGAGAAATATAAACACTGTAAATGTTATATACGTCAATAAAGAGGACTTATTCCGAGTGTCTCTGTGTTTGCCAGCAGTAAAACCAAAGCTCTACTTCAGAAACCTATAAAACATGCAGATTATGGCCCGTATTCATAAAACCCTAAAGTCATGTTAAATTCAACACTTGATGGGACAAAATAACTATAAAACGAATCAATTAATGTATTAGTCTCCAGATGTTTAATAGGCCGCTTCCCCACTTTGTTGTGACTTTTCCTGATTTTGATCACATTTCTTATGAATGCATCTGTAGGTCAAATCCATCTTTTTAGAGCTTGTCCCACCCTGGTCCTGGAGAGCCCCAGTTCAATGTACTGTGTAGGTCACCCTTAAGTAGTCCATTTATATAGACTTGGAAATGTTATGTTCAGTCCATTGGAGATCAGATGGAGCAGACACATCAATATCCTTCAGAGCAAAGCCAGAGCTTCCTTCATTGAAGAAGTGACTTGCTGCATTGATCAATTACTAACATGTTGTACAAAGTGTATTGTGCTCTCAACCTGAAAATGCTTCCCACCTGTCCAGAAATATCTCTGTAAACCGGAGTAATCTTTCTGTTGTTGTTATAATAATAATAATAATTATTTATTTATTAGCAATGCCCTTATCCAGGGCGATGATGGTGGCATGGCTGTCTTTGTCTGCATTGTCTTGGGGTTTTTGACAGCAGTGTGACTGTGTCTGTGTCTTCCTTGGCAAGCAGGAGTGGGGAATGGAGATGATCTATAAAGGGGTGTTTCTCCCCAACTTGGCCATCAAGAACTTCATCTTGGAGACGCCTGATGACAGAAAATCCACCAAGAAGTGGAAAGACATCCCCTTCCTCGTGTCGGACTTCGATTACGTGCAGTACTGCGAGAGGAAGTTCTCTGATTCCCTGGCCGATCTCTTCTGAGGCCCATGAGTGGGTCTTCTCTACACCAGCTGCCCAGCACAGCTGAAGACCACTGAAATTCACAAAGCCCACCTTCAAAATAACGTTTGTATAGTTATTGACACACTCAAACAGGTGCCTGGCATCTACTACCATACCCCATTCAAGGGCACTTAAATCTTTTGTCAATCCATGTCTCAGTTGTGTCTTCATCCTGCCTCCTTTCCTTCATCTACACTGATTGAAGTGGATTTACCAGGTTACATCAATAGGGGATCTTAGCCTTCACCTGGATTCACCTCGTCAGTCTATTTCATGGAAAGAGCAGGTGTTCCTAATGTTTTGTATGCTCAGTGTATATACATATACATAACACAGTATAGGACAAATTAATTTGAGGCAAAAAATACTGTCCAGGCTGACTGCAGGAGAGCATAGAAATCCATTAAATTCACTGCTAAAGAAGCCCGTCTCTCAAGTTTTCAGCAGTATCCATGTTGGATATTCAACATTTTCAGATTAATAATTTCAGGGAAAGTCTTTATTTTAAAAGGATGGTGTTTTATTATGGTAAAACCCACACATCAGGAAAAAATATGTTGGACAGGGAGCCAGCCTGATTTTTAATACGTATCCCTTTCAATATTTAAATGAATTGTTTTTGTTGCTCTTTATTGTAATATTGTGGAGCCCTAACATGGTTTGTAGGGCTTTGTGAATTGTCTCTTAATTGATAATGTACTGTACACTGTTCAGCTCCAAGAGAGGGAGGGAAAGCAGAAATAATGGGTTGACTACATGATATAAGATCTTGCCTTCAATAGGCATTTAAGTCTTTTAAGATCTTTGCATGTGCTGTCCATCTCTGCAGGCTACTAAATAGCTCAGATTAGCCAAGTTATGACTACAGTTCATGGGTTCTATGAAGTAATTGAGAGCTGCACTGTAACAAACACAAGCTGGACAGTGGGCCGGGATCAGGGCCGAGAACCTGCCACACTAATGGCAGGCTGTCTGCAATAACTTGTACGCTGGTGAACCTTTTAAATTCCAGACATGCTTAGAGAAAATGCAGCTCTGAAAAAATTAAGAGACCACTGCAAAAGTTTCTCTGGCTTTACTATTTATTGGTATGTGTTTGGGTGAAATAGACATTTTTGTTTTATTCTATAAACTACTGACAACATTTCTCCCAAATTCCAAATAAAAATATAAATGCAATGGAATGGCTGCCATACATGTAGAGATGCTGATTTAACAAAAATGTGCAGTGGCTGAATATGCACTTAAAAAAAAAAACTTAAGCGGAAATATATCCCTCTAACCATTCAGAACATACTTATATATAGTGTGTGGGGGGGCAGGCGGTGGCTGTCTACATACACATTACGTTGCAATTATTATCTTTTGTTCATCTTCTTTTAATGCTGGATAAACCTGGTGAGCAGCACTGGTAGGCCATAATTTGTAACCATGGAGTATAATTGGCCTTTCACTGAAAAGCTTTTTGTAACACTTTTTTTTGTGTGCACAAGATGTTCTCCAGATAAATAACTGTTTCAGCTCTGCCAGGACTCTGTGACTCTGCTGTGGTACCAGAGTTCTGCCACTGATTCCGTCTGTTTTAGAAACGCCACATGGCACTGTGGCAGAGTAAGACTATAGCTTAGTGGAAAATAAATAAAAACATTGACAAATGCATGGGTAATTTCTGTAGGCTGCTGAACGTGAAAATTCGAGTCAGCATATGAAGCCATGTTTTAAATTGTCAATGACCTGTTTAGTTGTTTCTTGTCTTTCCACAGTTCCAACAGTACATTCACTATATGTTTATCTGGTTTGGCATAATCTGTCATGCACAGACCAATAATGATTTACAGCTGTTTTGTATGTTCATATACAATTCATTATTTAATTGCTAGCCCAAATCAAGACTTTGACCTACTTGCAAAATATTAATTACAAACTTGTAGCCTATTGTGTTTTGATTTATAAGCAGTAGAAAGTGACTTCTGACAATAGATATGATAGGATACGGGTTTATACTTTGTGAATTGTGGGAAGGTCAAAGTTTTGGTCTAGCCCCTAGTGTATAAAGAATGTATTCCACTTGCACTTTAATTCCTCTGTAAGGAAAAAGCAAATTCCTATTGCATAAAGCACCAGTTTAACTGCAATTGTACAGTGCATGCCTGTAACTGACATGTTTGTCTTCTCTATCACTGTTGTTCAGTGAAACTTGCTTTTTTTTTTTTCTTATGTTGGTTTGTATTTACAATGTATGGTGTTAACAGCTTTCTTAAGATTATTGCAGTGTGAAGTTCATTCCTATATCAATTACAGTGTTTATGTTTCCCATAGGAATTGGCAATGAGGGAGTAAATCTGTTTATCTCTTTATATGCGAAGAATCCAATAAGGCTTCCTTACCTTTTTCTTATTAAACCTGATTGAAAGATGTGGTTTCTTTACAATTTGGCTCTTTGGGGTTTGGGGTGGCAAATGTCTACTAATGGATATATGGATGAATAAGTGACAAACTGGTACATGCCTAATAGACACACTGGATCTCATAACCTCCCCTCAACCCAAAATACAGACACCCTGTTAGAACAGCTGCACGTTGTTGATTTTTGGAAACAAACTGCACAATTTCTCCAGTCCACAAGATGGCGATAGAAGCATTCTGTTGTCTCAAATCGCTCTGCTGTCCAAACACGGTGAGATAAGCAGTGTTTAACCAGTTGCCCCAATGATGTGTCAGAAATACACTGAGGTGAAGGCATCATGAAGCACGGTGAAAACAATCAGACAAACTAATCTGGGCAAAACATTGGCGGAAAGAAAATGGAGAAGAATTTGCTCTATATTTGTGCATTTTGTTTTAGCAGTAGAGAGAGAAAAAAAAACTTAAACGGACATCTGTTATGCTGGAACCTAGAGTGCTTTTTCCAAATCCTGCTTACTACATATGGACAAACAGAAATTTAAACTAATGGAATTGATGAAAAAGAACAAGAACAACAAAACCATACAGAACGGATTAGATTAATCTAATACTCTGATTTGGCATTCTGCCACTTGCAAAATATCATAGATTCGTGTCTCCTCCTATCATTCCCTCCTGCCGTGAGGCTGAATTGGTCGCAGTGGCTCAGTGTGGTGCAAAGCAACCGCTTTCTGAGCACAGGGTGGGAGTCTCTAATTGAGCAGTCACCGCAGAATCAAAGTGCGCTATTGTGCTGTTTGACCTGAATGCTGTTCTACTGTGTTTCCACTGAGGGTCTCCAATTGAAGCTGACATTTAACACAGGCGGTAGCGTGTTGTTTCCGCCTGCACTGCCAGATGCTGAGGCACAGTAGGCTTTTGAACTGTCGCCCTGAGGAAGACACCAGAGAAGGGGAGAAGGAGGTGAAGGGTGGAGGTAGCGAGACAGGGATTCGATCGGGACAACGGGTGGAAACATTGTCTGTGGGGGGAAGGGGGGTTATGTTGTCGGATGCTTATAGCAGCCCAGGAGACTGCAGTCTGATATGCTCTCCTCTTCACCTTTCTTCTCTTGCTGTTTACTGATTTTGTTCTTTAGCAGTGCGTCATCTCAAAAATCATTTAATGCTTTTGTAAAAATTATGATGACATAATTGAGGTTCTTTCCTTCAATCTTTTGTACCAGTAATCGGTGCTAAAGCAAGCTGGTCTTGTTCTGGATACTTTTTGGGGCTGGGTGGGAACTTGTTTGATTCACAGCACATTTAAACAACCTTTCCCAACGCAGATCAGAGGTTTAGGGGTAAATGAGAAACTTTTTTCTTAAACATGGTTTTGGAGTTATAGAGGTATTGTGTGTGTGGAGATTCACTGACTGGGGAGCTTGTTCCACACCACTGCATTTCTTTGCATACAGAAGTGTCTCCTACTTTCAGGCCTCAATGCAACTGTACCAAATTATACCTATTCCTAGTTGTACTCCAGTTATGACAAGATGTTGAATTTAATCACAGCATCTGAAACCTGACAAAAAATAGAACATCTGCTAAACAGATTTTGGGACAAAGTACATTTTAATAATAATAATGGTAATAGTTCAATACAGTATTTATTTTGTTCTTTGGAGTTTGTTTTTCATTTCTAGCTTCAATGTTTCATTAAGGCACTTAATTTGTATTTCTTTTTTCAGACTGCTTTTGAACAGAAAAGAGAAATGAGTCCTTAACTCATTTAAAGTTCCAGAGAATTGTGCCGAGACTGTAGGGAGCAGAGTTGAGAGGAGTTATCCTGCTGTTAGAACTAATACCCTTACCCACGCTGAGCTCCTTCACTCACAGCCACACCTCCACACTTCCCATCTGACACTGGTTGCCAAGCAACTCTTAAAATAAAAAGAGAGGGGAAAAAAAGCAGCTCCTCATGAAATATCGCCTATTTTTTTGAACTGTCTGCATATATTCCCAAAACTGCAACACTCGGATACCTTTTTATATATATATATATATGTGGATTGTCCAATTGTTTTTGCCCCATTTTTCATCCCAACTATTAAACCAAAAACTCCAGGCCAACTCTGGCAGTGACACAGGCCAAATTGGATACCAGCTTGCCTTCACCACGGCATGGCATAAAATGCACTCAGGAGCCCCAGAAACTCCAATTTATTGAGTATTTCTCCATCTCCTTATGTCTATTTTTCTATCACTCTACCTCTTGAACAGTAATCCAGATACTGCCTGTCAAGGTCAATAAGTGAACAGTGAGTGGTTGGGGTGTATTTATTTAGTTTGTTGTACTTTCTGTGGAGGTTGGGGAGGACATGTAAAAGTGATTCAAAATGTCTTCCTCTATTCATTCATTGAGACTGGATAGCTCTTTTGAACACACTGAATACACTGAAATGGCAGAAACACTACTTGGAGACGATTGTGGGCTTGGAACTCAAGAGTGGGGTTTAATTTCTGTTCTGAATATGGCTTTCTTTAAGTTAGTGTGAAAGGGAAGAAAGGGAACACACCTCTGCTTAAGACCAGGGTTTCCTCCCACCCCACTCTCCACTCATCCTCATCTCTGTATAGAACGACTGCACTACTATCCACTCCTCGGGCCTAAGCAATCCTCTGATGTAAAATTTGCTCTGTGTGACTGCCTATGATTAGAGCATTAGCTCAATTGAAGATCTCCATGTCTTTTTTTGTGACCCAGGTGAGCATCAATGGGCGAGAATTTTTCTTATTCATCTCACACTTCTGGTTCTCCTCTGTACTGGGAGGTAGACTCACTAGCACTAGCAGAGCCATATTTCTGTGAAGGTTGACTGTCGGCCATTAGTTCATTAGCATTCCCGCCCCCCACCCCCCCACCATAGAGCCCTCAGTGGCATGCTGCTTTATTTAGAAAGCCAATTTATTTAGAAATCTGCCTAAAACAATACTGTGTGCATCTGATAACCCTTTTGCATGACTGAGGAGCAATATCTTAATTACAGCCTTCCCTGTCATGCAAATTCTTCCTCCACATTAAGTGTTTTTCAGGTTGTTTTGGGTGTCCTTCCCCCTATTTTCTTTTTTTTTTTTCCTCCCTTGTCTTTTCTCTCAGGTGGCTTTAGTCAAGTGAGTTTTGTTCTGGCATCTAGTGTGGTAAACTAAGCAGCGGGTTGATGGGTTGGGATGCTAATGTGTTCACGTTGCAGTTCTGATTGTCGCCAAACATTTTATTTTTGTTGTACAGCTATTACTGTAACACCCAATAGCCTAATCTGGAAATGTAATTATAGCCCAAGATGCAACTGTAATTCTAATTTTTTTGGTATAAATTTCAGCATCCCTTTGTAATTGAGATTGGTTTATTTGTATGTATGTATGTTGGTAAATGTACAAGGGAGCGAGCAATGTTAATCAGAATGAAAGGGGCAATCGCGCAGTTGTTTTTCTGCGCCGTTTGTGTTTGTGGAGCTGCTGATTCGAAAGGAGGGCTCTTTGGCTTTCAAGTGTGCTGAAGGAACAGCTGTACCGCAATTAATAATGAAGGAGCCATGCTAACGAGCTCGTTTGGGTTCTTGAAGGGATTTGTTTGTGGTTGGGGGATGTTTTTTTTGTGTGTCTTTTTTTATTTTTGGTTAACTCTTTTTTCACCATTTGTTGCCATTTCCGAGTCTGTCTATGATATTTAAATTACATGCCTGTATTCCAGGCTGTCTCTTCCCACTGTGTCACACTATAAAGGGGAAATGCAATGGCACAACTGCCAGCCCACGTGGGTTTGAAGAGGAGAGTTTCGAAGAACCAGTAGATCTGTCTGAGCGTGGCAATCCCCCACTCTGTATCTATTGTACATTTCTGTCTCTAAGCCCTAATCAGCACCAGAGTTTTTTTCATTCCATATGGAGAAATAAGACCTTTGGGCAGTGAAAAGAACTGGAGAAGCTAATTGAGGAGTTTGAGTTTCCTTGCATTTTAACATTTAGAAAAAGTCAATAGTGTTGTTAAGAATGAATGAATGAATGTCAATTCCTACCCAATGAGTGTTTTTTTTTTTTTTTTTTGTATTCTGGTGAGCTGAACCATAGTTAAAGGGCCTGCAGGTGGCCAAATGACATAAAAAGCTAATTCTTAACGAGTTGTTCTGGGCACAAAGGGGTTTTATCTATGGGCCACCTTGCGACTGGAGCCGCAAGTCACGCAGTCAGAGCCATCTTCGGTGGACTTGCTGCATAGTACAGCAATTGAATCGAGAGGTTCATACACCCAATGTCTTAATGAAGGCCAGTGGAGAGTCTTTCAAGTATTTTGTCCAGCTGTGTTCTTCCCAGCAGACATTTCCTAATGCTTTCCTTTGTATTTGGTTTGTACTGAGTGGTCGTCTCTTTAGCTATGAATAGTTGACTTGGGTCAGGGAGGGGTCCACGGGGACCTCCCCAAAAAGGGCAGTTAAAGACACAAATATAAAGACCTTAATGAAAGATGGGCATCCCAAAATGCTTTGTCAGCCCCTCCACCCTAAAAATTGTGCGAAGTTGTTGTTATAGTAGTATTATTCTTTTGGTAGAAACCTGTATCCAAGGCAATTTACAGAAGATAAACACAATGAATACAAAGTATATTCAAAACATTAAGTGCTGTTGTATGGATAAAAAGAGGATCAACTAATTACAGTGAATAAAGCACAAAAGCAAAAAGCAGAATTACAACAGTGTCCGTAAATGAAAAGTGATTGAGCAGCCATGTATGTTATTGATACACTCGGAGGCATGAGAGAAAATGGGTCTATGAGTGCTGTCTGAACAGATGAGCTTTGAGGAGGGGCTGAGAAATGGTGCAGTCCTGATGTTCTTGGGCAGCCTATAGAACAGGAGCAGAGAGAGCAAAAAGGGGAAAGCGGAGAAACAAGAGAAGGAAGCATTGTGCCAAGTTAGATGCGATCAGAGATGGGGGAACAGGGTCTAAAACAGGAAGATAGATTACAAGGCTGAATTCTGCATGGGCTCTAGCTAAAGTGACTGTGGGACGCCAACCATGTCGCCTGGTCACTGCTCTCCCTCTCTCTGCTTTGCGGCCTTTTAAATGACATCACCAACACTGCCCTGCTTGACACTGCCCTCTGCAGAAGATCAGATTTGTCTATAAATAGAAATTTGAGTTCTCAATGCCCCTCCAAGCATACTAAATTCCTGCACGTCATCTGCTATGTTGTTATTTATTTGTTAGCAGACACCCTTACCCAGGGCGACTTGCAGATTTCACATAATTTGTCCTACGCTTTGTTTCTCTCTATAGTATTGCTTTTGTATTCTGCATTCCGTGTGCTACCTCCAGTCCAGAGACTCCTGACTCTGTAAACAGACTTGACCTCTGAAATCCTCTGATGCGCTACACTTCACTGCACTGCGCTGCCTTGCCTCCAGACTCTTCTATGAGGGTAAGTTCCTGGTCCTGTTTCTGCAGTCTCCAGTAGTGCATCACCCCAGGCCTGACGAGCGCAGAACTGGCCCACACGCACTGCCCAACGCAGCCCGTTTGTTTACGCGAGTGGAGAGAATCGCATCAAAACACCCCCAGGTCTGCGCTTGTCTTCGGAAGTTTTGTACCGTGTGGATCGGGCCTTTGTCCACCTTGAACTGTTTAAAACGTTGGCTGGTGTTCGCAAACTCATGAATGACATCTTGCGTGGCAGCTAGGACGACGAGAGATAGATGGGTGGACAAATGCAGACACAAATAGACAAAACTGAAAAAATGTATATCTGGATGCTGCTTAATGTTTAGAGAGTACCAATAGTACGTATTGTGTATTGTATTGTATAGAGATATATTGTGTAGTGCCTGTGTGTTTTCTCATAGGATTTGCACCATACAGCATTGGCAGAAGTTATCCAAATAAAGCTTTAGAAATCCATTGTATTAGGGGGTTCTACTATTGTAATATACACTACATGGCGAAAAGTATGTGGACACCCCTTCTAATTAGTGGATTCGGCTATTTCAGCCACACCCATTGCTGACAGGTGTATAAAATCAAGTACACAGCCATGCAATCTCCTTAGATAAACATTGGGAGTAGAATGGGTCATTCTGAAGAGCTCGGTGACTTTCAACGTGGCACCGTCATAGGATGCCACCTTTCCAACAAGTCAGTTTGTCAAATTTCTGCCCTGCTAGAGCTAGTAGCAACATCTTGGAACAACAACAGCTCAGCTGCAAAGTGGTAGGCCACACAAGCTCACAGAACAGGATTGCTGAGTGCTGAAGTGCGTAGCGTGTAAAAATAGTCTGTCCTTGGTTGCAACAATCACTATCGAGTTCCAAACTGTCTCTGGAAGCTAAGTCAGCATAAGAACTGTTCATTGGGAGCTTCATTAAATGGGTTTCCATGGCCAAGCAGCCGGACACAACTCTAAGATCACCGTGCACAATGCCAAGTGTTGGATGGAGTGGTGTAAAGCTCACTGCCATTGGACTCTGGAGCAGTGGAAACACTTTCTGTTGGGTGATGAACCACGCGTCACTATCTGGCAGTCCGATGGACGAATCTGGGTTTGGTGGATACCAAGAGTGGTAGCAAGTGTTATTATACATCACTAAAATAATGAATGGCTCAAATGCCTGGGAGCAAAGGTAGAAGCTATAATGTAAGGGTCAAAGGTATTGCTCAGCTCTTATAGGTCGTATACAAAATAAGCATCACTACTGACAGGGTTAAAGTACCAATGCTTAGATGCTCATGTTTTTTATTTTTTATTTATTTACTGCAAAAAAAACAAGCAATAAGCCTTGGCTTCTGTTCTCTCGATGCGATGCTGATGAATGTGTGTGTAATTGTCCATTATGTGGTGTAATTGTTTGTTTGCCTGTTGTGAGCTTTAAAAAGGTGGAAAAATGCCACTCCATTCAAACGCAGGAGGCAAACACTAAAGCATTTCCACAAAGTCTGCCTGTGCGCTGTCAAGGAGAAGGTTGGGGGGGCTTCAGGAATGTGCTAAGGGTTTCCTTCAGACCCCTGTCACAGCCCCTCAGAGACAGTTAGACCTGTTAGTCACTTCCTGTTCCACCTAGTCCGTCACCGTGGCCCCAGTGCTGGGTGGGGGCCAGTGAAGTGGTAGCGAGACATCTTCAGCACTGAGCCCCATGTGTGCGTAACCTGTGTTGCCATGGTCCAAGCCTGTGTAGGCCAAGGAGGCAAAATATGTGTATTTGTCCCCTAATTGTCACCATCATTCAGAAGGTTGATATCCATGCCACCGGCGGAAACAACTGGACAAACCCCACTGTTTTGGGAGGCAGCTCATGCATCTTTTTATGCATTTGATTTCAATTTTGAATTGGTGTCTGTAATTTCTAATCAGCTCGGCCTCTTCTTGCTGCTGCTGCTACTATACCACTACCACAACCAACACACACATCATTCAAATCTGCACGGCTGGGAGTCTCATGGTCCAAATAGCAGCCAGAGTGCAGCCAGACTAATTTTATAATCATTCAGACTCATTTTCAGTGGTTTATTCCAGCACAGCTTACTAATAATGTGGTTGTGAACCTGTAAAAATTTTAAAATAAAATTGACACACAAAACAAATAAAACCAACAATTAAAACCAGACTTTGAAAGTACTCAGCACATTCACCACAGTAATCTTCAATTAGGGTACATTTTCTGCTTTACTATAGTAGTCTTAGTAGCATTAATGAAAGTAGTAGTACTAATAGTCATAACAGTCTGTTCTGGTACAGTGCTACAAGAAGCCGCTCTGTCCTCTTCTCCCGCTCTCTATAAATAGTGTGGCGAATGGAGGTAATTATGCTAGACTACTTACCCACAGCAAGAGTTCACCAGTTTTAATTTGCAGTTAAGAGTGAAGTATCTGACAGCATACTAAAGGAGCAAACTCCTTTTTTAAAAGTCTGTCTGTGAGCCACAGCCAGTTGGGGAGACAGACTCTGCTTAAGTCTGGGAGTTAATGTGCTGTGAGTGCAGCTCTTAATAGAGAACACGCTGAGATAATTGCGCTTTTGCAGTTTATTGTTCGCTCTCGAATGGAGAGATAATACACCAGAATGTATATTTTTTATTTCATTCATTTTAATCTTGATTGTTACTGTAGAACATTCTACAAGGTCTACATATGAATTCATGCTTTTGCCTAAATGCATCCATACTTGAAACAGGAGGCTGCCTTCTAAATGATTTAGATTAACCTCATAGCCTTATTCAATATTGATTATGTGAAATAGTGTAATGTGTAATGTAGCCATGTTTATTGATTATAATTAGGATTAGTAATTTCAATGTAAATTTCAGTGGTCTCTACTTGCCTTTTACACTGTAATTAGCGTTGTTAATTTGTGTCAGTTTCTCAATTAAATCACAGGGATCTGATATCGAAACCCTTATTTATGAATAATTATATTGAACTTACATCAGGGACGTTCCAAGTTTTTTCAGTAGTGATCAGAAATCCATATGTGTATGGGCTGCATTAATTTTATATTTATAACAACGATTAACTATACACTGCTAGCATGACACCTGGCGGCAGTCAGTTACAGAACTGGAGTGTCATGTGCTAGCTAATTAGGTAAAACAAAATCGCTAAAATTCTCAGGAAACACCCCAGGGTCAGGCAGGCCACATTTGGCCTACGGGCTGCATGTTGAATGCCCGTGCCTTAGATAGAAGTGTGTGCCAAGGGATAATAATAATTATAGAAAGTGTGCCTACTCCTATGCTCTGTGTGTGAATCAAATCAGACCCATTGCCTCTTCATTCCTCTCCCTACTTGTCCCCTACACTTTCTGTGCCATCAGATATCTTTCGCTATGCTCCATCACAAACAATTAAGGTACATTAACATGAAGATTGCTGACAGTTACTTGATTCCCTAATCATGTCTGTAATTAATTTCGCAACACTAGAGGCTTAAGCTAATTTTGTGCATATTAAGCACAATTAGGTCTTTTGTCCCATTTGTGTCAGGATGTACTTGAAATGTGCCCTTTCTGTGAGGTAGAGATGTGAGTAGGGGACGGCACAACTTACAGATTCATATACTATTCGCATTCAAATCGATCCCCACATTTTAACAGCTGCCCATTCTCATCGTCCTGATAGCAGCTGTAGAAAATCAGAAAGAGTCATGGAAACCAGAAGGGAAGGTAGCCTCAGTTTGAAGAAGAGTTACAACAGAGTCCCACACAGTGGAAGATAAATCCCACTATCCTGTTATTTTCTTAATGTTGATGTTTTTGTTTGTGTGAAAATTTAAATCAACATTTATTTTCTTCTACTATATCCTTCTAGCTCTTGGAATCGCCGGTTGTTAATCAGCTTGGCGCTCCGCCACGGCCCCCACACTAAACACAGGAAGGATGTAGGCAGCTGACACACACGTTCAGTAAGATGTGCGTTATCAGAGAGGTAGCTTCTTTTCACGCTGCGACTGAGTCTGCTTTAGAAACCAACAACGCTCCAGCATACAGGGGTGGACTGATAACACCTGGTTAAGCCAGGTAAGCAACAGGAATTGCTGTCAGGTGACGAGCCGAGAAAACTAACTCTGCCCCAATGTGTTTGGGCAATTGTGTTTCACCCCATTGGGAATCCAGGCCACTAATGGCAATACCAGTGGTTTCCATCCTTGTTCCTGGAGGAGCCCTGTGGCCCCTGGTTTTCATTCCAACTCAGCTCTTCATTGAACTAATTAATGCATTGCAGTGCAGTCACAATCAATTGAACTAATAGGGCATATAGGATGTTCAAAACTCGTCAGAAACTCATGACGTTCCTATCCAGTCACTGTAATATGTAAAGATGGTCATAAAATACCTTTAGAAGACTTAAATAACCCCAAAATAACTAATGCAGCAAAATACAGGTAAATACTCAAATAACTCAGTAGTTACATTCCTGGAATTCACCATGTTAAGTAAAATCAAACCCAAATCCATAGAAATCTATGTAAATATCCAGGTTATGTTCCTGGAATATCAAACAATTAGGTCCCAACATATTTAACATAAAACTTCAAAATAGATTGTTTAACTTTTACAGTCAATGTTTTTTTTTCAGATAATTCACTATCCAAGCACTAAAGTTGAAATATCTCAAGAAACGCAAAACATAGGGACTAAAGACAGCTGCAGTGCAGGCCTGGCAGAGCAACACAAGGGAAGAAACCCAGCATCTGGTGATGTCTATGGGTTCCAGACTTCAGGCAGTCATTGACTGCAAAGGATTTGCAACCAAGTATTGAAACTCACAATTGAATTTATGATTATGTTAGTTTGTCCAAATAATTTTGAGCCCCTAAAACTGGGGGGACCACATATAGAAATGGGTGTAATTCCTACACCGTTCACCCAATTTGGATGTACCCTCAAATTAAAGATGAAAGTCTTCACTTAAATTGTTTCCTTTAAAATCCATTGTGGTGGCGTACAGAGCCAAAATGATGAGAATTGTGTCACTGTCCAAATATTTATGGAGCTAACTCTGGGATAGTTAACAAACTTGTCAAATTTGCAAATGATACTAAAATAGGTGGCTCAGCAGATACAATCTTGGCATTACAGGCTATTCAAAGGGACTTAGATAATATGCAGTTGTGGGCCGACACCTGGCAGATGAAATTCGTGGACAAGTGCAAGGTAATACATGCAGGTAACAAAAATGTCCACTATAATTATACTATGGGAGGAATAGAACTAGATTAAGTAATGCATGAGAAAGACCTAGGAGTCTATGTGGACTCCTCACTTTCTCCATCCAAACAATGTGGGGAAGCAATAAAAAAGGCAAACAGAGTATTAAGGTATATTGTCAAAAGTGTAGAATTTAAAACAAGGGCAGTAATGTTCAGACTGTACAATGCGCTACTTAGAGCTCATCTGGATACTGTGTACAGTTCTGGGCACCACATTTCAAGAAGGATATTGCTGCTGTAGAGGCAGTTCAGACGAGAGCAAACAGACTTATTCCAGGTCTGAAGGGAATGTCCTACTGAGAGACTGAGGGAAACTCCCCAGCGATCTGGTTGAATCTAAAAATGTGGGAACATTTAAAAATAGGCTGGATAGGATCCTTGGATCACTTAGTTACTAATTGACACCAAAAGAGCACAATGGGTCGAATGGCCTCCTCTCGTTTGTAAGCTTTCTTCTGTATGTTCTTCTTCTTCTTCTTCTTATGTAACTGTACCTGAGGGGGGCGGAGATACAACTGCTATACTACAATGGTTCAGTCCTCTGATTGGCGAGTGTTCTTTAAATGACTGAAGCTAACAGACAACCATTCCCAGCCAATCATATTCGATAAGTTCTGAATGGGTGGACCCAGTGTTCTCTGGATATCCATATTTCTCTCACCACAATCAAATCAAACTATCACATCTAATTTAACAGAATCATCTTTAGAATCACTGTTAGCATTCTTTAGAGCTATGATAAAATAAGTTAACTTTATGATTAAGGCAATATGAAGAATGTATCAAATTTATCGCTCCAAACTATTGTGAATTGTGTATGAACCGTGCCTTTGTGTTCTTTGAAACCAAATTATTTGAGGACTACCTGTACACAGTTAATATAAGCTATATTATTTAATTGGTAACTGTCATTTGACATAAATAACCTTTGCAAACATAAGGTATACTGTGTACCGAACCGAATTATTATAGAGAACATAGCGATTTCATTCACACTGCTAACTGTGAAGGTCTGCACAACCTTCTTCTGAGAGTCTCGTCACGTCAGGCTGCATTTCAAGTGATCCAAACAGCGGGGTCGTACCATACGGTGTGGAGTATTGCAGAGCGGTAGAGAGATTTTCCACTGGTTTCCATGAAGCAGTTTGAAACTTCAGGATTTCGAAACTTTACATATTCCAAACTTTGTGACTGCTCTGTAATTGAATTCATGGTGGTCTTTTTTCAACCCTGTCAGTTGTTTCCAGCTCTTAGAACAGATGGAGATTGTTCAGGGAAGTTGCTGATAACAGGGCTGGAAAACCTGGTAGACTCCTGGGTCTGCAGGACAAGGGTTGGGAACCTGTGGGCTGTGACTCAGTCCAGATGGGAACCAGCACTGTCTGGGCTACAGGGCTAAACCTACACTGTGAGCAGGGGCTTTTACTGTGTGAGCCATTAGGGAGCCCTCCTACTACTTTTTGTTCTTTTCAATAATGGCTTTTTTTTTTTACAGAAATGTTAAACATTTCAAATTTGAATTGTCAGCTTTACGTGTTGGAACATTTCTTAAGCATTTCTCCTTCCAATTTGGCTTTTCTCCAAGCACTGCAGAGAAGAAGGCGAAAGAAATACATTAAATTGCAATATTATAAAATGGCCATTTTGACATTTATGTCAGTGCTTGCCTACAGTTCTAAATGTATTTCATGGTGTATTCAGAATGTCCTTCAATATATATTTTAATATTGCGATCTTTACAAATCTACCTTTTTCATATTTCCTTTCCATTTTGGGATATGTCTTCTGAAATATGCATTCATTCAAACATTTACATTCAACATTATTTTCTCCCCATTTTGTGGGGGAATTGCCAAGTGACCTCTCATCCTAATACAGGAGATTTTCATCACACTAGTGGTCCTTTGAAATTTGTGTGGTCAGGGAGTCTGCTTCCTTTCCACACTTCACAAATCTGATTTGTATGGCAAGAAGGCAGCCATTACTCAAGAAAGCCCACCCTGATTCTTGTTTGAATTATGCAAAAAACACTCTGAAGATTTTGTAGCCATGTGGGGAAGTTTTGTTGCCTGACGAAACTAAAATAGAACTTTTTGGCCTACGTGCAAAGAGTTATGATTGGCGTAAACCCAACACAGCACATCACCCAAAGAACACCAACCCTACTGTAAAGCATGGTGGTGCAGCATCATGTTATGGGCATGTTTCTCATCGGCAGAGACTGGGGCGATTTGTCAGGATAGAAGGGAAAATGAATGGAGCAAAGTGTAGAAAAGTGCTTGAGGGAAACCTGCTGCTCTATGTAAGAAAGCTGAAACAGTTCAGCTTTCAGTATGACAATGATCTGCACATTGTCACAAAACACACAGCCAAAACAGTGGCTAAAGCACAAAAATGTATTTGAATGGCTCAGAATATTTAATTATGGTATTTGTAATATATAATATTTTTCACAATAATCCCCCCCCCCCCCAGTTGGAGTTTGGTGTGATGTGTGAAAAAGGGTGTGTACTCTCTATAGGCACTGTATTTCACAGGGCTAAAATAATGGTATTGTGTCTTTAGTAGGGCTACAACATAGACTAAATCTAGCCTCAGAATTCATTCTGTCACTGTTGGGAGTTGCTTCAACTATTTCTTCCGCTATGTTTGCTTTTCTGGATGTTGTAAAAGTGCAGTGGCTTTTTGAACAGTGCAGTAGTGGAGGGAACACAGCAGCCAGAGTACCATTTGTCTGAGCACACACAGAGAAACCATTTAAAAGATATAATAATACTAAAAAGACCTTTTATTCAGAGCTCCCTGTTCTCTTAAGCGAACTGGAACTATTGTAGCCTGACTGGACCAGAATAGTGTATCTACAGTGGGGAAGAGTTAAGAAATGTAAAAGGTTATTTCATGCTCTAATATCACCAGATAAAAGGAAATGTGTTTTTTCCCCGATAGGCGTCTTGGCTTTGTTCTGTTCTAGGCCCAGGGATTTTTTTCCCTCTCAAACTGGACCACAGAGACCTCCAAGCAGATTAGAAACCTAATTGGAATGAAACAGTTTAACTTTTAACAAGTTTTTTTTTTTTTTTTTTTAATTACTTTTCTATTCTGAAGGATTTTATTTTTTATTTTATTTTTTCTTCTCCCCTCCCTTTGAAGTTGAAAGAGTGACCCCTAATTGACCCTTGAGCAGATCTAGCAAAGGCATGGCTTACATTTCTTGTCTCTCTTCCTCTGGTAGTGGAGATGTTAGGAAGATGTTAGGGGGCTTTCCCTGGGGAACTGGGCCTGAGCCACAGGTCAAAGATCAGTGTATCACAATTTGTAAAGCAAGGCTGAAACCACTTTTTAAACCATAACACTTTTAGGTTATATAAATAGCAGTTACTAAACAGTATGTATACTGTTAATAGATTATGAATATTAACCTATAAAAGCATTAGAAATAAAGCTATTAATCTTTGTACATGTATTTCCCTGACTCTGGGAAAGCACAACTGAGAGCTTTTTTAAAAGGCAACAGGTTACATCAATGTAATCATTTACAATCTGAGAAAAGTCATCAGTTTTTCATGGTTAAGCACATCTTCCAGCCCAGTGATACTCAGAGTGACACTGCAGGCTGATACTCATATGTGAGCTGCCAGTGGCTCTTTGCAGCCCCAGATATTGAAACGCTGCGTGAGTGGGCAGTTCAAATAGAAGCTGTGGAAAACAAGTTTTAATAGTACATTCCCCCATATACACTGCATATTTCAAAATGAAATATTCCTCATCATAGTGATAACATGAATATATGAGTGCTGTGAATCAATTAATTTGCATTGCTGTGGCTTTTTTGGGTAATGCTGATGCATAATTTGGCTCCTGAACCTCTGAGGCCTGACTGAGAGTCACTGATGTAGCCCGTATGTCCCTGAGTGTTTGACCTGATCTTGTGCAATAATACGTAGAATAACTCACATGCCCCAGATTGCCTTTCAGAAATAGGAATTGATAACGTAAAGTGTAATGTAATGTGAAATAAATCCAATGTATTTAATAGGAGTGTGTAGGCCCACACTTTACTTTTAATCAGTTGGGATCATGCTGTGGATAAATGGCTATATAGGGGAATACTATTCATTACATTTTCCACTTTTTTATAGGGCTGCTCATTTTGCTTTGGCAGGTCCTCAGGGCTTGTGTTGTAGCTCCTTAGCTAAACAGTTATGTGTACAACATGGGATCAATTTGTGCAGACTGGGCTGCTTATCTAATCTGCTGTGAGATCCAACTGTGCCATTAATACCCTTCAGACTGTGCAGAGAAAGCAAAGCAGCAGATATAGACTTTACATCTTGCTGTTTTGATGCAACTTATAAAGCAAGATGTGTCCCATAGCCTGGATCCAGCTGGTCTCCCATCCCAACTATACTCTTGCCAGATTTGGCGAGGGGTTCCCAGGGGGCAGTGCAGCGCTGGGCGAGTTACAGAGGGCACAAGTGGGTTGGGGGACTCCTCAGATCAGCGCACACCAGCTTCTACCCTGTAGCTTCTCAAGGGCCTGCGGATTCTCACTGTTAGCAGTTCCAGTCCCATCACTTCCTCCCAGTGATGTAGGATGGCATTGAGACTTTGGCAAGATGCACTGTGGTTTCCCTCCTCTGGAAGAATTAAGGACTCCTAACAGTGATCCAAACTCAAGAATGGTCCATTCCAATTTGCAATGAATGGCAATTTAAAAAAAATAAAATACAAAACCCTTGGTTCCTAAGCCAAATGGTACTATCCTGTAATTGGTGTCAAATGTGGTGGCATCAGCAACCATTTCTTTGTTGTTCCTAAGTGATGGACATTTAAAAAGAAAAAAATAGTTCAACTATGAGTTCCAGTCCAGTCCAGTTGCAGTCAAAAGCCATAGCATTGATTTCAGCAAATTCACTAAAAGGTGCATTTGCTACAAAACATGAATAATAGAAATATACTCCAATAGAAAAGCCTGTTGAACAGAAAATGACTTAATTTAAGTGAAGACCTCAGGGGAGTGATGTCACTGCAACACGCTTATGCACAGATGTAAAGCGCTTAATTATATATGCTTACTGAACCCTTTAATTGAACTATTGGCTTCATTAAACCTTTTGTTAAACTATCTTCAGCTCTTAATAAATTGGACTTGTGTTAGAAATTAGAATCAAGTGTGTACTAAGTGCTGGGCTTCAGACATCCCCTAATTTTTGGTATTATTTTCAGTTATCAGGTGTGGGAGCCCATGCAGAACGATCAATCCTTATTATAGGAGTGTATGATTTCAGGGCATGTTTTCAAGTTGATTTGTGTCTTTTAACGCTGTTACAAGCCCCCTCCCCCCCAATGTCACACAGTTTCTTTCACATTTTGTACAGCCTGTAAATCCTTTTGAAAACACTGACTGAAAAGACTTGGGGGGAAAAAAAAAACTGATAAAAAAAGAAAACCACACACTACCATTGAATTAATCTGTGTCACATTCCCTAATCATCAGACAGTTGAGAAGTATACTGTTAGGGGGGATTAATACATCACAGTAAAAATTATCTCCATTTTTAGTAACAGAAACAGCTTTTTTAATTTTTCTTGTCTGTTCTTGTTGCCACATCAGTTCTCACCAGTTTTAGTTCCCCTAATTCCCCTTCCTTTTTGGATCCCATTCTGGAATTCTTTTCTTTTTTTTTTGGTTTTGTTTCTTGTTAAAATAGTAATTAATTCAGCTTGCGAGAGTGGCCTGCCTAGGAGAGTGGTTTTAAGAAAAATGTTCCATGTGGGGTGGGGGGGGGGGTGTCAGTGGGGATTAAAACTAGTACAAGTAACAGCAGCCCTTGTCAGCACATGCATGTGCTTGACATGTTGCATTTGTGATCTTACCGGAGTATTGTATGTCTGAGGGATGGAATCCAGCATGGAAACAAAGCAAAACATCTGCTTCTTTTTCAACCCACTTAATCCCACAGTCAAATCATGCCAGGCTTTGTCCAGTTTGCCCTGAGTTAGTTGGGAGGCGGGGGGGGGGGGGGGTGTTCTTGCTTTATAGATACAGATTAGCTGTAGAAACCCACAGAACTTCGTCTTCCAGGAAAAATAATAGTTTATATTATTATTTTCAAAAATCAGTTCTTTTTTTACATTATATCCTTAATCGTGGGACTCAAGCAGTGTTGAAGCAGTTTCCCTTCCAGAAGCAGCTGGATGAGATCCTCCGATTAGTCAACCACAAGCAAACAAACAAGCTAGATGAGTTTGTGCCCTTGTGTTTCAGGTCTTCCAGTGTACTTCCTATCAGGATCTCTGGTGCTGTTGAGACTTGGAGAATGGTATTTTATGTGCACTAGGGCGGTATTTTAGAGCTGCACAAGTTTCTGGTTCCAGTGTGGCCTTCGCTGTGCGGTGCGACACTCATTTGCTTCCCTACCACAATCCCTGCAGTCGCTTTTGTGAAGGCATTTTATAGAACCTTTTTCTCCTGAATTGTAAGTTGGCATGCTCACACAGGGTATAGTGTCAGGAAAGGCAAAAGTGGATTTATATGGAGTAAAAAGGCACAGAAACAGAAAACACAGAGCATATAAAATGCCTTTGCACTGTGGTATACTTCTCTCCAAGAGTGTGTTCTTTAAAGAGCACATGCCAGAAGTCAAACTGATGAATCCCAGAAAAGAGAAGTCATTACAACACTACAAAACAAAGAATTAGCAGATTGGATCTGGATAATATCGAATGTGATATTATTTAACATGAAACAAATGCATTCATAGTACAATCTATAGGTTGGGCAATTTGTACGGAAGTCATGAGGATTGACATCAGGGGCAGATCCAGCCTTGTGGCCTGACTGGTTCACCAAGTTCTTTTGGTTACAGAAATGGTCGCCGGAGACCGACTTTCACACAAAGGTATGTAATAATTTTAGGTTCTCCCTGCATTCAGATTCTTACTTTATCGATAACCAATTAATGAAAATGTTCTGATTGTCAGCAGCTGTTCTTGTTTCTGATTGGTTGACCTGAAGTGATGTGAACCAGACCAAATCCAGCCCTGGACACTATGCATTGTTGACAAAATCTCAGAATGATGGAGCTGAGATAAGCTCTAGGAAGTTCTTGCTGATCCGCACGGCCTTTTCACCCTGCCCTGCCCCCCTCCCAGATTACTCAGCTGAGATCAAGTCTCTCATTTGGTTTGTTTCCTATTAGTCCTTTGTCTAAGGCCAAGATTTCGGAGTTTCTCTGCAAAGACTTGTTATCCCTTAAAGGTCAAATGGCCACTTTCAATTTGGTGGAATTTCCTGTTGTTAATCATCTCAGCTCATGCACCACCATCCCCATGCTTAATGTGGCAGAGAAATAGGCAGCTAACACACACACATAGACACACGCACACACACGCACACAAATATCGAAATGTAGTTATGCAGGACAAGCAGCAGAGCTCCAGCATCATTGGGAGGAGTGATGTGGCCCTCACTGGGAACACTGCAGAGCTCACAGGTGCCTGTACGCCACAGGGGTCACTGCTGTGTGACCAGCAGAGGAAATCCTGGCAGCACTCGACCAATTGTGGGGAATCTTGCTCACTGTGAAATGTTTTCTATATTAGTGATGTAAGACGAAAAACTGCATTGTATTCCCAAACGGCTTCTGGACACTTTTTCCCAGTTAACTATGATCACTAAATATGTCATCTATCTTAAAAGATTGAAGAAGCTGTGTCCTTGTGGACTTTTTCACATTCAGAGCTCAGCGTTTGGATGATTTATCCATATGAAAATGTCCTTCAAGGATGTCATCATAATGATAATAAAACATGAGGTATCCAGGAGTAAGCTGAATAAATGACACAGAGACCCTACTCTTTGTGTCCGTGCAGGTAAATCTTGTCTCCTCAATATGTGAAACAAGTTGCAGCATACTACACATGTAATTTGGACTGTGGTAAAGATTTGTTTTTCTTTTGAGTTTTTAAGTGGAATCACATAATATAATTCTGCTGGCAGTAGATAGAAGTGCAAAACTCATCCCAACTAAACTAATTCCAAGCTGACCCGAAATTGTCAAACATACAGCTATGTGCTATTGCTCTAATCCAGTCTGTGCCAAAGCTACTTTCATGTGTAACCATCCCTGGGCCAGTCAGCATCCAGTGCAGTGCTTGAAAACATCATGGGTGTTGGAAACAAACTTCAGGGCTTGAACAAAAATTGTCTGTCTATGTAGCGGGTGCAGGTCGGAGCCTCCCAGCTTGTAATTCAAATCGCATCACACAGGACTCCTCCGAGCACCCAGAGCCACAGCGCCATCACAGCAGTGTGATGAACTCACTACGCCAAAATACCAGATCACCCGGCATGGGAGTTTAATACACCCTATTGATTCCACCAAGGGGTATGTCACGCACAAGCTCATGTACACAACGAGCCTCGTTACAATTGCAGATGGAAAACCAAACCTCATGTTGACGTATGGAAACGTGCACTAGTGTAACACTGCATTTTACCCCACTGTAAACTGGTCTGTTCCACTGTTGGGAAAATTTAAAAATAGACTGGATAGGATCCTTGGAGCACTTAGTTATTAATGAACACCAAATGGGTCGAATGGCCTCCTCTCGTTTGTAAACTTTCTTATGTTCACTGTAGTTATACACCTGACAAGGGGAAGGTGACTTTATCGTAAATCTTATTAGGCAGCAGATTCCTTAGTGATTTAACTGAAGCCACATGATCTTTGAGAGGCAGGGAGTTTTATAAAACATGTCAAAAGGCCACCCAGCCCCTCTTTAGCACTGCTTTTACATCAGGGGTTATCCCAATGACACTATATTGCCTTGACAACCATGTCTCGAAAAGACCAGTTTGCCAGCTGCATAAGGCACCTTTTATAATTTGTATAACTTTTTAATGAATAACTTAATTATTTAATACGCCATTTCCCTTAACACGCATATTCATTTTCATGCTCCATGCAACCCCCGTACACTCAGAAAGCCTATAAGGCAGTGCCACAGAGCTCCAAAATGAGTTAGCAGTGTGTTCATTGGTTTGTTTATATCTCAATCACCAATTAAACAACAAACTAAGATGCGGCACACGTCACTTATTAATGATTTAAGCACGTCTGGTCTTTGAGTGCTGCGTTTGTTTGGAATGATTTTACCAAATCTTTTACCAAAGCACCTCCTGAGCTGATCGTAATGAAATGTTTCCACGTCTTTTTGAATTATTACAATTATTATCATTTATTTCTTAGCAGCCACCATTACCCAGGGTGACACAAATCATACACTTTTTACAAAACAAGAATAACTGCAGTATTCAATTCCAAAGTCATAATTAAAGCAAACTAAATCAAGAACAAAACACAGTGCCAGATTCTGTCAAGGGGTAGTTCAAATACAAGGGGAAATGTGGTAATAGTTATATCAGTACTGTGTGCAGTGGGGTCAGAGCAGATATAATTAACCTAGTACAGAAGCAGTTACAATAAGGAAATTGCAAGAATCCTGCAAGAATAAGTACAGATAAATAAATAGATGTACGTAGAAGGTATATTGGGTAAATACAGTGAACTTCTTTGTATTTGTTTCTTGATTCCTTTCCTTTATTTTTTCTTTTGTTTCTTCCCTTCTCTAAATGGCTTATATACTGTCTTTTTTCAGTCATTTCTTTGAACTTATTTAGTCCTTTCTTCATCTCATCTTTTTGTCTTTATTTAATCATTTATTTTTCATTAATTTGTTTTCTTCTTTTCCTTCAATTAGACTGCAAACTGCATAGCTGCGAGCAATTACATAATTAGAAACAATCCGACTGGGCTATTGTAGGACACAATCAGGGCACTATAGAGTTATCTGGAACCATTCATACTAATTTAGGAACAGCCTCATGATGCCAGAACCAGAAGTAAACATGCAGTTTTTGAAAACCTCTAGGGATGGCACTCCACAAAGTACACCAGTGTGGCTGACTGAATTGAGTGACAGCTTTGAAAGATAGAAAGCATGCCATCTTTTATCATCTTTCTTTAAAAATATGTTGGCATCCCTCCAATAAAGCAATTTTCAACCCCAGGTTTTATTTACCCCCTCCCTCAATCTCTCTGCCACATGAGGCTTGGGATTTTAAATAAGACCTAGTAATTTTTCATTCGTCACTATTGTTTACAGAAAGCAATGATGTTTATTTTTTTTACATTCAGAAAAAAAAATCTGCTGAAGCCTTCGGAGGCCCACTGGCAGATGTTTTGGTTTTATTTTTTCTATTTCTTTTCCCTTAACCCTTTGGACAAAACCTGTAATTTGTGTGGTTATAACTAGCAAAAAAAGCCAACTTACCACAACAAAAATAGAAAGATTGTCTTGCAATTCTGCTTAAACTGTACTCAACAATCTGTCACAGAGGGGTTACAACCTAGTTAGCTCTCTTGTGAATTGTTTCATTGTGTGTCATTCATTGTATTATACAGTGAAAGCTTTTTTTAAGTAAATGACTAAATATTTGAATAAATCTTAAGATTAATGGAGCTGTTTTGATATTATTTAACATGAGAGGTGACACAACTAAAATATTTACAGGCAGGTAAATCTGTTTAACTTTAAAACAGAAAACCTACTTGTGCCATGTAGGAACAATTACAAATGAGAGAAAACCAACTGGGGCTTCCCGCTTGTGTAACGGGGCTCATCAGGTACATGAGCACATTACAAGTGACATAATCCTCAGAAAAATTCAGTACAGTGTTAAGCCTCCCGCATTGGGAGACCCAGTCTTTTGGGGTAACGGGCTTTAAACTCTACTGGGTGGAGTTGCTGTGGTGTGGAGCACTTGGAGGAGCATCTGTACTGTTTGAAACCTGAGCAGGGAACTCTGACCGTACCGGCTACACTTGTTCATGTTTTTGTCACTAATCAATTCCAGAGCTTCACTCAGCCATCTACTGAAGGAACCCAGAGAGACAGTTTCAAAGGCATTGCACTGTGAATGTTGGGAATGTTCTGCCTAGCTTGCAGAACATTCCCAACATTCACAGTGCAAGACAGACAATGACCCGAAACATACTGTGAAAGCAACCCAATATTTTTTTAAGGTGAAGAAGTGAAATTTTCTGAAATGACCAAGCCAATCACCTGACCTGAATCCAATTGAGCATGCATTTCACTTGCTGAAGGCAAAACTGAAGGCAAAACACCCCAAGAACAAGCAGGAACTAAAGACAGCTACAGTACAGACCTGGCAGAGCATCACCAGGGAAGAAACCCAGCATCTGGTGATGTCTATGGGTTCCAGATTTCAGGCAGTCATTGACTGCAAAGGATTTGCAACCAAGTATTGAAACTCAAAATTTAATTCATGATTGTTAGTTTGTCCAAATACTTTTGAGACCCAAAAATTGGGGGGACCACATATAGTAATGGGTGTAATTCCTACACCGTAACTACCCTCAAATTAAAGATGAAAGTCTTCACTTAAAGTACATCATAATTGTTTCCTTTCAAATCCATTGTGGTGGCGTACAGAGCCAAAATGATGAGAATTGTGTCACTGTCTAAATATTTATGGAGCTAACTCTGGGATAGTTAACAAACTTGTCAAATTTGCAGATGACCTAACTGTAACTGTATATATATATATATATATATATATATATATATATATATATATATATATATATACATAATTAATACAAATATATATAATAGATATGCTTTTTCTTTGCCTTTTACAAAAAAATATTCTTGACATTGATCAAGTCCTTCTGGTTTTCATTCCAACTCAAATAACATGCCTGAATCATTCTTAGATGTAATTAGTTGAGATGGATCAGAGCATTGAAACACCAGTGCTGACCAGGTGTAGATGAATATAATCAGCAAATATGAAATTGTAAAAATATGAAATAGTATATATATTGATGTAGATATTTATTAAGATAGATGTATTATCATTTTTTTGTAAATTTTCATCAATACATGGGCGGCGTGGAGAGAGACCGACCCCAGCTGTGATCCATCTACCCAGACCCTGGTGGAGGTGAGTTACTGGAGGGGAACAGCTGACCACGTGTTCCCACTGTGACTGACTCCCCTCCTCAATAAAGCAGGAAGCAGTTGACTTCCTGGTGTGTAGAGGCAGAAGGAGAGCCTGGGAGTGAGTGGGCCGTAAGAGAAGAGCGAGGGAGAGAGAGAAACAGTACTTTTTGATTAAGGTAACAAACTTGGCTTTTGTCTACGGCTACGGAGTGTTCGTGTTTCTAGGTTCAAGGCACGGCGAAAAGTGTGGCTTTTTTATTTGATTCCCCAAAAGGCAGCACAACACTGACTGAGAGTTGCCTGGCTTGAAGTTTTCCTCAGGCCCAATGATAGTGGGGGCAGTGTGCCACTGCTCAGGGTCCATTGAGGGGCCCAGGCCCAAGTTCTTTCATCCATCCATTTTCAAAACCACTTATCCTGGTAAGGGTCACAGGGAAGCCAGAGCCAATCCCAGCAGGCATACACCCAGGATGGGGCACCAGTCCAAAGCTGGGCAACACACACATACCTACAGGGCAATTTAGCAAGGCCCGATTAACCTAATTTGCATGTCTTTAGACCAGAGTGCCCTGAGAAAACCCACACAGACACAGGAAAAACATGCAAACTCCACACAGACAGGCCTCCCAAGCCAAGACTCAAACCCCAGACCCCAGAGCTGTGAGGCAGCAGCGCTAACCACCACACCACCATGCTGCCTGCTCAAGTTCTTATTTTATTTAAATTCCAACTAAAACCGTCATCCTCACCTACACATTGTTATATGAAACCCTGCCTGCCTTACAGCATATGCCGTTTGGGAGCTTCTGTCTGCTGATCTGTGCTTCTGCTAGTGCCATGCGAACCTGTGGAGCATTGGGTGGGCCTGTGATGCTATATTTACTTTTTTACACGTTCTTTACACTTATACTGCTAAGAAATGCTGCGGCTGTGATTTTGCTCTGGTTTTGAGCTGCATGCTGTACTAATTTAGGATCTTTTTAGAGCTTAAAAAACAGACAATTAAAAAATATGCATTAATTAAAAAGAGAGAGAGAGGGTTGGCCTGGCCTGGTTGCTTGCCCATGGGCCCATGTTGGCTCTCAATGTCCCTGGGTTTCCTTGCCTAAACCTTGTGGCTGAGGACAGGCCACCTCTGCTTCAGGCCCCCCTTGGTGTTTATTTACTAACCATGCTGCATTCTTGCGGGAATCGGAAAACTCTAAATTTCGAGCTGAATATATCGAGGAGAAGGGGGGACGCCATTCCTGAGAGACAGGGCTTTATAATTGGATCTGTCAAAAGGCCTTCACAGTTAATGTGCAGCCGTCAACAAGACGTGTTGGCACTCTCTGTTCTCCAAGGCTGCTTGTCCAACTCTTATTTATTTATTTGTTCACCCCCCCCCCAACCCAGCCTTGTGTTTATGAAGACTCTGCGTCTGTCAGCGTCTTTTCCTCCTCTCTTTCTCTTAACGGAGTTGGAGACTGACAGCGCATCAACTTAAGTGAACTAGAAAGCCCAGGGTAAATACGACGTGTCACTCAAATTAACAGAAGCAGAGCAAAGAAATTGACATCTACAAGCAACGGCTCTCTCCCCCGGCTGCTAAGCATGGTGTGAGTGCAGAGGTCATGGAAGTCAAATGAGAAACACGTAGAGGTGCCAAAAATCGACTGGACGCTGCCTCTTTTATTTATATATTCTTTTGACCAGATAGGACCTCTGGCCAAGTACTCCTTTTAATTTATCTTTGATGTCAGTTAGCTGTTTTAACATGGAAGGCAATGACATTGTTTGTGAAGGAAATTGCAGTGGTTCTGAATACATACTTTAGCCACTCTGGTGGTACTGGGTTCTGTAATCACATGTTTTAACACAAATCACAAAAATACAATATAAAATAGTCACAACATATATGAAGTATTTCAAGTTACTGTGTATTTTGAAGTGATTGTTCATTAATGTGATAGCTTATGTGGACTTTATAGCCTTCAGCAGAATACTGCTAATATAGAATTTGTGGAAAAAGCTTTAAACCCACTAAGTCAATTGTCCTCACCACAATTAAACGTGTGTTTCTTCACTTATTCTCACAATTTGTAGTTTTCACTTTTATTAATTTATTCATCCATCCATTTCTGGTAACTGCTTGAGCCAGTACACTACAGGGGCATGGTGAGCCATATCCTAACACAGTACAAACAGGGTGCAAGGCAGGGTACACCTTAATGACTGGCACCCAAAACGAATTAGTTAATTGGTAAGTACACCCCCTTAATTTCCCAGCAGGCTGACTAGCTGTCCCATTAAAAAGCGGCAGGCTTCCACTCAGAAGTTCAGATCAGAAACAAAAAATATATAAAATGTTCATGGTTTCCCTGTACCTCCATGTGAGCTCAAACATTAACATTGTGTAACTGTACACAACTTCTTCAGATCACCCTGGAGGATCATGGCAATGGCAATGCAGTATGTTTCCCCTCACTGCTCTATAAATCAGCTTTAGAATAGAGTTTTTGCGATGAGTGCACATCTGAAAAGCAATGCAGTGACCTGCAAAATCAAGATATTGTTCAGTGTAGGTGTGCCGTTGTCAGTTGGCTTCTGCTTTATTTGAATAAAGAGACAGTTATATAATCTGAACATGTCTTTCTACTGTTGATTTCGGTAATATACAGGTATATACACTCACCTAAAGGATTATTAGGAACACCTGTTCAATTTCTCATTAATGCAATTATCTAACCAACCAATCACATGGCAGTTGCTTCAATGCATTTAGGGGTGTGGTCCTGGTCAAGACAATCTCCTGAACTCCAAACTGAATGTCTGAATGGGAAAGAAAGGTGATTTAAGCAATTTTGAGCGTGGCATGGTTGTTGGTGCCAGACGGGCCGGTCTGAGTATTTCACAATCTGCTCAGTTACTGGGATTTTCACGCACAACCATTTCTAGGGTTTACAAAGAATGGTGTGAAAAGGGAAAAACATCCAGTATGCGGCAGTCCTGTGGGCGAAAATGCCTTGTTGATGCTAGAGGTCAGAGGAGAATGGGCCGACTGATTCAAGCTGATAGAAGAGCAACTTTGACTGAAATAACCACTCGTTACAACCGAGGTATGCAGCAAAGCATTTGTGAAGCCACAACACGTACAACCTTGAGGCGGATGGGCTACAACAGCAGAAGACCCCACCGGGTGCCACTCATCTCCACTACAAATAGGAAAGAGGCTACAATTTGCACAAGCTCACCAAAATTGGACAGTTGAAGACTGGAAAAATGTTGCCTGGTCTGATGAGTCTCGATTTCTGTTGAGACATTCAGATGGTAGAGTCAGGCCTACCTGAGCATTGTTTCTGACCATGTCCATCCCTTTATGACCACCATGTACCCATCCTCTGATGGCTACTTCCAGCAGGATAATGCACCATGTTACAAAGGTTGAATCATTTCAAATTGGTTTCTTGAACATGACAATGAGTTCACTGTACTAAACTGGCCCCCACAGTCACCAGATCTCAACCCAATAGAGCATCTTTGGGATGTGGTGGAACGGGAGCTTCGTGCCCTGGATGTGCATCCCACAAATCTCCATCAACTGCAAGATGCTATCCTATCAATATGGGCCAACATTTCTAAAGAATGCTTTCAGCACCTTGTTGAATCAATGCCACGTAGAATTAAGGCAGTTCTGAAGGCGAAAGGGGGTCAAACACAGTATTAGTATGGTGTTCCTAATAATCCTTTAGGTGAGTGTATGTTCCCTGGCTAAAGTTAACACGTTTTCATCATTAGAGATACCTGTGGCCTATGCCGTCAGTGTCGCATTGAAATCAATTGCACGGGCAGCTGAGACCCAGAAAAACATGGCCTTTTGTAATCCAATGATTTTAACAGTTCAACGTAAAAAATAATAAAGACGTAGTTTTTCGCATTTCATTCTCATTAGCCCGTATTGGACAAACTACAGCAAGACCCATAACGCCGCTGGTAAGTTAGCGTTTTGTTATTAAACAACATGAAATGAAAATGAAAATTAAGCATTTAAAGACGGAGTACAGTGCAAATGTTTGGCAATAGCAGACGATCTGTGCATATTTTCTTTTACACCCACGGTCATATACCTGTACTGTGTAATTTGTATTTTTCTAGGCGTATGAACTCTTCTGTAGGTATTAAGAAGAGTTGTGACAGTTTATCCAGAGTCATTGTAAATTGGTCATTGTAACTTGGGGATGCGAAACAAATGTTTGGGGTTTATTAACAGCAAGAAACATACCTGTGAGTACTGAAGACGTGCTGCTGTCATGTCAGATACTGTTATAATTAATTTGCACCGCTATGTGGCCGTCATTGTAAGTGTCACACGAAATAATGAAGATGATGTGTGCTTACGAGGTCTATGTACACTAACCATGAATTGTAGGTTGCAATTCAGTCACCCAGCTGTGTAAATACGATTTTAGAGCAACACACTGAATCTCAATTGACATTCAATAGGCAAAGGGGTCATTCCATAAGAAATCCATCACCAATATCCTTGACGTCCTTTGATTTTTGTTGCATGCATCTTTCCCTTTGAGGAAAAATGGTTACGTTGTACAATACCAGACCCAAATGTTTAAGGAAAATATTGTTGGTTCTTCTATCTGCTCCCTGAAGTGCTAATATGTTTCTAGTGTCTGAACAGATAACTGTGTTCACTTAATGACTAGGCCTATTCCATCAACACTGCTGAACAAGATGTCTTGTGCTGTTTACATAAAAATGAACTATTATGGAGGAAGGTGTGTGTGTGTCTACCATGATGAATCAGGTAAGGTTGCTTGCATTGACGATGTTGGTTTCTCAGCACATGCCATTATGTTTTTCTTTAAATTACAGACTTTTGCTCTGTTTCTCTAACAAAAATATATGCTAAGTATTGGCATATAAACCTTTTTTACTGATTGTTTGCCAGGCTTTTTTTTAATAAATGAAGTGAAAGCCACTTGTGCCACATATTGGTGCATGAATACATTTAAGTGGATTGTTCATCAAAAGGGTTTTCATAACTTGAAAAAAGGACAGTTTGGTCTATGCAATACAGATATTTAAATTGTAAATTATAATCACCTTCTGTTGATTTATCAAACAGGATGCACACACTCCCTCCCTGTATAGGATACATTGGATTGCCAATATTACACTTAAGAGACAACATATTCAGTAGTGTAGTGTTTTTTTAAAGAGCAGCTGGTTGTCTGTTTGGGCACAGGAAGGTAATATTTATCCAGGGAATACACAGAAGAAGACCCCACAAGGTAGATACTTTAAAAGGGACTATACTGTAAATATTAGGCACAGGTGACCTCCTGTAACTGAGATCCAGGCCCTCATCAAAGCCCCATTCAGTTGGCAATACCTTCCTCCATCACTGACAAAGCATGGAGGTATCCGAGTTGTTCTCAAGATATCCCAGAGGATGGCTACTCTGTAAAATTGGAAGATCATAAATGTCTGGATCTGTCACCTTGTCCAGTGGAATCATGTAACCTTGGGTTCTTGTACATTTCCCCTCTATATTCTCTTGCACTTGTCAGTTGAATGTTGTAAATGCAGCAGTGGATTTGCCACAGAATTACAGCCAACACATGTATTGATTATTTTTGGAGTACACTCTCATGTTGTACTGCAGCTACAGTGGAACTCCTGCCGCTGTAATCCACTGTCATATTTTAATGACTGCGTCAAGGTGCCCTAAGATCACAATAGATTTAAGGAAACAAACGTGGGTGAGTCAAATGCAAATCAGATTCATTCTACACAGTTCTGTAATGATTTCTGTTGAGGTGACCTGTGTTTGTGTGTGTTAATCCATTGTGTTCATAGGGCACCTTGATTCATTGATTACAAAAAAATATAACAATGTATCTGTTTAACAGGTGAGTTTATTTGATACCTTGTGTTTGTCTGGTTTAGTTTTATTGATTAATATAATATCATATTGTGTGGCTCAGTTCTCAGAATGTGAATTGCGCTTTGTTTACCTCTCTAGGTATGTCTTCACATACTGAGCAGGACAATTACACAGAGAAGCCACGAATAGTCCTTTTTGCAGCATGGTGGCTTCTTAACATTGTGCAATATACCACTTCCTGGTTGTAGTGGGCTTACCAATACTTTTAAGATGTGTCTTTCTGTTTCTGTGATTTAGCATTAAAGAACATTCTAAGCTGACATGTCCATTCAGTAGTGCCAAAGTAACATTTATTCGTTTAGCCTACAACCCAAATATACACAATATACTGTAAGGATAATTAAACGATACAGCCTCCGTACTTCTCTATTAATTAATTTACTAATGATACATAACAATAAAGATGATAAATAACTAACAAAATAATGGTTGAAAAACTGTCTTTGCCCTCCACTACTCACTCCAACTGCATTCTCATTCAGCACTCGAGGGCATAACAACAATACTGGGAAATAGACTTAAACTAACATCTGGGAGCACAGGTATAATGGAGAAGTGAACACAACTAAAAATACTAATAATTTCAACCAAACTTAAACTAATAACAAGCTATCTATTTCTTATTATAGAAAATACAGAAATTGCTAATTTGGCTCCTACATGCAGGATGATAATTAAATTTTTCAGCCAAAAGCACCACCTTGTTGGGATAGACCATATGTTATATTTTACACAATACTGAGTCTCCTCACACTTTACCCTACTGTGATTGATCAGTATCATTAAATGAAAACGTTTGCTATGTCTTTTCAGTTTTGTAAAATCTCACTTTGGTTGGCTGTTGTAGGCCCAAAGAGATCAGCAATTCAGCAGTACAGGACAAAGAGGGCTACAATGGCAGGCTGTAGTGGCAGATAGTGTTGGCCAGGACTGTTGAAACATGGGACAGGAACTGTCAACCCCCTCTTCTCAAGTGGACTGACTCTCACAGTCCAGTGGAAAACTAGAGAAGGATCGGGTGGGTACTCCAGCCATATCAGGAGATGTGAACTTTTTCACCACTACTGCAGGAGATGATGAATTGGAAATGCTGTTAGAAGCTACTGAAGGTAAGCCCCCCTCAAATATACTTGCATATACATTTATTAGTAGTTTATTTATGTATTTATTTATGTATTTATTATTTTTTACATGTTTCCAGTAGAACATTACTGGAGATGTGATGGAGAGGTGTAGCATTCCCAGCTTGGATTCAAACTGCTTCCAAGGTCCGGTTCCTTCAAGGTGCAGTGATGGGTGTCTTCAGATCTGAGGCTCGGAAAAAGACCTTTTGCAGGTAGGATGGTTAATGTTACTTTGTCAACATTGTAGAATGTTAGTTTTATACATTGAAGCTGGAGTGTTTGAACTAGTGTGTTATCTTGAAACATGGAGAAACATGCAAAACAATGCAATGTTTCATTCTATTTCCTTAGTTTCCATTGAAACACTGTGCAATAAAATTATGACATGGCATCGCAGATCTAGCTGGCTTAGTTTTGGGGTACTCGTCAAGGCTTGGAAAGTACTGGATAGAATAGGTATTGGTTTGTGTTAATGGTCATTTACCCAGGATGCCTGGCAAAAGAAACAGCATGACTAGTTTTTCCATGACAGACACGTGTTTTGAGAGTAGAGGTTGCTTTATTTTTCTTCTTTTTTCTTCCTATTGTTTTAAAAGATAGATGCAATCAAATTTATTCAATACAAAATTACATAAATGCATAAAATGCCATACTGCTTATAGTTCACAACATACTGCAAATATACATATAATATAATATACATTTAATGTATATAGTCAGAAAATGTAAATTAAATGTACTAGCTAAAGTTAGTACCAGCATTAAAAAGTCATTGGGTTTATAATATATACAGCAATTTTGAAATTTCTTTATAATGGTTCTTATTCTTAGGCCAGACATGCTACCTAAAATTGCAATCAAAGTGTTGCAAGGGATATTGTACAATGTTAGAAATATGTTAGAATATTGCTGACCAGCAATTAGAGAGTAGAGGCTTCTTGAGGATATTGATCTGTGCAATGTATTTTGTTGTGATACTACACACTGTTGACATCTAATGTGGTGTGACTTCTCAGTGTGTGTACGTTGTTTGGAAGTGGTGCACCATGAGTGTTTCTTTGATATAGTCACAGATGGAATTAATGACACCTTTGTGTTTGAAATAGCACTTGTAAAGTTTGTGAGGTAAATTACAAAGCATTCACATTTGAACTGCCAGTCCAGATGTCTGCAACTTCATAGCTATCCATGAGGCTGCCAACCTGTGAGATGACTTGCTTTAATCACCTGGATTCTGTACTACTGCTTGCTAGGATAAATGTGCAACAGATCAGATAAAAATGTTGATAGGGAAGTATACTTCAAGGAACAATGATTATTTAATTCAGCTGTGTTAGAGGGTGCCGATGCTTTTGCTCCTCCTGACTATGCAACCGGAAGTGCCTTGTATTTTAATTTAACATTTGGACTAATGTCAGCATGCATTTCACAGAGAGTAGAAATATTAGGCCAGGTCCTGGAAGTGAGAAGCAGCTCATCAGTGATCATTGTAAGCACTGCTGACACTGCAACTGACTTTCCAAAGTTGGTAAACTACTTGCTTATGACTAAAACCTGCAGTTTTTAAAGTGTACTGAGTAAGATGTGAGAAGCATCTAAGAGAAAATGGTAGCAAATAAAAGGAGTTTTAAGCTTTGGAGGAGGACAGCACTAATCTTATGCCTTCTGCTTCTGCCGAAGCATCAGTATCCGCCAACAAAGGTACATTCCCAGCATTCCTTGCTTCACATCCCTCTTTCACCTCAAACACCGCACCTGCAGCGGTTATTGCACCTATTGGGGAATGGAGGTTTCCAATGGCCTCGTCCTCATGGCTAGTTCATCGTTCCTTTAGTATCTTCTGCATATGTCTATTGGGGTTGCCTGAACTCCTGAAATGTTGGTTATTATTATTGAATGCACACTGGTAAATAAGCGGAAGCAGTACGTGCAAAGGAAGAGAGGCCCCACAGATTAGAATGCGAGACTTTGCACTGTAGACAGTAAAGAGGGGTAGTGGAGAGTCCTGATATTTGTTTGAGAAGCTAGACGGATAATGCCAACATGTGGGAAACTGTTTTTCTTGATATGAGCTTGACAAAAAGTGACATGTAGTGGGTTGTTGGGGCTTTGAAGTAGGCATATGTGAAGATGAGATTGCAGAAGACTAAAAGTACATAGACAATCATGTTTATTAAGACAGTGCAGGAAATGTCTGATGTGCAGGTTTTGATGGTGTTAATAATTTTATGCAAGGTTAGTTTCCAATGCGACTCCTCAGACAGGCCTTTACAAATTTACCACCCAAAAATAAAAATAAAAATAATACATGCTACCAGAGTTACTCATGGTATTTTTAACGATTCAAAGGACTTCAGGACAACCTTGAGTCTTTAGTGACAGCATTGGGAAACTTTCAGGTTACAGATTGTATTGATCAATCCATCACATATTTCGTAAATTATTATTTGATTTGATTTCCTAGCAGATGTCCTTACCCAGGGCAAGTTGTCATAGTGTGTGTGTGTGTGTGTGTGTGTGTGTGTGTATTATTTCACATAAAAATAAAATACTGCAGCAAGGCAAAAAATAAAGATTAATACAATATAAATCCAAATGAAAGTAAATTAAAATAAATTACAAATTACACTGCATGACTAAGGGGTAAAAGTTAAAGCAGAAATGTTGCAATAGTTAAATCATTTCTACAGTGTGATCAGAACAGGCACAATTACAGATTTTGTCCAGCTATTCTGATCATGTGGACAAAACTAGACCTTAAGTAATTAACAGGTAAAATATATACAGTG
The DNA here is from genome assembly GCF_036373705.1 of Amia ocellicauda. NCBI lineage: Eukaryota > Metazoa > Chordata > Actinopteri > Amiiformes > Amiidae > Amia > Amia ocellicauda. Next base: position 20,363,271 of record NC_089852.1, on the reverse strand, counting down.
TCATCCCTTTCACTAATATTACATTATAATGATTCCATCTGTAATTGAAGGACATTGTGTATTGTATTCATGGTCTATGAAAATAGAAAGCAAACAGAGCTCTCTGTGCTGCAGTTTGTTTATTAAAATGGTATTCCAGTTCACTATACTTTTTAAATAAAAATGTTAGACTGTAGTGTATTTTTTGTTGTTGATAAGAGCTATTTTTTTTAATTGCTTTCTCTGATGCAACATATGCCTCTTATTGATCTTACTTGTGTATATAAACTGCATGATTTTCAAACGCAGCAAGATGAGAAGCCAATTATGAAGAGATGTTTAATGCCTGGTTTATAGAACCACTTCACTTCTCTTCATATTTTTAAAGGCACAGAATGCGGATGTATGATACTTTTTTTTTTTTATAAACCCTTTCAATTAAGTTTATTATAAGTGACCTGAATGAGGTTTTCGCATGTACTTTATAGCCATCCTTATTTTGCTAATCTCGCTTATGCTGCATTCATATGCTGTTTTACACACACAGCCTTGGCTAGCTCAGACTAGAAGTACACACTTAAACTGCCTGCTGGGTAATCTGTTATAGAAATTAATATCAGCATTCCATGTTACAGTTTTGTTTAAGAAATACACCCAGAGAGACTTGATAATCAATTACAAAAGCATTCAGGGTTGGTACTTTGAGGGGGCGATGGGGTCCCCTGATTGCCATGCAGAAACAAAGAACATTCTAATGAAATGGGCCTGAAGAACAAATATTAACTGTAGATCTTATAATATGTAATAATTATATTATCTAATACTGCAGGATAATTAAGAGATGTGTTCTTCCAGTAAAGCTTACCTGCAAACTGCTTTTTTAGTCAGGAAATGGTCCTATTAACAGGTAATTAATACAAGATATAAAACACCTGGTAAACTGGCATTTGTGGATGGTAATACCTGCAGTAAATTAACAAAAGTAAAAAATAAGATTTTCCAGCGATGATAATTATTTTTAAACCTGTCTCTAATCATATGGGCAACTGAACAAAAGTCCTTTAATGTGTTTGTGTTTATTGATTAGATACATTGCACCAACTTTCTTTTTTTGTGTTTTGGGGGGGCAGTATGAAATATCTGTTCATTACATTTAAGAATAGTTGCAGTTATTCTTCCTTATGGAACTATTACCTTAAAGGTGGGCAGGCTTGACTTTAAATTTGAGGCTTTGGACTGACAACCAGGTTGTGAGGATGAGGCAATTCAACCGTTAACTTTTTAGGTCCTTCATTTTGTTACTAATAGGAACTGGAGTGTAGGAGTTGGTATTTGTGAAGAACCTCATGATGTATATATTCTTAATGGACATTGCAGTGTACTACCCACATTGGTGGAATTCTGTAGTCTTTACATCAGCCAACACAATGATGCATCAAGTCATAAAACTGACTGAATTGCTTCAAAAAACATTGTAATGGGCATGCTCAGGGCCCTGACTTCAATCCCACAGATCACCTCTGGGAGGAACTGGAGCACTGAATCAGGACCAGACCACAGTGACCAACGTCTCTCGCTGCACTAGAATCTGTAAACTCTGTCTTACTGCAGTCATGAAAAACTAAAATGTGGTAGTTAATGAAGGAGAAGTCTGTACTGGGCCCTAACACACCCTCCCACCCTACTCCTCTCCTTTTGTAACGACAATACCACAGTCGACCCAGGGACAGCTCCCATCATTCAGAGCATCGGTCTGGGTAATGTATAGTTTGTAATTACTGCACAGCCCAGCACACAGAGGGTCTAGGTGCTTCTCCAAATGACATCTTATGCCAGTGACGCACATTTTTCTTAAATAAATTAATAAATGTGTAAACAGGATATATATATTAATAATTGAATAGGAATCACTCTTTATAAAAAAAAAAAAGAAAACTGAAAAGAAACAAAATATCTACATATGACAGATTACAGACTAGATTATTGTTCTATTACTACTTGGAACCTTCTATTGTATTTCTCTTTTTTTCATCCCCATATTTCATGTCCAGGTACTGGACTTTGACCAGTACCATGACTCCCATGCTTTTTCCAATGTGTATCCCCAAATCACACCTTGTCAATTCCGCCCTCTATTTTACACACAGCCCAGCTCTATGTGCCTCTATGTGAGAGGACACAGGGATTCACTGGTGTGTAATAATCCCAGCCAAGCCAAATCCAGCGGTTGTCCACTCCCCCCAAGGGACTTCTGGGTAAAGCTGGCAATAACATAGCTGGGATTTGACCTAGACCTAGATCCTGTCTTTGGGATATATCCCACATTCTGGACAGAAGGCTTTATTGAATGAGCTACCCGGAACCTGATTGCTGGTGGATAGTGACTTATTTTAAAGGACCTTGTCTAGCTGTTTTTTCCAGACCAACTGTCATTTGTTTAAAGATGCATCTCCTTTCTTTAGTTTTCAGTTGAGTCCTTTTATTGTCCTTTAATTCTTTCAGTTCTTTTAATTCTCTGTCCTTTGATCACGGCATGTATTGGCCCAGCAAATCAGAATTTTAGCAAAGCTGTTAAATCCTACACACCAACAGATAATACATATACATCAGATGTTTTGTCCAAATAAGGCCTATCCATCTCCGGGAGAATTCAAGTACTATGAGTCTATTTCAGTGACATCATCTGTTGTTTGTATTCCAGGAAGATGGAAGCCCCCCCCCCACACATTTTATTTTTAGAAATTCTCTGAATCCAACAAGTTTTTATTACATTATGACTTACAATTGTTACAATATACCACATCATTTTTTACATACAACTATCCATTTATAAACCTGGATTTTTACTGGAATAATGTAGGTACAATACTTTGCTCAAGGGTACAATGGCAGTGTCCCCACAACCCTTTGCTCAAGAGCCCAGAGCCCTGACTACTACTCCACACTGCTGCCCGTTACATACGCACATAGATTCCTGTGGTCATAAACAGTTGCTTATAAAATGTGCCGTTCCACTTTCAAACCGTATCATACTGGGTTAAAAGCAGTTGCCATTTCAAAGCAATCTCCTTGCACTGTATTTCATGACCTTCACTGGCAAGGTGCAGTAAAGGTGAGATTGAAGGCTCTACAGCTTACTGCCTATCGATTCCAGGCTTAATCTCCCACATTTCCATTTATTTATTTATTTACTTATTATACTTTGATGGTGATGCCTTGACAAACCAACCAGATAGTAGATGAGAGGTTTTGAGTCCTGGATTATATCTTCCCAAAAGGCAGGTCTTATGCATATTACCATGCTTTCTTTTTCTGTGTCTGTTTCTTCTTCTTTTGTACGTTCCTGCCAAAATAAAAAAGTGCAATATTATTTACTTGGAGGGGGAGAAAAACAAACAGACATCATAAACAACAAGCCCAGCAGCTACATAACCGCAAGATTAGCTGTTAGCCACAGAAGACAAATAGCTCGCTGCACGGCTAAGGCTGGTGCACAGAGAGGCTTAGCTGGCACAGTTGAAGTCTGTGGAGAAAACGCCTGTGAAATTAACTTTGAAATGCGGCACCTTTCTCACAAGGGCACGTCTGGTTAGTCCTTCACACCCCACATAGTGAAACTACAGCAACAAAAAAGACATCAACACAGCACAGCAAAACTGTTTTCTTCGTGACTTGCTTGAAAGCCAGACCATTGCTTTTGGCTTGTATTCTCCTGCATGAATTCCTCTCCTCTCCTTTTGATGTTTACGATTTGGAACAGGCAATTAATTTTTCTTGCTTACCCTGCCAATTTGGAATCGCCAGTTGTTAATCAGCTTTGCTCACCACTATGCCTCCTGTATTGCATGCAGGAGGGATGAAGGCAGCAAGCACACACATCATGCAGCACACACTCGCATGTGTCCTCTGAAGTATATGCTGCCAAGCCATCCACTTCCTTTGTCTCTGCAGCAACCTGGGGAGGGATGATGTAGCTCTCACCGATAGCACTGCAGAGCTCACAGGTATCTGGTAAGTGGTTGCTAGCCGAACAAAACCCTAGCCAGGTCCTGCCCACCCAACATGAAATCCTGTTCACAGTGGGCAATGCCAACATCCAGATTAGAAGCAGATCTTGCTGGACTAGAGGGCTCCACCTGCATGTTCAGTGGATACTTTTGCCACTTGGGCCATTCTTACACAGTTCTAGTGGAAAGTATTCAAACCCTTAATTTGAAACAGTGTTGGTCTGTGCTGTGCTTTGCCTTAACATATATTTATCCTTAAACTTATTCATCACTGAGTTGTTTTCAGAGTTTGTTGAACACTGATTCAGCCTCAAGAATACAAAATTGGATGAAGGGTTTGAATACGTTGAGGAGCAATGCTATGCAGTGTTGGTACTCTTGCTTTGTGTTCATTTGTCTGTTATGCAGAACATAGATGTGTCGTGGCTTCTTTGAATGGGCTATAGTTGATAATTTTAAATGTGTGTGTATGCGTGTTTGTTTGTCCTGTCTGTGTTCTGGAATGCCTGCTTGTCCGGGGCTGTGTCTGCTTAGTCATCTGCACTCAATGCAGTGGGCAGCCTGCGTTATATCCCAGGAAAAAGGACAATGTGGTTCAAGCCTATGGTTTGGATCCAGGGGCATGTTATGCAAAGAATAGAGCCCTGCATCAGTTCACTAATTATGGTGTTTGGGTCAGCCCAAAAGCACAATGAAAACCCAAGCACAAAGATTTAATGACATTACACATGAATTGCCAGGTTGCTGTTACACTGAAACATTTAAAGCAAGTGAGAGAGACAGAGAGGGAAATTCTAAGATCAAGATTCAACAAAGTTATTAAGACCGGGAATTAATCAAGTGCTTTGGGATGAATCAACAGCACAGAGGAAACAAAACATTTTTGCCCAGAGGTTTATATTAACAAAAAATGATCATATCTCCCAAGTAATGTAGCAGCTTTGAAATTCAGAGAGCAAAGCTAGGGAGAGAGGAGATGACAAATCTAAAAGCTTCCAGAAAAGGGGGTCTAATGGCCAGTTAGCAAATTGAAGGGGAACTTTCACCGTATGATCAAACATGATGTATGTAACAGCAAAAGTAAGACAAATGCGTAATAAGAATGACAGTATTGACTAGTAAAACTAATAATACTTACTCTTCTTAACACTTAAGTCAATTATTCTTAATTTACATTTGTTCCAGCTAGATTCGCATGAATAATTATTCAGTGATTGGTTTTGGTTGTCGCTCAATTGTTACGCTTAGTACAATCCATTAATATCTGTGTAATTCATTGGGATTTACTAAGAGATGACAGAACAGCCTTTTCCTTATCTGTCCTGAAGGACTGTGAAATAAAACTTACTAGAAGAAGATGCTTGTGTCGAAATCAACTTGTAAGTGTGATTTATTATTTTTATTTCTTAATGTTGTGGATGTGTGACTGTAGCTCTTTCATTAAATGCTATAAAGAGGCTAAAATTAAATCACACGTTACATGAGAAATGTGTAATACTAAAATGATCGAGTCATTTAGCAGACACCTTTATCCACCCAGATGGAACAAACATATAGGCTTTTTCAATGGTAGAAATGTATGATCCTTATCATTCTCATATGCCAAAATGGTCCCCTTTTATGTATATTTCAAATATACTGGGCTTCCGAGAGGGTGGTGTGGTTGCGTATTGTCGAGCTTTAATTGCTACAGATGATGTAACTAGTATTTTTCCCACCTCTACCGCGTGCCAGTGTTGTAAAAAACTTTGATTGTTGTGTTAACTGCCGGAGTTGAAAAGTTATAGTTTGCCACAAAAGTCATTGTTCCTCAAAAAATGAACAAGAGAAACAACCTCTACTCAGCACTATGACCCACTGGTACATTCCATTATGGGCAGAGTGAAGCATGTCCTATTACAATTGGTAATGCAGTGACAGCACTCAAGCAACACACTCACACAGGCCTCTAGTGTGGAGCGCACACACATGCACACACACAAGCCTGGCAGATAATCAGATTCAACTAAGCATGCACGCAGGCACATCAAACCTGGGGTTGCGATCTAAAACAGTCTTCGCTCAGGAACGATTCATTTCAATTGGAACTGCGGGAGCCACTTTACTTTCTCTGGGATGGTAATTGCAACTGAAATGTACTACTTGTCTGTGTGGGGGAAATTGCAATCTCTGCTACAATCCAAGCTGTATAAATACAAGGCGTACACAGAAAGGGCCTTTCCCACCTCCAAAATGTGTGTTTTTTCAGTCCCTCACCATCAGCCAGATTACTGCTGCTCTACAGTCCTTCACAGGCTAGTGCAGTCCAGCTGAAATGGATCGTGGAATAATTATTTTTGGTAAATAATGTTTCTTAGAGCTTCTTAGGTTTAAAGTGTTCACAAACAGTACTTTTCGTTTGGAATGAAGTTGCAATATCTGCAATATGAATCGCTGTATTTATAAGTTACATATAAGAAGCAGAAGGAAACTTTATGACATTTTCATGTATGAAACCCAACAACCCACAGAGAGCTCTGTATTTATATTGTATGCTACAAAATGCAGTACAAGACTATCTGTGGCTTGTGGAATGGTGGGAAATATTAAAGTTTAAATTAATACACCAAGGATCCTTCAAGATCCTTCACCAAGGCTTTTGTGTGGAATAAAATGCATGATCAACATCTGGAGACTAAAACTCACCATTCCCTAATAAATAAAAATTAAGAAATCCCTGCAAGAAGTGACAAATGCTTTGGTGGCATTTCAACTCTTTTGTTGTTTGGATTTACTTCGTTTTCAATTCTTTGGGTCTACTAAGTTGATTTTTCTTTTCTCAATTGCAAAACTGGAAATTTAAACTAAGACAGTCTGGGGTATTAACCAGTCTGTCAGAATCATAGTTAATGACACAAGTAGCTCTGAAGTTTCTATGGCCAAATTGACAACAGTCAAAATACTAAATGCAGTGTATTTAATAGGGTATAGTTCCACCTTTACATTGATGCCTGCTGCACTGCTTTTTTCAATAGAACTTTGTTCCACTCTCAATTTTGTGACATGCTGTGCTATCATGTTGGCAGATGTCCAAACCACAAAATCCCATGAAATATAATAACTATACACAATATTGCAATACTCACTGTAAGTCATGATTCCTCCAAACAAACCAACAGACAATTAAAACTCTATGCATGAGCACAGCAATGCAAGCATAGGGAGGCATGTCCCATTATTATGGTAATATAGTGCCAACACCAATGCAACGCACACAGGCCTCTGCAGTGGCCACACACATGTGTACAGATGGGCCCTAGCAGTGCGCATATGCACACAGGTAATCTTGGCAGATAATCAGATTAATGTGAGCATACACGCCAGCATATCAAACTTCAGAACAAGATTTGAATTAGTCTTGGCTGTGGAACGATTCATTTCAACAACCACTCTCCTTCCGCTAGGAAGGTCTTGGCACCTGAAATGTAATCTGTGTCTCTGTGGAATACTGCACTTTTGCCTCTGACTACTACAACCCCACTGCTCCCATACAGCATGTACACAGAAGATGCTGTCTCAGCGCCTTGCACTATGTGTGTCATCCCTCCAGATTGCTGATGAATGTTACACTTGTCATTTAAGCATCTACATGGGTATTTTATATTGCCACTGCATTAGCTTTATGATGTGGGTGTTGCTAACTGGGAGGTGAGTGAATGTAGACAGAGTAGATGTATGCGGCTGTGCATAATTAGAATAATGCCTTTCATTTATGTAGCACTCTGGTTCTCTTTGTGCAATTTGGCCAGCTCCACAACAGTACCATGGCCTAATGATATACACATGATTTTAGTTAAAATCTTCAATGCCATGTAGAGGTTGTGGAGCTGTCTCAATGTGGGTCTATAGGATGTCATTGGACACGCACAGCCACAGAACCAGGAATATTGTTTAAGACGCTGTCTTTGTTGTCATCTGAGCAGGAGCAGATATTCAGAGTCAGCATCAAAAGCAGGTGACGGCCTTTTTCGGGGAGTAGAGGGAGAGAGACTGCCACTAAATTAATGGGCCCTGTTTTTTGGCTGGCGATCCAGAGAATTCATTAGGATTGGCTAGAATTCAGACTTTAATTAACCCGAGTTGGATAGAGCAGTGACACTTGCTAAACCCCATTAAAAGGTACTGATTGCTATTTTTTTCCCATGTTCCTTTTTTCTCTCTCATAATTGGTAAAAACAAAGAAAACCTATAGTTATCAGTACCTGCACACTTACATTTATACTACCAACAAATAATTTTATTAAGGCAAATTCAGATCAACATTCTATTTAAGATCTGCATGAGGAGGTTTGCCTTAATAAAATGATTAGTGGATATTATATATAAGTGTGCAAGTACTAATTCAGATTTGGGATATGTGTACATTTTATAATCTTATAAAAGCACAGAAAAACAAATTTGTCATGAAAATATTATGAAAAAGGCATCAAGATTCCATACATTCTAGAGCTAGGATTAGGCTTCAAGCAATCTATTCGATATTTGTGCTTTGTTCAAAGACATCTAATGCAGATATGAGCTTGCCTTGGTGCTACAGCATTGTAGAGATTCTGAAAGGACCATCTGTCTTTGATAGACATTTACACCACACTTGAGGGTTATTAGATTTTGCTTTAAATTAAGGAGTAAGGGATTATATCCACATTAAACCCTCACAACCCAGATCACCATAGTAAGCAGTGTAAATGAGGCCAGGAGTTGGTGGGAACAGGCTATATGTGACGTCCAAAGCTCTTTTTGATTACTGGAATGGACTATTACTAGAAAATTGCTCTGTGTTCGCACTAGGGATTGATTTAATTTTAAGATTGGATAAAAATAATATTTGTATTAACGTGAGAGTCTTATTTTCACATGTTCAGTTTATCTCTTGGAAGAAGGGGAATTCAGTGTTAAGGAAATCCTAACAGACTAAACTGTTAATAGGCTCTGGTTGGACTTTGGAGGTGGTTCCCAACCCTGGTCCTGAAGGATATCTGTCTCTACTGGTGTTTGTTCCAGCTCTGTTGTCAACTGCTTACTTAAAAGGTTAGGAGCTGAAAACAAGGTTGAAATAAATCAAACACTTATTTAAGGCTAATTGAGACTTTGGTTGGAGTGAAATCAAGCAGATAATCTGGCTGATAAATTCACATTTTGGAGGATGTCGTACCTTATTCATCTCTTCAGTCCTGGGACAAGGTCTATAACAGGAGCTGAGTTGTTTTACAAACTTCCAATTTCTAGTTATTAACACTGGAGAAGAATTGCTCAACTTTTTCACTACAGTGTCGTTAAATTGACCCAAAACCTCAGCACAGTCATAACCAGTGATGCGAATTACAAGTATTTTACTGTGTGAGTGCTCAAACCTAAAACCAGACAATATTATGCAGCATTGGCTTCACAAACATTGCCAGAGGTCCTATTGTCAAATGTGAGTGTAACACACAGTCAAATAATAAGTACTGAATAGAGTAATACAAGGCCTACCTCCACCTCTCCACATCTGTGGCCAGCAATACAAGGGGTGATAACATTGAACTGGATGACCATGAATTTATACTAAAGTAATACAAAAATGACTACAGAAGATTTAGAAGTGAGTAGTTTGTCAAGATTTGTCGACTGTAAATACAGTATAATCGTAAATCTCTAAAAACTACTCACTTCTAAATCTTTTGTATTATTATTATTATTATTATTATTATTATTATTATTATTATTATTATTTCTTGGCAACATAAGTGCAAAACAAAGTGCAAAAATAGTTAAGTACAAGGCATCAATCATTACAAATTCAATTAACTAAAACATAGCAATTCAAAATAATAAATTTTACAAATTCCAATTTACAATATACACAAGTACAGTAAGTGAGGTCCTACATCCTGGACGGTGAAAGCTAAGTGCTGTCAAGATGTAGGGTCACAGTTAAGGGCTACAGGAAAGGGAGCAAGGAGGAAAACAATCAAGAACGCAAGAAGCATAATAAAACTGAAGTGCTATCTAGCAGGGATGAAAGGACTAATATTACAAGTACTGTAGGAAAAGATGTGTCTTGATTAAGTGCCGGAATGAGGTCAACGACTCTGCCGTTTTGACTTTGGTGGGCAGGTCGTTCCACCATTTAGGGGTCAGGGATGAGAAGGAGCGGCTCTGGAGGAAGGAGAGTGGAGAGGAGGTAGAGTTAGTCTTCTGGCACTGGAGGAGCGCAGTGGTCTGGAGGGGATGTATGGAGAGACGAGTGTCTGAAGGTAGCTTGGTGCAGTGTGGTCGAGACAGCGGTAGGTGAGGGTCAATGTCTTGAACTGAATGCATGCTGGTATCGGGAGCCAGTGGAGGGACGGAGCAGTGGAGTAGCGTGTGCGGAAATAGCAGACAAGCAGGAAGAGATGCGAGAGGGTATGAGAGGGTCTGAAGAGGGAAAAGACAGGAAGATCTGGGCATCATCAACATAGAAGTGGTAGGAGAAACCATGGGATGCGATGAGGGGGCCCAGGGAGCGCATGTACAGAGAGAACAGGAGCGGGCCCAGGATGGAGCCTTGGGGAACGCCTGTGAGGAGAGGTTGGGGGGTGGATGAGGAGCCTCGCCATGTCACTTGGTGGGTCCGGTCGCTGAGGTAGGAGGAGAACCAGGTGAGAGCAGTCCCAGAGATTCCAAGGTCAGCGAGGCAGGAGAGGAGGATGGAGTGATCAACGGTGTCAAATGCTGCGGAGAGGTCAAGGAAGATGAGGACTGAGGAGAGGGAGGCCGCCCGAGCACAGCTGAGGGAGTCAGTGACTGCCAGGAGAGCCGTCTCAGTGGAGTGAGCTGTGCGGAAGCTGGATTGCAGAGGATCTAGCAGTGAGTGTTGGGACAGAAAATCAGAGAGCTGACGGTGGACCGTAGTCATTTCTGTATTACTTTAGTATAAATACATGTTCATTTGGATTCATATGTTGTTTTTTTCTGACTTTATGCGAATGAAAAGACGCATTCACTTGTTTTCTCATTGGAAATAGTTAAATTTCAAAATATCACTGTCCTGGTCACAAAAGTAAAGTTTGTGGGGAATAATAGACATTTTCTATACTTTTGAGGCTAAGCAATTAGGAAATAACACTTACTACACAGGAACAAAAAAAAAATGTTACATGGTGTTATGAAACAGAGCAGGGATGATGAAATTTAGATTTTCGCAAAAGATTGGTGGATCAGTAGTGTGTAATGTCAATATTTTCCTTTTATACCTCTTGTCTGTGTGCTGCTTGGGCACAGAGGAGAGAGAACTCTAAGGTGACAATCTGTTATAGGGGAAAGAAAATCTCTGGGGGTCCACGGTTTAAGGCCTAGACCTACTGCTTAGACCTACTCCCCTCCAGGCAAAGTACACAACACAATGTACAGCGTCAACCAGAGCAACCTGGTGCTTTATAGGCCACCCTTGATGATCAATTCAGTATAGCATAAAACCAATGTTATTCAAAAATCACAGGTAACAATGAATGCACCAGGACTTTGGGACTCTCTACCTCCTCCAATTAGAGACACATGATCAATCAATTGCTGTGTTTAAATACAAAATATATGTTAATTGTCTGCCTTTTTCTTAAGCGAATACATTTCCTCTCATTCCTAGGTTTCCTTTTTTCTTTTTCTTGGTTTAAGTGACTTCCTAAACCCTGTATTTGATTTTACCTATTATCTCTTTATTATACATCAATTTAGTTCTTTTTTTCCTTTTCAAATCTGTTATTCTATTTTCAGTTCTTGCATTATTTTCTTTGTTGTCTTTCTTTTAAAATCTTGTATTTTATGCCGAGAACTGCTTGCTGTTCTTTGCATGAAAGGTGCTCTTTAAATAAAGATGCATCATTATTACTATTATAAACAAGTATAATTATTTAAAGTCTTGACTGGCTAACTCTAGTCTTGGAATGCTTGTTAATACAATTGAACAAATCTCCTGTTAAATGGGTAAACTTTTAACTGATACTAGCTATTTTGAAATCTTACAAATATAAGGATATGCAGGGGTGGTGACATAAAGGAGTGCTGAACAACGGAAAACCAGTAACTTTGAGCCTACTTTATATCGTTTATAAGAGTTAAAACTACTGTTAACACAAATAGACAGTAGCATTGAAGAAACTTTGAGTTTTACAACCGCAACTACACTTACCAGAGTTGCATGTACATTAATTTTTACAATGATGTTACTTTCAATTTCCTTATTTTGTGGCAAATATCTCAGTTGTAAAGCTTTCCTGCAAAAAAATAAAACAACAAAAAAAACTACGTTCTACTACACTATACTGCTTATTTTCCTTGAGCAATCAAGAGGGGTTTGTTCGGTAGTATCCTGGACTTGACCTTTTAATTAAATTTTTCAGGAGGGCCACTCTTACATAGAACAGTGGTCATATTTCCACTCATCGTCTCAGCAATGATTAAGAAAATAACATACAAATAAAGTAATCACCTACTAAGGTTCACAATGCAACCCATTTCAAAGTCACCTTTACCGTCAATCCGAGGGCACAGACTACTGTGCCTTTGCTTCCCAGAGGTACCATCACTTGACAGCTGTTGAATAGTAATAGTAACGAGGCTGTTAATGAATGAACCTTTGTTCTAAGCACTTTGTGGGCAGATATGTAAACGGCCAAGCTGTCAAACAAGCCTGATCACCTATCCTCATAACATGCATCTTATAATTCCTGTGAAGTTTTGCAATGTGGGGTGTGAAATATTTCGCAGAATACATTGTATATAATTATCTCTCTTTTATTTTTTGTATGTATTTTTTAGCTTTCATATATTTCTGTGTGCAGAAAAAGAATCCCTTTGTATCCACGACCTTCCAAAGTTCCTGAAATAGAAGCTGCTGCTTTTGTAACAATATTCTGATTCTCCTGTCATTTGTTTCTTTTCTTGTTTTATTGTATTTTCTTATTCTAAAGATCCAACATTAATCCTATGATAATTGCAAGGAAAGTAATTATACGATGCAGAGGCAATCGGAACAAGATGTTCAGAATGGAACAATTGTTACTTGAAGTAAGAAGAGGTTCTTATATTGTCGTTGATTTTTATGTTTTTTTCAAACCAGAGAATTTATTGATGTTCTAGAAAATGTTTTCATAATTCACATGCACATGTTGGTATTCCTTCCTTTTCCTTTATAAAAATCAAACAAACAACTCTCTAGGCAAACCCTTAAATATTAAATCCACGGTGAAAGGACAGTGAATGCACTTAAGCACATTGAAATCATAGTTGATCATGAGTATGTAATGGGAAGGCATGGTACAAAGCTGGGGCAAACCAATACCGAAAATGCTGAAAATTTGTAGGCATGGAGCACAACTATAAGAAGAAAAAAATGCTATAAAACATAATGCAGATGGGCAGTGCTAAGCTTCCATAAAGGTATTGTGCTCTTAAAGTAATGGCTTCACAATCTAGTTGAGGAAACTGAGCTGGGGAAGATGTAACAGATGTTTTAGGGTATGGTTACCCTATCCTAGTCCCTGTACTGACTTTGGATCACCTCAGTGTGTCTGACCCAACCAATTGCAGTATGTACTGAGAAGTGAGAAGGACCCAGAGAATTGACACCAGGTGAGATTCACTCCCTTAGATCACAAATCCATGGTGCCGGTGGTGATCTCTCAGTCACCATCGAAGGCAAATGCCAGCTGGAGCAGTGACCACCCCCCTCACTGGGAAAGGAGCAGAGGGGCTGCAAACTACAATATGCATGGATTAGGATCAGGCCATTAACATTGACAGAACTACAATGTTTCCACAAGTTCAAACAGTTTGTATTAGAACATCCGAGTCTGTTGTAGTACTTCAAATGTCATTTTCAAAAGATATGTTTAAACAGACCTTTTTTTCTTGTATTTTAATTGAACCTGCAGTGCCTGGCAGAAGCTTTTGGCAATGTGTGAATGTCCCATTGATTTTATTGTTCTGGTTGTAAAGCTCTGTTCTGATGACACTGCGATGAAAAGACGCTGTTTAAAGACTGATTTATTAAAATTAATATGGTAGTGGGTATTGAGTAACCAGGTGTCTGTTCTACACAGAAAAAATAAATCTATTGATCCTGTTTAAATAGGAATCTGTCATCTACAGCCATTTGTCTTGGGATAGTTTCACAATAGACGGGAATGCTTTTGATCGACTGACATATTGCAAGTTCAGCTAAATCGTAGAACTTGATTATTAGTGCTAAATTGTTAGTGCTTAATCTCTTCAGTCTTTGTCGTAACTTCTCCATAATGGAGAGGTAGCCTAATACTTATTAGACACTTTGCACACTTCCAAAAAATATATATTGTATTATTTTACGGAAGTAGGCAATTTGTTGCTGTAAACCAGTTGGAAGTCTTATGGTACACTTAAGTACATGCAGTGCTCTCAACATAGATGCTGTTTTGTAATAGGGCTATGTGGTCAGCACAGTTTTATTATTATTATTTATTTCTTCGCAGACTTCCTTATCCAGGGCAACATACAAAATATAACCTTTTCCACTTCTGTTCAGCGGCACACAGACTAGTTCAGGTTGAGCAGAGAACAGCAGAGAGCCAAGGCTGAGGAGGGGAGGGACAGACAGGATGAGATGTAAAAGGACAGAGAGAATCAAGGGAGGAGAACAAAGAGGATGTAGCACAGTTAATGGACAGATGGGAAAAACAATCAATGGAGGGTAAGAGAATGAGAGCAGTGGCGGCAAGGGTGGAGGGGGAGATGGAGCGGAGATTATGGCAGAAGGTGACAGAGGGGTTGGTTGGGTTGGGGAGGGAGGGGAGAGAAAGGGAGAAGGAGATGAAGTGGTGGTCTGAGATGTCCAGGGGTGACATGGAGAGTGTCAAAGGGGAGCAGCCTCTAGAGAAGATGAGGTCTAGTTGGCAGCCTGCCCTGTGAGTGGGGGGAGACGGGGAGAGAGAAGTTAAAGGAGTGAAGTAGAGGAAGAAATCCGGCAGAGTGGAAGGGGTTGGAGAGGTGGATGTTGAAGTCTCCCAGGAGGATGGTAGGTGAGGACAGTGAGGGGAGGGAGGAGAGAAGAAAGTCAAGTTCATCCAGGAAGGAGGCAAGTGGACTGGGAGGACGGTAGAGAACTAGAAGGAAGAGATGAGAGGGAGAGGTGAGTTCCACTGTGTGCAAAGCTGTTAGTCGTGATAGAGGAGAGAAAGGGAGAGCAAGGAGCTCTGTTCCTCCTCCTCACCCGGTAAGACGGGGGGAATGGGACAGGACAAAGAGAGAGGATAGGGCATCAGGGGTGGTTGAGTTTTTGGGGAAGATCCATGTCTCGGTGAGAGCGAGGAAATCCAGAGAGTGGTGATAGGCGAAGGCGGAGATGAAGTCGGCCTTGTTGTTGAGTGGCAGTTCCACAGACCTCCAGATAGGGGAATAGTGGGGAGGGAGGGAGATGAGGTTAGAAGGATTAGGGAGGTAACAGCGTGCAGGTGCACGCCGAGAGGAAGGAGAGCACAGGACTGGAATTGGAGAGATAGTCATGACTGCCTGTTGTTGCTGTGTGGCGTCTCCTTGCAGTCTTCTCACTGGAGTCCCACAACTAGAGTCCCTGCCCTTTGGAAGGGGGGCGCTGACTGCTGGCACAGAGGTCCAGGGGGCTGTTTAATACTACAACTAGCTAATTAGGATGTTACACACCTGTGTTGCGTTGAATGACACAAGACTGTCTGGATGGCACAATCCCTCCCAGGCAGGACTGCTGATAGCACAATTAAAGGCCGGTTTAAATTTGCATACAGACAAAGACAGCCTACAATGTAACCACTTCTGAGTTACAGAAACTGCATGTCGATCTATGGACAAAGTGCTCTAAGTAAGTTGCTAATTAACTAACAAACAGTCACTGCCGTTACTACAATACAAGTGCGAAATATATATAACTCTTAGCTAAACAAGTAACCACGTAAACAATCAATGTATCTTAACTAAACTAGCAAATACGTGAAAAAACTATACTTAACTGGGGTGAGCTAGGCTAGGCACCTCTGCTGGCTTGCCTGACTGACCAGTGGCAAACGACAACAATACACCGGCTAATTTTAAAGTTCTGCCTGAAGTTATTGATAATACAGTATAGTGTGTATAGTTGTGATATAAGGCAGACAAAATATTTAGTGTTTCTTATTTTGCTATAGTTTATTTTTCATTCCATCCAGATTCATTACTAAGTGAACTGCAACAATTTGTATAGGACCCTCTTATTACCAAAGCTGTAGTTTTAATATAGGAGGATGTTTGCCATATGCGCACACAAACGCACATTCCCCCGCCCCCCCATCGGTGGATGTTCCTGTAATAGTGGTCTGTGTGAATAATCTGTATGGGAGGGAAGAATAAAGCTTTCTCATTTATCTTCTCTGATGTAAAAAGCAAGCAGTGCAGCGAGTATTTGGGAAAGGATAGAGGGAGGCCTGACATGGTAGGTCAGTGCGTAAAAGTGGGTTTATTCTGGTGGGAAATGGCTATTTATGCATCTTGAAATGGAGTAGGCCTTTCTGACATTTTCTTAGCCCTCCAGGCAAGCATAACCTTCAGGAAATATAGAGCTAGGAAAGGAAAAGAACCTGCACCCCACACACACACACACACACACACACACACACACACACACACAAAAATGCGTCATTATGAGGGTCAGTGTCGTTTTTGTGTAGTGTGTGTGTCTGTAACTGTATGCTAGCGAAGAGATCATTTACTTTCTGTTAAGGTGCTTTTCTTATTGTCAGGGATTACAGTAATTACAGGCTTATTAATTCTCCTGGGCCCTGACGCAGAGATAATATGTATGTAAAACAAAACACCCAGCCACTAAACAGATGCATGATCACAGCAGTATCTTTAATAGTCCAGACTGGTACATCATGCAGGGCCTGATATAGATGGTCATGCATAAGGCTACCATGGGGCTACGAAAGTGTGGATAATTTATACTGTATTCAGTATGGCAGGGCCACGTATATTACCCCTTCATTACTGTAACATTTTATAGACTTCATGGATTTTTATGGTATGGCTTGTGCTGCATTTTGTTTAACCTGATGGAGTGATACAATATGTAGAACAGGTTTCGTACCCCATCATGTCTCCCCTGTAACTCCCAGGAATATAAAAAGATTAATATACTCTATTACGAAAAGTAATTGGACAAGAGACGAGCACTGAAAGGACAGCTGTTCATAGTGTATTGAATAGGTGGCCTATCCTATCCGATCATTTTCATAGTATGACTGGAGAAATACTCTTCCCTATCGCCAGCAAGTGCAGCAGGAGTAGTTGCTCTCTTTCTGATGTGGTTTCCAGTTCCTCCCAGAGGTGTTCTATATGTTTTGGTGTTGTCTCTTGGAAGCCACCGTGTTACATCTACAGCCTACTGAATTTGTGTTATCTTGGTAAACTTGGTTTGCAGTGGGTCACCATACATTTACATCCAAACTGGCAGCACACTGTTGTCCAAAATGACCACAACGCATATCGGCATTCAAGGTGCCCTTACAAACAACAAAAACAACCTCTTCACAGCACATGATTTGTGGTGTAATCTGTTAATCAGCAGAGGGAGGCGTGTCCCATTAGTATCGGTAATATAGTGTAGTTTGGTTTGCTTAGAATTGGCCGCATGAACTGGCAGCCCAAATGTGTGGAAATTGGTAGCTTGCTGAACATTTTACTATCGTTTCATTCTGGCAGTATCTCACTGAAAAAGTCATTATGGAGAGCACTTAAGAAGCTGATTAGATCTCATGTTGAGTTGGGGAGTTCTAATTGGGTCCTGGCAATGTGCTGATGAATGCGATATTTGTTTGAAGTAACTTGGCCAGAGAGAAATAAGTACAGCGTTTGTTTGGCCTCTGCCACGTCAGGGCTATAGCACAGCAGCACCAGTGCTGAACACAAAGTTATGGTGGCATCGGTGCTGCAGGCTCAATTTAAATGCCTGATTTAAAAATAACTCAGACTAGCTTCATGCCCCTGTGAAAAAGTTGCTTTCAATATCTGCATTATTTAATATAAACATTAAGTGTATAGTTGACCCCCTTTATACTGTCCCTCTGTTACAATGCAGCCCCCACAAATCACCAGTTTCCCCCCTTGAATGGCTTGTATGGTTTTGGAAGGGTTACTGTTTTCACTTGGCTGAATCTCTGGAACAATAACCTTAATAACTAAGTATAGTATCCAGTGGATCACTGATGGATCCACTATCACGATCCTGCAGAGGGCAGCTGTTAGAAAAAGGCAGTAGTAGTTTTTTTTTTTTTTTTGCCCAATTTTCATTACCATTTACATACTATCTACCAATATGTAGATTGATATTATGTTGTCTATACAGTATTCAAAACAGACTACATTAATTCATTGAATGTTTAACCCAACCCCACATAACTTATGTATTACAAATTTGACAAGCTTGGTAAAAATGTATTATTCCAATTTCCCAGCCCTCTGTATGAGACATATGTCACATTGGGTTCCTGATGGTTGATACAAAATCCTAAACTGACAGAATATAGTTTATTAGTTTCATTTTAAATCCCACAACTATGTATTATTGTCTATAGTTTTGGTCCAAAAAGTTTTGGTCCAGAAATAAAATGAAAACAAACAGGAAGAACGCAACAGTAGATGGCTATGATTTCTTGCATGAAAGATTTCTAGTGTGAACAAGGATTCGGCATTTTTCCATTTCCTTTAACTGGCATCCCAGAAATAATTAGCCTGGAAGTGGAGCATGTGCGAGACTTTAATTAGGCTCCCTCCTACGGAAGAGGAGAGCTGCCCGAAACAAGCTCCCAGACTGAGCTACTGGGGCAGAGGAGAAGAAAGCCACAAGCCAATCAGACACCACGACGATCAGAAACAATGTAAAGCACGGGCTGCATTTTTTAATCAGCCTGGCGCAAATCACCAAATACAGCAAGCTAATGAGGACAGAGCAGCATGCTTTCAAAAGGGAGAATGTAACCTTACGGAGTCGTGAGAGTTTAATGGAACAGAGTACACGAGTGCAGGTCTAAAATCAAAATTTTCTTACTACCACTACTATTTCTTCCACTTCCTCTTCACAACTATAAACTCTGGCTCACATTTCAAAACCAATAAGGTTTCCTATAAGATAGTTGGATCAATAAGGTAGTAATGATCAAGCAGTAAACTTTATTATAGGCTTCAATTATCGATCGTAAAATTCTCCCCAGCCCTGTTCAGTACGTGCTGAGGCCTGGGTTTAAAATATAGCCTTCTGTCATGTTCTTCCAAGATGAAAAACAGTGTACACCTCTTACCTCCATCTCCAGGGGTTCATTACACAAAGACAATCACACTCCAAAGAAAACATTCAATTTTTTTAATTTTTATTTATTTATTTTTACAGTAATGCATCCAGTCTGCGAGAAAATGAAACCAAATTTTTGCGGTTTTCACTCTATTTACAGCTAACTGTTGAGCACACGGTTCAAAAGCAACTTTATTTTGCAGTGATGTCAAATAATTTATGGTGGGGTTATTTTTTACATTTCTTCAAAAACAGGAGGATGAAGAAAATTTTGGAAACGTCCATGTTCAAAAGAAGTACATTTTCTTAGTTTAAAAATAACTAGAGAATAATCTATAACAGAAATGGCACAAGCTTTGTGATTTTCATTTATGCATATATATGCTTCAGATTAAGACTATAAGAGATGCACATTCAGTGGGGACTGATATTGTGTTCGCAAGCTAGAAAGTCAAACAGGGAGAGCCATATCTCTTCCTTTGCCTCTCAGGTTTGTAAGGTTAAGCTATATGTGCTTTCAGTCATTAGCCATGCCGATTACAAGTCTAATTACGCTAATGGTCTTAGGCCTAATAAAGCATAAAACTCTTAAAAGTCCATAAATTAACAGCCAACACCAGCCTGCAGTTCTTTGTATTTTAAGCACTCAAACGGTCCACGTAACCTCTTCAAAATCAGCCTCTCCAGTACTTCAAATCATTTATCATTTATAATGACATCCTCTTCAAGTATGAGATGCAGGCTGTCACAAAGCACTTCAAGTTGCACTTTTGTTAACTCTAAAAATGCACAGTATTTACACCCCCACCCCCCCCTATATAATCATATTAATGATGATGATAATAATAATCATTAGCTTTGTTGGTAATTACATTTTTAGAGACCTTGAACTTTTGGTCTACCTGAAAAGAGCAGTAACTCCAACCTATTAGTTTGGCTTTTACCGTTATGCTCTGACCGTTTCAGAGAACATCACCGCACCTTTTAAAATTCAGCTTCAATCAGCCACTCGTGTGAATTAGATTGATGGAACTATTCCCCCTGTTCAGGTGTGTTCACTGTCTAGGATTGTACAAATATTACAGAATATATTTAATAAAAGAAAACATAAAAAACGAAACACTATAACCACCTCCCACACAGCACCTCATATGAATTTTCTGTGGCTCTGAGTTGCTAGTAAATGATTATTCATTTGGAAGCTGTCAAATGAGGATGAACCTGTCAAATGGAACGGATTCCATATTGCCGTTCTGCATATTGATCGGGAGCAAATGCAATAAAACAACAGTGCTGTGAAGTAGGCTCTAATGTTAAAAAGAAAAAAGAGAGAGAGAGAGAAATGTAAATAGACATGGACATGAAAATTGAACATTTTCATTCTTGGCATCTATGTAACTATCTAAGCACCTTTAAACAGAGGAAGGCATTGTAGAGCTTTTTTATTCAAGATAAAGAGCACAGTGAACTGCTATGCAAACCAGCAGAGGGAATACAAATGGGTCATTAGTGACAACATTTTATTTTTTAATTAGTTTTGTGGATGGGGCAGTCCCAGTGACTATGAACAGAGCATTGTTGAAAACTAGATACTTTAAAGTGCCTGCTGTTTAAATCCATTAGAGACCTACAGAAAATTGGGGCCTTCTTAAAGACAGCATTTTGAACCTGAGGCTGCTTTCTAGATAGTGAAAATGCATCCCTCAATACACATCTACGGGAACTTGAAGGGCAGCCTGTAGTGACCTTGAAATTGGAAGTGTCCCTTTACACACAGGATGTCAGAAAACTATACCGGCAAATCCAGCTGTGTCAATCATGGTCTGATGTCAAACCCTATTAAGCTTAAGATGGTGAAACAGGCCGAAGTAGTGCAATATTCTCGAGATATCTGTAATGTGACAGGCAATGAGATGCCCTATCTGTAATATGATTTTTATTTTTTAATTTTTTTTTATTAAATGCTAAATTCAATTTCAGATGTGGGCGATTGCATTGAAAGGTTCAGAAGGGAAATGCTCTGTAATACCCAAAGGAAAAAAGAATAGAATAGAAGAAACCTTAAAATTAGATGTATCTCACAGGTTTTTGCACCCTCATAGTCTATGCTGAACTGACATATTATACCATTTTTAAAAGTCTTTCAATTTCTGTGTCAGATTACTGTAGGGGTGGTAGTTTTCAGCCATTCTGGTATATTTCTAATACTATTTAAATGAAAGTGGAGAGTTACTTTCTCTCACAAACACTCACTTGAACAAGCCAGTATTAAATGCCAGGACTCTTAACTAAGACTACATAAGAAAAATTGTTCTGTATTACCATAGGCTTTTGTAACAATTGATGAATACCAAAGCACGACTGTTCACTGTGTATTAAATAGGTTGTAGGCCCATATTTGGTCTTTTTGACTGCTCTTGATTGATGATTGGGGGACTTTTGAGCTATTATAGTCTATTAGATCACTGAGAGTTCATCTACCTGTTTGACTATACCGTTGGAATAAATATATATTTCTCATAAGCCATATTTTTTGTATATATAGTGCCTTTGCAAAAGTATTCAGACCCTCTCACAGTTTTCACATTTTGTTGCTTTAAAGGTTGCAGTCATGACACTTTGAAGTAGGAATTCTTGTGTTATATACACAACAGAATCCACACATTCAATGCAAATAAAAAGAAAGAAGTACATAGATCATTAAAAAATTATACAAATGGAGAAGTCATGATTGCATAAGTATTCAAACCATTTGTTCTGTGCAAAGGTAAATTAATGACCTTAATGAGCTGCACAATTAGTTGAATGGCCTCTGTCTGTGTGCAATAATTTCAGAATAAATGCACTGTGAAGTTCCTTGGTCAGGTAGTGAATTTCAAGCATAGACTCAACCATGAAGACAGAAATGGATGGTAAAGATTTAAAACTGGGGTGAAAATTCACCTTTCAGCAGGAGAGATCCAAAGCACAAGGCCAAAGCTACACAACAGTGGCTTAAGAATAAGCAAGTGAATGTCCTTTAGTGGCCCAGTCAAAGACTTGACTATTGAGAATTTGTGGAAACACTTGAAAAGTGCTGTCCATGTCACGTACTGTGGGACACTGGAGCATCGAGACACAGTTGCGGGGTGTGCTGAAGGTGGTCAGACAGGCATGGATTGGATACCAGCACAACAGGGCAATCAAAGATAAGGCAAAGACGTGGTCGTGGTCACAGGCAAGGGTAGGGTGATCAGGCAAAGCGAATAACAAGGAAAGTCCAAGGTCGTGGTCGGAAGGCTAAGCAAGAGGTCAAAGATTCAAGGATCTATCAAGGCACGGGGAGACTGCTTGGAATTGTAGTGAATCCTGTCAAAACTTCACAAAGACAGAGTGTGAGTGATGGGTTTATATGTGGAGCAGAGGGAAGCAAGAAACCAAGTTGGGAGGTACAGGGCGAATGGCAGCAGAGGGTGATTGAACAAGTGCATATGGTGTTCAGGAATGTTGATTGATTGATTGAAGGGATCTGGGAGAAGTGACTGGTAAGGAAAGGTGATGGTGACATCTAGTGGGGATGTGTGGAGGTGCATTTAGACAGGGATTGTGACAGTCCATAAGCGATCCCCAAGCAACGTGAAAGAGCTTGAGTGAATCTGTCAATTTTAAAGTTTTAAAACAATGGTATGCATAATATTTTGATTTCACGTAATGGGACATCTCAACATCATCATTGGAAGGGTCTGAATACTTTTTCAAGGTACTGTATATTAGCCTATTTGTTGAAAGTTTATTATAGAAATCACTACATATTTTCAACCTATAAAATAAATATTTGGATTACAAATTAAAATATATTGAAAATAAATTCCGTATCATTTAAAAAAGGAGCCAATTTTGGCATATGAAATACAAAAATATGCCACATTTCTATCATATATTAAATTATATATTGATTTGTATGAGATTCCTGTTCTATGTTGAAGCATCTTGGAAGAACTAAGTAGAACAACATAATTACAGGGACTGCATGTCTTTAATTCTTGAACAGAGGCAATTACAGACCAATGTTATTTGATCAAAATTATTGACATTTTTTTTCCGAAGATGCCTTTAACAAAGGCAACTTGTGCAGTTTAACAATCGCCAACATACAATCTTCTACAATATACAAAATTAACAGCATTGACATAGAAATTTGTCTGAAATATAAAAATAAAAAGTCCCTGATTGGGATGGAGAAAGTCAACCTCAAGGACTACTTGACACAAAACAATGGCCGTTTACATACCGGTAAAAATGTCATGAGTGCTTTTAAGGTGGTACAGCTGCATTACAAATTCAAAGTGTTTTGGTTAATACTGTATTATTTTAGTAGTTCCCATTGTGTAACTTTGTTTTGTTTTGTTGATGTTTGTTGAATTTGTATTCAAATATAAACCAAAACCATTCAAAACATGTAACCAGACATCACCACCTTTAAATATGTCATGACAGTACTTCTAATGCCATGAGTCATGATTGTCATCTAAGCACAGCCAATGAAACAAAGACCAGGAATCTCAAGAGGAAGTGAAAATTAGCTATGTTTAAGACTGGAAATATTATGCCCTCCTTTACACAGTGTCTAAAGACTGGGAACAGATGATTATCAATTAAAAAAAATTAAAAAGCTTGTTTTGTGTTTTCCTTCTTTTTAATTTTTATTCTTCTCCATCTTCCACTTCCTCTATTTCGAGATGAAGTAAGAGAAGGTGCTGGTGGAAATTTGGCTTCATGCTTTTTCTGACAGTTACCCTGGCAACCAGGTAAATTGGAATTGAAAGAAAGGGAGAGCCTTTTCAAAGGGATGGCGTTGGTTACAGTAAATTAGAATGCAGAGGTGTGATGGGCTGTATTAGAAACACTGCAGTTAATGTTTGCCTGTTACAGGAATAGGAACAATACTTAAGACAGGCTGAAGAAAGAAGCCTTAGAGGTCGATTTATTTTCCAGTTTTAATTCAAGGGAAGTGTTTGCTTTGGTGGGAGGGAAGGGACCAAGCCTATTTTCTCTGTTCCTGTATTTGTATATTGGATATTCAATTTATCAGTCAACCAAAACAATTTGTTTACTCTATCCATTACTAATACAACATTTACTCCTTTACACCAGTTTTTGTGCCTCACTGGGTCAGGAGGGGGGTAAAGTGGTTGAATACACATCAGTGCTTATTGTACTCCAGTCTCTAATCCCTAATAAATAGAATTACCCCAATCTCTTAAATTAACATAAAACAGTTATGAAATATACAATTGTATACAATATATAATTCAATTGAAAACCCTACTTATATAATATGAAGATGTTGCAGTATGGACATTAAAATCAAGAATCAAGACTTGAAAATCAGATATGCGGCATCTCTATATGTGGTACAGCATTCTTAAGAAGTTGCATGTGGTCCGTTGAGAGAATCATGATAAACGTGGGTATGAATACACACATAGTTCACTTTGATACAAGTTGAAAAAATCTATTGCTAATTGACCATCGTTATGTTTTTTTTTAAATGTATTTGTTTTAAATTAAGTAAACATCTGACTGTGAAGAAACATTACAATGGTGCTTTGCTTCAAATGTCATGTTTGCTGTAACCCAAGATCATTTAGAGTTTACCGCCCCTATCACTTCTGATTGGCCCGTTGTAGAACACATGGGCATCTGTTGATTGGAATGGGTCGGGTGTCGTCACAGGGTGTAAATGGATGAATTTAGTGAACAACCTGTGAGGTAGGTTTTTCCCTGCACAGTCTGTTGTATTGGGCACTTAGTATATAGCTATATCTTATCACTGGTATCAGACCAATGTTTTTGCTTTGAAAGAGGTACAGCAAAGCGACCTGCTGTTGGCAAGGTTAAAGGTGATTAAACTGTTCTCTATGGACAAGCCTGCTTCGCACAGCTGATCTCAACACAAGCCAATGTGTTGTTTTCCTAGTTTCAGACCAGTCTTAGCTTGTCTCATTTTATTTTAACTTTGCCTTAATTGAAGTTAATCTTGTCTGTAATTTGCCTTAATTGAAGTCAATTCAGTTCAGCTGCTGAGTTGGTGAAAGTACATAGGTTGTAGAAAGGTGATTTAGTCAAGGACTAGCAGGAATTCTGTTCCAGGTGGAGCCAGTTAGGTGTGAATTGGAGGCAGGAAGACAAAAGCTACTTAAAGCAGCTGTTGAGAAAGAGCTGGGCTGTTTCTCGGTCACAAAAAGTCAAGCAGTTGACTAGGGAATAGGAACCAAGAGCATATGGCCACTACAGTGTCAGGTTTGCAGAATGATTGCCTTCCTTGATGAACTCATCCAAGAAGGTTTCATTTGTGAATGTTGTTGGACCGTGATCTCTAGGATTTCAACATGCCTTGATCTTGAGGTTCAGCTTGTTGATCTGCACTGTATTAGTGATATAGGAGAATGAGTCAATCAGCCCATGAGGGAGATGGTGTGCACACCAAAACCTAGGAGAGTTGAGACCTTAGAGCTGGACAACTGCTGGGTTACAGTAGGTCGTAACTGCAGAAAAGGGCACACACATCCCTTAGAGACATCCCAAGCAGGGCTGGTTCTAGACATTTGGAGGCCCTAGGCAAAATTTACGTTGGAGGCCCCCTCTTCTTGAGTGGTGGCCTGGTGTGGCCAATGCAGGTCAGGGCTCCCCGCCCAGGATTCGAGCCACTCACCTCTGGTGTTCTATGCCACAGCGGTTCCAGCACAGTGGAGTGTTAAGCCCTCTACGCTAACAGGCTGAGACTCCTTACATAGGAGGATTAACACTATACTACTTTTACCGAGGGGTTACGTAATTTTGTAACGATCTCATTATGACACGAATGAGCCCTGTTACACTCGCGTATAGGGATGTTATGGTTATGGAGGCCCCGCCTCCAAGCCCGAGGCCCTGCTGGACACCAAGTTGGACAGTGACAGCTCAGAGGGTGATGGGAGGGCAGTTGAGCACCAGAGCACCATGGTGCCCACTCCCCCCAAGAACAGGGAGGTAGTTATAGTAGGAGATTCAATCCTGTAGATCACACAGTGTGTTCTAGTGATAAGGAGACCCGCATGGTATCTTGCCTGCCTGGTGCTCAGGTTGCAGATCTCCCTAA
The DNA here is from genome assembly GCF_036373705.1 of Amia ocellicauda. Lineage (NCBI taxonomy): Eukaryota > Metazoa > Chordata > Actinopteri > Amiiformes > Amiidae > Amia > Amia ocellicauda. The sequence goes on along the minus strand of NC_089852.1, from coordinate 20,336,840 downwards.
ACTAGTAGACGGGCTATTGGCCAAAGCCAGGGGGAATCCACTGGTCATGGTCCACATTGGAACCAATGACATGGGAAAGGTAGAGCAGAGGTTCTGCAAGACAAATTTAAAGAGTTAGGAAATAAACGAAAGACCAGAACCTCCACGGTAGTTTTCTCTGAAATCTGTCTGGTACCACGTGCATGGCCAGGGAGACAGGCAGAGATTAAAAAGTTTAACACGTGGTTGAAATCTTGGTGTAGGGAAGAGGGTTTTGGATTTATGTAGCATTGGTCTTTCTTCTGGTATAGATGGGACCTGTACAAACCAGACGTCTACATCTAAACAGAAGGGGGGCTAATGCATTGGGAAAGTGTATGTGCAGAGTAATTGAGAATCTTTAAAACTAGGGACCAGGGGGGCAGGGAGCTCTGACAATGGGAAATGTTCCTCTAAGGAACGAAAACCAAGGGAAACTACTAGTAGGAAAGTCCTGAAATGTTTGTACCTCAATGCCAGGAGTATAAGGAACAAAATGTTAGATCTAGAAGCCACAGTGGTGGTGGGTGACTATAATGTTGTAGGAGTGACAAACATGGCTTACAGAAAATTGTGGGGATGAATACAAGTTGAAAGGATACACAGTTTGGGAGGGATAGGCAAAATCGAAGAGGGGGTGGGGTAGCATTATATGTCAAAAATGACATTTGAGGCAGAAGAACTCAAATTACATCCTAGAATCTTTGTGGGTTAAACTTTTGAACAAAGGAGGATTAGCGGTAGGAGTATGTTACAGACCACCCAACTCAGATATTCAGCAAGATGTTGCATTGTACAGTGTAATCAGGACTGCATGTAGCAAGGATGTGGGTGTTATAATGGGTGATTTCAATTTCCCAACCATAGACTGGGAAAGCTAACAATAATAAAAAAAAAAGCAGAAAGCAGAAATAGAAATGGTTGAGATGGTAAATGACTGCTTTCTAACTCAATTTGTCAGAGAACCAACCAGAGAGAGAGAGCATGCATTGACTTGATCTTTTCAAATGATCAAGATATTCAGAGGGACACTAGTTAGAGAACCAATGGCAAACTGTGATCACAATATGGTTAGATTTGAGGCATTTTTTCAAAAAACAAGGACCAAGTCTAAAACAATGGTCTACAATTTTAGAAAAGCAAACCTTGAAGGTATGAGGCAGCACTTAGAAGAGGTAGACTGGAGCACAGTGGATACAGATTCAGTTGAAAATGGTTGGTTATATTTTAAGAATATACTACTTGAGGCTCAGGAGAAATTTGTACCAAAACCTATCAAATTGAGGACCAATAAACATTGGCTAAAATAGTTTAATAGAAGTATGCAAAAAAATATCAGGAGAAAGAAAATGTTGTATAGCACATACAAAAGTAATAGATATGAAACAAAATACAAAGAATATGCAAAGAGATCTTAAGAAAGGGATCAGGAAAGCAATAGGGACATAGAATGAAACAGCTCTTGGAGCTAAAACTAATGCAAAGAGCTTTTTTCAATACTACTACAGCAAGCAGTCAATAAAGGAGTAATTGAAATAGATAAAGGGCAAAAATGGAAGTATCTTGGAAAATGAACAAGATGTGGCAAATGTTCTAAATGAGTATTTCACAGAAGTTTTTACAAAATAAAAAATTGATAACATGCCACAGGTTAGCAATCAGTCCAGTCAAACCCTGAGAGAGATCTGGATAAATGAGGAGGAGGTACTAAAGGGACTAGCAGAATTAAAAACAAACACATCACCTGGGCCAGATGGTATATTTCCAACAGTACTTATTTATAGGAAATTATTTATAGGCCGCTAACTCAAATATTCCAAATGACACTTAGAACAGGGGATGTGGCAACTGACTGGAAGACAGCAAATGTCATACCAATCCACAAGAAAGGGGACAAAACTGAGCCTGCATCAGTCTGCATTAGTTGTAAAATGTTGGAAAAAATGATTAGACAGAAAATAGAGGAACATCTTAACATAAACATTTTCTTGGAGGTTGTCAACATGGGTTTAGACGAGGCAGATCATGTCTAACTAATTTATTAGAATTTTTTGAACATGTAACTGCAGCGTAGATTATGTGAAAGCATATGATATGATATACTTAGATTTTCAAAAAGCTTTTGATAAGGTTCCACTCCAAAGACTGATCCTCAAATTGGAAGCTGTAGGCATTCAGGGTAATGTAAGTAGATGGATTATGAACTGGTTGATAGGAAACAGAGGCTGTCGAATAGAGGAGTTGCTTCTAACTGGAGTGAGGTTGTTAGTGGAGTTCCACAGGGATCAGTATTAGGGTCTTTGCTTTTTATAATCTATATTAATGACCTGGACTCTGGGATAGTTAGCAAACTTGTCAAATTTGCAGATGATACTAAAATAGGTGGCTCAGCAGATACAATCTTGGCAGCACAGGTTTTTCAAAGGGACTAAGATAATATTCAGTTGTGGGCCGACACCTGTCAGATGAAATTCAATATGGACAAGTGCAATGTATTACATGGAGGTAACAAAAATGTCCACTATAATTACACTATGGGAGGAATAGAACAAGATGAAGTAACGCATGAGAAAGACCTAGGAGTCCTAGTTAGAGCTCATCTGGAATACTGTGTATAGTTCTGGGCTCCACACTTCAAGAAAGATATCGCTGCTCTATTGGCAGTTCAGAGGAGAGCAACTAGACTTATTCAAAGGTTTGAAGGGAATGTCCTACTTGGAGAGACTGAGGGAACTGAACCTTTTCACCCTGGAACAGAGGAGACTACATGGGGACATAATTAAAGTCTTTAAAATCATGAAAGGCATCGACCACATTAAACCAGACGAGCTTTTCCAGATCAGCAGGATCACACGCACCCGGGGACACAAATTCAAGGCATTCAAGATGGAAAACAGGAGACACTTCTTCACACAGAGAGTTGTCACAATCTGGAACAAACTCCCCAGCGATGTGGTTGAAGCTGAAAATTTGGGAACATTTAAAAATAAACAGGATAGGATCCTTGGATCACTTAGTTATGAATGGACACCAGACGAGCAGGATGGGTCGAATGTCCTGCTCTTGTTTCTATGTTCAATATTTTCTGTGGTATGTTCTGAAGTTCAATGTGCTTAGGCTTTGCACAGCTGATCTCAGCACAGGCCAATTTGTAATCTAGACATTGTTTACTATTGTGTTGTCACAGTCGCCCTTTGCTTCCGCATTGTGTTTTTGAAAGGCCACTGTGCAAATCAATGGGGCAATGCATTCTCAATGCATTTTACAGAAGCTGTGTGACAAGGTTATGAATGTATAGTAGATGGACAAATATCTTTAAAATAAGCTACATCTAATTTACTCATGAAAAAATCAGATCCAGGACATTTTGTGAGACCATTAGCATTGATGCCGTATTTCTAAAGAAATTATTAATTAGACATTCTAAGCAGGATCACAATCAGAACTATTCAGAAAATGCTCCCAGAAACAGGATACGATTGCCAGCCCAAGCACAGCTCTCATTAACTTATTGGGACCAATTATTGTCTTCCTTGGTTAAGATGAACATTAAGGTCCTTTTCTACCAGGTGGTGGTGCTCTGTATGTTTTCTTTCACCTTAGGATATGAGATACACAGAGAGGAAGTGTATCGTGGGCCTGTGGTAATAACAGCCTGCCTGTCTATTCAGAAGAGACAATGAAGCAAAGGCACAGATTTCACTGTCAGCAACCCTGACCAATCACCCAGGGTGCACTGGCATGTCATGTGAACCAGCAAGTTCATTTTTCAAAAGATCAGTGTGAATGCAAAAATGATCTGGGCTTTTGCATCGAACCAGCAAACTGAACAGAATCTACTTTCATGTTAGACATGTACGTTCGAATTCTGTGTTAAGGGGTGTTTGGGATTTTTACACTGTATATGTGAAAAGGCCTTGAGGTATTAACAGTCAGTATGAAATGAAAAAAGTAGAAACACTACTGCACAACAGGGGTCTTCATCCTTGGTTGTGGAGAGCTGTGGAGTCAGCTGATTTTCAACCCAACTGAGATCTCAATTAAGCAACTCAATCATTGGATTAATTAGTTGAGATTAACATGAGTTGTACCTGCTGTTTGAAAAGGACCAGGTTTGCAGATCACTGCTGTAACATTAGAATACAATACAATTAGAAGTAAGACCAACTGTCACTGCATTTAAAGCAATCAAAAATAGTTCAGAGCTACGGCAGGATTTGACAACTGCACAATGCTTCCATGATATACTTGCACTGTTGCTGCTAAATTCATTTAACCTCTTTATTTTATCAAATTGTTTGCAGCACAAACTCACAACTGTGCAGAGAAGTACTGAAATACTCAAATTCAACTCTTCAAGATAAGGAAATCCAATCCCAGAATGTAACAGAGATGAAAAAACAAAATGCAGTTCATCTTCTGTTAATAATTTACGACAATTGATTCTTGAAACTAATATACATATTCTTCTAGCAACTGTTCCTTGGCAGTAACACCAGGCCGTTCATCTCTTAAACTGTTCGTTGCTAAGATGTGAGCTCTGAGCTGGACACTAGAATCCACACTCTGCCATGCAGACCAACATGTTATAGTGATGTATTATTTATATTTATTTGTATAGAGAGGAGATATTACGCAGCACCACAAATTGCAATGGCTTTGACATGAACAGGGATCGATGGCAAAGTGCTGGGTAAGGTAATGCACATAAATGATCAGATTGTTACGATGTGTTTCCAGACTTATTGCTTGAGCACTTCAGAAACGAAAAAAGGGAAATGCTTAGAGTGACTTATATGAACCTAAGCTGAACTGGCATAAAATGTGAATGTTTCCTCTATAAATAACTCTAGCTTGTCACAGGCTGCTGATTTGCAAGCACATAGTCCCCCCTTCGCCCCTGACTGATTCTAGAATCTGTTTTAGGGAACTAGAGAAATGGGCTTAATGTCAGTGTGGACAGTACAACAGTATTACGAAGCAGATGTCTCTCTGAAGCCGGTGTCTCTGGCAGGGGGCTTTTTCAACATGCACTCAGACTACTCTGGACTGTAGCAGAGGTGCTGGAACGGAGCGATGTCATTAGCCAGGGAAACTGTTCCTCATCTTTCATGAGCTTTAGCTTACATGCGCAAGCATCGGGCTCTGCTTTCAAGTGCATACCATGAATAACAGACAGTGTGTGTCTGTGTGTGAGTGAGAGAGACTGACAGATAGAGAGAAAGGGGGGGTGAAAGGCAAAAAGGTATCAAGGAATATGGAGGGCATGAATAAAAAAGAATGAACCACTTTTAAAGGGAAGAAGATAGAAAGGAAATGAAGTGAATTACATGGAAGAGAAAAAGAAAGCAAGCAGGAAGTAAGGAGAGAAGGAACAAAAAAAAGAAAGTATGACAGAAAATTAACTGGTGAATGAAGAAGCAAGGAAAGGAGGGAGAAAAAGAGGAAGGAAGAATGAAGAAAGTAGAAAGCTGGGAGACAGAGAGAAAGGAAAGAATTGAAATGAATTAACAATATAAAGACAACACCACACTAAAAATGGATGTTTACAATAGCTTTCAATTAAAAAAAAAAAAAGCAGTGTGCAGTGACAGGAGAGCTCGCCGTGTCCATATTATCTTACAGGCCGTGGAGGACGCAGCCTGCACTCAGGATTTATTTTTATGAGCCCCGCCGTTGGTTCAGTGAGGTGCCAGGCACTTGCAGGGAAGGACATAGCTCGAACACCAAGTATGTTTCCACAGCGCATCCATCACTGTCTGCCTGACAGCTGTCTCACGCTGGACGGGCCTACGAGGACGCGTGCCCTGCGCGGCAGCCTACAAAGTGACCCCAAGGCATCTGGCTTGACTCGGGACCAAAAATCTTAATGAGTAGGTGCTACATGGTGAAAGACAATAAGTTGTTGAGGATTTAAATATCGATGGGAGCAAGTTGGCGTAATTTTCCTGTGTCAGGACACTAATATGGATTGTGACGGAGCCGCCCGTTGGTGTTTGTGTTCAAAGAGGGCATGTGGAATTAGTAAGACTGCTAATTTGACACGTACACAAATGGGTTACTGATGGTTCGCAGAATAAAATGATCTGCTTAGAATACAATTGCTTTGCTGTACAGCGGCTGCCCTAAAAGGAAACAGTGTCACGCGGCAGTCTCGGATGTCTTCTCGTTACTATATACGTGGTTAGAGGTCCTATGTGAAAACCTGTTATATGTTGGCAAGTGTACGCCTAATCCACTCAGTGTCACAATAGTCCAAAAGCAAATTATGAATACTGCCATTATGGTATGTTTACATTGTTAAGGCTGCCACCTTTTAACATGTCATGTCATAAACTCATGTACACCGAGTTCTATACAAACTCAATTGGACGACAAATAGATTTTCAGGGTGTCCCTTTATTGTGTGGGTTGTTTAGACAATATGGTGAAACTGTTGAAATTCTTTCCTTAAATAATAATTTTCCTTTCCTTTTCATTAATGAAGTTTTCATAACCAAACTAGGTTTTCTTCAGGCCTTAACACAAACCAGCCAAACTCCACACACATACACTCTCACACAAACGCACACCACCCAATTTCTTTTGTTTTTCTCCATTTTGTATAATAATAATGGTAACACTTTACAATAAGATACCATAATTCCTCATGAATTAATATATGAATACCATAGGATTTAAACATCAATACATCATGACCATCATGATCACATGTAGCTGTAGATCATGTAAAAGCATATAATATGATATACTTAGATACTTAGGGAGATTATTTATAGGCTGCTAACTCAAATATTCCAAATGACACTTAGAACAGGGGATGTGCCAACTGACTGGAAGACAGCAAATGTCATACCAATCCACAAGAAAGGAGACAAAACTGAGTCAGGAAATTACAGACCAATCAGTCTCACCTGCATTACTTGTAAAATGTTGGAAAAATGATTAGACAGAAAATAGAGGAGCATCTTAATGAAAACCATATTCTTGGAGATTGTCAACATGGGTTTAGACAAGGCAGATCATGTCTTACTAATTTATTAAAATTATTTGAACATGCAACTGCAGTGGTAGATCATGTGAAAGCATATGATATGATATACTTAGATTTTCAAAAAGCTTTTGATAAGGTTCAACACCAAAGACTGATCCTCAAATTGGAAGCTGTAGGCATTCAGGGTAATGTAAGTAGATGGATTATGAACTGGTTGATGTCTAGGAAACAGAGGGTGTCGATTAAAGGAGTTGCTTCTAACTGGAGTGAGGTTGTTAGTGGAGTTCCACAGGGATCAGTATTAGGGCCTTTGCTTTTCTAATCTATATTAATGACCTGGACTCTGGGATAGTTAGCAAATTTGTCAAATTTGCAGATGATACTAAAATAGGTGGCTCAGCAGATACAATTTTGGCAGCACAGGTTATGCAAAGGGACTCAGATAATATTCAGTTGTGGGCCGACACCTGACAGATTATATTCAATGTGGACAAGTGCAATGTATTACATGGAGGTAACAAAAATGTCCACTATAATTACACTATGGGAGGAATAGAACAAGATGAAGTAACGCATGAGAAAGACCTAGGAGTCTATGTGGACTCCTCACTCTCCCTATCCAAACAATGTGGGGAAGCAATAAAAAAGGCAAACAGGATGTTAGGGTATATTGTTAAAAGTGTAGAATTTAAAACAAGGACAGTGATGTTCAGACTGTACAATGCACTAGTTAGAGCTCATCTGGATACTGTGGACAGTTCTGGGCTCCACACTTCAAGAAGGATATCATTGCTCTAGAGGCAGTTCAGAGGAGAGAAACCAGACTTATTCCAGGTCTGAAGGGAATGTCCTACTGAGAGACTGAGGAACTGAACCTTTTCACCCAGGAACAGAGGAGACTACGTAGGGACTTGATCCAAGTCTTCAAAATCACATCAAACCAGAGGAGCTTTTCCAGATCAGCAGGGGGACACGGGCACAACTGCAAATTGGTCTTCAAGGCATTCAAGACCGAAAACAGGAGACATTTCTACACACAGAGCAGTTACAATCTGGAACAAACTCCCCCAGACATTCAAAAATAGACTGGACGTGATGCTTGAATCACTTCGTTATTAATGTACATCAAACCAGCACCACGGGTCGTTCTGGCCTCCCCTCGTTCGAAAACTTTGTTATTTTCTTATATAGACACAAGTGGAGAGAAACGTATGAACTGGACTGGAGAAGAATTGAATAGTAGGCGCGCTCCCGCAGTCGCTGTGCCGCCCTGTGCACAGACAAAGCGCGCCCACAGCCCGAGCGCGCCACCCGGAGCGGGGACAGTGCGCGGCGCCGCCGTGCTGTCGGGAGCGCGGCCGGGTTGTCACAGCAGAGCGATGCACGCCGCGGACGAGCTCGGACGGACTCGGACACGCAGCGGGACAGGTAGGCGTCAAAGCCAATATTTACCACGTCTGTGGCTTTAAAACATCTGGTCCTGGGCGCATTTGCTTCGATATGTCATTAGAGAGCAAGTATGTGTGTGTCTTAGCGCAGAATAGTGTCCTTCAGTCTTGAATGAATGGCTGAAATGCACCTATTTCCCCAGGCGCGAGAAAAAAAAACACAAAAACAAGTGCAAGTCGCATTTGAGAGGAACTACAGCGTGTGTTGGCCAGCGCTTACTCATCCAAAACTATCAAGAGGTTTTTGTTTCCCAGTGCAGTGCTGTCAAATCCATGTCATCATCCCAGTGCCACAGCATCCTCGGTGCAGGTGACAGCAGCGGAGTCAGGTCTGCCTCGCTGACGGACAGCATGTCAGCCACCTGCGCTGCTCCCAGTGAAGAGTCGTGCTGGAGTTTGCTGTCCGTGAGTGACGCCCTGCTGCTGCTGCTGCTAGTAAACGTGCCGTCAAACTTACTTGTTCCGAGTTGTGCTGCTGTGGAGTGCATTGTTACAGAGCAGATGCAGGGCTAAGATACTACTACAGGCGCTTTACATGTGTTTGGCTAAATACATACACCAGAAAACCCAACTGTGTTATCGTGTTCCTTATTCCTATTTCTGTGTCTCCTTTTGTGTGTGTTTTATTTTTGAAGTCTAACGACAGCTCACTTAATCCCCCGCACTTTGGGAGCATTAGCGGGCGATGTGGGGCTGTGCGTTAAAGTCGCTGTTATTAATGGGCAGAGCAGACTAGAGCATCACTCCACAGCCCCCCAGTGAGAGTTCATCTGTGTCTAGTATGTATATATGCCCCCCAACAAACAAACACCACCCACAAAAAACAATGCCAATCATATTTATACAGCAGTAGCCAGTAACAAAACTATATTCTTTTAGTTCCAATTGGAGAGCTGTGCTGATTTGTAGCAGTGCCCTTGTGGATAGCATAACCAAGGCAGTTTATTTTAGATAACAGGACTGTAAGTATCTTATGCGTATTATAAAAATGTGTATTTCAATGAAAATGCTGTAGTGGACGTGTTGTTTGGGTGATGGGTGGGAGACCTGGTGCTTATCAAACATGCTCTGCTGTTCTTGAACCGTCATTATGGTGTCTGATAATTACAGTGTGTTTTATACTGGTTGTACATTGAGTTCATTCCAAGTCCTTTAATTTGTTTCTGTATCGTTTTTATTTCCCCTTCTCCACTGATGTCTGGTGTCCTTGAATATAAAGGTGTCGCGGATTTGAAAGTTGGTGCTGTGTCTGTCATCTCCGTTGCAGCGCTCTTTCTGTCTCATGTTTGCTGCCTTCTTATCTCCCCAGTCATCTAAACAGAAACCTTTCGTGATGCTGTTTTCCTTGCAGTGAAAAGGAAAAAAAAAAAGAAAGAAAAAAGAAAGCCTGGTATCTCTAGACACACAGCGAGGATCTTTGCTTTGATGCTGCCTGAAGATGTTTTCTCTTCTGTGTGCAGTTAAAGCGAACAAAAACCTGATAATGATAATGCGGGCTTTTCTCCTGTATAAAGTTAGTTTACGCGCTATCCAGTGTGAATTAGAAGTGGGCTGCTTGTAATATATGCATGTGTTTACATCGTATAACGGCCTTCCGTTGGGTTTCTTCTCAACGCATCAATCTGTAAGGCAATCAAGTTTCCCACCTGCCTTATCGACGGAAAAACTGCCAGAATACAGGAATATTTCAAGGGAGAAATGTGGTTGGAGCCGTCTAGAGATCTTACTAATGATACGGATGTTGACGGTTATTCATTTCTAATCGCAAATCATAATCTGCAGGCATAATCCGAAATCTGTCTCTTCAGATTGTATTTCATCTTATTTGCCGAAGGACTCGTTTCCAAAGTCGTTTTCAAGGGCAGGATGGTGGTGAAGTAGGTTTGGGTTGAAAGTGGGGAAGGTACAACACGCACAGGTTGCAGGATCCGAATCAGCGCTCAGGACGACCATCAGGTCTGCAGTGAGCTGTGACTTCAATCACTTGTTTTATGGGACCAGAACCACACACACACACACACACACACACACACACACACACACACACACACACACACACACACACACACACACACACACACACACACACACACACACATCCATCCATGTCTATCTCTCTATACACACCAACCTAACCCAGATTGACCGCCCCACAATAATTGGTTGAGTCTGTGGGTGTGGATTGAGTTTCTGTGTAAAAACACAAAACTATGATAAATGATGTGTACGATGTAGCCAGGTGCAACGAAAACATTGCAACATTGTGAATGGTCGCTCTTCTGCAGTGTTTTGCGAATACATGGACACTTTGTAGAGTTATCACAGCACATGCGAACTAGTGTGCACATTGCTTCATACTTACTATGTATGTTTACAATGTATGTATTGATACTGGTTTATCTTGCAACTGCTTTGAGTGGGAGAAATTGCAGGTCTACATAAAATCTCAACGTCATCTTTGGTAAAAGTGTAAAGCAACTGCAGTGTCAGGACTATAATCCCTTGAGGTAGCGAAGCCCTCTGTGCTACTATACTAACGCAAAGGCAACGAAAGCCGCGCTGTCTTACCTGAGCCGCGATAATACGAGAACTTGTAATTGTGTGTGTGGCTTCAAGAAACGGGTTGACCCGTAATAGGCTGCTTCGGCAGGTTAAATGGCATTTCCTCCCAACAAAAAGAGTGTTTCTGACGCCGAATACAATCCTGCAAATTGGACTTGGGCGGAGTGAGCCGGAGTCTATTACCAGCTGACAGCAACGATTTGACTGTTTCATACACAGGGCTGTAGCTGCCAGCAGTGCTTTACACACACTCCGCTAAACGGCTCCCTCGCAAACATAAGGCACGACCGGCCGCGGAAGCGCCGTTATTTCTGGGGCCATACAACAAAACAATTCATATTTTATTATTTCAGAAAGGTGAAAAAGTGACCTGCAATGCATATGAATTATTGTATTGGCGATAGTATAGTAGCCTGCCTTAAGGAGTTTTCTGACGCTCTCTTCTTTTTACTTTTCTTTTTATACCACCCTGCATGTAGTATCTATCGAATTCCCTTTACACCCGAGGTATTTATACATCTCTGGAAAGGGCATAAAGGAAAGCCCGAGGATAGCTCTTTGCGAACAGTTTAGGCAGAGGAGACACCTCGGTCAAAATCTGGGTGTAAAACTACTAATTAGATTAATATAAGCACCGATTGGCCGGGAAAGCTCAGAGGAGAGCTCGGTGTGCTGATGGAAGCGGCAGCAAATGAATTCTGGCAATGTAAGACATTTACAGCGCGTAACAGAGCAGTGCTCATTATGCCATTAAAAAAAGTTAACATCGTTTTCAATTACCATTTTTTCCCTTTCTAAGACACTGCCCGTGACCTTTTAGCAGTACATTCATCAAACGCAGAGAATGAACTGGCTTAATCCCAAAGCACTTGACTGTGGCTGTCACTGTTCAGTTAGTTATATAAATACATCCTATTGTAATTGTTTTAATTTCTTGCAAAAGTATTTATTTTAAAAGAAGAATTCCCAGTTTTGTAGTTTTGTTGTAGATGGTGAGCATAAATTAAAATCCTTCCTGGGAGACCAGGCAGACATTGTTGGATATCTATAACTGTATATTGTATTATTCCTAAATCATACATCTGCAAACACCTGAATCTTCTAAATGAATTATGCCCAGTACTCTTGTCAATTGATTACTTGTAATGCTTGGGAAATGTGAAATAAGACCCTACCAGACTTAGCCACCCATATTGTAGAGAATGCCCAAGCCTGTATGCAGGTGCCTGGTACACCCCAGTCAACAAATTGGCTACCTGAGCAGCTCTGGGGCTACAGCTCCTATGGGCTAAAAAGCTCATTTTAATCTTTGTACTCTTCTCCTGATTTAACTCCCTCCTTCTGATTGTAGTATTTAATGGGTGAGAGGCCCATAAGGAACAATGAAATATCTTGTTATGAGTTGCCATTTCTGCTGAAAGCTTTACTTGATTGCTCCCCATTTACCCTGCAGGGATCTGGTGAGATCAGGGAACTGGATGCTGTAAATGGACTATGGCAGTGCTTCAAGTTGCGAAAGTTGTAATTTGCACTTTATTTTTGTGCCTATTTTATGGATGATGGAAAAGCATTGCACTGTTGGTTGTAGCCAGTAGGTGAAGTGTTATAGCTGAATGCACATTTTACTTTATTTTTCTTTCTCTTCCTCTTGAAAGTTTTCCTAATCAGTGCTAGATTATGAATCACAGCTCTACTAAGCTCATAATAAAAGCAAACACATGCCATGTTTTGATTCTTTGCAACGGTTTAAAGCCTCATTACCACGCTCTGCTTAAAGCAGCCCCTGATTTGACATTTAAAACAACAGTTCGTCTCAATTATAATGTTTTTGGTGCAGCAGGGTTTCAGGGCCTCTGTGCTCAATCGGGTCATGTTTTAAAATAGAATGGCCAATTATTGTGTGAATTTTACAGGGGAGATCTTTTGGCCCCTGTGTAGTTCACTATATATACCGTAAAACTTCAATGAAACACCCCGGCGTGTATTCGAAATAACTGCAGAAAGCAAAAAGCCCTCTTATGCAGGGTATGAAGAGCCTGAAAACATTGTAGAATTAGACTAATAGGCCAGGCTTTTATTTCTTATTTTAAAAATTATTATTATTATTATTATTATTATTATTATTATTATTATTATTATTATTATATATAATTATTATTATTATTATTAATAATAATAACAACAACAACAACAACAACAACAACAACAACAACAACAACAACAACAATAATAATAATAATAATAATTTGTTTTCCAAAGACGCAACAAATCACATTCAATGTATGGATACACTGGATTGAAACCAAGATTCCGGTAATTCTGTTAGCAGTTTAAGATTCGATATACTGTGAACTCTAGATAAACACAACAAACACAAAACAACGGTGGAAATATGCTTTAAACCAAACCATCAACATTATGCTTCATTAATGTCGTAATTGACAGTTAAATCACTACAATTAACAGCAATACAAGTATACAGCTATATATATATATATATATATATATATATATATATATATATATATATATATATATATATATATATATATATATATATATATAGTTAGTTAGTGAGAAATAAAAACACACATGATGGTGTGTTTTGAATTAATATACGGTATATATATATATAATGAAAACCAGAAAACTGAAAAAAATAAAAATACAAGTTTACATAAATATGTGTGGAATGTTGTTCTAAATGTATTAATGCATCTTTAGAAACTGTATTGATTTCCCTTATTTTTCAAACATTTTCAAGTGTGTTTTGTAACAGCAGTAGAGCGGGCAACCCGGCGTTTATTAGAGACCGGCTTTTGTTTACATGATTATGCAAATCAACCCTGCGAGTATTTGAAGTTTTACGGTATATGAATAGTGCTGTGACATCACACTTCTGTATGACTCAAGCTCAGAGCTGCACCGCTGAAGCATCGCTTGTACATAATAACAGAAATCAATAACCACACGTGTTTTTTTTTTTTTTAACCATTTCTGTGACGATCTGTAAGAGGCCTAGTGGCAGATGCCTTCATAAACTGCAATCGGGACAATTCCTATGGATAGCTGTTATCGCACAACAATCATCACAGCAATAAGTAGTATTACACATCCCAGAGGTGACACTTGCTACTAGCAGTTTAGACTGCTACAATTAGGTTAACATTGTAAAAACACACAGAATTACCAAATGACTTCTGTTTAAGCATCTTTCACTTCTCAGTTCTTCTATCCAGGTACATAACATAACAAGATTTTCATCATTTATTAAATCCCCACAAATTACATGGACATTTTGTGTTTATTAAGCGTGTCAAAGAAGTGACAAGCAAATCCAATTACCAAATTAATAATCAAGGGAATCTAGTGGCAAAAACAGCTGAAAGCGTTTAGTTGGTGAAAGTCATCCATTATTTTCACATTCACCACTTCTAGTTGTTCATTCTCCCAGAGCTTCTGAGAAACAGCTAGGTGTGCCATCATGATCTGCATTAAAATAGCTGGAGAAATTGCTGCTGCTGATGTTATCATTAGAAAAAGCATAATAGGCCATTGTAGACCTTTAAAATGTATTTATAATTATGGTTCTTGCTATAGTGGTGATTATTCCCATACTTGTGGTCATTGGTGAACAACCATGCTTTTTAAACTTGATTGGTGCCTAATTGTGTATCTGTGTCAACGCTGTTGTGTGCTGGTAGTGATCGAACTTTAAAATAATGATGGGTACTGATTTATTTAATAGCTTGTTGTGAATAAAGGAGCAATGACTTATCATGCAACATCGATTTAATAGGCTGCTTTACCACGACAATCACTGATTCTGCTTTGCTGAATGCCTTGCCAAGACGAAGCCACCTAATTATTTAAAAGCTACATTGTATTTGGCTCCACATACTTTGCATTACACTTTCATTAACGGCACTCACTGTAAGTTATTATAGTGTCAGAAAAGCCGTCAGATTCCCCCGCAGGGCTTCATACACTAGGATTGTTGGTGTCTTTTTCAGTACGATTCCTTCCAGAACTACTGTTTAGAAAGAGAAAAACAGGAAAGAGTAAAGGCAGGCATGAGAATGTAACTCAGCTGAAGGGTGTATCTCTGGGTTTACATGTGGAGGGTTCAGATGTTTCCCGGAGAATTAAAGCCTCCTCAGTTTTGGTCCTGGAGATCCCCCAGTCCAGCATGTTTTATAGGTCACCAAATTAAGGGTTACACATGACCCTGGATGAGCTGGGGCTCTCCTGGCCCCAGGTTAGAGACTACTGGTGATACTAAGTGGTGATTGCTTGATTGTGCCTTCTGCATTGGCAATATGGATATTCCCAGATAAGGCTACTCTCGAGCACAACATTGTGCCTAAATCTAGTGTGAATCACAATGTCTGAAAAATTGACTGGAGACACAGCCATATTCAGGACACTGGCAATCAGCAAAGAAAAGCCATGTAACATGCTTTACTGCATATTTAAAATAATGTCCATACATATTATTAGATTAAGGTGCTATATTTCAGAAACTAGAGTCAATATTCTTATCATATCTGTGTCCAATACATATATTTTAAATATTTATATACATATATTAATAAATACTGAACCTACCTAGTACTGAAAATAAATATTTTTTGTTTGCACACAGTGTATAGATATCACAGCAATTACAGTAACAACAGTATTCTGCTGTAAACACTAATTGAGACATCATAAACTATGCTGACCATAGTTTTAAAACTGTAGCTAAATCCAACTCCCATCTATCTTGCATGTACTTTAGTTTTGTGCATAATGTTACTCTGTTGGAGTTAAGACCTCAATGATACATATAACTACTGCAAAATACAACAGTAAGCCCATTGTTTGTTTTTATTGCAGGCACACAAAGTGAATATATCAGTCTATGATCAGGCCCAGAGTTTACTGTGAAAGGTATTGTGTAATATCCTTAAATGCACAGAAAAATATTTTGGTGTAGTATAATAAAAACCTATATAAACCAAGCATGGTCTAAATGTAATTGGTTGAGTCCATTAGTCCAGACAGTCCAGACTACGCCATAGCCAACTGTGATCGAGATTCCCCAAGGTGTGGAGTGCATTTGGAGGACGAGTGTATAAGCATGTGCGTGTGTTAGCTGCTCCATCCCATGCGACTTAAGAGTCATAGCGGTAAGCCAGGCTGCCTACAATTGGCAGTGCCACATAAGGAGGCAAATACTTATTTCCCTCATTAACATGCAAATCAATTTATAACTTTTTTGAAATGCGTTTTTCTGGATTTTTTTGTTGTTATTCTGTCTCTCACTGTTAAAATACACCTACCATTAAAATTATAGACTGATAATTTCTTTGTCAGTGGGCAAACGTACAAAATCAGCAGGGGATCAAATACTTTTTTCCCTCACTGTATTTGTATGGTATGAATATATATGGTAGTTCAGAGAGAACAAGAATGATAAGCAAAGTCTGGAGCATGGTAAAGGATTGTGACAGAACAAGACAGTTAGATGACGGCATGCTAGAGACTGTTGAGAGCATAGTAAATCATTAGCAGAGCAGAGTGAAAACATGATGAAGCACAGGGACAGCATGGCACAGCTCCTGAGCGGGCATGAGTAAGTGCAGGCCTGGCACTGTAAAGCACAGCCAGGGGGTTTCGAAGGCATCAGCAGAAGAAATACAGAGAGAGCGCTCAGATCTGTTAGCTCTCAGGCAGACTACCCTTCCCTCCTCACTCTATTAATCAGGTTCTGGGTGTTATAAGTTGGGTGTTCTGTGTGCCTCTGGCCGACTCCATTACAACAAACAAATAGAAAGTGTTGGGTTTTTTTTCCAACAAAGGTGAGTTGATTTATCTCCGTCGGAAATCCTCGGTGGTGGACAGGCTTGTTTCTCTCTGTGTTTGTATGCTTGTTTGTCAGTGTGATTGAGAAATTCAGTGCCGGAAGGTGATCAGTGACTAGTTTAAAGCAGCACTTTATTTTGTGCTTCTGGATTTCTTGATATTTCATGTAGTGCAAGGTATGCATGACTGTGACACATCTGCCCAGATTGTTTCTCTGCTTAGCTGACTGTCTACAGTATCTCGGAAGAAATAACTTATTGAAAGAGCTCTACAAGCTGGACAATGAGGACAAATGTAGGGGGCAGAATTAGGTGCTGTAGCGGTTTTAGGGTTACATTTATTGATGGGATAATATATATTAACCCCCCTAAAAAAAGCACTCTTATAGTTGTTCCGGGTGCCAAAAAAGTTAGAGAAACACTGGTCTATACTTTAGAGAAATAGTTAAATCTGTGCCGTAGTCTCTTTCCCTCTGTATTTTAAGAAACCAAGAAGTACTGTGCCCTTTTTATTTACTTTATTGCTTCAGTACAGAATGGATCCTCTATATATTTGCTAAACATCTACGGTGGTGTAAGTAATTGAATCTCTTGCAAATATATAATGTGGCAATCCTTAGCATACATGTTAGGCTACAGGCTGGGAATAATGTCTCTAACAGCTGGCCTAAGCATGCTTGCCCAGTGTAAAGATAGTAAGTTGTCAGCAAAAAAACAACAACCCACCTTTGCACCAGACAGAGTTAAGGGGTTAGCTTGGCCAGTGCTGGAAAGTACAGAGCAAAAAGCAGAGAGCAACAGTTCAAGTGATTCTGGTGTGGCTGTGCAGAGCTGGTCAGTGTGTTGGCACTAGGTCTATGACCTGCCATTGCATTTTAGGTTTGTGAGGTTTTTACACATGAATGCAGGCAAGATTTAATATTCACACAGAGGTTCTTCCAGATGGTGCAGGAGAAATGGCTACAGGGATGGTACACCTGGCAAACTGGTTATTAGAATAAAACATCTGACTCTCAAAACACAAGACCTCTTTGCCAGTTTGTATGCGTCAGGAGACGGCTTGTCAGTTTCAATATGTCCAGGCTTTCTTTCTGTGCTTTTTCTTTTCAAATCCCTCAGTCCTTTTTTCTTATTTTTTTAATACCCTTCCAATTTGGAATTGTGAATTATCACAACTCAAAATTATCAAAACTCAGCTCACTGCTACTACTCTTCTACTAACAGATGAGGGATGTAAGCAGCTACACATACAGACATGCACACCCAAGCACATACACACACGCACACACACACAGACACATAATGGCCTCTATGATGTTCACTGGCAAGCCTTCCTGCCTCACATTGTGAATCCATAACACACACACCAGAGCTATAGCATCATGGGGAGAACTGATGCAGGTCTCATTGATAACACTGCAGGCTATCTAGAATTGCCACAGCCTCAAGGCTGTCTATATATAAAGGACATTACACGCAAACTGACTGTGTCATAGTAGGCCTGCCTCGATCACATAGCCACCCGTGTCTAAGTATGCGAGTGTAAATGGGCAGAGCAGTTAAAGTGATGGCTCATTAAAGATGGAGTGCCCCAGAGGGGGTTGCAAATACCTGAGGCATATTCCAGAGCAATGCTGCACATTGAGCTTAATGGTTATAATGGAGAACTTGGAAAGACAAAGTTTCAAACTCTGCGGTGCACAGGGATCCAGTAAAGGCTAGTTTGTGTTGTTTCTGGTGTTTTTGTGTAGTTTTTTCCCCCTGAATAAAATAGTAATTCATCTCCATATAAAAGGCTGTCTCTCTGTTTCCCTATTTAAAGATCTAAGATCTGTTAACACAGAATGACTGACTGGTTAGTTTTCACCTAAAGTATGGATATTATTCCCCCAGAGGACAGTCCTCTGACTAGACATGATGAAAGCCTTTTGTAAAACCTATTGTGCCTGTTTGTAGTTTTTTTCTTTTTGTTAATATTGTACCAGTTTCACACCGCAACTACTGTGATCCAGTATTTGTAAGCATTTGGCGATTTCACACATGAAGCACACTCTGTGAAACAGAATGACGACTCCTAGTGATTAATCTGGAATGAAATTGCTTCAAATGAGACAAACATTGCTATAGAGCAGTACTTGGTAATACCCCCCCCCCGCCTTCACCCCTATTCCAGCTCAATCTCATCAAGGACACATTTATTTCAAAGCGATTGGACTCCTCTGCAGATTATTACAGTGGGACCAGTGTTGAGAGGCAACATACAGGCCTGCTTGTACTGATCTCTCCTTTCCATTTCCCCAGCATCAGTGTTCATATAAAACAACCGTGCTGTAAAAGCCGCCACTGTGTAGGACAGACACACCTTTTCCCCCTGCTCTCTCGGGGCCTGCATTAAAGAGGGCAAAGATTAAATGCGCTTCTTGTTTAGAATCAACTGCCTCTCAGTGCTGGGTCTAGGTAGTGTCTTTGCCCGTGACTAAAAGCCATTTTTTCTTTTCTCTGTAAAAAGAATCCGGAGACTTTCAATCAGACTTTTGGTGTCTACACCCACATATCTATGAGAAATAATAATAATAAAATAGTGATCTTCTAGCGGACCATTCATTTTCTCCTGAAACTATGCACTACATTATTTACTAGAAAATGCAGTTTATATGTTACATCCTATAAAAAGAAAATGTAGACAAGACTGAATTATGCATTTTTAAAACTATGACCAGCATTCATATAGTTTTTAGAACAGATTTTATTGTAGTTGATGGAATATAAACTAGGGTCAAATAGTTACAGGACTATATGACCTTATTATAGTATTTTTGCACATGCTGTGTTCTTGAATGTTTCTTTATCCTTGGTATCATTTTGGTGCTTGTTGAAAATTGAAGGCTGTTTACCAAAGTTTGAAGCTCTGTAATCTTCTGTCTTTACTCCCGATGTTGTGTTTGTGAAGTACTATGGAGTTCGTATGCAAGCAGCTGTTCTTTTTTGTTTCTTCCTTACATTAAACAGAAGCACATCCCATAGTGTGAGGATCAGTATAATGTGATCTATAGGGGAAGGGGGGGTGCTATTTTACAAACACAGTGAAGCAGACTTACTGAGTTTTGAGAAGTTTGAGTTCATGAGACATGGTGTGGTATAAATCTTTTTAGCCTACAGGAGTACAGTGTCATCAGGATGTTACATTGTAAAGTCACAGAAGATTATGCACATATGTCACTAAGGGCTCAACCAAATCAAAACTTTGACCCGCTCTTGAGAAGAAAATAACAATCCCAGCCTTTGCACGGTCTAATTTAGTCACTTTCTGCTACTTATAAATTAAAATGTGATTTGTGATTTGTGAAGTGTTGGTCTAGGCCTACATGCAAACTGAGTTTTGTCTCCCTGAGCAAATGACAATATGTCTTGCAAATAATGGGACTTGGGGCTCCCACAGAGTTCAAGTGATTAGAGCCACCACTCAAAACACAGCTTTGGCCCTGTAGTCCCGACTCTGCAGGGTCCAATCTGGGCTCTGTCACTAACTGTGAACAGCTTCATCCAGTATAGGGTCAGGGTGTTGAAGAATCCAAATTTCTAAAAAACAAGTAAACAAGAAAAACAGAATCAGAATGATATGTGTGCCCTTAGTAAGAAGAAATCAGAAAACAAAAAAAGGAAAGCTTTCCAAATATAAATGCCTGGATCAGTCCAGACAGGATTGTCTATATTTCATTTATTTACCAGGGGAAAATTTGAAGTCGTCAGCTTCCTCTATGATGGAACAAGAGCAGGAGCCTGGCGCCGTGAGAGTGGCCCCATTAGTGCTGTCTGTGATTGGGCGAGCTCTCCGCTTTAAAGTGTAATCATCCCGCACGGTGGGAGCTTGGGAAGAGTGAATATCCTGATGGGAACACGCTTGTCTCTGTGGCTGAGGCCGTGGAAAATAAAAGCTACGCTACCAGGATTGCTGCGTGAGTGGAAAAATCAAAAGAAGAAAAGAAGATGAAAAAGAAAAAACATTTGGTGTTCATTTAATTACGTTTTCATCACTGCCATCAGAGAGAGTGTAGGCCTGTCTGGGGCTTGATGAGTTGCCATCTGTTACTGTAAAAACAATTGAATCCCTCCGTAACAAATACTTGATAAGTCCCCCCCCTCCCTTCCCCATAATGAATCAGAGAGGGATGGGTGGGATTGGAGGAGTTTATTTATTTATTTATTTATTTATTTATTTTTCTTTATCAAAGAGTGGATTGCTTGGAGAGGCTTCCCTACTTCCACATTGTGGCTCTGCGTCTGCATTACTATTAAACTGCAATCAAGGGATGTTGCAGGTCTCAGGGAAACCATGTTTGAATTCTTGGGGAATGTATACACGCACGCACACACATCTTCTGAAACATGCACTGCCAAAGTGTCTGTTTCTTTTCACAGAGAGTGTCCACAGTGCAGTCAACAGCTATGTTATCGAGGAGTGTACTGAAGAGCTGTCTCTGATAACACTGGGTCACAGGTGCCTGGTTAGATACTGGGGTCACCGTTGTGCAACAAGCCGAGGAAACCCTGGCTGACTTGACTCGAACCCACCCAGCCCTGGTTTGACACAGTCTAGATTGGGACCAGCACTGTTTGGACTATAGGCTTGACCTGGGTACTGAGCTGAGACTATACAAGTTGAACCACTCGGGAGCTCCACCATACTGTTGCAACCAACCAGTCCAACTTCTTGATTAAACAAGATAGGCTACCTGATATAAATTGTAGATTAATTATGTCATTCAAAATGTGAAGTGAAATAGATGGAGACTATAGGCATTCTTTCTGTAAATCATGTCTGTACTTCATCCAAGGGCTATGTAGTGCACTATAAGGGGTTTTACAATTTCCATCTGCTCTCCATTACAGGGAGTCTGGCGATTCATTGATAGATAAGATACAGCTGGAACCTATGACTGCTGACACACTTGTTGCTGTTAATGTCTCAGCACTGCAGGGTTTTAATTATGTCTTCCATTGTAAAAATATAAATTTGCTGCTGGTGCAACTAATCTCAGTTTGCTTCCCCGTGTATCCTTTAAAAGGAGCCATCACCTTTAACACACAGGGCTCCATATTGTCTCACCAGTCTTCATACCGGATAACAATAGCAATAACAAAGACTCTTCACCTCAGCAATACAGATCTCTCTTCTCTATCTTGAGTAAGTGTAAATAATGAATGCCAAAAGAGATACATTTTCTCCGCATTTGACCAGCATTATATCTGGGACCTAAGGAAGAAACCCCTTTGTATTATGCAATTGCTCATGCAGAACCTCTCACAGGCTGTAGATGTCTTATCTCCCAGCCTTTAGACATCTTTCCTATATGTTTAAAGGATTATCTTCAATAGAACATATTACCTGTACGATGTTTGCCCTTTTTCAATATTAAGTTAATAAAAGCTAACTGGGGCATCCCTGAGGCTTCTCATAGTGATAATGTGCAAACAGTAAATTAATATTTTATTATGTATTTACATACCTATGTAATGCTTAAGTGGTAAACCGTGGAAGATCAGGTAAACTACAATTTAATTCCCTATAGCACTTCAACCCCAGGGCAGAATCTAATGGTTTTAAGAATTGTCCCTGTGCTTCAGGTGTTAAAAACACATCATAAGTGTTTTCCGTGAGCATTACTTTTTGTGTGAGAAAAGAAAAGCTTCCTGCCCTTTCCCCTTGAACTTGCAATTCCCTTATTCCGGGGCAGAGATAACCCTGCCATGCCCTTACACAAGTTCCAGTGAAGACTGCAGCAGCAGCATTTTCTTTCATTTTTTTCCTAGCAGACAAAGGGCATAGGTGGTGTTTTTTCTTAGTTTTTTTTTTTCCCTTTCTGTGTTTACTTGTACTTTATTAAATTCCTCAGTGGCTGGTACATGGTTTACCAAAGTGAAACCTGCGGAGGTGTGCTATGTGTGCTAACCTGCAGCCCTCAGTGTAAACAGCACCCAGAGCTCTGCGCTCTCCCTCTGTTTGAACCCAACTGTAGCATCAAGGTTTCATCATTAGTCATCAGTCTTTGTTGAATTAGCTTTGGCTCCCCTTCTGTACTTCCCATGAATGCTATTTCGTTCTTATTTCGTGTTTAAATCCTCATTGCTATTTGATGGTATATATATATTTTTTTTTAATAAAGCTAGGGCTAGAGCTAGAGTAGGGTTTTTTTTCTCATGCTCCAAATAATCCACAGCATTGGCCACCCCCTGTGAGAAAGGCTGGGGGGCAGAGTGAGCTCCTATAGCTTTGTGTTGAACAGGTCAGTACCCTTTGCCTACAGCACTCACAGATGGACCTGCCACCTGTCTTAGTAGCATGTGGAGCATAAAAGGTCTAGAGAAGATGCCCTCTTGAGTTCAGCATGCCCTTCAGTAGCCAGATGATACTTAAAAATATTTTTCCATGCTATTATTGAGGTATATTGGGCTGATGCCGTTATCCTTTATAACAGTTGATAGGTGGAAAAGCAGAGAAGAGGGTTGCTAGGAGGGCACAGACACAGGTGAATAGATCTGGAGGTCCTGGAAGGTGTTCAGAGGTCGTATGTTGCATCTTCACATTGTTAGCAGCTGAGGCAGGGATTGTACCACATGGCCTTGACAACATGCTTTTCACAGAAAGCTTGTTTTGCCTCATCTGTCTTGGAGACTCACAGAGTCAGACATAGCGGTGAGCTGACAAATCGCAGATTCTAAATTTGGTTGAAAACATTTTTTTTTTTTTTTGACAAATCCAAGAAAAGTTGGTAGTCAGTGTAGTGCTGTGATCCAAGGGGGAGATCACTGATCTCTCTCCTGCACAATTAGGGAAAAAAAAAACTCCCCAAAAGATACCCTGACAGGCGGAAAGCAAGGATGTAAATGAAAAGCAGAATATGGAACTGACACACAGTTTCCCCTGGGTCATGTCTAGATCTTCACAACTCCAGCCTGACACTGTTCAACGGTCATTTATTTTAAGTATGTCTTTTTTATTTTTATTTTACAATTGAACAGGACATTATGGGAATCCAAAAAAAATTAAGGTATCCATTTCAACAAGGAGGAATACAGACACTATAACCACCTGTTATAGTCAATGACCAGATAGTAGACCGAATCCACATTTTCAAACTACTTGGAGGCTAGTAGTCATCTGATCTCAGTAGGGACAAACACACTCTCTACATATTAATGAATGTAAAGCTGAGGGTTTATTGTTGGTTTATTATTATTACCAAACAAGAAAGGCTTGTCATCGGACGTTTTGTTCAAAATCTACATGGCATTTCATCATTCTGGTTTTGGAATATGCCTCTCCCTGTGTGGGTGGGATTCCTGAAGCATCTAATCAAAGGCTTTGAGAGTCTGCAGAGACAGTGTTGTTACAGTCCCTTACTCTGCAGTGCCGAGCCTGAAGGAGAGGCAAAATGAAGCCAAGAGAACTTCAAAGGGTGCTATTTGACACCTCTAGCCCTCTGAGTATTTCAAACCAAATCCAAATAAGTACAGACTACGCAATGAAAGACAATGTTCAACCCAAAAAAGCAGGACAAAACCACAACAATTATCTTGTTGGTATGTTGTGTGTGTTACATTCATATCCATTATATTATGATGCTTTTTGTAAATCAACATAAACATATGAAACAGCCTCATAATACCAAAATGACACAGCAAAAATAAGCCTACAGCAAACGATCAAGGCCAAAATGGAGAAAAACACCAATACTGCAGTGTCACTCAGGGCCTGATCTGATACAGGAGGCTGGTAGTGAAGTGGTGGTGGAGACTTTTGCTAATTTTAGTGTGGAAGGGAACTGTGTATTATTATTATTGTTATAATCATCATTGTTATTTTTTTTTTATTATTAACCTAAGAGTTACACTTAACTCTAGTATCTCACGTTATATCACATGTGGTTGAATTTGGTCAAAACTGAAAATTGTTCATGCTGAAGCTACCATAGAAACCAGCCGGAATCTTTTCAGTTTATTACAGACCAAAGATATAATTGACACATTAGTATAGTTTAAAGTATAAATGAACTGAATGACTGTTTGAAAGGAAGTCTGGGATACTTTAAATGGCAGCCTGGATCAGGCAGTGAACTACCAGCACCTGTACTTTGCCAGGTCATTTTTGAGGCGTGTAGCCATCCTACCAGACAGATTACCTGATTTCCTGCTCTCATTTGATTAATGTGAGATTACTGACCTACTAAGAAGACTAAAGGTTCTGTAACGAGAGTTGCAGATAATCCTCCTATGAGCGATTCCGTTGTATTTCCTCTACACTCTGCACTTTGTATTGCGCTTATATTTTGTAAGTCGCCCTGCATAAGGGCATCTGCTAAGAAATAATAATAATAATAATAATAATAATAATAATAATAATAATAATAATAATAATAATACACTGCTGCGCGGCTATACAATACTCTCGCCCAGATTTCACAGCTTGTTCCTCTCCACAACCTTGATTGCCCCCCCCCAGCTTCAGTACTGCACTAGTGCTGTAACTTAATCCATGCTCCACTGCTTCCCACTGAGATGAGCTCACTTAACCCCTGCTTTCATTTTACCATGGAAGGTTGAACATTGTTTAATAACTGGGCGCAGCAAACCCAATTGAAGCTCTCATGTGGAATAAATGTGATAGTTTGTAATTATATTGTGAATTAAAAGTACAAATCCTTCCACTCACTTGCTCTTTCACAACTGTAGCTGTTCAGAAGCACATAGAGGGGAAAGCATGCTTATGCAGGTTTACCTTGATAAATTTACCATACAAATTGTTCCATAGTATTACAGTGGCTTCCTCTGGTTTTCAAATGCCTTGACTGCACTCTACCATGCATAAAACATAGTCTACCACAGTAATCATGTCTTAGAAATGTTTATCCTGGTATTGCCATGGTCCAGTGTTAGTAAAGCACTGTGAAAGCATGTTAAAACCATAGGAAACCACTGTAAAACTGTGGTAAATCCATAGCAAACCAAGTGCAAAAAGTCATATGGAAATTTACCTGGGTTAACTTGCATAAGAGAGAGCCTCCAAATCTGAGAAGGCAAGCAGCAAATCAATTAACCAAAAAACAAAGCTGCATGAGATACAGACCCCTGTGCACCACACACAACCCCCTGCCCACAGCGTAGTATGTGTCCTATAACCTGCATCCAAGATGTCTCCAATTTCAGCCATGCTATTGATGTCTTTA
Organism: Amia ocellicauda; assembly: GCF_036373705.1. Classification (NCBI taxonomy): domain Eukaryota; kingdom Metazoa; phylum Chordata; class Actinopteri; order Amiiformes; family Amiidae; genus Amia; species Amia ocellicauda. The sequence continues at coordinate 20,310,748 of NC_089852.1, read as the reverse complement.
GTTAGGAGTTCTCATAGGGCAGAGCATAGATGGGCTGAGCACCACCAGGGCAGGATGGGCAGGGCAGGGCAGGTTTTGGTGGAACTGATCCCACCTGAAAAACGACAAGAGTCATAAGGGCTGCGCTGTATCAATTTGACAATTCCAGAAAGAGGACAAATAGTTGACAATGTACAAAAAAACAATGGAGAAAAGAAAAGAAGCCTATATGAGATGAGACTAAATGAGCAATTATCAATGTAGACTGCTGTTCACAGCTATAACGAACTAGACCAAAAAGTTCAAGAAGAACATCCAACCCCTTCCTTGACTGTGCAGGAGAAGTAAATGAGCTGGGCTGTACAGGCTCTTTGAAATTCTCCAACACCTCAGTAACCCCCTTCGAAAAATAAAAAACACATTAGGCCCTATGTCTTTCAGTGAACTGCTGTGATTGCTTTATGAAAGATCAATAGATATCTTGGTTATAAGAGAATCCTATACCAGCCTGTGGATGTCTATATGAATGCAAAACAAAGCAGACTCTGAAGACTGGATCAACTTGTATTTTAAACACAGGGCTTTTTTATTTTGTCTTTATTTCTACATCACATAGAGTTGCCCTACTAACTGCATACTTCCAGGCTCTACTCAATGGCCTGAGGTTATAGCACAGACACATCCTGTCTGCAAGGGAATTTGAACCCACCAATCTATTGTAGAACAGGATGGTAGTTTATTTATTTTCTTTTCATAAAAGATTTTATTAAGCATCATTCTGCTCATAAATGATTGTCAAGATCTTAATACCTTTGTAGTTGACGGATAACACAAGCCATCTTATCAGATAGATTGGCCATGTTATGAGATGATGATAGCTCTTACATTCAAAGCTTTAAAGGAAGGGGGGGAGAGCACTGGGCACATTTGCATACCCACCCCCTCACACGCAGTGTTAGAGACGGTGTGTGAATGACGGAAGATTGTCTGTGGATTTCTCCGGCGCTCTCTGTCTGTCTCTGCCTCCCTATCGATGCACATGTTTTAGATCTTCCCCAGATGCTTTGTCTTTTGAGTGGCGCACACAGAGACGTCTTGTTCATTGGCGACAGGAATTATTTCTCTTTTGGGATCTCTCAAAACATTTTGACATTTATTGGAAGTGCATCTGGGCTCCTTGTTTTATCTGGATTGTTAGTCAGTTTCCTTCTTAGATGGAGTAGCATGATGGACTCCAATATGGCATCACTTCAAACTGTCCATGATTCCATCCTGTGTGTGAAGATGAGCCAAACAACAAAAAACATGAATTTTACAATTGCTGTTGCTGTGTTCCATTTTTCTCCCTGCTTTAAAACTAACCTAATGGTCCGAATCTTCAAAAGAAATAGTAATTTCCAAAATGTCCAGAATTACAATTCATATACACAACAGATCAATAGTATATGTTTCCTATTCAGTTTGCACACACCCAACCCAACCCTGGACAGTTGTGAGTTGCCTGATGTGGAACCCCAGTCCCAGGCAGTTATGACACAGCCCAGATAGGAAACAGAGCAGTCTATACTACAGGGCTCAACCTGTAATCTGAGCAGAGGCTTTTACCAGTCAGACTCTCAAAGGACCCATGTATATGACTTTTGCTTCATTTACTATACACAAAAGCCTTACTGCTGGCATTCATGACGTAAGTGTCTGGAAGGGAAGCGTCTGACCTTGACGGTTGCGAATCGGTCTTACCCAGGTTTTGATCCTATGTGGCAAGGATGAAAGATCAGTGTTTTAATCTCAACACAACAGAAAAAAGGCTCAGTGGCAGCTCATAAGTCAGCCCTCAAGTCTAATATCCGGAGTTCAGCATCAAGAAAACCTCTGCCATTAGGACTAGTCAAAGAGAGCACCTGTGTTTTAGGAGCCCAGCACAGACTTACTGGAAACAGACACGGTGCAAATTTTACCAGCGTCACAGTGACCGAACTGTTCTGGCATCCACATAGAAAGGCCTTTTTAATGATTCCCTTCCTGCTTTCCGGTCAACTTTGCCACCGTCTGCAAGAGCAGAATCCCCAGCCCCGAAACCACACGAGCTGAGGGGCCTGTACCCAGGACACAGAGACGCCTGTTTGCGGTGGTCAGACTTGCTGACACACTGCCTACACTGCCACGTTTTCTGGGCAGGGGTATGTGGAGCAGCACATAAGAGTCTCTGTATAGTAGCAGGTTACATTCCTCACATTGGGACTGGGGGGCAGTGTGTTAAATGTTTGTTTATTTATTTATTTATGTTTTAAATCTTCAAAGGATTTTTTTTTTTTTGACTTGGAAAAAGAGGTAATGTAGACAGGGCTGACAAAGTGAGTAGGTGGCTATGGGATGTGGGGTTAAAAAAGCCATACGTTGAGCAAAAACGCCTTAGATAAGTACTGTACCAACTCTCCTGATTTTCAATGTCTTAAGGTAAGGTAATTTATATAAAAAATATGTTATTGCTCATGTCACAGCGACTACTGTAAAAACATCAGTGAACTATATTCCCTTTAAGTATAGGGAGAGCTGAACTAAAACTGTGCTGAATATAGTTTTTAAGCATTTGATATGATACAGTATGTAGTAGTATGTTGTAAACTGTATTTTTTTCCATAAATACCATAATTATAAAGGTGTGTATTCTGCATAATCCCTACAGTAAGATACTGTTTCTGGGCTGGTCTATAGTGTCACGTAATTTTATAACCCTAGCAATATCACTTGGTAAGAAAAGGGGTGGAGTGAGGTGGGGTGGGTTGTAAAAAAACATTTCAGAAAGGTTGAAGGCGGGTAGGGGGGGTAGGTGTTAGTTTTGTCCAACGCTACATCTCTCTGCTAGGAGCAAGGGGGACTTGACTTTCCTTGAGGACAGATTCCTCTGTCACACACAGAGTAAAAGGCAGAAACAGCTGCACAACACAACAGCTGGATAACCACAGCAGCGATCTTCCTTTTTGTTTTCCCTTCCTCTCTCACTGGTGGGGTTAATTGTCTGCATTTGGGCAGAAGAGTTTCTTACATAACCTACACATTAAAACAATTTACACAAGAAGTGCAATTATAATATTAATACTTCTACATTTACTACAACCGCTTCTTATAAAATACCCGGTTAACACATTTAATTCTGAGTACGTTGTGTGAGGTTATAATTTGGTTGTATTTAGGTCCTGACCAAGATGATGTGATAAAAATATTGCCTAAAACCTATTACCCCTGATCCACACAGAGTCATTAATGTTCTCTGTTTGTTGCACAGTAATGTTGTCTGCACATATCACAGGACCCTTGCTTGTACAATTCATATCAAAGTGCAACTATCATTTTAAGCAATCTGTTTATTCCATGTATTTTGATTTTTTTTATATATATATATATATATATATATATATATTTGTTCCTCTTCAATGCAGTTATTTATATCAATTTATGACGTTGTGACGTTTGTTTTGTGCTCACAATGTTATTTGATTATACGTAGGTACTTAGGTATTCAAACTTGGCAAACAATATGCAACACATTAAACATTGTTTTTGTGTGTGTTTCAATGGTATTTTCTGGGAAGTGTTTAGAACAGCAAGAGAGAAGAGGAAATCTCACCAGAGGAATCAGTTTCCCTCATTTCTTCCCACAGAGCCAATTAATCAATACAGACTTTCACAGCTGGTCTTCAGTGTTAAGTGACATTCACCTGTCTTTCAGTGGGAGCTGCATTAGTCCTCCCTGCAAGGTGATAGTTCTGCTGTTTGGCACTGTAGAAAGAAGCAGTTGGATTCACTACAGGTTTTAATGCACAACGTTTATAGCATTGAGTTGAGATGAGATGATTATCAGTTGGCTATTTGTGATTCTATAGAAGAAGCAAAAATATGTATCCGTGATTTCAGAATTTTCAGAATGTCATAGATTAACATAATTTCCACAGTACTAGTATATTTAGATATTACATAAGATGAAAAAAGGGTTAGAACTGACTCCATTTTATGCCACGGCCAATTCAAGGGTAAGTGACACCCTAGGCGTTCTGTCTGTTCACCCATCATGTACCTGGGACTGGGACGGGCAAGTGGGCACTGCACTTATGCCGAAAAGCATCAGCCTGCATGCAGTAACTAATGTTTAAATTAGAGTTCCAGCTTTCTGTGATAATTACATATTTACTATATTTTATAGTTTATAATTTTTTCCTATGCTCCCACCCCCCCCAACATTTTGACCAGTTCGTTTGCTTAATGGTTGCACTGGCCCTGTCTAATAAATATGATATACACCGATCAGCCATAACATTATGACCACCTGCCTAATATTGTGTAGGTCCCCCTTTTGCCGCCAAAACAGCCTTGACCCGTCGAGACTCCACTAGACCACTGAAGGTGTGCTGTGGTATCTGGCACCAAGACATTAGCAGCAGCAATGTAAGTTGTAAGAGGTGGGGCCTCCATGGATCCGACTTGTTTGTCCAGCACATCCCACAGATGCTCGATTGGATTGACATCTGGGGAATTTGGAGGTCAAGTCAACACCTTGAACTCATGATTCATCAGACCAGGCCACCTTCTTCCATTGCTCCATGGTCCAGTTCTGATGCTCACGTGCCATTGTAGGCGCTTTCAGCAGTGGACAGGTCAGCATGGGCACCCTGACTGGTCTGCGGCTACGCAGCCCCATACACAACAAACTGCGATGCACTGTGTGTTCTGACAACTTTCTATCAGAACCAGCATTCACTTTTTCAGCAATTTGAGCTACAGTAGCTCGTCTGTTGGATCGGACCACACGGGCCAGCCTTCGCTCCCCACGTGCATCAATGAGCCTTGGCCGCCCATGACCCTGTTGCTGGTTCACCGCTTTTCCTTCCTTGGACCACTTTTGATAGATACTGACTACTGCAAACCGGGAACACCCCACAAGAGCTGCAGTTTTGGAGATGCTCTGACCCAGTCGTCTAGCCATCACAATTTGGCCTTTGTCAAAGTCGCTCAGATCCTTACGCTTGCACATTTTCCCTGATTCTAACACTTCAACTTTGAGCCTAATATATCCCACCCACTGACAGGTGCCATGATAACAAGATTATCAGTGTTATTCACTTCACCTGTCAGTGGTCATAATGTTATGGCTGATCGGTGTACAATATAATAATACATAGCCTACATAACAACACATATACATAAATTAAATATATTTCTAGTTTGGTCCTTTGTGAGTTTGTCTAAACATAAATACATAAATGGTGTTTGTAGAAGCACTTCTAAGTGATATATATAGTGCATTTGATTTGTCAAAAGAAAGTAGTGGCAATCTTTATCTCAGACTGCTTTGTGTTTTCTCCTTTTTGGGTCTTGACATTACATTCAAAGCCAGGAGGAAAACCAGCATGAGTTGAAAAACGGGCAACGTAGGGGGAAAGAAAGAATGAACACATTTCCTACACCGCTATCTTATTCAATAAACAATCATTTCACATGACTGCCGTTTGGGACTGATTGCCAACCACCTCTCTTTATCACAGAACCCCAGCTTAGTGGATTGCAGCTCAGTAGTAAAAGACTGTCACAAATACACTTGCATGTAAAACACTCTTTGTGGTGGGGCTCATTCATTGCAAGTCTGTAATTTACTCCTCTGTTGAATTTTTCTTTCCCCTCTCACCTGTCTCTCTGTTTCTCTTATTTTTTTTTATTTTTGTGGCTGCAATCACTGTGGGAAAAAATAGGCTCCTGTTGGGAAGCGAGGATAAATCAAGAGTAAGAGATCGCTGCTGTGTTTCAGAAGGCGTCCAAAAAAAAAAAAAATCTGGAAAGTGCAAAACATATCTTCAGACAAGCCTTAAGTATTCCGGTTTCCTGTTGAGAGATGAGCTTGAGCCGTCGTGCTTCATTTAAAAAACAAACAAACCTAGCATTAGTACAGGGAACCCTTCAACAATGCTGAAGCCTATTAGTGGTTTTGCTATTATTTAACTGAAGTCTAAAATATAATCCTGATTAAAGCTTTAAAATTACGAATTGCTCTAAAGGAAAGTAGCCACCTACCCACTTGTGTAATGTATGTTTAAAAATTAACCACGGCCGTTGTGGTCTCATTTGAATGGGTGAGAATTTAATTTTTACAGTGTGCAACAGACAGTATACCATATTTCAGGTTGGTTTATAGAGTTCTGTGGACAGTTGCATTAACTTAATTAACATGCATTTCTCTTTTTAATTTTTAGGTGTTCATTCCATTTAAAAGAGTTGCACAAAGTACCTAAACAATGTAAAGTCAGTGAGCTATTTTATAAAAGGAAATGTTGCTATTTTTACGTAATTCAATACCTAAGGCTATGAGTACCAGGCCCCTAAACCTAATAAAAGGAAACCACAGAAACTGTTGTTCTTACAGCTTGTTATAGTCAATGTGGAGAAGAATTAAAAAATCAGAGACAGTGACAGGATTGCTATGTTTTTGATAAGTGCTGGGAGATGTTGGATGTAAAATATCCACCAAAATAAAATGAATGCTTTCTCTGCTAACAGAATGATGTCTGTTCATGGGCTGGGCTAGAGTTATAGTCAATCAGGTTTTACCTTCTATACAGTTCAATATAATACAAATGTATTTTTATGAAGTAACTTTCATTTTATTATTATTTCATTTGTCTGGCATCTTCGACCATGCGTAAAATTCCAATGGCTTGACTATAGACTGCCAAGTTGTGGCAATTCAGATGGCCAATATGGCTTCACCCTTGCTCAACCCACCGTCTTTGTGAGATGCGAGTTGCGTGATGGGTGGTAAGACAGCCAGCTCTATTATTAATATGAACTGTCTTTTCTAGTGCTGCCCCATTGTCATTCCTCTTAAAAATATAACCCTCATGACAGAATTCTAATTGCCTTTTAAATATATTAAAACGATGACATTAGTATTCCAAATGTTCTGCTTGGCTGCTACAGAGCACCTATCTTTTTCTAACCAATTTAATCCCTCAGAAAAAGAGGCAATGGTTTATATGCTGTGCTGTGGTCCTGCACCAATTTTGTACTGTTTTTTTTTTTATATATATATATATATACAGTGAGGGGAAAAAAGTATTTGATCCCCTGCTGATGTTGTATGTTTGCCCACTGACAAAGAAATTATCAGTCTATAATTATAATGGTAGGTGTATTTTAACAGTGAGAGACAGAATAACAACAAAAAAATCCAGAAAAACACATTTCAAAAAAGTTATAAATTGATTTGCATGTTAATGAGGGAAATAAGTATTTGATCCCCTATCAATCAGCAAGATTTCTGTCTCCCAGGTGTCTTTTATACAGGTAACGAGCTGAGATTAGGAGCTCTCTCTTAAAGGGAGTGCTCCTAATCTCAGCTCGTTACCTGTATAAAAGACACCTGTATAAAAGACACCTGTCCACAGAAGACAGGACAACTGCACCGCATCAAAGGGATGATGGACGGGGCCATGTACTGTCAAATCTTGGGTGAGAACCTCCTTCCCTCAGCCAGGGCATTGAAAATGGGTCGTGGATGGGTATTCCAGCATGACAATGACCCAAAACACACAGCCAAGGCAACAAAGGAGTGGCTCAAGAAGAAGCACATTAAGGTCCTGGAGTGGCCTAGCCAGTCTCCAGACCTTAATCCCATAGAAAATCTGTGGAGGGAGCTGAAGGTTCGAGTTGCCATACGTCAGCCTCGAAACCTTAATGACTTGGAGAGGATCTGCAAAGAGGAGTGGGACAAAATCCCTCCTGAGATGTGTGCAAACCTGGTGGCCAACTACAAGAAACGTCTGACCTCTGTGATTGCCAACAAGGGTTTTGCCACCAAGTACTAAGTCGAAGGGGTCAAATACTTATTTCCCTCATTAACATGCAAATCAATTTATAACTTTTTTGAAATGCGTTTTTCTGGATTTTTTTGTTGTTATTCTGTTTCTCACTGTTAAAATACACCTACCATTAAAATTATAGACTGATAATTTCTTTGTCAGTGGGCAAACGTACAAAATCAGCAGGGGAGCAAATACTTTTTTACCTCACTGTATATATATGTTTTTTTTCTTGAAGGTCAGTTTTATGGGGTGTTTGGTGGGCACTGGGAAGCAATGCTACTCCACTGGACCAGTAAATCCTTACACCTTTAAAAGCTGTGATTTTCAAAGCTAGAAATAGTCTTGATATTTCACTTTTAGACAACGACAAATTACTGTAATAAAACTCCAGCTTTTTAAACTAAGTGTTTTCAAATTGCTCCTGCAAACTTGTTAACTAGCAATGGATCATTGAATTTCCAGTCGCTGAAAGCTAGCCATCTCAACAGGGTAAGACTCCTGTGAAGACAAGCACAGCTATAGTTAGAACAAGTCTAGGTATCTGCATATATTCAACATCATGAAATGTAGGGACAAATTCAACACAATACTTAACAATGCAAAAGAACCAGAGATTACAAGTTACAACTGAAAGTACTTCTTTGCACAGAGATCTGTAGGAGTTGGGAGCAAACTACTACCTGGCTATATAGTTGAAGCTGAATATCAGGGTACCTTCAATTTACATCAGACTGATTATCCACTAAAACTACAAATACAAATTTTCAACCCTTATGTTTTTATATTGAAACAATCATTTCCATTTTGTAACATTTTTCATAAAAAGAAATTGGCAACATGACTCCATATATACATCTCTCCCAATTTGACTAAATAAGCGATGTGATGCTCCAGTAATTTGTTGTGTTGACATCATGTAATCCTGCAGCAGGAATTAAATAGCTAATTGATTGGAAATTATTAAATTAAACACATCCACTCCAGAGCCCTCCCTGCCTGGACCGATAACATAATTAAAATTCAATGAACTTTAAAACATGAGCATTTTGTTCACATTGATTGCTGTGCTTTTAAAAATTACACTTGGAAAAAAAGGCAAAAGAAATCTGGTTACAGCTGCAAGCTTTGTTTGGAATTGTTAATCCTTTTTCTAACTGTGAAAACAACAGCTTGACATTCCGGTTCTATTTAGAGCCACTTCAGAAGGCGCATCCAGCTCTGTAAGAAGTGCTTACGAGGTTTATTCTCTCATTTTTAATTAAAGAATTAACTAAACAAACACAACTGAACAGGAAAACTGAGCATTGAAGCGTGCTGGCTCATTGGAATTGCGCCTGCTGATATACATTTTGATTGTGAATTATCGCCCATGAGAACCATACTGGTCAGGAGCAGACAGTGAAGGTAACCTTACTCTGTAACCTTCTTGCAGGTGTCTGGCCTTCTGGTCTAAGCCTGATCATTTGGTGTATATGAATGCTTCCTTCTGTTGCCAGTAAATTCACAAGGTTAACCATCTGATCTCTGATCTTATCTGAGACTTTCTGATGCCCCAGTGTGCTGATGTGTCCCATCAGACAAAGGGATCATTGTAAGGGAATGATTTAGACAAGCCAATTAACACAAAAAATACCTTGGAATCATGTGCTATTCATCTTAGCAGTTGGTTTTTCTGTATTGGGGATGTTTTCTTGATTCTTGGTTGGAAATATATATTTTTTTACCCCAAGATAACTTAATTGGGGGTTTTCCGATTTTCAAAGCCCAATGGAATTTTAGTTTTGTAAATGTATTTGTCCTGCAATGCTAAGCGATAAAATATATCCCATATATAGTAGTGTCTTTAGTAGGCATTTGTATACCGAAGATGTCACGATATGGAACTGCAGAACAATACCTGATGTGAAGTTTCATTGTGTTTGGTGCTGTTTGCAATAGCCTAATGAATTAAGGTGGCTTCACCATTGAGGAATTCCAGCAGTTTTCAAGTGCTGGACATCATCTTTCTGTCAGTATAGAAAAACTATTTTTAAAGCCTAAATAGATATCTATCTGTGTGTATATATAATAAACTATACCAACATGAGCACCTCCAGAAATAGTGGATCAGCCACCTTCATGACTGTGAGTGCAGGATAGGCCTACTATCTGCATTGAGCCCTGTAGGTACACCAGGCGCAGTGTGTGCTGGTGCCTGCTCCATTTTCTGCTTGATGTTTCTTGCAGCTGTGAGATGCCTGTAATTATTTTTTCTTATACAGCCTCCCTCATGCATTCATCCACATACAGCAACAGCATATTACTAAACACAATCACGTCCCATCCTCATTTGCATCATGAAAAGGGGTTGTGATTTTTGCCATACCGTTCTGCAGCTACAGAAGGGCTCTCCTAAACAGCACCCAGGTGGTCCTGCTTATGGCTGCATAGTGTGATCAACTGTAACTCCACATTTTGCTTTTGGATTCAGTTTGGGGAAGAGGGGACTGAAACCCAAAGCCAGAAAGAACCACATCTGGTTGGCAAAGCCTAATTTTGAAGGATCCAAGCCATTTCAGAATACGTGCAGCTGCATTGATAACATTACAAAACAAGACGGAAGGATTGACAGAAACGGGAGGACACATTCTTTAGCTGTGGCAGCTCCTCAAAAGAGGTTAAGCTAAACAAACAAACCACACAAAATCAAGAATTTTACTGTGAATATAATTACAGTGGGAATAACCATGTTACTCTCTTTTAACCCTGTGTCACTGGTTGCTTCAGTATACCATCTAGCATCCAGTATAGGCTCATTGTGAGCCAGAGCCTAACCTGGCTGGTCCGGGACAGGGTACACCGCGGATGAGATGCCAGCCTATTGTTGGGCAACACACATACACACCCACTCACAAGACTGTATTATTGCACTTTGTGTTGCTCTTATATTTTGTCGCCCTGGACAAGGGCATCTGCTAATAAATAAATAATAATAATGTGAATAATGACTACGGGGTAATTTGGAGGAAACCAGAGCAGAAACCCACAAACACTCAAGGCAGACACTCAAGGCCGGAATTCAACCCTGGGCCCAGGAGCTGTGAGTCTAAAAACCTCGGGGGAACAGCTACTGTCTAGTCTTACACAGCCCCAACAGAGTGACAAACCCTCTGTGCCAAAAATAATGGTCCCCTGAGCAAAATCTACAGGAAATTGCATAACTGTCATAGGCTCATTTTACATACTGTGAGCCCTCTTACTTATGCAATTTCTATAGGGGTATCATTCATTGACAGTTCAGAATGTCCTCAATCCATATGATCAAAAGTCACACCAAATATGGGAAGTGACATTGAATTAACCTAGCAGTCTCCTGACTACCATTCTATCAAATCACCAGACAACCTTGATATCATACTTCACAATTTCAATTTTATTTCTATCTATACCTTTGTGCTCTTTTGCCATTTTCTCTCCTCCGTTATTAACTCTTGCTTATCAGTCATCCTTTAAAAAAAAAAAGTAAAATAAGTTATTTACATTGAATCCATTCCTAATAAAAACAATTTCCTCTGGCTGGGACTCTCTATCAGGCCCTGGTTTCCCTGATAACCTCCAAATGAGGAAGGTCTGCATGGCTGTGTTTCCATTAAACTTAAACTTGCTGTACCTGAAAGCAAAAAGGCAAAATCATACAGAAATTACCCAGCTATCCAGGGGCAGTTACTCTAATGATTGTTGACTACTGTCAGATTTAGTGTGATCTGCATCTCTATCACAGATGAGGAGCAGGAATCTTAGAAAATAAAATAATAAACCAAAGCAACATCAAAGTGCAATTTCCTGTACCTCAGCACAGGGACAAATTGTTGTGATTCTCTCTTCACAGCATGTCACGGAGTGAAAAAGCTAGCGTTCATTGCCAAGAGAACATATATTTGTTTGTTTTGTATATTTGTGTATTCTAAATTGAAAATTGCATTTGTTTCTCCTCCCTGACACAGTCCAATTGGGGAAATCAGCCACATTTGTAATTCAACCATCGAACACTACTCCCTCCCCCCAGCCTGCACTGAGACAGCAGGTGCATCAACAAGGAATGCGTGATCATTGGTTTGGCCCTGAATTTGCAACACACTGCTTTAGTGTCGATAATATGAAGGGGCATAGCTCTTATTAGAAGTATCAGGACCCTCGGGTGGCAGGCAGCAAATCCCAATCCTTGGGGTGCGGCACACTGAGGACCCCCCAGCACCATCCACTCTGTCAGTGCTTTGCCTGCTGTGTGCCACTGCTCCCAGCCACAGTCAGTAAATGGCAAAGAACAGCTTCCCCACTGCCTGCTGGAGGCAAGCACTGGTGCCCCCCGATGCTAAATAGCGCCCTGCTGAGCAAGATGGTGTCTGTACTGTAACTCCAAAGTTGCTTCTGGATTCACTTCAGTGTTTCATATGGCACCAACATGCTAATTCGGAACTGTTTCAGGATATATTTCTTTATTTTATATGTGTTTGTAAGTGTATATACTTAGTTTAGCACCACCTTATCTGTGGTGATTATACTTGGCACTAGCTCATCTCCATTGGTTTGATTCCAGCAGAGCTCTCTGTTACTCAGTTGACCCTTAATAATTGACTTAATTAGATTTTAAACAGCAAGATTTTAAGATTCTATTCTTAAACAGTTCAACCCACCTATACATTTCACTCTGCAGTCACATCTGTTTTTAAGTAGCTAAAAATAATCTAATTAAGCAAATGCCTGCTTTAGGCTATACAGAGACTTGCAGAGGAGGCTTCCGTACTTTACAATTTATATTACATAATCATATCTTGATTTTTGTGACATTTTATTTATTGCACACATTTGACATAAACCTACAATTATTTGATTAATTGCAGAATGACATCTTTAATCAACAGCCAATCATAATTACATTACATAATTGAATTTAATGGCATTGGTCCAAAGAGTAAAGAAAGCATGTGTCAATGCCAGCGAGGGAGTGCAGTAGTGTAGGGGGATCTCTCCAGCTCATACTGTGCCTGCACCCATACTCAGCACTGCCTTGTATGTTGTAGGGGCCCCACAAAACCAGAAGGTCGGGAAATGCTTTTATCCTGCCTTTGTGGATGTACATCTATAAAGTGACCAATGGCACCTTGACTTTGTGAGGAAAATGTATGAAAACTGCAGTGGTAGGCTGGGAATTGAATCCTGTAAAAGCCCAGGAGGTTGGTCCTTTGTAGGAGTCATGTGGTACATTAGAGATGCAGTATGGTTAGGAGGTCAAAGTTGTGGTATAAAATTGTACCTAGCCTGAACTTTGCACTAAAAGCTTGTTCCAGGCAAGCCCTTAAATGTGTTTTCCAGGATGCTCGATGAGAAAACTGATTTATAGTATGAAAGACACTGGGGCAGTCTCTGACAATATGTTTGTCGCTGTAGATCCGGGGGTTGATCATGTTTATTTAGTTATTCATTGGCTCACTTCCCTGTGCTGTCTTTGCATTGACCGTGGTGAAGAGCAATGCTATTGCCCTTGTGATATTATTCAGATTGTTTAGTTCATCGTGGAGAGTGTCACATTCCGTGTCAGGTCGCCCTGTCTGCTTTGAGCACATTAGCAGGGATTGTGGAAGGTTGCATATTTCCATGTGTATGATATGAGTAATGCTGTATATTAAGGCATATATAAAATGCATCTGTCAGTCCTAATTACATCTCCTGTACATTTGCTCAGTATGGGTAAATTGCCACAACTGAAAATGATGCCTATAATCAGCGATGAAAATAACATGTTCATCTTCATCAACAAAGATGATGATGTCACATAAAATACCCTGGATCCCGGTGGTGTATTGAGAAAATGAGCTTTCCTCCGAAATTGCAGGATCTGAGTGTTCCAGCAACTTCACAGCTGAGCAACGTGTATGTAAATACTGCATCATTAAATCAATATTATGAACGGGGCACTTTCTACATCGGTGAGAGACAGAAGCCACTCTCTAGTTTTGCTGTAACCTAAATAACTCAGTACATTTAAAGCCATCAACACATCTAATACCTAAGAACTGAAGGAGGCAATACCACTAAAGAAAGTGAAGAGACTGTCATGGTGGCTGAGAGTATTTACGTACTCCTACATGAAATCACTGTGCTTGTAGCTGCCTCCTGAGTAATTACTTTAGGTTTCTTTGCTAACCTTTGGACATGTATTTTTAACAGCGTTGGATTTTAATAAAAAGCTAATTTTGTTGCACTGGAGCCGCACTAAGGGATGTTTCTTTCCCTTTCAACAGGGTAATCCCTATAAATACATAATGTCATGGCTTTAACCGCGCATTAATATTTACTGAGGCACGGCTATTTCTTTGACTTTCAGGACCACACACGCACTCAAGTAGCCATCATCAAATGTTTCAATATGCAATTTCAGCTTAAGCATCCTGGCATCAGCTCACGTCTGCCTAAATTGCTTCTGAAATCACTGGTGCATTATTAGAGCTTTCTCCTTTAAATATTTATTTTTTTACCGCTCTGGATAAAAGTTTGTACATCCTCGTCACAAATGTAAGTAGATAAGTAACTTGTCTATGAATCATTTCAGAGTCGCACAAAGCATTGCTGAAAAGATGTTGCCAATATCAAATAAAATCTACCAAAGAATTGGATTGTAGTCAATTTAATCGAATTTTATGGCTCACAGCTCCAGTACCCTGAATTTGAAAATTTGCATTATTTTGTCAATTCACACAAGTCAAGCAGGCCTGGGTCCAGTCAGTGCATGTGAATGAGCCTGGGATATACAGGCTCTGCAAACTCAGAGGATACTGCAGAAGCAAATTGACTTGAATCATCACTTATTGTTGTCTTTGGGGCAAAAATAGACAACCAAATTGTAACGTAGGTAAATAAACAGTTTATTTCGAACCTTTGATACATCTTAATTCTGTTTTGTGCTTTGGTGTTTTTTAAAGGCTAGACATGTGCACAACCCATTTTCTACAAAACCTTTTGTCTGTGACTACATGTAATGTTTTTCCCTCTCCATCTGTCAGCAATGTGAACCTGCTCAAGCAGTAAGAGGTTTGAGTATGACTCTGACCAGAGTTAAGTGTTCATTACTGTATAGCCACTCCAAATGCACTGCAGTTAGAAATTGCTCCTAGTGATGGCCATGGTAATGGGGTGGCCACGAGAGCTTGATTAATTCCCAACTGCAGTTTGCTGGAGGAGGCATCATCTACACTGTCTGTGGTATGGCATATTCACCTTATCCCTTCAAGTCTCCCCACATTTATTCTTCTACATCAGGGGTTTTCAAACCGGTCCTGGAGTACCCCCTGCTCTGCTGGTTTTTTGTTAATTACTTAATTGAATGGTATATTATATTAAGGATGCAATTAAGCAATTGAGACCTCAGTTGGAACATAAACCAGCAGGACAGGGGGTATTCCAGGACCGGATTGAAAACCACTGTTCTACATGAACCCCTTTGTCTTTCCTTAACTTTTGGGGTTCAGTTAGAGTGCCATTAAAATAAGATATTTGTACATTGCATATATTCATCATTTAAACCGCAGAGTGGGACACCGGATGTTATCCCTAACTGCCTCATCAGAAGATTAATAATGCAGGCCAGCATTCCTCTTCCTTCGTGTCGTTTAACTTTAAAGCTGTGAAAGCAAAGGACAATAATCCAGTAATCATCTATACTCTGATATATATATATATATATATATATATATATATATATGACCTAAATCAATGTCTTTTTAAATTTGACTTCTCCAGAATAACACACAGTATATCCTGATGTCAGACACTCTTTACTACCTGTGTGCACAGCTGGCTATTGCAATTAACTCTGATTAAAGGTTACCCAGTGTCATGTTGATGGCTTTTGATAAGGCCAGTGGAGAGCTGCTACACTTGCTTTGTCTTTTTGAGCTTCGTGTTTGGTTGATCTTGGATGGTTGCTTCTGTCTTTTGTGGACTTAGACTCAATTATACCAAAGGAAAAAACACACACACACACGTGAGAATATGCTTTACATTAAATTTACATTTTGGGGCTACAGAGTGGCTCGACTGGGAACAGCTTCTGCTTGGAGCAGCAGTTAGGAACTTATAGTCCAGACATCACTGGTGCATACCTGGGGTAAGTCATAGCCGACTGTGACTGATTTATGCAAGGATGAGGAATGCTTGGGCTCACAATGGCAACCCCAATGGCTTCACAGCATTGTTTCAGTGACAGCTGCATTACTCCACTCATATAGTATTTTCTGTGCTGTTGTTCTCTGTTGTATCCCCGCATCCTCTGTTGTATCCTCCTAACACCAGGTTTTCCATTGCCAGAATTACATTTTTAAAATGTCACCCACCGTCAATTGAATTCTATTAAAAATTGTCATCTTGTCTCTGGAAGTGTTAAGTATGAAGCTTGTGAAAGTACAGCAGCCAAAGACTTAATGACAATTCACTTCCAGCACTCCCTCCGCCTTCATCTTAAGAGGGGAAGACATACAAAAAAATGTTAAATGTCAATTATTTACTGCAATAGCTGAATGGTTTGCATGCCCCTGCCCAAGAAAATAGCAGGAATTCCTGCCTGCTGTATCTTCTGTGGGGATTGCCTGGTTAATGCATCCAAGCAATTCCTCTCTGGCTTTATGGGCTATGAGGGTGGATTAGCTGTGTTGCTGTCTGACTGTGGGTGTATGTTCTGTAGCAGTGTCTTTACTTTCCACTTTAAAAGGCTGAGTACAGTAGATTGCCATCCTTAGGGGATTAAACACAGTCTTCAGAATGTGCTATTATTACACTATGCTTCTCTTTTAATTTCTTTCTGCTATCTTAAAAAGAACTGTCTATTGAAAAAGTAAATAGATACATAAAAGGAGGGTTTTAAATCCCAGGTGTTAGCATTTAAATTACTATTACAAGATGCACTGCAAAACTGTGCCTTAACTCAAACAATCATGCATGGTCTGAAATGTCGTGTGCTAGAAAAAAGTCACTATATCCCAGCCTGTTTAGGTAATGTATGGTAAATAAAACTTACTCATTTGCAAATAACATGTTGATGCAAAGTTAGTGATCTGTAAATGTGCACTGTTCCATGAGTTTTGTGTGTGTGTTACAACTCAGTTAACAGTTAGTAATTAAATACACTGAATTTCAAGTCATCACCCATCTTCAGCTCTTTGCTAGAACTGGTCTTCTTGCTTCTTCACAATGTTGTTATTTTAGAAGCGCAGGCATTACCATAACAAAAACCATTCACCTTTAGAGTTCATTGTTGGGTTTCAGCTAGTTTAACGTGATAACTTTAGCTATTTATTTATCCTTTTCATCTGAAACAGTGTCAATCCTAAAACTACCATGGCCTTCAGAGACGTTCTGATACACTCTGCTGCGCTACAAAAGAGGAGACAATTATTCAGTCTGAGCCGCGCACATTCTGAGTTCTAATTTAATTTGCAGAAGTAATAACCCGTCATTGAGGTGCTATTCATTTCATAAGGCGGGAAACAAATTGTAAATTGCAGCATGGTCACATGTTTTGGATTGTTAACAAGTTTAAATGACAAACTTAACACTTCTACAGTGTCTCAGATATAATTGCATAAACAGTCCAAGCAGTGATGTAGTCTGTACAGTATTTAGTTCACATTGTCTCAGATGTCACCTCTAATTGTGCCCTCTCCTTCGGTTTCTTTCTTTTTTCTGTGCCACCCAGATGAGAGTTAATATTAGAATATGGATATAATTGCTCTGGGAGTGTAGTCCTCAGCTCATTAAAGGTTAATCGGCACACAGGCTCTCTTGCTGGAGTTTAATGCAGGAGAGGAGGACACTGCTGTCCTAGGCATCAATTAAACAATTATCCTAAACTTTTAACTGGATACAGCTCCTCTGGGACTCAGTTAGGGCTAATTAAAAAAAGAAACCTTGATATATGCAGTTCTTTAGATGGAGCTGTGAAATGTGCAGACAGCATTACTGTGCAACAATTAGAGAACATTATCAACACTGTGTGGAAGGCTGTACATTTCTACAACCCCATGCAACATTACCTGACAAGATGTCTTAGTTGGGTTAGCACTAAAATTAACAGAGGGGGCAAATAGTCTCCTCTTATAACATTTCATAACATTTCTTAATTTGTTGATACCAGTAAATTGGTATAGAGTGAGGTACTTCAGTACCTAGGATTTGTTTTTTAGATTCAGTGTTAATACATCATAGGACAAAACTGACTGGCACAGACCAAGCAATCACGTTAACTGAGCTCTGCAGTCAGACCTGCAGTGTGTGGTGGCTAAGATATGGACTGATGTTGCCTTGTACCTACCAACTGTATACTCCACTGAAAAGAGCTGCTAATGACCATATGGATAATTATTATTATTATTACATATACTTGCAGACCTGGGTTCAATTATGATTACAGTAGTTTTTGTGAGTGTGAACAGTGATATTTTGATCAGCTACAATTATACTTTAGAATTGTGCTGACATAAAAGGTAATTTACAGTGTAGAACAGATATAAACATATATCATATGTAATAATGGTCATTAAGAAAAAAAACAGCTGAATTGTAATTGATCAATTATATACATTTCAAATTACACAACTGTAATCGACCTCAGGTCTATAAACCTGTCTTGTTCATTTTAAGTTTGCAATATTAAAGCGTTTGGATCTAGTCTGCCAAAAATGAACCTCTCCCAAATAATTAAAAAATAAATAAATAAATAATAATGATTGTAATACTTGACAATGGTGACACTACTGCAATATGTTTTAAATAACAAAAACATAAAATCTTGTGTGCTGACATTTTTTTCATTTTTTAAATTAAAGTAGATCCTAACACCCAAAACAGAAAATAATTAACTGTGACTGTTCTGAACAGAATGAGCATGAAATTATGGATGTAAGAAACTGGATTTTTTTTTCTTCTTCTGGTGCTTGTTTTAAATTATTAAAGATACATTGCTATTTTAATTATATTTATTTATATATATATATATATATATATATATATATATATATATATGAATATAATTAAAATAGCAATGTATCTTTAATAATTTAAAACAAGCACCAGAAGAAGAAAAAAAATCCAGTTGATATAGATATAGATATATAGCTGTGTTGCCAGTTTTATCTTTCTGTGACACTCAACTTCAAAGTGAATGTGCCAGGGGGTTTCTAAAATTCTAAGGTTACTGTCGACTAACATACCCTAAAACATGAAATGGCAACAATTCAGGGTGTGCTTTCTATCCGGGGGGCGGGGGCAACAGACAGAGACGACTTTACCCTGGTGCAAAACTGTTTAAGAAGGAAAAGCTGTGATATGTGAGGGAGAGGGTGGTTTAGAGATGGATAACTATGTATAATACATGCACACTGCATCGATGATACATAACGTACATGCAACATCCTTAAAAATCCTGTGTGTTTTTTTCCTAGCTATTCCAAAGTCATCACCAAGGGGGAAATACTCTGACAGTGCACGACCTGCCTGCCAGTCATGTGATCCCAGACAACAGTGTCTCCATTGCACTGGCAACCCCCCCTTACCCTGCTCCTGCTCTGCTGTATAAATATGCCAACTGTGGCATACACAAGCACAGACATTAAAACCTTAGCTAATGAATATGACTGTACATGATGGGTTGTTTTGCATACAGAAAAAATGAATGTCAACACAAAGCAATACATTAAACATAATGATACCTAGGCAAAAGTAATTTTTGATGAAGCACTTAGTTCCTCTTTGTAACTGTGGTCTGCTGCAGATTGTGTTTTTTTTTTATTTTATTTTTTACTTTTTTCTCCCAGGCCCAGATTAAATTCTGACCTGGAGGCTCCAGTTGATTCTTGACTGAGACGCCTTGCACTGCCTTCTTCTGTTTCACCTGAAGTTCACATGTCCTCAATTAACCCCTTCTTTTGTGTGAGGCTCAGTCGAACTCACAGCTATTATTCCCACCTCAAAACTCCCAATGCAAATAAGAAACATACAAGGTGGTTTCAGTTGGCAGGTGAGAACACTGAGCCCTTCTATAACACTTTAAATGGGATGGATCATTAGTTTTAAACTCTCAGTAACAGCCTGCCTTATGGAAGGACAGGTACCTAGGCCTAGTTTATGTTGGGGTTTCAGTCCCCACGAACAGGTTTTAATTGATCATTTATCATTTTAAGAGTTAGAAGTTGACCAGTAAGTTGTATGTCCTTATTTGTAACACAATTAATGAGATGTGGCTGACCTTCAGTGTAAAGCAGTGAGGATGTTACAATATGATTAGGAGCCAGTTGCTAGAGTATTGGTAACCGTGAGAATACTCTCCCATCAAGTACCCGATTCTGTGGTGTGGGGGGCAGTGAGGTGTTGGCTACCAGACTCTTGGCTGGGTGTCTTATCAGTAAGGCCAATGTGTGTGTCCTCCAGTTGGCAACATAGCCCTGCTATTTATGTCTGGGCTCACTGTGCGGAAAGGAGTGGAGGGCTCAGCCTGGCTTGGCACTGCATGTGATTTGTATGGGCAGAGTGTCCTTTGTCGCAGGCTGCTGTTGTAGTCGAGGGGAGTGGTGGGAATGTGTTCGGTGACTGCAGCAAGAAAAAAAAAAACTTGAATAGTAATTGATGGGTTAAAGGAAGAAGAATAACTTGAGAATCTAAACAAATGATTTAAATAAATAAAGAAAAGATTTTTTATTTTGCAGGCGTTGCCTTCATTGAGAAACATTAAACGTCTGACAGAGTGTTCCAACAGAATGTCCTAGCAGGATGTCAATGCCTGGCATCTGGTTCACCTTGCCTTTTACTGTTGATTACCATCATTTTGGCTTGGTGTTGGTTCTCCTTTCCTTTTTCTCTGTATTACCATGGAATGCATTTCATTATCTTAACATTGATGAGCCCGACTTCAAGCGCAATCATGTTCTGTGTGCTGTAGAATGCGCGTTTTCATTTTAATTTATTTATATATGTATTTTCTCTTGCCTGGATGCTTTTACTTTTGAAATCCCAGAACGAAGCCATGTGATTTCTGAGAGTGACTCCACTGATAGCAGACGCCGACAAAATTCAACCCCAATGGTGTGTCTTGTAGCCAGGCACAGAGCATCGTGGGGCAAAAGGCTGACTCTCAAAAGGCCTGCTGTTTTCGGGCTATTGTTCCTGAAAGACTGCCATCATTTGCCTGAATTAGAACAAGCTTGCTGTCACTGTCCCGAGGCTGGGGAGGAGGAGAAGAGAGGAGAGGAGGGAAGAGGGCAGGGGCCAAAACCAAACTGTTATTCACCTTGTAAAAATACTGCACAATTACAGCAGCTGTTACAGCTAAACAGGCCGGGGATTGATCAATTACAAGGCTTACATCTCAAGATCATCTACGAGATCAACACGCCACTCAAATCCCTCTTTTTATGAGACTCCCTGACCACAGAAACTGTTGACACAGCTCTCATTCTCAGAACTAGGGCTCACTTTCAAAAATGTCTCCAAGCCTGGCCAACTGCCTCATCCCTATCCATATAAGGTGACATTCATCAGGCATATTCAGTTTTTATCTGTGTTATTCTTATTAGGTTATATCAGACAATTTCACACCCCTGCTGTAGTAAGAAACAAAGCACAAGAAGCATTCCAGTTTCCTGCCTCTTTAGAGAATCCATCAGGAGGTTTAAACCCATCCTGAATTTAGAAGTGTACTGGGGCCAAGGGGGAACAGATAACGTTTCGCTTTTATCACTGTTATTATTTAAAGCACACCCACTGGAGATGTGAAGTTGGTCAGAGAGCTTCCCCCTCTGTACACTGTCTTTAAAAAACAAAACAACATTTTCCAGCTGTTTTCCACATTCGCTCTGCCGCTGTCTGGAAGATTTCAGGTACTGGGAAACAGGCAGCTCTAACATGCTGATGTATAGAAACGCTACGTCTGCTCTGCTCTCTCTCCCAAGGGAAATCCGTCGTTTTCCCTCCTCCACAGTTTATTGTTTTAGGCTTATACTGCCATAAATTAAACACTCATACACTCTATGTTTGGATTTCCATTTTACTAAGTCATATCATTTCTCCTCCTAGCTGAAGCCCAACAGCTGGTTTCACGCATAGCTGTTTTGGATCTGTTAACTGACACCTAATTAGTTACTGATCAGTTTAATTAATTGCCCAGGCTGTGTGCAGGGTTGTACCATTCTGTACTGTAGGTGTCATTTATCTGTTTCTTGAAGAAGGGTGTTTTCAGTTATTTTGATTGTTTGTTTTTAGAGAGATTTGTTTAGCTGTTCTGCCAACTGTCACATACTTGTTGAAATTGATCAAGAAATCGTTAAAAAAATTGAAAATAAAAATACCTTTGCATTGGAATGACCATGGACATATCGGACTATGTCTCAAATACAGAATCGATTTTCAAAGAAGAGATGCCGCATTTCCATTACGTAGGTAAAAAAAAAAAAAAAAAGCATATTTTAACCAATAGTAACAACAGCAAACCTTTACTGCTTTAACAGAAGCAATGGATCCCCAAGCACTTTAACACACTTAGGAGAAAGCGTCTTATTATTTTTTTCCACTTTAGAATTCTGTGCTTTGCTGTGATATGAAGGCCTAAAGAGACAAGCTCAAAACTCTCTCTCACACACAGGCCTGCCTCCTTGTAGCACTGGAACATATACTGCAGGCTGAGTTTTCAAACTGTCCTAGCCCATAGCTAATTTTATTTAAACTCGCTAGTAAAAAAAAGTTTTAGGACTATTTGCAGAAACACACTTGTTCATCTTCCTTTTTTTCACACCAGGGGGCTTTGATTACACTAATCATTGAGAAGCACACACCTCCCTCATCAGTTTGATTAAAGAAAATTGTGAGAATTACATGCATTTGTGATTATATGTTTTGTATCAATATATAGCAGGACATTCACTGGAGGAAATTGTACTATTGCTATACTTGTATATACTGATCTGTTTGTGCAGCCAATGCCATTCTTTAATAATTAAATTAAAGAAAGAAACTTTGGATGCAGATGAACTCATATCAGAACATAATGATCTCCACATTTTATGCAATCAGATATCTTCTTTACAGAGGCTTACATCCACTGAAACTACTGAATATGACCAATTTGTCCTGATCAACAGGCAGCTTAAAAACTGTCTGAGGTGTCCCTGATGCATGGAGGTGGTTGGAAGGTATGTGGACGGTTTACACAGTGTATTGATATTGGCACACCTCTAAATCGGTATTAAACAGACAGGCCATCATTACACCTCTAGACCAATGTATTTATTACACCAAGTATGTGATTTGGGCTGGGCACTGGCCCATCTATAAATAAACTTTTGATGCCATTTCAAACTCCCATGGTATAACTGACCCATGCTCTTTAAAACTGAGTTTTTTTGTGCAAGGAGAAGTGAAGGGTTTTCGGCCATGACATTTCAAATTTTAAACTGGTACTGTGCATAGATCTTTGAGGGGATGGAAACGTTCCAAGAAAATGGCAAGCTTTTACCTTTGTTTAATAAAAGAAGACACATGTTTTCCCATATAAAGGGTCACTTCTCTTGACCCTGAAGTACAGTGATGTTGTACTTGAGGAGGTGGAGAGATGTTGGGAGGCTGGGAGGCAGTGGGTGGTGGGGTGAGGGTGTATGTCAGGGTTGTCAGTGAGGTCCCAGGTCAGAGCTCCTCATTATGTGCTGTGAAGGGGAGGCTGCTGAGGCTGTCTGGAATCAGAACTCACACAGCGGCTACTTTACAGAAACCGAAGAATAAAATGCTGCTTGCCACCTTCTGGTGAAGCATGTGCTTGTGGGGGGTATACAGTGGGGCACAGCTCAGCTCCAATTGACTGTTGGCCAATGTGGGTCTTTGCAGTGTAACATTTGGTGTTGATAAGAAATATTAGAGGAATAAATGCTTTGTATTAGAGTAGCCTATTCCATTAGGTGATATGAAAAGGTTTCCTTTTATGTATTCATTTATGCCTCTATGCATATGTAGATATTCAGTTAATATTTACATACTTGTAACCAAAAACAATAATACAGCATATAATAATATACAGCAGCACTGTAACCTCCAGCTATCAGCAATCAATTGTAGTTTTGATCCCCCCAACACAAATGGTGTCTTCAATGACCTTTGTCCCTGATGCCTTGGAGGGAGCACTAATGGCTGACAGGGTAATTAATAATCAAAGTCTTCCTCCTTGAGACTGTCTACAGGTTATGGCTGAAATGTACTTTGTGATGGAGGTCTAATGATCACTTGGGTCTAAATTGACACTATTTCCAATGCATCCCTGGACCCAGTGTTGAACTCAGGCCCACGCAGATGTTAGCCTTGCAGAAAGTTCAATGATCCTTCACTTTAGTAGCCATTTTTCTCGGCTTTGTAATGACAGTTGTTGGAGATCACTACAGCAGTCAGTGTTAAACACAGGTTACAGTAATTATAGACCACACACACATACCAGATACTGATGTGTGATTTTGAAAGCAGGCCTTGTTCTGTCTTTTCTATTTAAATATCAAATCTAGTAAAGAGCTGAATTACAGGAGCTTAAACTCACTCTATTTTTTAGGATTCCCACATGTCACTCCAAAATGTGTTTTTGAAATGATTGTTGCTTTGATGAGTCTCCTGTGTTAATCAGATCAGCACAAAAATCTGTCAGACTGTGCTGTTTTTGTACATCAGTCTATTTTTGTCAAGTAATCTTTCCCAGCTGAAAATTGAACTGGATGTTGAATGCAACCAAATAGATTAACGAGTGATTTGAGTTTGTACCACAAAAAAACTAAAACACAGAGAAGCAGATTAAAGCATCAGGGCAGGAATTCAGGCACTGATATTTCCTAACTGAGAGCAAATGTGTAACTTATGCTTTCTTATCCGTGCACGTTTGTTGAAAGCAATGTTTTGAGCTACGTTGACAAAATGCCCAGAAAAGGGGAAGAAGGCAGTTATTTTGTGTTTTATCTCCTAGGAAAGTAGGAAGCACTGCAAAGTACAGCTTCACACAGTCAACAGCCGTAAAAATAAAACTTTGCACAACCACTTTTAGACCATACAGTCTGTTCTCTGATCTTTTTTCTTTCCTTCAGTAGAACATAAAGAAAATTACAAGCGAGCGTAAGCAATCCAGCCCATTCTGATCCTCTATAGCCTGTCGTGTAAAAGAGCCTTATCATGCTTTTTCTTGAAGGAGTGAAGTAAAATACACAGCCTCTGCCATATTACAATAAATACTTCCGACAGCAAAGTGGGTTTGTCTGGTTTTCCCTACAACAAACTTCAGCCTTTTTGCATTAGCGTTGTTGTCAGGGCCATGTGCGATTTTACAAGGCCCAGTTACCAGGCACTGCTGTGGTCGTGTCTGTTCTGTTTTGTGACACACACTGATGATCTCTATTATCTGTGTCAGGGCTGCTGTTTTTTTCCCCGCCACACATTCTCCCAGTCTGCTTAGTGGCATCTTTGTGAATGGGGTTTTCTCAACCTCACATAATTAGCCTCACCTCGCTGTCGTTGTCTTTTACAACCTTCCATGGAAAAGATACCATGATTTAGCTGGGTTTGGATCACATTGGATCACGCTATGAGGGGCCTTTATGTGCATGGAGGGGACCTGTGCCCTGGCAGCCCTGATAGCCTCCCTCGCTGTGCTTCGTCAGTTGGAGTACAGCCAGACTGGGACAGTTGTTACTCAAACTCCCCAGGGAGCGGGATAATACCACCAATTAAACTAATTTCACCAGGGATTGAGAGTAATTATGAGCGGCTTTTAGTCCTGTCTGGATTTAAATTGAGATCGGAATGATAAAGCAAGGCTGTGCAGTCAACCCCCCCACCCACTCCCCCTCCTAGAGCGATGAGGCCTAGTTACGTGACCTGTACTGGTGGGGGTGGGGGTGGCAAGTTGAGTTCATAGGGAGCCCAGTCACAACTTTAGTGTTGACTTCAAAGGGGATAAAGGCCATAGAGTTAATAACATTCAATTTGATTATTACTACCTGCTTTTAAACAGCGGGAGTCGAGGAGCCCCGCGTGGAAGCTTTCTACGGTACATTGTGTGGGATGTTGTAGCTTCACGTAAGCTTGGCAGACAATCTAGTTCCCTCATACTGCACCTTACAAATGTGGCCTTGATATATATATATATTTTTTTTTGGCCCTTGCTAAGAGAAATGGACTTCCTGATCAATCAATGAGTGCTTTTAAAGAGTGATTAAATACCTAAAGCACACAATCAGACAGCAAACAAATACATTGATTAATAAGGCTTAGAGAAGAACAGCAGCCCTGGAGGTGTATTCTTGCATTGGCTGCTCTGGCTGACGGTGACAGAGTGTTTTTTGAATGACATTTCATCAAGGGATGTGTCCTGGGAAGCTGTTGACTCCATCAAGCTTTACTCCAAAACTACTAGATCAGTATCCTTCCAGGGCAATTACTGTCAGCAGAAGGCGAAGCAATAAATACAGTGACAGCACGGTGTGGAAGAGCTGTTTTAACCCCATTCTGTGTTTGACCTTAACATTACCAGAATCCCTCTCCCCTCTTTCTGTCATTCTGACCATTGTGTGCTGCCAGCAAAGTATTACATTTTATTATATTAAGAAACTATTTGGGCTCTAGGAGGCCACGGGTAAGCTGCTCTGTAAATCCCCCCTAAATCCCCTGGTTAATGGAAGCTCTACATACAAGCATTTAGGATTGGGCAGAAAATGACCTACTGTGACACTGAGAAAAACTCTCTCACCACCTCGAAGATGTAGAGAGAAGAAATGGATTTAAAAATCGGAAAAGGCATCAATAGAAATCCTCATCACATGGATCCACCTCCACCCAGAAAATCAGGGACAAATTCACTTTTTCTGTTCAGGTTGTTCCAGATCCTGAACTGGAGCACAAGGGTGCACATTCCCCTGCAAAGGGAGTATGCCTTTATGAAACACATTTATAGTTTTAATATGTGGTGGATGATGTATGATTCTTATATTTTTCATCTACCAAAACTGGGCCTTTTTTTGGGTATATTTAAAATACATGGGATATATCTTAGTCTGCCGTCCATCTTTTATTTTACAGGATGCATATGTGGAAGAAATTAACTTCTTCGTCTTTATTTCTTAGCAGATGCCCCCTTACCCAGGGCTACTTACAGCTTAAGTGCAGTAAATGCAGTACAATCAATACAAAACACTATAAGCATATATCCTAATACAAATTCGCTAACAAGTGCAAACATTATGGAGTTATGTCCCTTGTATGTGCTAAGTTGAAGGTTAGGCACAGGAGAAGTGAATCATTTTTAATGTATAAATTATTGTATGGCTTACAGACCGAAATGTATTTTAAATATATTATGAATATATATTATATTCTGTTATTATTATAAATTATTATATAACTTTAATTAAGATTTCAGATCATTGCCACTTTAATGTAGAGTTGTATTTTCTAGCAGTGGTACAGTGCCCCCTGAGAATTGTGGGAGAAGAACAGTGAGCGTCTTTCAGTCTATACAGATGTGATTTGTCTGTGTGTCACTAATTATCTCTGTCAGCTTTTGTAGAGTGGAAATGAGGACCCAAAGGATCAATCGATTGTTCATTGGTGTTATTTATATATATATATATATATATATATATATATATATATATATATATATATATATATATATATATATATATATATATAATCTGACCACAGTGAAGATCAGGTCCTGACTCCACAAGGTTGTACTACAAAGTCTATTCAGTGAGAGTCCATTAAACAGTTTTCAACTCCACTTTCCTTCAGATTTAATAACATGAGAAAAGCCTGCACTGCACCAAGCACAAAATATTTAAATCTTTTGCAATTAAGAAAACATATCACACACACACACAAACAGCTGTTATGAACCTCAAAAAGATGGCACTGTTCTGGCTGTTAGGGATTTATCTGACTGGGTTGTGGTATTAAGTATGGATCCAATGCGTCTTGTCTTGCTTTTGTGCGCTTGCTTCTTACATGCTGAATATCAGCACTGCTGTTGATATTGTTAAATTGAGATCCCCCCACGTGGGCCTGCTGAGAACGCCGGGTCACCTGAGACACCAGAGACCCACATCACAGTGCAGGAGCCTGCTGTTGCTGTTTACTCTCCAGCTGTGTTGAACACCACAAGCAGATTGTTGCTGCTCCTCCATGCATATTCTAGTGTTGCTTTGTGTCTGTCTGTGTTTCTCAGGGCTGACTTTGGATTCAGATCAAGCCAGCGCTGCTCTACAGGGAAGAGGCTTTTGAAGGGTCTTGCACTTGACATTTCTTCAATGGAGGGAATTTTAATCTCTGATGGAGCAGTTGGGGAAGCTGAGAAGCCTATTTACTGGCAGCTTCAATTTATTTATTTATTTATTTTTCCATCTACACATCAATGATTTACAATTTACATTTTTTTTAAACTAGGAATTCTTGTTGTTGTCATCGTCTGGTCAATAGTATATATAAACAAATATTTACCACCTTATAATTTCAGTTTATAATTAGTTTTGCATTCACACTTCTGCTATGGTGCTATAACATGATATATAGCAGAGTGAAGAAGGTCATTAAGGGTCTAGTTCAGGGCTCCCGGGTTCAAATCTGGCTATAAGCTGGCTGTGATCAACTCCTACCTGGGTGAGGTGCGTTTCAATGTCAGCACGGGGTCTCTTCTGCTTGATGTGTGTCTGAATACTGGGTCCCTGTGAGGCTGCAGTGTGGTCAGTGAGAGATGCAGCATTCCTCCCTACTACACCACAGCTCTGTTGAGTGTGCAGATTGTATATAGAGTGAGAAGGAGCAGATGGCCGGAGAAGGTATGAGCACCTCTGTAGGCTTTGTCTCTTTCTTGCAGGTACGATGATCACAGTGGGGATGCAAACTCAGTACCATGTACTGATTTCTGATTTACACAGTATATATTGCAGATATTTGTAAAGATAATGAAATATGCTAAGTGATGACTGCTTTTACATTTATGATGATGATGATGTTGAAATCAAGTGATCTGACTTCTCTTTACTGCTAAGAAACTAGTTTTTCAAACCTTTGCTACCTTTTGTTTGCATGCCATGGCTTGGTTGTCTGGTGAAACTATACAAAATACCTGTTCGAAATACAGGACACTGTTCAGGGGTAGGATGAATAATCATGGACTGGTTTTGTTTAGCGCAGCTCACAGCGGGTGTTGAGGGCTGCGTGGGGGATGGCCCCCGCGGTGCTACAGTCAATGCAAACTGTAATGCTTCGTGACACACTCAGCGTGTCCTTGGGCACAGCCTGCCATGTCCTTCACACATGTATTTGAGCATTGCCAAGACAGCTAAATATGCTTCATACTCAGGAAATGTAGCATAGGACTGTAAATGCCATCTGAGGGGGCGGCTTTTGCAGCAGGTTGTCTCAAGATCCTTACCTCCCTTGGTCAGATATTATCGCAGCATTCATGACTAAATCTTTGGATACACTGGCAGAAGAGCTGCCAATATGGTACTGTAATTATTACAGTAAAACAGGAGCTGCTGTAAAGCATCATACTATACATTTTTTATTAAAATGAATCCAGTATACTGGCTAGTTTTGGTGGATCTTGGATAATTTCTGACTCTTTTCATTGGTAGCAAGGTCTCTGTGCTCCATCTTAGTCTGGGGTATGGCATTATTTTATTGTAGCCCATTTCACAGAAACATCTCATTTTGGCACAACTTGGGCTAGCCGGAATTCAAACCCAGAATCATGCACATTGGATATGAGTGCCATACCCACTGAGCCACTATAGCACAGGAATACACTATATGTATTTTATGATTTAGACAGTAGAGGCCCCCAAGCTTTCAATAACAGTCTTCAATCTTGACTGAGGCAAATATACTCTAATCTTGCTACAATTACTAAAATGCCAGTCAGCAAGCCCAGTAATTATTTCAGCACAATGTTTTGCTGAGATTTGCAGTACCCACCACTATATAGGATCTCACTATACAGGATCTCCACTATACAAGGCTACTAAGTGCTGCTTCCATACAAGACAATGTGTCCTAAATATCCAAGCAATTTACAGTAACACACTGTAAAAAACACAGTATTTTACTGAAGAGTACAGTAATATACACTTTTGTGTGTGTGTGTGTCCAGTGTATGCATGTCTATGTTATACTGTATTTTCAGGATTTACACAGAATAGTGTGCTGCTGGAAGGATCCTGAGGGTAGGGAGTCAACTTTACTTAATCAGCTAGCTTGATGCTCAGCACTTAAGTACATATACATATAGGAAATCTATGCAGGGCACAAAGATCAAAACATATCCTAAGAAAAACTGCATCCAAAGCAAGGCAGACTCTCTCACATGTGAATACAGTCTTCCTTTGAAGGCAGGACCCCCGTGGCTTTTGGGGATCACTGGCTAGAAAGAGAATAGGCATTAAAGCCATGTAAGTCAGTAGGGCAATTGCAAAGCACAATGTGGACAGTTACACTATCCAGTGTGCAGCAAACTCCTGTAGAGACTTCAATGGGAGATGATTGTCCAACGCAGCCAACAGATATCCCATATGGACAACTCACATATGTATAATATATTGTATATATTTCTATTGTATTCTAAATTTATTAGAACTATATGAAGACCTTTAATCCCAGGATCAGAATTCACTGCAGATGCTCAGTATCAACAATGGACTGAAAACAAGGGTCTGTGTACCTGTGGAGAGTGAGCCCTGACCAGGGGACAGATGAGGAATCCCAAATTAGTGTTGCCTCTGTTAAACCCTTTTAAATGTAAGAACTAAAAGAAAGCATTCAATATCTGCATTCTACAGCTTTAAATATTCATGGGCTTAAATTAGTCATTCCAACACTCTTATTCGACAATACTACTGCAGTAGTTTTATCTACTTCAATTAACAGGGAGGAATAATTAATTAATATGAATTCTTCAGTGAGACTGTTTATGCTGTTTCTTGTACAGATAGCTGGTTAAAACGGGTTCAGTGCAGTGGAACAGGCTTGGCAAGTAAAATGGATCTAAAGACATGTAATGTTTTTTGTTCAGTTTAGTTTTTTTTGCTCCTGAGTGACCCGACCACTAAAGAGCTCTCTTTTGCCAATCGTTAGTCAAAGGAATGAACCTGGCCTGCTATGCTGTCGGTATGAGCTGCTCCAGTCATATGTCTGATGGTTAATCTCTGCCGTTTAAACGTGGGTCTAGTAGTATTGGAAGAAGTGGAGGCCTGACAGTGCACATTTTGGAGGATGCTAGTATTTTGAGGTGCTATGAGGGGTTGCCGTGGTAGTTTAAAAGTTTATAAAGAAAATTATAGTTTGCTGAGAGTATTTCCAATATCACAAATAGCATATCTCTCGTGGAAAGCATTTAAAAAGGATATTAACACCTCTCGGCTTCTTTGATTTCTAAAGCCCTGTGCAAAATACTATCTTGTAGAATCAAGGTCTGAGGCCCCAGTGTGCTTTTTGTCTTGTGTCTGGCTTGTTTTCCACAAGTGTCCCATTCTGCTCCCTAGCTAAATATGATGGAAAGGCTGCTGGCTGTGATTGGCTTTGTGTCTGTGATCTGATTATACATAAATCGCCACGCTGGACTTGGCCTCCTCCCAGTTCTCTTGCTTGCACCGCTAGGTTCAGCTGGGTCAAAATAGAGGATGGGATCTGACAATGACTCTGGGACACCATGTTTCTTCGCAGTTTATTCCTCACTCCTACAAAAAGCACCGTGTTGTAGTATGAGGGCATCGATGAGGCCCTTATGGGGCAGAAGGGTGATCTGGGTCCAGTTTTACTAGCTGCTGGACGAGCCAAATTCTGGATGTCTCATGCTTGGTTCTCTTAATCTGAGTAAATGTGCATCGACAAATCACCAGAAAGAAAAATGACATTTGTTTTGATGCTTTATCTGTGCAGCTATACAGTAGCCTGAATATATCCAGCCTGAATCAAAATGTTAGCCTATGCAATGGGCGTTTTATTTGCAGCCCTGGTACATTATATTAGGTAGAAATAGTGCTGAGATTCTAAATTCACTGTTTTTATACACTATAAAATGTAGTGGGATAAGCCTTCCTCCAGCATTACTGGATTGAACCCAGTGGTTTGATTTGGAGGGTATCTTGACCTTCAGTACATATTGTGGTAATTTTGACAACAATATGCCACCAGTATTGAGGGGGTTTTAGGTGCTGTACATCTAGCAATATGATTAGGCACCATGTTAAGCTGGGAGAGTAAAACAGTGGTTTACATAGAATATGCCAGTGTTGGAAGTATTTCACAGTCTTGCTGAGAGTCCTGACCTTTATAGAACACCTCTGGGATGAACTGGAATGGCAAATCAGGATGGAGGTGCAGACCAGTTTCTCAGGTCAGTCCAACAGTCTCTGTAATCTAGTCCTGGACCAGATCACAGGTTCAACCAAATAGTTAACGGTAAATTAAATTCACAGGCAGCACTTGAGGGAGGATTTATGGGAAGATATCCCTATCAAACAAAAAAAATACCATCAAGTATTCTAATGTAAGTTGTGTGATTGATGGATCACATTTTTGATTTTGTTCCCAGTCTCAGTGCAATTAAGTGGTCCTGAGTCTGTGAAAGAAGGTGCAGCACAGAGTGTTATGTATGTGCATATGGTTTGTACATGGCTTTATGTCAGACCCAGGTTATAAAAGAGGCTGTGCTAGAGGCCCAGGGCAGGCTGTGCTCTTGCAGTCTAGTTAGAGACTGGCTGGAAAATTAGGCTTGGGGGGGTGAGGTGAGGTGGGGCCATGCGGTTACACGAGAGCAGGGTATTATGAAGCTTTCAGATTTGAGGGAAAGCTGTAAAAGTAATTGAACATTTCAATAATAAAAAGACATTAAATTAAGTCTGGGATCCTTTTAGCATTTCAGTGCATTTAACGGGAGCGGTTTGGAAGTGGCTGAACAAAAGGTGAAAGCTTTTTTTTTAACTGTTATTATTTCTTGTGCTGTTGGACTGGTGCATTAAGTTACAGTTCTGTTTCATGAAAGGAGCTTGTCGCTCGCTTCTGTCTGTGTTGGTGCCTTTTTTATTTCAATTTTGATATTAATTTACTTTGGATGAAATGGTGCCAAATGTGTTTTTTGTTTGTTTTTGTTTTAAAGCTTTGTGAATCTGAACCAACATGAATGTTTAATTTATTGAATTGCATTTCTAATGAATAGTTTTTTTGTCTAGTCTCTGTGGGCTGCTTCCTCAGAAAATAATAACTATGATAGATACTCAGAAATAGTGGTGCAGACCTGTTTGATGATCACACAGAAGCCTCTTATTTTAACAGAGTTGTGATTTTTAGGACTATGGAGGAATAATGCTGTATGGTGAAGTTACCAAAGCATTTTTTTAATATATATTCCAGAGTGACGGCTTTATTTTCTTCCAAGACATTTAGATGAAACCATTAAGAATAGCTTTGGTCAGTCTTTGATTTGAAAGCAATTGCTCAGCCACTGTCACAAGCTCCAATGATTAGGAAGTGACTCTTAAAAGTGTTTCTGTCAGCTTGTTGTCTGGCTTTGACAGGGAAATTCCACACAGCTTCTCTGCTGCTCCATGCCTGCTAGAGAGGGTAATCGGGATTATATAAATACCTCTCCCAACAATCTTTGCCAGATTAGGAGCTTGCCCAGGTCCATCTTTCAAAAAACAAATACAGTTAAATGTAAATACAATTAAAATGAATACCTTCTCTCACAGGCATAGTCCTGTAATTGCTTCTGAGAATTTGCTTCTAATTGGCCTTTCTCACCTCTTGTGCCAGGGTGACATCCATGGTCCCTCATCCAAGAACCAAAGGTGGTGGATCTGTAAATCATCATACCAAGGTGTCTATGGAGGTGATGCACAGACCCCATACACCTTAACAAAAGCAGAGTTACTGACTTGGACACAAGAAGAACAGGCTTTTTAAATCATGTTTCCCAGCTGGAACACAGGAAGACCATTCACTTCTACAGGCTTCTGTTCCTTCTGTTCCTTTTTCACTCTATAACACACATTTTTTGCCTTTGAGATATTTCTGATGTTTCCTCCTGTTGATGCCAGGAGTGTAGATCAGTTAGTATTGTGGCAGTGTCATTCTGTTTTATTCTCCCATTCATTTATTTTTATAATCTGCAAGGAGGTGG
Source organism: Amia ocellicauda (assembly GCF_036373705.1). Lineage (NCBI taxonomy): Eukaryota > Metazoa > Chordata > Actinopteri > Amiiformes > Amiidae > Amia > Amia ocellicauda. The sequence goes on along the minus strand of NC_089852.1, from coordinate 20,276,701 downwards.
GCTTAATGGCAAAAACAATAACGGATGCATTGGTTTATACGTAGCGAATCTCATATCGAGTAAGATGGCCCAGGGGTGTCATAATATCGCCTCAGCTGAACCCATGATCATGCACTGAAGTGCACCTTGGGGACGCATCATGGCAGCTGTATGAAATTACTTCCCACAACACTACATTAACAGTGCCACTCTAGGTTCTGCATCTTTGTAGTCATTCACAGAAGATGCAGGATAACCTAACTAAAAGAGAATGAAAAGCATTTTAAAAACACAATAAATTAGTCTAAAGCTGAAATGAAATGGAATTCAAAGAAACTTCACTACAAGACTTGTGCACCAAATGTATTTTAAACACCTGATTTAACTGGTAGCATTGCCTAATTACCGGTATGTTCATGTCTAAGCATAGTTGGCCAGTTTTCAGTTAATACGTAGATTGCGTCTGGAAGAGAATCATGGGTGACCTTGACAACATTCATAGAAAGTGCTGTAAAAGAGGCCTGTGGCGTCCAGGGGTAACCCACCTGTATCTGAGATTGGATGTTTTCTAGCTGCAGGCTGTCCCCCCTGCCTCATGGGCAGCCACTGCAGCACGGGCAAGGGAGGTCAGAGCGCTCTGATGAAGTGCCGTCCGTGGATACTGAAAGAGGCTGAGAGGCTAGATTTCCAAGAGAGGGTGGAGGGCATCTCTCACACTCTGACAAGGCTCTGCCAATCACTGACGGACTCCACAGTGGGGAAGACATGCACTCCGGTCTTGGGCACGACTCGGATGACCTCTCTCTCTCTCTCTCTCTCTCTCTCTCTGCCTCTCACACTCTCGCTTTCCATTTATCTCTTTCTCTCTCTTATTCAAATTCAAGATTCATTTGTATGACCAGTGAAAATATTGTCAAAGTAATAATGACAATTATCAACAATACGTTTCTGGGGTCTGGCAAGTTTGGAAAGTTTGCACAGAGCCCTGTTACTGTGGGAAAACACTTCCCTCAATAGTTGATATTTTGAACATCTTACTACTTCTATCTCTCTCTCTCTCTCTGTCTCTCTCTCTCTGTTTCTCTCTCCACTCTCTCTTTTTCTCTCCCTCTCTCTTTTTCTCTCTCCCCCTCTCTCTGTTTCTTTCTCTCTTTCTCCAGTTTGACAAGTGCTCCAGCCTGTGTCTTCAGGATCCTGCCTTGCTCCTCACTAACAGTGCAAGCATTCCCTCCCCACTGAGCACAGTGGATCATGTTAGTGGAGGAGATAATTCAGGGTAGAGTGGGCAGAGAATTTTGGAATTATGATCGATGCAGCAAAGGTCATTCTTAGTCACACAACTGTCCACTCTCTGAGTAAAATTGAAGGTAGCTAAACTGGCAAGAGGCATTTGGTTTTCTGTCTACTTCTGAACAGAACTTAACAGTCCAGGTACATATATGTCAATGAGCTAACACGTTGGGACAGCAGATGGAATACAATGGCAGCTGTTTAGAGTGTATTTCAGAAGGTGTTGCTGGTCCACCCTTGGCCTTAATGACAGCCACAATCATTTTGATAGATGGCCAGATGATAACTGTGCCATTCCTCTCATAGAACAGTTCCTACTGCACTGAGAGAAGTCTGTCCCTTCTACATTGGCCTTTCCAGCTCATCCCAGAGGTGTACTGAGGGACTGACAGTACATTGTTTTTCCAGGATGCCACAACACATGCCACAGTATTCTGATACAATCCACTGGAGGGAGGCCTGTCCTGTTAATTGTGGCAATATTGTGTAGACAGTTAAATAAATAGGCAGACAGATGTATTGTTTGAGTCCAGTATATCTGTCTCTACACAATTGGATAGACCCCCCTGCACAGACACTGTGATAGATGGAAATTTACTGTCATCATTGTTTAATAACTGCTATGCAGTATCCCAGAATTGATGTCTGTCTGAAAAGAGACTAGTTTAAGACCCTTTGCCTTTTGATTATGTACCTGTGGTCTGTCATCTCCCTGAGCACCACCACAGAGAGCAAACAGAGCTAGCAGCTCATAAAGGGGAAGAAAAATGAAAAGACACACCAAGTAAAGCACAATAGCTTTCTCTTCTCCTCCTCAAGGCAAACGCAATCTGATACACTGACCCAGCAGAAGTCAGACCTCTGGAATGATATTTATAACCTTTCCCCCTGAACGCGAGTAGTTTCTGTCACATTTGAGCACTCAGTTTCCACATCAAGAAAGCAGTGCAATCACACTGACTGATTATTCTATTTCAGGTGCTGTAGTTTCCTTCATATCTACCAAGACAAACATTAGTGTCGAGCTTGTCTGCTTAACAGATGGGCTTGCTCAGCTCTGTTCAAAGGGCTGATGAATTAATCATCCCGCAGCTGCAGTCGCTCCATCATAGAAATGAGTGGAACTGCGAGAAATACTGCACTCGACCATATCGACTTTGGGACAAATTTAGGCTACTTGTAGCACTGGAAGTAGTGTGGTTGAAGGAAATGCAATGTTGGAATATCTAAATGCTTCAAATTAAGCCTTTTAAAATCAATACATAATAATAATAATAATAATAATAATAATAATAATAATAATTATTATTATTATTATTATTATTATTATTATTATTATTATTAAATCCTTTCACTATAAATAAATTGTCTTGCCTTTTTTCTGGGAACTATGCTTTGTTTTATATATTTATTTGTTTTTAATAAATCAGAATAATACATTTGGACTTTAGCTTTAAACTTAAGCTTGGCTCTGTCAATTGCCAGAATAATGAAACTTAAGTGTAACAGTGGTACATTCAGTCTCTTAATAAAGTGCATTTGATACCGGGTATATTGAAAGTGCATCTTATGTATTATCAGTATCCATCGAGTATCCAATTGCAAGAAGCTCTGATTTGGTTGTTCTTCCTAAAATATAGTGCATGTACTCCCAATAGTATCGTATGTGTTGCGTTGTTGTTGTTTTTTCATTATAGCTTCAAATTTTTTAGCAATTTGTTTAGAATATCGTTTTAACTCATCGTGTATCTTAAGCCACACGAGACATTCTAGTTGTATGTTTGCCTGTAGGTTTCAAGTTCCTGGAGTCTCTGAGGCTGTTAATGAGCCTCTTAGACTGGGGAAAGGGGTGCGCCACCTCGTTTGGATCATTACAGTAGTGAAGTGTGGTAGGGAAGCTCCAGAGGCTGTCTCCACAGTGGTCTGTATTAATACAGTGTGTTACAGATGGTCCTGTCAGCACAGATTCACACACTCTGTCACACTGCAGCTGGGTCTAATCACCCCCCTGGGACAGCCCTGACTGAGTGTGTAGTACCAGCCTGGGCTGAGGACCTCAGACATGCTGAGTTATAGCTGCCACCTGCCCCTGTCTTTCCAGGACACTGTGAGACTCTGAGGGCGGTCCCACCAAGTCTCCCCTAATCGGAGATCAATGCTAACAGCCAAGACAATAGCTGAGCTTTTATGACTTCTTCATAAATACAGTCTGAGTAGAAAGCTGTCACTCACTACTACATTTGAAATGTCATCATTTTGCTCAATAAATAGTGTTAGTCAAATGATACTTTTATCTTTTGCAGTTTCAGACTGGAGAAAACCTTCCTTCCAGTTGACTTAACTGCATTGAGAAATCAATGGTGTGGCAGTGAGAGGTTTAAACATATCCCTGTCTCACCTCAGATCAATCAGCTGGAAGCTTTACAGTTTTCTGTAGGCAGAATCAGTGTTCAAAGAACTCAGAAGCAGTATCATTGATAAATTATTACAGTTGAATGAATTTGCATATTTATAAAACTAAATAAATCACTGTAATAACTTCTGTTCTTTTGGACTGATATGATTCAGCAATAATGATCAGCATAACTGGTTTGATAGGAGTGAATCTAAGCAAAGTTGGATATTATTAGCACAATATAATTAGCCAATTTAATATATGGATAATTAGAATAACTGCAATAAAAAAAAGATGAACTAAAATATACTTGATCCATTTTATTTGACTTACATAAAATCTTATTATACTTTTATGTTTCCTCATAATAACTGACAACATCGGGGGGAGTGGGGGGGGTGGGGGCATACAAAAAAAAACTATTTCAATACATCTGTTAATTAATCACAGCTCCTTTACCTGCCTTGGCAAGGTCATTCGCAACGCCACTTTTGCTAGAGTTACCGTGCAACAAGCACTCTCACATAATCTGTTTTACTTCCACCCACTTGTCAGAACTCAATCCTGTGGTTTAACCACGTGAGTACGTGTCGTTTGAAAATTGCAAGAGAGAGAGAGACAAAAAAATCCAGATTTTTTTAATTGTCATGTTGATAACAGACCTTGATGTACCTAGGACCTCGAAACAGTGGAGCAAGTAGAGAGAGTAAACGGATTCCATTCAAAATTGAATTTACAGATTTACCAGGCCACTAAGTATTCTGATTATGAGGGTGAATGCGCTTCAGAGGCAAGGGAGCTCAGCGCAGAAGGCACGGCGTTCTGAGCCCTCTGGAGCCTGTTCAGTTCTACCATCAGGAAGACCAGCTAAAACAGTCAAAGCTGTAGATTGCTCCCTCCCGATCTTCACCACCTCCACCACCCCTGAAATATTTACGTGCTTTGCCTGGGAAACCACAAAGGAGAGAGGACGGTGAGCATTCTGTCTCCTCCTAAAGGGCTAATCATTAACATCATGAGCTCTCATAAGCCCCCCTCGCCCTAGCAGCACTGGGACTTCTAACAGGCGCATCAAGGAAACGCAGTCGGTATTAAATTGAATCGCTTTGGAAGCCAGATTACAGGGGAAGTGATCGGAATACAGAAATAAGGCAAAAGACCAAAAAAATATAAAGTAATGAACAGGTTTGCCTTCATCTCACCAGGGTATCTTTTCGACCTAATGGGTTTTTCTATAGTGCAGGTTAAATGCAGACATGAGATCAGACACATTTACATTCTCAATAATCAAAGGCTGGAATCTGTGCATTCTCTGTGCTTGGATTCTGTCTCCTCCATTGCTAATGAGGGCGAGTTATCAGACTCTTGTTTTTGTTTTTTGCGATTCTCTCCTTCAGCCTTTTTTGTCCGTGCTTTGCTTGCTGAAGGAATCAGCTTGTGGCGTAATAAGAAGCTTGAGTGCCTATGAATGAAAGCCTGATTGCTCACAGGAATCAACCCCCTACATAGGATCCAGCCACACACAGACTACCTACCCCTAGTTGTGGATGGTGATAGATACAGTTGAACTCCACACTTTCAAAGCATTTATACTGTTTTGCAATGCAGTTATATATAGTAAGCCTCCCACGCCTGACGTGTTGGATAAGAGCTCCAATCAAATAGCAATTGGCTTTACATCCAGGACAAAGATCATCAGCCAAATACCACAGTCGTTTAATTGACTGAAGAATATTCCAGCAGAGTAGGGAACACTGGTCAGACTTTTAAGTTGTTAATATTGTTGTTAATAGTTTCCTTCCCCCATCCCCTCCCCCCACTACCTCCATGTCTGTCATATATCCTCTTCTCTGCTCAGTATAATTCTTTGTTTTGTTACTTCCCACACATTTCCTATGAAAAATAAAGGAATATGGAATCAAAAAGCATTTCATAAAGATTCCTGAAATGAGCATGGGAAGCCAATTCATGTTGCACAGAGGGCCACAATTAGTCAGACAATGGTGAGCCAATGCAAGGCCAACAGTAGGGCTCTGCAAAAAGCCTGTGCATGAGCCAGCAGAGCCATGTGAGCCAGCAGGCAAAAAAAGGGCTTGAGAAAGTAGTTGCACTTGATAGCAGAAACTAGCATTAAAATATACTTAAACTGCTCGCGTAAGTGAGTTTTGATTGCTGTTAAAAGACAGCACATTGATTATGAAAGACAGGGTGACAAGTCTGGAAGCTGAAACCTCTGAGTAGTTTGATGTAAAAAGCATGGTGTGATTTTTGCAATTGTGCTGGGCCAGGCAGTTCTAAACAGAGCTCTGACGTTTTGAGCTGCTGTGTGTGATAATGGACCTCTGTAAGTGCAGAAGTGCACACAACCCCCCCACCCCCCCACCCCCCCACCCCCCTTCTCCTACATAACCCCAGTCTTCACAATGTGGCTTAATTTACTACTGAAGCTGGGGTGTATTATTATTCATTGTTCAGTAATGGACCTGGAATTGGCTATTTGATCAATGAAGTATGCATTTACAAGGGCACATAAATAAGTCGAGAAAAAAAGGAGAACCGCACAGTAGCGGCTTAGGAGGACATTTTTCTGATTTACTTATTTACTTCCAGATATAGAATTGCTACAGCAAAGACAGAAAAATAAAGCTGAGCTGGTTAGCACAGAGATAAGGGCATCTGCCAAGAAATAAATAATAATAATAATAATAATAATAATAATAATAATAATAATAATAATAATAATAATAATACAAAGGCAGAGGAACGCTGGGCCCAATTAAAGTTGTGTGGAATTGTGTGAATATTGAGTCCAGGGCTGAAGCTTAAGAGTTGACAGTGGATCATTTTTGTTTTAAACTCCATGATGAAATGTGCACTGTTTGGGAGGATGTTTCCCCATCTCTTTTTCCCTCTCTCTCTCAGTGAATCTTTTCTAGCTGGAGTCTGTCTGTCTGTCTCATTGGCCTCTCACTCTTGCTCATCACTGTCTCTGTCATGCTATCTTTCTCATTTGCATCAGAAGGGGATCTCTGTCTCTGTGGAATGAAAAGGGCTCTGAAATGGGAACAATATGTTCATAATTACACAGGAAATCAACTATCTAATCCCCTAATAATGTCAGCACAATTCATTAAAGCACTGTGGCTTCAGGGTTTAATATTAGCAATCTGGTCAAGTCTAGCTCTGAGACTCTTCTTCCTGCCCAGCTCTCTGAAATATGCTCTCTTTTACCCACATGGTGGACATTGTTAGGGCCCCTAAAGAAAGATTTTTTTTTCTATATTTAAAGCCAGTATTAAAAATATAGTGTTTTAAGAAATGGTAGTACAAGTTTTTCATTCTTTTTTACAAAATAAAAATCCATTAAAAATGTAATCTGCAATATTTTTCCCTATTATCTGTGTTAATCTTAGTTAATCAGTTTCTTTTCTCAAGAGTCCATGATGCAGACAGGAGAATTAGTGCATTGTAAAGAGGACTGATGCAGCTCTCACTGATAACACTGCAGAGCTCACAGTCAGACACCTGGTAAGATGCAGAGGTCTTTTTTGCAGGGCAAGAGGAGAAAACTCTGTCCGGCTACAGTACACCCAACCCTGCCCATCGGAGGCTCTGTCACAGTTGACTCTGACGCAGCCCAGATTCAGATTCAGTGTCTGGACTCTAGAACCCAATCTGATTTGTAAACTCTGACTACTGCTAGTTATGCTGTTGCAGCTGGCTTTGGGTGGGATAACCCATGTGCACTACAGATGTTGTGTCAGGTCAGGGTCTGCTTTGTGTCTTTGTGGGCCTTGATTCTGAGAGGAGGCAGTAAGGGGTGTTTTATTTTATTTTCACCTTTCATAATAGTGGTCTTGAAGACATTAAACAGCTAAAACCCATTATTGTGTGCACTTGACTTCATCAAGTTTAACTTTGGTTGTGGAGCGTCTGAAGACGTTATGTTGCTGTAAAGAAATCACTAATCAGAGTAAATTACTCTGTAATCTTAAACAACAAGCCATTTGTCTTAATTGCATTTGTTTCCAACTTAAATTGTAACTTAGCCTTTTTGGTTATAAATACACTGGACTGAGTGGTTGTTGCCACATGATAAATCTTCATTCATCAATCTAATGAATGATTCACCTGTGATTTGTTAAATGAAGTTAAGCTTCGGGTGCAATTGCCCTTTTTGTCTTTGGATTTTGTTGCACTGTAAGTAAATGCCACAGTATGTTACCAACTCATAGTCTGATGTTTAAATGATCTCTGTGAATGCTAATGTACGATATTAAGATTCAGCCATCTATACTGGTAAAGTGTTAACAATCGCAAATGAAATGCTTGGGCATGGTGAGGCAAGTGTGATTGTGATGGAGCACGTCCAAAAGAAAAAAAAGATAAGGACAGCTTAAAAGAGAGATAGAGACAGAGAGAGTAGGGGAGAGGGTCTGTCTCTCCTGTGATCTGGGGTTACAGCAAGGTTTCACTGGCTGTTCTTTTTAAAGGATCATTCCTGTTGACAGGCTTTATGGTATTGCACATGTGTTCCTTCCAAAGGGCCCGGAGTAGTGAGTGGCCGCTGAAACAGGAGATTTCCAGCTGCATTTCTCAGCAGTGAAGTAGTCAGTCACTGGAGCTCTGCAACAAGGAGCCTCATCTCCACAGGGCTATTGTTCCTTTTCATGCCGTTCTTTCCAGGAACGCCGGTTCCTTTAAATCCCTTGCGAACGAATATCCATTCTTCCCTCATGAGAGAATACCTTGCTATAATTAGTCTCTGCATGGTATATAACGCATATATTGTGTAACCGGAGCACTTGTCCGGTGAAATTTATTTTGCTTATGGCGGTATGTGGTGCTCTATAATGGGACATGTCAGTATGCCTCCGTCTCTGACTGCAGTAACCTCCTCAGGGTATTCTGTAAACAAATTTGTTAATGTCAGTAGTTGTGTTTGGCAGTTCCAACCGTTCGACACAGTGGTGTACATGTCCTTATGGGAATAATAGTGTGTTGGCAATACTGAGCTCAGTTCAGTAAATTTAGCATTAATGCCAAAGTCCCCATTGTTAAACTCAGGTGTTCACATTAAGCTCTTGTTAATATGTTCCATTTAAAGAAATAAACACAGTCTGTGGAATTCTAGGGGTGGGGGACAAAAACAAAATAATAATCTAGGCCTTGACCAATTCAAAATCCAACCTCCATGCAAGTTGCAAATTGAAAACATGATCCTGGCAGGTTTCCATTATATAGGAAGAAGAATCATCAGTCAAACAGAAAGCAGCTATCAAGTGCATGATTTGGAATTGGGTTAGGCAGTTGGATCTGAATTGATTTGGTCCAGGCCAAAATATTAAATTTGTCAGCTAAGTTGAAAGTTCCTCACTTGTAAGATTACAAATAATTGATTTGCCTTTCACCCAAAAATGGCACCAATTACACTTCTCTGCCAACAGCGTGATCAACGCAACACATGGTCAGCATGTCAGTGGGTCACTGAAGTCCTTACCTTTCTAATCACATCCTGAAATACAATTTAAAGACCTCAAGGTGCTGACAAGGGCCCCTTGTTGGAGATGGTAAAACACAATTCAGATTAACAGAGCTGTCAGAGACTTCCACTCAGTCTAATGTTACCCTTACTCCACCCTCACCCCCCTCCCTGCACACACAGATGGGTGAAGCAGTAGCTGCTGCACCAAATACAACACGATAAACAGAGCTTCAGACTGGCACTGTAAATTGTCGGTGTTTAAGAGTTTAGGGGATGGGATCGAATTAGGTGCTGTTAAGTATGTGTGTGTGTGTGTGATCCCTGTGCCTCCCCGCAGTCTCAGCTGGTCACAGTCCAGCTCTGCATGCTTGTGGGTCCAGGGATCGCTGGGAATTCCAGCGCATCTGTGGCCTCTATGTTTAGAAACTCCTGCTGGGACGATTCCCGCGGCGCGAGCGGAGCCGACAGGTGCAGTTCTGGGGCACTCGCCCATTCCTGCTGGAGAGCCTGTGATTTCCATTAGCTGACGAGAGCCAGATCTACAGTGGGGAGGAGGATCAGCTCAGCACACCCCACAAGGACCCTTCGCAGACCTCACAATACTGGGAGATAGGCCAGCTGCTGTGATCCCAGACATGCAGGAGCTCCCCCTCCCGTCACTGCTGGTCTCTTTTTGTGATGTGCTTACCTTGCAGTGGGACCTGTTGCGTGAAAGGTACCCTGACTTTTGACAAGTCCAGTAGCCAGGCAATCCCACAAAGCTAAATTACCAGTGATTTGTGTAGGTGTAGCCATTGTCTGAGAATCCCTCACTGATTATAAATGCCCCTTTTTTAGTTATGTGCAGCTAAAAAGGAGGTTCCTGTGTATGCCCGTCTTATCCCAGGAGAGTAATATGATCTCACAATTGTGTAGCTGAACCCACCTTTGGTGAAAGATATGAAACTGTTGATGCGCAAAAGAAGCACAATGGAAAAATGCCATAATTTTGATGTAGGGTTAATGTGTACGTTTATGTAAGACTAGATACAATGACTCCAATAGATATTTACACACCTGGTATATTTATTTATATTATTGTGAGACTAGCAGCTCCTCGTTGATTGTTGATGTGCACAAAAAAGCAATTCCATGCTGAACCATACAGGGAAGGAATGACAGCCAGGATTCATATTCTTGATTTCTGTGTCTGAGGGCGCACCTTTGCACAGAGCCCTGTCATATTGACACAGAGTCCTGACACAACACAGAGGACAAATTGAGGCAGACACAAACATACCCATATCTTGTTGCTTGGCACTAATGCAGACAGTCATGCAGGAGATTCATACTTATACTACGTGTGCAGATTTACTCTTGGGAAAAGTGCAGGACACTGTACTACAGCACTCATTGGGCACCCAAGTTTTCATTTTAATGTGATAGATAATTAAAGACATGTTCACAGTGAAGTAAATACAGCCATGCATTATATGCTTAGCACACCCTAACTTTAACAGCCATGCTCTCAGTTGATTCTAAGCTCCCATGCTAATATGTTAGGGGCAAAATAATAATAATAATAATAATAATAATAATAATAATAATAATAATATAAATATATATATATATATATATATATATATATATATATATATATATAAAATATTATGATTAATGTAATTATGATCATTCTCTTTTACCAGTTCTGTCAGAGCACATCTTGTAGGTTGTGTTTACTGTTCCTCTGCCCAATTTCATTACATTCCTGAAAAAAGGCCCAGACCAAATAAAAAATTTGACCCACCCGCTAATAGCAAATTATAGAGCAGAATTTTATGGCAGATATTTTTATGAACAGAAGAATGCCCCTTATAACAGAAAAATAAGCCACCATTAGTTACAAATCTGTCACTTTAGGTTAGTGGGTGACTCAGAGTTTTGTTTTGGTCTAGTGTGAAATAAAACCCGTAAAATGTATTTGTCATGTCTGCAGACAGGCCAGCAAGTGCACTATTGCAAAAGTCAAGAAAGGCATCTTTTGAGGAGTTAAAGATGCAAAATATTGAGCGTGACAATTAAAAAAAAATATATATGATTGTTTGAAATGATTATGTGTTTGTGTGTACAGTGAGGGAAAAAAGTATTTGATCCCCTGCTGATTTTGTACGTTTGCCCACTGACAAAGAAATGATCAGTCTATAATTTTAATGGTAGGTGTATTTTAACAGTGAGAGACAGAATATCAAGAAAAAAATCCAGAAAAACGCATTTCAAAAAAGTTATACATTTATTTGCATGTTAATGAGGGAAAGAAGTATTTGACCCCTTCGACTTAGTACTTGGTGGCAAAACCCTTGTTGGCAATCACAGAGGTCAGATGTTTCTTGTAGTTGGCCACCAGGTTTGCACACATCTCAGGAGGGATTTTCTCCCACTCCTCTTTGCAGATCCTCTCCAAGTCATTAAGATTTCGAGGCTGACGTTTGGCAACTCGAACCTTCAGCTCCCTCCACAGATTTTCTATGGGATTAAGGTCTGGAGACTGGCTAGGCCACTCCAGGACCTTAATGTGCTTCTTCTTGAGCCACTCCTTTGTTGCCTTGGCTGTGTGTTTTGGGTCATTGTCATGCTGGAATACCCATCCACGACCCATTTTCAATGCCCTGGCTGAGGGAAGGAGGTTCTCACCCAAGATTTGACGGTACATGGCCCCATCCATCGTCCCTTTGATGCGGTGCAGTTGTCCTGTCCCCTTAGCAGAAAAACACCCCCAAAGCATAATGTTTCCACCTCCATGTTTGACGGTGGGGATGGTGTTCTTGGGGTCATTCCTCCTCCTCCAAACACGGCGAGTTGAGTTGATGCCAAAGAGCTTGATTTTGGTCTCATCTGACCACAACACTTTCACCCAGTTCTCCTCTGAATCATTCAGATGTTCATTGGCAAACTTCAGACGGGCCTGTACATGTGCTTTCTTGAGCAGGGGGGCCTTGCGGGCGTTGCAGGATTTCAGTGCTTCACGGCGTAGTGTGTTACCAATTGTTTTCTTGGTGACTATGGTCCCAGCTGCCTTGAGATCATTAACAAGATCCTCCCGTGTAGTTCTGGGCTGATTCCTCACCGTTCTCATGATCATTGAAACTCCACGAGGTGAGATCTTGCATGGAGCCCCAGACCGAGGGAGACTGACAGTTATTTTGTGTTTCTTCCATTTGCGAATAATCACACCAGCTGTTGTCACCTTCTCACCAAGCTGCTTGGCGATGGTCTTGTAGTCCATTCCAGCCTTGTGTAGGTCTACAATCTTGTCCCCGACATCCTTGGACAGCTCTTTGGTCTTGGCCATGGTGGAGGGTTTGGAATCTGATTGATTGATTGCTTCTCTGGACAGGTGTCTTTTATACAGGTAACGAGCTGAGATTAGGAGCACTCCCTTTAAGAGAGTGCTCCTGATCTCAGCTCGTTACCTGTATAAAAGACACCTGGGAGCCAGAAATCTTGCTGATTGATATTGGGTCAAATACTTATTTCCCTCATTAACATGCAAATCAATGTATAACTTTTTTGAAATGCGTTTTTCTGGATTTTGTTGTTGTTATTCTGTGTCTCACTGTTAAAATACACCTACCATTAAAATTATAGACTGATCATTTCTTTGTCAGTGGGCAAACGTACAAAATCAGCAGGGGATCAAATACTTTTTTCCCTCACTGTATGTTTATTTTTTTTAATCATACATTTAATTGATGAGAATAGTCTCTTGAAAATGGAGGGTTGAGTATAAGGTTGTACACCTATCCCTTTGACTCCTCTTGTATAAGTCCCTCCCATAGCATATCTGCCCGCTCAGTGGTGAATTCTTTTTAATTGCTCTATTGTACAACAACTTCTGGTGTGCCACTGGCATCATCCACTGAAACACACAGAAAACTTGCATTTGCAGTACTGTCCCTTTGAAAAATACAGAACATGTCAAGTCATGGTACTGCATCTAAGAGTTTAAGAGGGAAGGTCAGATCCAAGTTGCCTGAATTCCAACATGAGTCAGAGGGCTGCCAGAACTGAACCAGATCGATCCAGACAAACCCCAGAGGTGGCTTCCCAAAACATTGCAAGCTCTAACTGAGTGCAACTGCTATCGTGCGACTGCTATTGTGTCCACACGTGCCGGTGTAGTCTCGATAGCATTTTGTCACCTTTGTTTTTACGAGTGGCACATAAAACACATCTTTACTGCTGCCTTTACAGCAGCTGTCTCTGATGTTATTCTTTCTGCCTTCTAAGACTGCTCTGCGTGGATCGTGGCATTTATGATTCTGATGTGAAGCCTAACACTCCTGCCACTGCCAATGGGATGTACATTACCATTTTAATACTGAGTTCTGTCATGTGTAGTTTGTGTTTCCAGTGTCGCTCCTCTGTCACATGGCCCAGAACAATTCACCCAAAGAAACCTTCTCAGCTAAACTACTGCTGTTCTCAAACCCACGCACACATGCACATGCCAAAATGTATGCTTAATGTAGGTCTATGCAGGACCAGAAATAAACCATTACGAAAAAAAACAAGTGAGGAATTCAATGCTGTTTCATTGAGTGGCTCAACCAGTTATAGTCTGTAATCCAGACAGGACTGGTCCAAAATTTGGGCTTTCGTTAGGGTGGCCCACAGGCCCAATACAGTTGGGCCTTTCTGAGCCTTTCTTAATCTATAGCCCTTAACAGCTTGCAGCTCCCAAAAGTACAAAATTGTGTGAGGAAAGTGAGGAAATTAAAGGCATCTGGAATGTGTATTATTTTTGCCATTATCTTTTCAAAGGTGTGATTTATCTTGCATTGATTAATTGCACTGACTGCCAATTTCATTTGTTAATCTGTAAAACAGCAGTGAACTGATTACTTATCTGCTCATCTGGCGATGCTAATTGGGACAGTATTAAGACAATGTAAATTACAATTTTGAAATATGGATAGCTGCAAATGATGGAAAGGTTAAAATAGAAAAAGTAACAAAAGTGTTCAGGATTCTTTTTTTAAATTTGTGGTTCAGACCCTATATGTTTATTTGGCAAGAAAATAAAGGTTGAACTCTCAGTTCACCAGTTAATATATTTCCTGTATCAGAGCAACTTTAAAATCCTGTTTTGTCTCGTAGTCATCCGTGTCATCGTGGGCTCAGCTGGCATAGCTTTCCTAGCAGACTACCACATGGATTCCCGAATTGGCAGAGCCCTGCTGAGGCTGGGTGGTATATATTGGCGATGGATCCCTTGGCTTGCCGTGCAACAATACCTGCCTGTTGTGTACTTGGCACTTATGAATGAACAGCATTATCAGTGATAGTGTTATCAGTGCTGGCATAAGTTGAGCCAAGTTGACATAACAAGTGTTAAATTTGATGGCGTGTCACGAGAGTCTTACATATCATTCCTGGTGGGCTGCAGTGTCTTCTGCTTTGCGATCCAACTAGAGCTCAGTTACTCAATCAATGTGGTTATTCTGTCAATTAGCTGAATTTTAAACAATTTAACATTTTTTGTAATCAAGGTGTAACTGCTACTTAAAATATAATTTGCAGCCCAGAGAGAAGTATGTAATGCATCTAGCTAATCAGCTAATTAGACCACTTAAGTCACTAGAAGCTTGGTTGGAGTATAAGCCAGAAGACACAGTGGCCCTTCAGGAATTGAGTCTGAAACCCCTGGAGTATTAGAAATGTTAATGTTGATTTAATAAGGAAAAATATGAATGGAAGGAATAAAAACATCGCAGAATATCCCAGAGCATTGTAAAGGCCATGACAGATACACTGGAATGCATTATGGGAGTTACACAGGGCTTTTTTTTTTCACACTATATCTGTACTTTGCAAACATACTAGGTATAGGTGTACTAAGGTAATACCCCCATGAATGTCCGATTTTAAAAGATTTCTTTACTGAATTCTTCAGTGAATTGTTCACTTGCCTGAGAAAGTGAACAATCAAAACTGTGCAAGTGGTTGGTACAGGCCAGTCATCTGCCAATTTTGTTTTATTGATATTTTTTAAATGGAGAGTTTCAGCCAAACAGATTTACTTCTGTCTTCTGACTTCTGACATTATGAAGAACATGGTTGCTGAATGGGATACTGGGAATGGGTGAAAGAACAGATTACCAATGACATAGGTAACATCAACTTCTTTGAAGAGGTGTTTTTTAACACGTGAATGTGACTCTAGAACCCCCAGACCATATTACTAGGCTGAGAAAGATCCCCGTGTGACTGTCCAATCCACTAAATGTGTGCACCAGCCCCTGTGGATTGGTATGTTTGTGAATTTTGTGATGTTAGGTATAGGGCAGTATTTCAGTGAGCACAGCGTTCATTCATTCAGAAGCAGTGGGTTATTGTTTGGCATGATAATGCTATATTGTGATTTCTTCCAGAAGAGTGTATCTTTAGTTCTCAAGAGTACATATTGTATCTGCTTTGTGAGAAGCTTTGTCTTATTACCTCAAGAGTTGTACTTAGATCATCACATCAGAATAGATTTAGGTGCTAATCCCATGGTCTGGTACAAATGATTCAGTGTCGAGATATTCAGCATCTGTTGTATTTTTGGATGACCCCGTTTGCAGAGAAGATCTGTGGGCAGTAGGATGTATTACTCACTCATGTTACCTTGCTTACCTGTTTACCAAAATGCAGTGGCATATATTTATATAGACATGTGCACGTGCGCACACACACCCACACACACACACACACACACACATCAAAGGCTGTGTACATTTCAGCTCTCATTTAGACTGGCCTGAACCCAATGACACGGGGAAAATCAGAGAAGTGTAGCACTGCCAGGTAAAGGATTTCTGCAAAATCAGATTAAGGATGCGGACAAACAATATTGTCAGATGGATAATTTCATTTGACACTAGGCAGGGTTTTGGTCCTCTGGGTTGATTTAAAGGGCTTCTTTACACCACCGGGGAAATCACTGTTAACCACGCAATTGCCTTGTGAGTATTAAAGTTTTGTAGCGTTGGCTTGCTTTATAGTTTTTGGAGCTCTACTTTTAAAGCATTGGAAACATGCACATCATGACTGCCCTGGAGTCGGTTCATAAACTAGCTTTCAGGGCATCCTGAGGGATGTCAGTAGGTACCACAAGCAACCTTGTTTAAGCACCCCCCAAAAAAAGAAACACAACATTGAACATATTCAATGACGGGGCATATATTCAGGTACTGGATGTGTTTGAGTTTAGTTGTTTCTTTAAGGGTGCTTTAAGGGTTGATTACAGTACCTATTGGTGTCACTTGAGGAACCCTAGTTTCTAGTCCCTCTCAAAAGCAGTCATGACTTCCATATTGAAATATGGTGCTTTGGGGTTCTTAGGCAGGGTATTTATTATTGTGATTATATCTGTGTTTATAGGCAAAGTATAGGGAAATGAGAATGGAGAGTAGGGCAGACAAATGCATTCAATTTTTGACAGTTTTAGTGCAGAAGCCTGAGTCAGTCTCATGGCTCTATTTCCACTTATTAGACGTATGCCAAGCAGGCCTTTGCATGGCAGGGATGCGTAGCAGAGAATGATAAATGGTTCAGAGCACGAGTCATCTCATTATTTAGCCAGTGAGGTTTGTGAGCCGGCGGGAGCAGGTGGAAGCCTGGGAACAAGCACAGGAATAAAGCCGGGGGGCAGAGATGGAGCCGTCAGGGATGGCGGGGAGGAGGGAAGGACTAATTTATGACTAGGTATCTGGTCACCCCTGAAGGTCTTCATTGTGTTCGCCGATATCCTGATAGCTGGATATTCTGTTTTCTTTTGTGCACCCCCCACCCCCCCTGCTAGTACACTGTTCTCAAAGAGTAATCCATATTTAATTTCAGGGGGATTTATCATCTGCCAACGGGTCGTGTGTGTATAGGGGGAGGGGGTGGACAGTAAATTGGCTTTGCTGACTGGGTTTAGAACACTCTACTTCATTAAATGGAAGGATGTGTCCAGAGATGATCCTGTTGCAATTGCAAAACCATAAAAAAAGTATTTAAGGCAAAAGGTGGAAAGCAGCCAGGCTCGTAAAGTGTGAAAAATATCAAACCAGCTCGAAGGCACGTTGAGGCCACCTGTCATCACAAGATTAAGACCCGATGGATGGCATTTTCATGGGCACAGTCAGGCAGGGAGACAGAGGGAGGGCACTGACCTCACACACTGCCCCACGGTCATGCCACTCACCCACTGTACTGCCACCCCTCCTGATTTGTGTTATCTACAAGGGCCACAGGTCTGCCCACACACTGCGTTACAAAGCACAGAGAAGTGGGAAGTCAAGGCACACTGTGGATAGGAAATGGGGAACTTGACTTTCCAGAATCTAGTTTGTTTTGTTTTTTTGTGGTTTGCTTTCTATAATACACCAAAACTAGTCATCTGTCATGGAATTGCCTTGACCTTTAATTATTATAAAAGGATAGGTAATATGAGAATGCAGCGGCAACCTTTTAAAAAATAATAATGATCTAATTTTTTATTTATTTACTGGTTATTCAAGGATTTATTTTGGCCCTCACAAATAAACTAGCACTTTCGTTTGCTGACATTGACATTGTGTTTGGTCAGTTGGTGATCAACACAGAGCTAGTTTGTGCACACTATTTTAGGGGCTGTTATTATTATGTTATTATGAATATTAGTTATTAGTTTGTTTGTTGACACAGCTTTGTTTACAGTAGGCCTAACTCTTATTCCACATGGAACTGCATCAAAATACGGTTATATATTGCAGAGTGGTGTGAGAAAAAACCCATAATATAGAATGCTATAGTTCTGAGTTGAATTATAGGCGTCTACCAATAAATAAATAAATAAATAAATAAATAAATAATAATGTAAAACTAGGAGTAAAATAAAGTGATTTTGATCTGATCTTCCTTAGTGGGCAGTGTTGCAGTTCAACTGGGAGTGGGGGCTCTGGATATAGATGTGTGGACACTGCAGGTGCAATCAGGAGATATTTGTACAATAGGAAAATTGTGAATGTGTTTTATGAAGAGGATGGAGAGCGTGAATGTGTGCATTTGGCCAGAGAGTTCCAGAATAAAGAGGTTCTTCAATTGGTGCCAAAACCTACTCAACGTCTTTTGAAAAACATTTAATAGTAGCTGAAGCAGCACTCAAACGTTGGGAATGTGAAAAGAGCATTTATAAAATATGTATTTATATTATTTTATTTTATTTTTCTTACATGTAATGAGTAGGTGAATATATAATAAATAAGAATATGGATTGCTCTTTTAAAGTATATTCTGTCATATTTCCCAGCAAAATCTGAAGCTTGTTTATGCATTAGGCTTATAGACTTTTTTAAGAGCAAAGAACAAACATTTAGGCTAGTATGAATCTTGTTTGCACAATATATTTACAGTGCTAAAATGTTGAAATGTATCCTAATTCCTAAAGCATTGCAACTGGAATTATACTGAGTAATTTACAGTACTGTAATGTAGGTGCCTATATTGTGTTACTGTTGCCTTTACCAAATCTGCAGAAAATATATTGACATTTGTGGGCAGTGCAGATATACTAGGCTTTATTACCAGAATTAATGGGACAGCTTCCCTCATTTGGTAAGGTCATGCTCAGTTTAAAGGTTGCTTATGCCTATGTGCCTATATGTGTTGTGGTATTTTGTGCAACACTGTACTGCCAACTATGGAGGGAATTGTATGGCTCCCCATTAATCTAATTACATGATAGCACCATATCAGAAAGCTGCGAGTGTAACACATTGGGTTCTATAAGAAGAGCGCTGAAAAGCATTTCAGAAGCCGGGCCTTAATCCAATAGAACACCTCTGGGATGAACTGAAGTGTTTGATCAACAAGCTACCAGGTTCTCTCACTGCAGGAGACATGTAATAGCATTCATTAAGGCCATGGGAGGGTACAATCCTTGACAATCCAATCACCTACCCCAGTACTTTTGTTAATACAGTCAATAATACATAATTTGTATTATTAGTAGTAGTAGTCATAGTAGTAATAGTAGTAGTATTCCTAGTAATAGTAGTGGTAGTTGTCATAATAATATTTTGTTTAGTATCTATATAGTAAATTAACATTTGAAATTGTTTTTACTTAAACTGACACCTGTCTTCCCCTACTACAATGTAGCAATCCCTGTTATTTCCTAATCTGAGGTAATGGATGTATCACTGCTTCAGAGACCTCTGAGGTAGGCTGTATAATGGAATTCCATGAGTCACCGTTAACACGAGGTGATGAAACAGCCAAGGGATTACTGTGTCTGATTAGCCTCTGGGACTCTATTGCAAATGAGCCACAAAGTTCCTCACACCAAACAATGTGCTGACACGGACACTGCACTGTGTCAAACTAACAGTGCTAATCACATTGTGGAGTCTATCAGCTGCCTTTCTTTTTCCACATGCATGTTTTTTTTCTCTGCCATGTTTGTATTTAGACCATAACATCAACTTCTGCTTTACCAGAAACACTGAGGGGAAGCTCTGACTGGAGCCTGTAGGACAGGAAGAAGAATCACAGCAACAAGATTCTTGCTTAAAGTTGGATGTGTATATTCAGTCCCCAGAATGTTTGGTTTATATGTTCTCATGTGTTAGTAGGAGTGTATAAGTAAAATATCTGTGTTTCTTCTGTTTAACTCTGTTTAGTCACTTTTAGTTACTCAATTTTAATTATTACCTCAGCTGCTAAGTATCCTGAAGGATACTTTATTATTTCTAATAAATCATCATAAATCACACATGACTTTGTCTCTTGTCTGGCTATGGTAGCATACATACATGTTGGATACCGCATCTCAGCCAAGTTAACTTTGCTACTTCTCCAAAGGATCTGGAAATTATAGTCTAAACCGTTAGATATTACATTGCTCTTGCCGTGCCCAAAAAAGTACATAATGTTCCTCGTGTACTATAGGGCTGTTACTATTATAGGTGAACAGTAAACATTCTGTCTCTGCAGAAGTTTCTTTCTTGACCTCAAACTAGTCATCTCTGATTTCCTGTGGGTGAAATCAAAAGCAATCCCACAAGGAAACAAAGAAGATAAATAAATTGAAATGAAAAATAAAATGAGAAGGAAAGACTGTCCCCTTGAGCATTTTCCCAGCTGAGTTGTGTGACAGAATTTGAGTTTTGAGCTCAACAGTCTTTCTGAAATTGTAAATGTTTGCGAAGAAACACCCCCGCGTCGATCTTCTTTAGTGTAGTGCCAAAGGCAGAAACTGAATGTGAACTTGGATGCAGACCTTGACTTTGCATCTATGTTCTTTCGGTTTGCACTTTGGAAAGAGTTTCTGTTTGGGTTTACACGTTTCTTTTCATATTGTGAGCCAGCTCATGCAGTATGTCACAGTATGTACCCATCAGAAAAAGAAGAGAAAAGGCCTGTGACTGTTGAGAAAGCTCAAGGGAGGAGGGTGTGGAAAGCATGGAATGAGGCTGCAATGATCTCGTTACTAGATTGATTGGTGAGTTTTTGGTAACAACCAATGACTAATCAACAATTACAAATGTCCTGTTACCTTGTTGGGGTGGGGCTAATTAATCACTTAGTGTATTTATCAGTAGCCTGATTGCCACCGAGTTGGCTGGTGTGAGAAGGGGTAGTCTTTGATCTAAACGTGATTGAAGACAGAGGCTTTTGATTTTTTTGCATGTTCATTGCTTCCTTGTTTGGTAGTTTATTTTTGGCTCATTACAATCTGTGAAGTTTTATCTGTTGTTGTTGTTTTTAAGTTTTGTTACTCTCTTTGGAGTGAGGATAAGCCAATTCACTGAAAAGTTGTACTGAGTATCATTTTCTTGTTTTTGATCAATTAAAGCACAAGACTCCAATAATCCATCTGCTTTTCCTGGGAAAGAGATATTTTAGGATTTTAAAAACAATTGAAGTGATCAATTAAAAAACTTGCAATAACCACAGCAGTCCCTATCCCATCCACTGTTCCATCTCAATCCTATCTTTCTACTATTTATAAGATTTGAGCCACCTCCAGGAAAGCCAGTTGAGTGATCCCCATTCAGGTCTATGGGACTGAAGGCAAACTCACACAATGAAGACGGAGTAAAGCTCTATCATTGAAACTAATGGTGAATAAACACAAAGTAGCCAAATCTTCTGTGGAGAGAAACTAAATGACAAATATTAATTTACCTAAATAGAATAATGCCATTCATCTCAATGCTAAAACACAACTCCCTCTGTACACCACACTGTATAGGGTTAGTCTTGAAAATCATTCTGACTGCAGAATTCTGACTTAATTGGAAATTGACATCCAAGCTGATGTAAAAGACATAGACCTAAACTATTCTTAGGTAGATCATCAGTCTAAAATCTTATTAGAGCTAGCATGCTTCCACTAAAACATAATGCAGTTTTCAAGCGTAGGTTTCCATCAGCCTTCTGCGTGCTGGTCTGGAGCCACACACTGTACGCTGCCTACTGAAGAGAAAACAACCAACCAACCCCCCCCATATCTGAATTTTTACCCTCCCATTGAACCATCTTCCTCGGCCCCTCAGATGGTGTGTAGTGCCATTTATATACAGAAGATTGTACAGTTTTTCTTTTCCCTCTCTCTGCAGATTATCGGGCTATCATGCATTTTACCATTCATTTAATTTCTCCAATCAATAGAGCCAGGATTTCAGGCATCAGGGTCTTATAATACTTATGCTGCCTATTGAGTTGCCCTCAGGGCTGTGTATCACCCCTGCAGCCTGTTTGTGAAGGTAAGAGCCCTTATCAAGGAATCTCATATTTGTTTAGTTTTTTCCATTTCTTTTTATAAGATTGTTTTTTTCTTCTCCCCCCAGCAGTGTTTTCCTATAGCTAAGTCTGCAGTTTCCCATTAACATTTAAAGATCTATGTAGAAAAATACAGCTTTCCTAGCAGTTCCTATTGATGTTACTCTACAGCTCTACAGAGAATATTTAACAGGGATCAATCCAGATTTGTGTGCCTCATAAACATTAAAGATCTAGAACTTGACCAAGATTTTTCGCATTTACTGTCCCCGTTATTTACTAGTATTGCTTATGGGAAGCCTTGCTTTCTCAGTCAGGGTTTATCCAGGTTTTTTGTGTATTTCCATGGGGACACGTGGCCAAATTACATTGAAGGAGTGAAAAAGATTGGAACTTTGATTTCTAAAATCACTCTTGCAAAAATGCTTATCTAGACTAATGCATTGTATATATTCAGATTATTTTGGATTCACATCTGGCAACATTTAATCATCTGAGCTCCATTCACTGTTTCTCTGACACGGTTTGAGTGGCTGCATTGGCCACAGCTTAGGTCAGAGTTGTAAGATTTGGATGGAGGCCGATGGTTTATTATCTGTGCTTGTTCCTCTGGACCTTCAGTGCCTTCGATACCATTACTAGTAATTTAACAGATACCTACCTGTATCCAAGACAGTTGTCAAGGTTTGACAAATGCTAACATACATAAACTACTATTAAACTACATGGTAACGACATCACTACACAGAAATCATCTGCGCATCATGGTGAATGAAGTTAAGGTATACAGGAAGATCAGACTGGCCTACAGTTCTAATCTTAACACATCCTTGGTTAAATAAAAAATCGATTTAAATGCAGTACGTTTTTGACATTTACTTTTAAATTCAGTACGCTTTTGACGTGTGTCTTTAAATAAAGAAATTATCAATAAACCAATAAAGCAGTACATTGACAATATGAAAACATTGTAAAACTGCTTCCCAAATAGTGTCTGCAATCTTCCCCTCGCATCTCAGCAGTTGGGAGTTTAATTTCATCCCTACAGATCTGCAATCAGCTCTGTCTCTCCGCCAGCCAGCAATCCTGCCTCAGCAAGATAGTTTGAGCACAGAGGAGGAGAAAAAAAAAGAAAAAAGAGACAAGGATGGCGCTGATAGCTGATATCATATCGAAACATGAAAACCTGCTGAATCGGCGAACGGTACATGGAGACGGAGAGACGGAGCGAGAGAGCGAGGGGAGGCTGGCCAGTTCCTCCCTTGTGGTGTCAATATCCTCAGTGTGATCACATTGCTGGAGATTGGCTGTAATTGATTGAACAGACTTGATGTATGACTTTGTTTCCTGTAACCCCGAGTGATACCGTATCCATTATATGGTGTTATTATAATGCATAAACCATAGGCAGATGGTGTGCTGCAAGGACAATGTACCCTTGTAGAAAACAAAACACTTTGGATTCACACCTCACGTTTGTAACGGAGTACCACAAGACTCATTCCCAATTAGGAAGGCATTGTTATTTGCTAATGGCTATTATTATGATGTGTTTGCCTGGTGCCTCTTTCATGAAGTAAAGGTATTACAGTAATAACTTATTTTCATTTAGAAACCTTATGATGCCTTATAATAATGCTTTATTATTGTTTTTGATTCTTAAAATATTTAAATAAGATAGAAAAGTAATTCAGCCCAGAGAAGCTGGTTAAGATACCATTGATTGAATTAAGGGGGAGTTGGAAATGTAACTCAGTGGACTGACACTCTTGATTTCTGTAGTCTTTCAATAGATACAAATCTATATCTATATGTTTGTATATGTGTTTCTGCACATTTGTATTATTATTCAATAAATCAAGAGGGGATTCCAGGGGATTTATAAAAAGGATTTGTATGCTGTTGGTTTTTTTATTATCATGTTTTTCTCAGAGGTCAGGAAAGGGCAAATTCAGTCCAGGCTGCAGTCTGCAGTGGCACAGATAGATGGCACAATTGTCACTGGAATGACTTCATGGGCCAGTTTGGACAAGACAGGTGAAGAGTGATAGGACAGGAGCCTGGAGCAGATGCTCAGAGTGGTTACAGATCTGGAAACGCAAACAACAATGAGGTATTTGTTTATCCTATTGGATGCGTTCATATTGCGCAGTGATGTATACATCAACATGTCTTTGTAAGCAGTTAACATTCAATCAGCATGCTTTACTATATTGCAAAACTTCAAGAAAGTTAAATAAATACATACAGAGAGCTTAATGCTTAATCATTGATCGCAGATCCAAACAAATTATATTAAAAATTGCAAATTGTGTGGAAAAATGTATAGTAAGACACTGTGTTCCACCAACTAAAATAATATTTTGTATTTTATTGCATACACACATTTTTGTATATTTAGTTGTGAAACTTAACAATAGGAATCTAGTGTATGATGTTAATTTGTTGATATATAAGCCATTCCAATAAAAACTGAGATAAACACAGTTTAGTAGAATAAGGTGGACCCATTTTAAAACTGCTGCTACAACTATTGATGTCATCTGTCACATTTGTTTTTGTTATTGTGTTACTTATTACCAACATATTGAGAAGTAAATTACCTGGATGGTAGATCTTTAGCTTCTACCAAAATACTATGGTAAGCCACTGCAGTGTTTTTGTTTTCGATGGGATACTCCTCGTCTTGTGAAACAATCCAGGATCCAAACCTTGTATTCTCACCAAGGAACATGAGAACAGATCCTTGAGCTATACTATAATATTTGCTGTGAAATGGCCTTGGTGCTGTATAGGGGAAGTGAGAGTCCTTGCGAGTTCGTCAGGAATCTTCTATAATCCCCATTCCATCCTAAGCTGGTTACAGGACAGCGAATAGCATGCGTCATCGCTCTGCAATGAAGTGAACTGGACACGGTGGCCTCAATTCCTTATTTTTTTTTTCATTAAAAAAAAATATATATAAATCCCTCGTTTGTGTACTGCATATCTGCAGCTTTCTGTTCCCAAGGCAATGGCGAGATCCCAGGGCTGCTGTGAGGCTGCTGAGAGGAGACACCGTGAGGCGGAGTGGGTGGCTTGGGGGCCCGAGGAGAGTGGGGGGATATGTGAGCACTGTCGACCATCGAACCCACACGCACATGCCATGCGACACACGGGCTGACCACTTCAGTACTGATTTCCAGAATGGGCCTTGAGGAGTTTGTCAGTATGAGATGAGCGCATATAAATAGGGAGGTTAGGAGGGCCGCGTGTTAAAGAGTCATCTTCTCTGTGGGCTGATCCCATTACACATTATATACCAAATACTAAATACTAAATGCACAAAAATTAAAAGACCATCTGTGTAATTGGACTTATATAGAACATACACCTCTGGAAAAAATTGAGACCACTCCAAGTTCAGAAATCAATGTTAAGTGGTCTCTACATTTTTTCCAGAGCTGTATATTCCACCTATTGCAAATGCAATGCTATATTCTTTGACTTACACTCACCTAAAGGATTATTAGGAACACCATACTAATACTGTGTTTGACCCCCTTTCGCCTTCAGAACTGCCTTAATTCTACGTGGCATTGATTCAACAAGGTGCTGAAAGCATTCTTTAGAAATGTTGGCCCATATTGATAGGATAGCATCTTGCAGTTGATGGAGATTTGTGGGATGCACATCCAGGGCACGAAGCTCCCGTTCCACCACATCCCAAAGATGCTCTATTGGGTTGAGATCTGGTGACTGTGGGGGCCAGTTTAGTACAATGAACTCATTGTCATGTTCAAGAAACCAATTTGAAATGATGCGACCTTTGTGACATGGTGCATTATCCTGCTGGAAGTAGCCATCAGAGGATGGGTACATGGTGGTCATAAAGGGATGGACATGGTCAGAAACAATGCTCAGGTAGGCCGTGGCATTTAAACGATGCCCAATTGGCACTAAGGGGCCTAAAGTGTGCCAAGAAAACATCCCCCACACCATTACACCACCACCACCAGCCTGCACAGTGGTAACAAGGCATGATGGATCCATGTTCTCATTCTGTTTACGCCAAATTCTGACTCTACCATCTGAATGTCTCAACAGAAATCGAGACTGATCAGACCAGGCAACATTTTTCCAGTCTTCAACTGTCCAATTTTGGTGAGCTTGTGCAAATTGTAGCCTCTTTTTCCTATTTGTAGTGGAGATGAGTGGTACCCGGTGGGGTCTTCTGCTGTTGTACGTATTGTGGCTTCACAAATGCTTTGCTGCATACCTCGGTTGTAACGAGTGGTTATTTCAGTCAAAGTTGCTCTTCTATCAGCTTGAATCAGTCGGCCCATTCTCCTCTGACCTCTAGCATCAACAAGGCATTTTCGCCCACAGGACTGCCGCATACTGGATGTTTTTCCCTTTTCACACCATTCTTTGTAAACCCTAGAAATGGTTGTGCGTGAAAATCCCAGTAACTGAGCAGATTGTGAAATACTCAGACCGGCCCGTCTGGCACCAACAACCATGCCACGCTCAAAATTGCTTAAATCACCTTTCTTTCCCATTCAGACATTCAGTTTGGAGTTCAGGAGATTGTCTTGACCAGGACCACACCCCTAAATGCATTGAAGCAACTGCCATGTGATTGGTTGATTAGATAATTGCATTAATGAGAAATTGAACAGGTGTTCCTAATAATCCTTTAGGTGAGTGTATATACATATGTTTAATGAAACTAGTCATGGAACTAGTCTCAGATAACCTATTTGTGTCGCATTTCTTCAACATTTGCATTCACATCAAAGCACACCATGATACAGAGGTCCTATGCAAATTTCTACTGTATTCATAACCAGGTTAAACTGAGACATCCAGGCATGGTGATATTGTGAACGCTGATGAATTTTGTAAGGACGTTAGAAACTTGGCTTTTTTTCCTATTAGTTTGCTAGGGATCCTAATAGGATGCAATAAAAGAGAGTAACACGAAATACATAAGGAGGGTTATTCAACAATACGATTGGAAACATTTCCGTAGTCAAGTGTTAGCCAGCGTGCCCTTCAGAAAATGGCACACGTGCACCACACTGTGGCTATTCCTGGGATATATATCCCCTGACACAAAGGCTGGGAGACTCACTGTGGTTTTCCTGTGGTTTATGTTTGAGGTACATGAGGTATAGACATGTCTCTGTCTTATACAGCATTCATTTTATAAGGCTAGTTTGAAGTATTCAAATAGAATCTGCTCGGTGGAATATATATATCATGTCAGCTTTGGTGTTGGGGCTCCTATCTCATGTCTTCAGACATCACTCTATATTACACTTGTGTTATTATCACCGAATACCCATTGAGGATTGGATGATGATTTAAACATGCTCTGTGTGTCAGGGCGCTCACATACATCTGCTGCTGGGCACATTCTTCAGTGTGGCTATATATATGCCTGGAACTCCAGTAATAATAAGTAATTTGAACATATATATACATAGGTGTACGCGTGTTTGGGATGTGTGAAAGGCATAAAGCTGCACACATGAAATTAGAATGGAAATAAAACCACTTATCCCGCATTTGTGTTTCTTTTTGTCGTGCTCCTTCTGCTTTATTTCACTGTAAGTGTGATTTTTTACTGAAAAGTCTTTCTGTGTCAATAAAGAACTGAGTATGAAGGAGGGGAAGGCATACAGATCTCAGAGGTACAGTTACTGTAAAACAAAACCTGTGTTGCATTTTTCTCCACTCTGCCGAAGGTAGTTTAGGTTGTTCTACTGTATTGTGTATTGTATCCTCACTATGTTTTCGATTATACTCATTTGGAAAAAGCACAAAAAATAAATAAAGCAATATTTATTGATTGATCAGGAAGATGGACCATGGCTTCCCCACGCCCGCTCCCTGCTCACCACTGCCTTGTTTTCTCTCCAGGAATGAAGCGGCCGTTCAGCCCCTCCCCCCTGCTGGAGAACGGCCTATCAGAAGGAGGCACAGCAGACCCTGGTGACATCACAAATAGCCAATTGGGTTGCCTGGAGCAGCGGGCCAAGCGTGAAAAGAAGCACCAGACGTACACGCTGTGCGAGGTGTGCAACATCCAGCTCAACTCCGCTGCCCAGGCCCAGATCCACTACAACGGCAAGTCACACCAGAAACGACTCAAACAGCTTAATAACGGGAAGCCAGCCAGCAGCCAAGGTAAGACACCCGAGCTGCTCTCTGATTGGCTAGAAATGTCTTTCGTATTGGTTGTTGTTGTGGAATTTTCACCCTGTCTCAAAGCGATGCAGTAGCTCATACCAGCCGGGTTTCAGACCGATCTGAACCCAGTCCTCAGATTAACAAAACCAAGTCTGGCTGTGATCCATATGCAAAAGGGTTTCTGAGTGCCAGATTAAACTGAGGCCAAATCCTTGCAGTTCCTGCAAACTTCCCTTCCTGTAGGAAGATCCTGGAGCAAAAGTAGAGAATGCCTTTTCAATATGGGCAATAATCTGTTTGGTTTGTGTGCCGAAGGATTTATGCACGAGTGTAGAAGCATTACATAGTGGGGAAAGCACGTGCCCCAGTTCATGGAGGAATAATCCTTCTGTGATGAGATTAGATGAGGTGCATCAGCAGTATGCAGCAGATGTCATCATGGCTCTTTTCCATTGGCTTCACAGTCATCAGAAGTGCATCAGAGGTAGAGTGTCTCCATTAGGACTGATATTGTTTAAACTCAGATCTCTTCCTTCAAAACCAAATCAAGTGACTGGGTGATCAGTGACCTAGTCTGTGTGAACTGTGGTGTGGCGGTACTTCCTGGTATTCTTGCTGGTTAGAACTGGGGAGTCTTCTGAAGGGCTAGATCATGATCTATGATAGTATGGCAAGGAGAGGCCTAGCCAAGTGAGTTTGGGAATTTGTGTTTGTTCAATCTGCATGCATGTTTGAGTTTGGGAGGGGGCCATATTATGATATATCACATATGCTGCCCAATA
Organism: Amia ocellicauda; assembly: GCF_036373705.1. Lineage (NCBI taxonomy): Eukaryota > Metazoa > Chordata > Actinopteri > Amiiformes > Amiidae > Amia > Amia ocellicauda. The sequence goes on along the minus strand of NC_089852.1, from coordinate 20,247,822 downwards.
TTGTTATTTATCTCTTTCTTTGGCTTTTATCCAAAACAGCTTACACAGTTTTGCCATTTATACTGTTGCATTTTCAAAGACAACAAACCACCCCAAAAAACAATAATAAAAAAGGCTCAATTATAATACAAGATGCAGTAACTGCAGCACATTAAATGACGGCATGCAGAAAGCTTGTACAGAAAGCATGTAGCAGAACTAAGAATTAAACCCTAGGTGCCTGTGATCCTTTCAGTGAGTGGTGTGATGTAGTGCTGGCAGACTTAAACACTGTAAAGCTGGATTACAATATCTACAGGTGCAGTGCGCTCAGAACCAATTGCTCTTTTACACATTCCTGAGTGTGGTGACGAACAGCACAATCTCTGTTCATTTTACACAAGCACTGTGTAGGAATATGCAGAAGAGAGACACGGTGTCCTACTGAGAAGCTGCATATAATGTGTCAGTATTATTAACCCATCTTTTGTGTAAGAATTTCCAGACCCTACTTTGTGTGTGACTAGGTGTGAGGTGGTAAGAAATTTTCTTGGTTCATGGTCTCTTTGATGGTGATGGATTCAACAAAGACTATAAGCGAAACACAGCAAATATGCCAGTAAAGCAATCCGACATTTGCTACTCTTAAAATCAGCAGACCTTCCAGAGTAGCTCATCCTTCTGACAGCTTCTCCAGACTCACTCTGAAGCTGACAATGCTGGCTTAGCACAGACAGTGTGGCACTGGAGAGGCACGGATTAGCTCCTTACAGCAGGGGTGTTAATGAGAATGGCTTTGCATTAAATGATTAACTGAGTGACTAATTAACCAGTTCCAGCATCGTTATTGTAAAGCACGGCATTGGCTGGGGGCTCCTAAACAGGCTTAAGGTGGCGTTGGAAAGTAATATCCTTATTCCGCAGAACAGTGAGTGGCAGAGCACACAGCTGTGTATTTGCAGGATACAGGATTCACTCAGTGTACCCATTTGCCCGGCCTAGCTCTCTCTCCTCTCCTGCCCCTCTGGGGTGAACTGAGCAGCCTGTAAACATTAGGACTCTCACACCATTCAGCACCTCCTTCACATAAACCTGTTTAGAGGACACCTGCAGACCATCCTAGTCTTCTCTTCTACCTTAATCATATTCCCTGTCATGCATGGATTCATTTTTATTGTGATGCTGTTACCCTTGTAATACTGTGTTTACGTAGGCTAGAAGATAAATATACTGTAGGTAGTAGTGCTTCTTAAACCATGTTATTCCCTTTGAATAAATATAACTGCTTATTATTATTATTATTATTATTATTATTATTATTATTATTATTATTATTATTATTATTATTATTATTATTATTATTATTATTATTAAGACCAATTCCAAATATACATATAGCAGCAGGTATGAAGCCATCTCAACAGCAGTGCACTAGCTGCTGTTTGAGCCGATCCCCTGTTCCTCTCTGACTTGCAAAACCAGCAAGAATGACACTCAGTTTAACTGGTAATGACACCTCATTACCTGGCACTAGCGCCACTTTACTGGCGCGCCGTTGCGATCTGATTTAACACTACCATGGAGCTGGGAAGAAGGCTTGTTATGTGCATTATTCATTCAGACCCAGAGACAGCACAGCACTGCAGCCACGAGAAGCACTGATTCACCGAAGACGAGTTTATAAGCGTCTATAAGCCGGGCTGATTAGTTTTGAAGAGGAACGCTGATCTTTTTGGGTTGTTGTCGTTTTGTTTGATTGTTTTATTTGCATTGGTGGCAGACGCAGTGAAGGGCAGGAATGTACAGAGTGTCTCCACAGTTCTCTTTCACTTTCTTATGGGGAAGAAGGCAGAGAGAAAGCAAGGGAGGAAGGCAGGGAAAAGAAGGAAAAAAAAAGCAGCAACTTGGAATTCCACGTCTTTAAATCCCTTTTTTTTCCCTCTGCTTTCTATTTTCGGCACTCCTAATTTGGGGCGAGATGTGGAGATAGGGGAGACGCTTTTGTTTTTTTTCCGCCCAAGTCGCGGGCTGCCTGTAGCGTGGCATAAAATAGATTCATGCTAATGCAGCCTTCAGGATTACTCCTACTATTATCTCGCTGATTTCATTTACTTAGTCGTTAACTGAAAAGTCGAGCCAACAAAGTTGTTGCAACATGAGGACTTTAACCCCGTATCCCGGAGGCTCTGCACTGGAGGGTGAGGGGTGTTCCGTGTGCTGGTACACGTCGACACCAGTGTGCTGCTAGTGATCTCTGTACCATTGATGGAGCAGAGTGCCATCCTCTGTTACTCTTTCTAATTCTGTTTTGACACTGTTTCAGGGAGGCCTGGGGAGAAGGGGAGGGAACAGAGGGGAGGCATCACATTGCAACTCGCCTAAAGTCAGGAGTACTGAAGTACAGGCCACTCCTCATCTCCTGCGTTTGGATTTGGCCACCACACCAAGCTTACCAACTCTGGTCTTGCTCTAGCAAACCTTCAAGATGACCCCTGACAGGATACAGTGTCAGGTCGTAGCTAAAAGACGACACCGCATTCCACAGCATGGCATTTCAATCGCCTCACTGGGGTTTGGGATATCTGGACCGGGGGGGGGACCACCTACTTCTCATCAAACTTGGTTCCAGTAGCACCCTGCTTGTCATTTTTATCTCCCAGCCCTGTGAAAACCATGCCTAGCCTTGCTAAACGTCTTGATTAGTTGCTCGTGTTCCTGTCTGAATTCCACTGGTTTGTTTATTCACTGAACAACCAGAATGCAGAATGTGAATAAGCAGGTTTCAGAATGCATTAGTTGTTCCATTGCCAGCAGTTTTGTTTTGCTTTCTTACAGATGACGGCCAAGACGACTGTAGGGGAATCCAGTTCTTTTTGCCAATGTGTTGCAATTTCATGCAAACATTTTTTTTTTTTAATTGGACAAAATGGAAACCGTTGTGTTTGAAAAACAGTGATCTACAGTTCCTCCCAATAGACAGCTTTGTGAAGCCTTTGCAGAAGCTGTTTTTGCTTGTAATAGCCTCTTAGGCAGCATGGGATTCATCCACTTCAATCCGACCATAGACGCCAATAACAAATAACTGCGATGTGTTTTAAAGTTGCCCAGGTACAAAAAGAACTTGGTAAAAAGAGCTTTTGTTAGAAAGCACCACATGATTGGAATGGATTGCCAAGTTATGTGAAAGCTCTGAGAAATTGTACTTCTTTTAAAACAATCATCCATCACTTTTTTACAGCAAGATTGCTTTTGTACATCATGATCGTTTTTGTATTTGGAGATGTCAGATTTGTGGTGGATTGTTGTTTATGTGTTGCCTGCTGCTTCTCCAGGACCCCCTAGTGAACGGGATGTTACATCTCAAGGGGTTTTATCTTGGAGAGTAAAATGTGTCTGAAAATAAGAAAACAAGTAACAACAAGACATGAACAAGAGAGATGCAGCTGAGATTAAGCAATGTTCATCTCTTAAAGTCTTAATTCTCAGAGTAACAAAGGGGTAGAGTGAGTGTGCTGTTAAACAGTTGTGTAGATGCGAAGGAACACTACTTTTGCTTTGAGTTGGTTCCTCAATGTGCTCTGAGAGGATACTGAGTGCTCTCCACAGTGCCTTGTATTGATGGGGATCCGGGTGCTTTGTCATGTCTCCTCTGCAGTTGCTCTGTTTGCTTGTTCTCTAAGCATAACAGCAGGGAAATCGTTGCCACAGAAAGAAAGGGCGGAGGGTAGTGTTTCTGTGGATGGGCTCCACAGATTCACACAGGCTACAGTCAGAGGCAGTGATCTGTAAGCTGCACAAGCCAGTCTACTGACCCCCCAGGGCAGCCAGTCAGCTCTCATTTTGCCTGCATCGTTAAAAGAAGACTGTATAGTCAAGAAAATATGTTAATGTTGAGTGTATGTGTGTAGTAGTTGTGTGTCTGTGTATGCGTGTATGGTGTTTGCATATTTGCATGCTCATTTGCATTTGGATGAGTGTGTCTGGCTTGCATCTGAGTGAGTGTGTGTGCATGCATCTATGTGTGTACATAAATTTGTTTGTGCGTCCGTGTGTGTGTGTGTGTGTATGAGTGAGCAGTTTTTTCCCCGATGTGGTGTGCATGAGTGCATCGGCATGATGTTTTTTTGTGTCTGCGTCAGTGTATGTTTCTATTAAAAGTAGCTTCTCAGAACTGACAAGCCATCCAGAGCTGATGCTTTCATTGCTTACTTAGGGCAAGAGAAATCTGCAGGCTCAGAATAATTCGTGGAAAATGTCTCTTGTATTTTATTCCCTCTGACCTGATTTCCCTAGAGCAGAGGGCCTCCGTCGTGGCTCGCTGTCTACTCTGTACTGCGCCATGGAAGGCAGGGGTCTGGGAGAAGCGCAGGGGAATGTGATGATGGGGATAAGAAAATGTAGTTGTGGACAGGAGTTGACACACGATTGGACCTGTGGAATGAATGACTGCAGTTCATGCTAATGCTGTAGTCTCTCTGGATACAGCAAGACGTCCATAAGCAAAGCAAGCAAAAGTGATTACTGAAGTGTTCTCTTAAGACAGAGCTGACCACTGCCCACAACACGCCAGTGCCAGTCATAATATGATTTGATCCATGGAAATGTATTTGTCGTATCTTGCATATGAAATGAACAAATCAACTGGAAAGGTTTATGTGTGCATCTGACAAAATAAATATTCTGATGAAGGCTGATGGTAAAGCAAATGTTTGACCTTAATGATTTTTTTAATTATTTAATATAATTAGTGGCCATCTAAGATTACAGTTCTCTCTCACTGCAGCTTTTATAAGAGACAGCCTTGCAACTCTTGTCTCTCTGACTTCAGTCAAACCCACATCAGATTTCAAAGGCATGGAAAAACAGCAGCAGTAAACAACACAGCATTTGAAAGCCTCAAGGACCCCCTCCTTTTAATGACCCATGGCTCTGCCAAGCTCTATTAACATGGGCTGAGCAAGAGGAAGTTGTAATTGCAGATGCCACTACTCAAAAAGTAGGCTGCCAGTCACATTTGTGAAATGGCAACATTGAAATGCACTCGCCCACCTGCTTCCACCGCGCAGACCTCGAAAAGAAGATATGGGCTCGTCCGATTTCTCTCACCTTTGCCAAAAAAAAACATTCCAAGGTACAAAGTAAAACCTGCAACTGTTTGTGTCTTTAAACCCCCTCCCCCCCATGAAAAAAGATACCCAACAAAAGGCATTGAATTGGAAAATAGGCACCACGCTAAAGAGTGAAACGCGATGGGATAAGTAGAGATGCCAAGCAGCAGAGTGTAATAATCTCTTTACAAGCTCGACAGATGCACGCCAGTGCTCAGGCCTGTGATTTAGCCCAGCTTGCTGCAGTTACAGGCAGCGATGGAGCCAGCACTGACAGCAGCCATAGTCCAGTCCAGCCCAACAGCCTGGCCACAACAGCAGGGGGCGGGACACGGACCTGTTGAATAGTTATCATCTTTTACCTGGAGCAACTGTGTGTCGCTCACAACAGGAGAACTCATGGTTTATTTTCCGTACATTCAAGTTATTATGATTCTTAGGTTTTTGTATTATTATTACTCTTTTTGTGATATTAATGGACTCAGCTCACCACTATGACACTCACACAAGCAAGTGAGAGATGTAAATTGAATACCCACGTTCTCCATAATGTGCGCTGCCAAGCCACCCTCTTCTCTTCACACTGCAAGCCTGTAGTGCAAACAGCATGAGCCAGAGCATCGTACAGAAGGTTATGCAGCTCCCACTGATAACAGTGTGGAGCTCAAGGCACCTGGCAAGCCAACTTTGTGTCTATTATTATTATTATTATATTTCTTAGCAGATGATTATATACTGGTCTCCGCTTATTTTGGCTTTTTGTGACTGGTTTAAAAATCCAAAACTGAGGGGACACACCAGATCCTTGTGAAAAGGTCTGTCAATAATGAGCTGCTAAGCCTTTGCAGATGGCCAGTCCAGATTTATGACCCCCTAATGCGAGGCGAGGTTAAATGTAGCAGAAATGGCACGAGGATGGCTCATTTGCGTTTGCTAAATTAACCACCCCTGTCAGATATAGGAAATGCTCAGAGGTGCTTTTAACCTTTTGGGCTGTGTGCGCGTTGTTCATAAGACTGACACTGGTCCCAGCCTACGGAAAACTCCAGTCAATCTACTGCCCTCCTCCCCCAAATTTTGTTTTGTAATGTCTTTTATTAGGCTTGATGGCACTCGAATGCTGCGCACCATTGCGTTGAAACCTTCCCCCCCCAAACAAAAGGTTACAGGACACTGTGTGCATTTGTGCAGTGTGGCAGGAGCCACACATAAAATGCATGCAATGACACACACTTCCCCCCCATCACTTCACACTTCTAGAGGAAGCCAACAGAGAGGATAGGCAACTGTGTATCCTCAGGTGACCCCTTAGCGAATTTAGTTTGAAATCAGATGGGGCAGTAATTCTCAGTAAGCAAACCTTCTCTTTATCTAATATACAGTGAGGGAAAAAAGTATTTGATCCCCTGCTGATTTTGTACGTTTGCCCACTGACAAAGAAATGATCAGTCTATAATTTTAATGGTAGGTGTATTTTAACAGTGAGAGACAGAATAACAACAAAAAAATCCAGAAAAACGCATTTCAAAAAAGTTATAAATTGATTTGCATGTTAATGAGGGAAATAAGTATTTGATCCCCTATCAATCAGCAAGATTTCAGTCATGTGTCTAATACACTTCTTTATGAAATCTGCTGTATTATCACACTTTGACCAAAGATCTCCGGGCTTTAATATTCAGACTTCTCCTGTACCATTATTGTATGCATTATTTCTAAGAATGCAGAAACATTCCATTAACAACATATTTGTGATATCATAAATGGTTTTGTTGATCTCCTTTGTCTTTGAGCTCTTCACTGACATTTTGTGTGTATATGAATTGTTATAACTACCTATCTCTCTGTCTGTACATATATATACATGGTGTACAGACTGTCACATTTTACACTTCTCCCTTTCTTTCACGGTCTTGGCCTTGCCTGGTTGTATCTGCCCAAGTCCTACATGCCTTATCAGTGCACCACAAGTCTGCCTTTTTTGCGGTGCTTCCACTAAGACACGGTACAGTGCTTCAGAAGCAGATATCGCACATGAAATCTGAGCATAGAGTGGATTGCAAAATGTCCCACTGCTTCCTAGCGACGCGGTCATGTTCATAAATTAAATTTGGAGCTCGCTTCGGTCTATTACTGCAAAGCCTTTCCGTTTCAAACACTGCTGCCCCCGGGCTCTCTTTTTATTTTATTTTTTTCCAGAGAAAAAGATCATCTCATGTTCTAATTAAAAGCCTCTCCCAGCAGAGAGCAGAGCATTTGGCGTGCCAGTCTCCTGTTTGTGCCGAGGTGATGCTGTCTTGGTAAATGGCCGTGCTGTTGGAGGGATGTTGGCCCTGGGGCTCTCTGTCAGTGTTGATTTGTGCGCTGAGCCCGCATGCCCTGAAGCTACTGTACAAGCCACAGCAGAGTTTGAATTGGCCTCACACCTGAGCCCATTGTGTTAAACAGACACACACTATCCCCCAGAGCTGAACTCACATAAAACTATGTTCTTCACATCACAACCACAGCATAATGCCTTAATTATTTCCCCTTGCTTTGATAGTTTGTTGTCTTATTTTTTGTCGAACGATCAACTCACCATTGAATGCCTTCATGTTTGAGAGTGGAATTGTATTATTTTATACATCATCTTTGCATATGGAACTTTGTGGTGCTCGCGAGCATCCTTAAGTGTGAGGAAAGGTAACAAATGATAAATACTCCACTTCTACTCAGTTAAACATACTATTACTTTAATGAATTCTGCAGTTCAACCCTCTAGTGTTTTTAGCACTGACATTTGGAGGCACTGCCTTACACAAACAGTTGTGGGTGTTGGGAACAAGCTACTAAGCCATATAGATGCTTAACAGCAAGCTGGACGGGATTGAGATTGAGATTGATTACTTACTGTAACCACCGAGCAAGACTGGCCAAATGGATATTCCCGTGATTTGTCTTTTATGGTTTTGTTTCCTATTTTGTTTGCCCTCCTTGTCTTTTTTTTTTTGTGGTAAAGAAAGTGTCCGGGATTCTTGCTCAAAGTCAATCGGGATGCTGTCTGCCCAATGGAGTCACGCTGGAGTCACTATTGACAAGGATGACAGACTTTTTTGTCCAGAGTGTCTTGCAGTATTGCTGAGTGTATCCAGGGAGGCGCTCCAGGAATGCTTGATCATGATGTGCCTTGCGGCGGGCGTGTTTTATACGGTGTGCTGTGACATGGCTTTGTCTGAAACATCACCCAAGTCCTGCAGGGTCAGAGCTCAGTGATTCCAGGTGGCATTCTGTCAGAGATTTGTTTGGAAGTATATCAGTAAAATAAATACCTAAATTTATGTAATCCCACCTGCAACTCCTAACTCCTTTAAATTTCCCCAATGTGAAAGCTCCGGCTGATGCCTTAGTGCTTGTGCTTCAGCAAACGTGCCCCCCTGCAAGTACAGTGTATAATATGCACGGGCTGCGCTGTAATGAGACCAACACACTGTAATTGGGGTTATCTTCATCCATGCATGATGCCAATTTACACCTTGTCTGTCCTACCATGACCATCCCAGCTTCTGATGGGGAAAGCAATTAAGCAGCTTATTGCAGGTCATCTTCATAATTACCTATTCATATAAATAGCAGGTGAAGAACCTAATGTATTGTGTAATGACAATTTAGGCACATTTAGTGTGACCCACTGTGTCGCCCCCCTCGTGTCTACCTCCCTCCCTTATTATGCATTCAAGGCAAACCCTGGACCTTTCATATTTATATTCCGGGCTGGATGTGTGTTTCAAACCAGAAAACGTACACACATTTATTTGTATGCGAGAAGATTGTCAGTCTCTGCCAGTCAGGTGTGTCCAGATATTACAAGTCTTCATAGGTCAGATGATGGAAGAATGGAAGTTATGTCATCAATGCATTCATTTTAATTGGTACTGAAATGGACAATGTTAATACTGGCCTGCAAAAACAGCGTGAGACATTCCCCTAATCCTCATACCTGATGGCTGTTACTGTTCAATAGCAGGAGCAGTCTGTTGGTTACTTGAAATCAAGGTGCTCTTTAGGAATGATAATAGGAGGCACTCCTTTTCAATAAGAGATATGGTCTGGAACAAGCTCCCCAGCCCCTGTGTTTGAAGCCGACTCCTTCAAGAAGTAACTGGGATTGATTTGCTACTAAAAAGCAAATGAGCAGTGACTTTTGGTACTTCTGTACTCTTACAAGTAGTTACTAAGGAGTATTTATGTCTGCGAGAACATAAATAATGCTAAGAATATTGTTAAGTTGTTTATTTGTCCTTCTTTTTATAAAAATAGCCTGCCAGTCTTTCCTTAAATAAATACATCCATGTTTACTTATTTATTTTTACCATCAGATCACCCAAGGACAACAATATTCTGTTCTACCTGAAATACCCTTGTTATACTGTTATATACCTGCCTCCCCTCATTGCAACTACTATTTTCGGTATACTTAAGTGTTACTCGGCCTCACAGGTGTCAGAATTTCACTTGAAGTTTTCAGAAAACCTCATTCTGACAAAAGAAAAGGGCAGATGCAGAGAATTTCCCATTTCTGCACTCTGCCTGTCTAATTAATTTACTCTAGAGTGGGCAGTTAGCCCAGTGGAAAATAAGGCCTGTTAATATTACTCACTGTACAAAGCTGTCACCACTGACCGTCTTAAAAGACACACAATGAAAGCCCTGTTTTGGACGGTCCTGATTGGAGAGGCAGAGGGACTGTGCAGCTCAGCTCTTTGGCTTCAGAGGGGTCTTCCTCAGTCTGCTGTTTTGGCAAACACATGGTCCTTTTCCCTTACTGGAATCACAGCTGTTATCATGGTGTCATGAAGATGAACATCAAACAAAGATCAGATAACACATCAGCGCAGTGCAGTTGTCATCCCGGCAGTGTGACTAAATGGATAATGAATAAAACTGAATGATACAACCCCCCCGAAAAGAACTTGAGTAAAAACAAAACTTAGAAGGTTACAATGGTGGGCTTTCATTATTTTATTTGTCTATGAAAACTGTTATCTGCCTAAAGAAAGTGTCCTTACTGTATTTTATGAAGGACACTGTACTCTATCATTCAGATGGCCAGTCATTGATTTTAAGTGACCTGTGTGACATTGACTGTGTAAGACCCCCCACCCCCTAATTAGATTAGCAATGTGGGAGGTCATGATTTGCGTCTGGGCCCATAGTCTTTTGTCGTTGTAGCCCTGGCATTCATCATCAGTCCTGTGTAGCTCTTCCTGATTGAAGAAGGGAAGCATTGATTTCTGTAAGGGGTGGAGAGATAAGATCAGCCATTTTCTCACACGTGTGGGTTTGAGGTCAGTGTGGAGCTAAGTGATGTTCCCTGGCCCGGTGTTGGGAGCCCAGGCAGCACAGCCAGGCTTTCTACACACGAGTGATGGGAGCATTAATCACTGAGCTCTTGGGTAGGGATAAGGAGTTGTAGGGCTCGGGGGAACATGACTTCTGTAACCTGGCTCTTGAATTAATTTTTTGTTTTGATATTCCTTTTATTATAATAATAATAATAATAATAATAATAATAATAATAATAATAATAATAATAATAATTATTATTATTATTATTATTATTATTATTATTTATTTTTTTATTATTATTTTTTTGAAATGCCAAGGATGCTCTTGAATACCTCTTTCGATATAACAAAAGGAAATACGACTAGCTTGCCAGTTCCATCCTTTTCAGTTTCTGTACCAGCCTCCTTGCAAACTGAACTAAGGCAGGATAACAGCATATACATGCTTCATCTTCCTCACATCTGTCTGTGCAAATTAGCTCAATAAGGGCCTGAAATATCCTGGTGTTGAGCCTGCAGCTCGTAAAACCTGGATTAGCCTGCTGTGCAAAGGCAGTCTTATTAACATCACTATGAATGCTTGTTTGCCGTATGAAATGACATGCCTTGCAGACTGGAGAGCGCAGGCAGGCCACTAGGTGACTGTGGCTTTGGGTCCCAGAGCCAGTAGTGGGTTTGGGTAACATCACTCCCCTTAGAAGCCAAATCACTGACTTATCTTGGTCTTCTTTTCTTTCGATATTGGAACATAATGAGGACAATAAAAGCAGCAGATATGTGCTGACATACTAGATGGACTTTGTTTGTAATTTGTACATTTGTATAATTTCTACAGCTAGGCAGTGAAAGTGGAGCCACTAAACAAATTGAATAATTTCTAACTGAGACCGAAATTATCTGTGGAATAATATGTTGCTATACCAGGTGTAACTACCATGCATATTTTAGTTTATATAAAGAACAGCCACATTACAAAAACAGCAATACCTTGTTTAAGATGTTTGCCATGACAAAACAATATCAGAAAGTTTGTTAACAGAGAGAGATCATAGGTGGTATAGGGATGCTTTCTGGAACTTCAGAGGAATGCATACAATTTGCATTTTTGATACCAAACATATTCAGGCTGCAGTTTCTGCCAGGAAGGCCAATACCATGTGTTGTTTTTTTGGGGGTAATACAATTACTTTGTCACCACCAAAAACACAATAAATGCTCCATTATGAGGACCTTGCGATAGGAGAAAGGAAAAGAGAAAACTGGTGAGGAGAGGGAGACTTTCAAGCCTCTTCACTGATTGGCTCGTGATAACGCAGAACCCCACAGAACCCGCTCATCGTGTTTGCAGGGCAAGTGCAATCCTTCAGATTTTTCAATTGTTTTACTTGACTTCTTATTTTTATTTTAACTTCCCAATGTAACAAAATGGCTCAGCATCCGACATCTTTATAAAGGAGGTTCATTTCAAGTGGATTCATTAACCAAGGTATTACTGCACAGGACCAAAGTGGACCTTGTTGTGCGGTAATTTATAAATCACCTGTATACAGCCTACACCCAAGCTCAGCATATATGTGTGAGGTCTATTTGAGGGCTGCAAAAATGCACCGAACCTGAATGGAAAATCCTTTTGAGGCAGTGCTGAGCAGAGCCACTGCACGAAACAGGCCAGAGAGAACAGAGACAAAACCAAAATAGATTTCTAAGTAGCAATTAGGAAAGATGGCAGCTCTTCATTGGGAACGTGCGGAGTTTAAATTGCGCTTCGAGGCTTCTGAAACCCCTATCAGGCAATTTCATGGGCAGCCTGCTTAATTTAATCACATAATGTAAGGAATTCACACCAGTTACTTAGAAGCACGCTAAACCGCGCACAGCTTATGTAAATGTTCTTAAGGGGGGGGTATTGACAGATGTCAGAAATGTGAAGCTCCCTTTTCTGGAGAGCTTTTGAAGCTGAGCAAATCCACTGTTCTGTTTTATTTTTCGTTGTTAAGCCAGAGAGCTGTCTTCTGGATGGACGGACAGCTTTTCTTGCCAAGAGACTCGCAGCAAAAATAAATGCCATTTTCCTGATTCTTAACTTCTTCATTATTTTATTGATTTGTATTTATGAGTGTTTTTATTTTAGAAAAACTGAGAACTGTAATATGTAAATCTTTGCTCATTTCTCTGCAGCACTTTTTTTTCTGTTCTTCTTTTTTTGGTGTGATGGTTTTGGAAATGCCACGAAATTCACAGAGATTGTAGCCGTCTGGCAGTTTGCAATCTAGGCATCTCAGACACTTTGCTATTCACTGCCTGTGATCTGTGGAGAGCAGTTCTGCAGGAAACACAGTACAGGCAGACGATGCCCTCTGTGTAGCACAGTGCCGCAATGGAGAGTAGGAGCGTGCCCTTGACTTGTTCTTTAGGCTTGTGGGGTCGGTGGCAGAACCATTAATATGTACCTGGGTAGCTAGGAGTGTATGGAGGCGTTCCCAGTCTTAATCCTTTTTGGTTTCCCAAATGTATGAAGGACACAGTACTCCTCTATCATTCAGATGGCCAGTCTTTGATTTTAAGTGACCTGTGTAGCATCGACTGTATAAGACCCACCCTCCCCATTTACAGTAAAATTAGATTAGCAATGTGGGAGGTCATGATTTGCACCTGGGCCCAAAGTCCAAAGTCATTGGAGCCCCTTCATCATCAGTCCTGTGTAGCTCTTCCTGATTGAAGAAGGGAAGCATTGATTTCTGTAAGGGGTGGAGAGATAAGATCAGCCATTTTCTCACACGTGTGGGTTTGAGGTCAGTGGGGAGCTAAGTGATGTTCCCTGGCCCGGTGTTGGGAGCCCAGGCAGCACAGCCAGGCTTTCTACACACGAGTGATGGGAGCATTAATCACTGAGCTCTTGGGTAGGGATAAGGAGTTGTAGGGCTCGGGGGAACATGACTTCTGTAACCTGGCTCTTGAATTAATTTTTTGTTTTGATATTCCTTTTATTATAATAATAATAATAATAATAATAATAATAATAATAATAATAATAATAATTATTATTATTATTATTATTATTATTATTATTATTATTATTATTTATTTTTTTATTATTATTTTTTTGAAATGCCAAGGATGCTCTTGAATACCTCTTTCGATATAACAAAAGGAAATACGACCAGCTTGCCAGTTCCATCCTTTTCAGTTTCTCTACCAGCCTCCTTGCAAACTGAACTAAGGCAGGATAACAGCATATACATGCTTCATCTTCCTCACATCTGTCTGTGCAAATTAGCTCAATAAGGGCCTGAAATATCCTGGTGTTGAGCCTGCAGCTCGTAAAACCTGGATTAGCCTGCTGTGCACTGGGAGTGTTATTAACATCACTATGAACGCTTGTTTGCCGTACAAAATGACAAGCCTTACAGACTGCAGAGCGCAGACACTTGCTACTCACTGCTTGTGATCTTTGGAGAGCAGTTCTGCAGGAAACACGGTTCAGGCAGACAATGCCCTCTGTGTAGCACAGTGCCGCAGTGGAGAGTAGGAGCGTGCCCTTGACCTGTTCCTTAGGCTTGTGAACGGTTGTTAGCAACACCACTAATGTGTACCTGGGTAGCTAGGAGCTTAATGAGCCGTTCCCAGTCCTCATTTTGTTTGGAACTGTTTCCTACTTTGGAGTTGACAGTGTTTAATAAAGTCACCCCCTCTTCTTAACACAGGCATGGTGAGATAACAGACACATGTCCTCAGAAAAACATGCACCGTCGGGCCATCTGCTTCTTTTCCCACTGCAAACCGCAGGGCTATAGCAGTGATCGCAGGACTGAAGTGCCTCTCGCTGATCACACTTCGGGCTCACAGGCGCCCATTGAGTGACAAGAGGTGCAGCTGGGTAGCAAGCGGAGGGAGCCCAACCAACCCCAGGATGGCTCAGACAAATGCACATGGTCACGGCTGGCCATGACACAGCCCAGATTTTTATTGGTAATGACTGGACTGGGAGACTCTTGTTATTGACCCTAAAACGTAATATTATTACATTTAAACATCCACTGAAATCTGTACCGACAGAGACCACAGGAGGCTTATTTAGGATCAAGGAAGTGTGTGTATTGGACGGGCAGAGTGGAAAGAGGCTTGTCCACAGCCAATCAAGTGATTAACACCCCCTCCCTCCCTTTCCTCTCTCCCTCAATACAAGCAGGCGTTTTCGTTTTCCTTTTATTCCCTTGTAAAATTAGCCCCCACTAATCCCTCTGGGAATAGGCTAAATAAATAAACAATAGCAGCCCCATAGTGCTCCTTTTAGACCTAAATCAATAGAGTACATTCACCTTTATTACGTGTCACACTCCCACTCCAGTGTGCGCTGGTGCGTGACAGAGTCGCTGCTGTCTGATTGGTGGTATGGCGTTCTGCAGACCAGAGGAGGGGTGGAAAACTATATATGTACACCCATGCTACATTATCAACAGTGACGTGTCACAAAGCTGGGAGAGTCACACAGCAGTTCAAAGAGAAAAACATTTCACGGCCCTGCTCAGAATCCTGATCCCGTTCTCACAGAACACCCATATGTTGAACTGGAATGGAGATATAAGAAGGGATGACAGAAAAGAACTCCTCTCACTGCACCAGACACTGCACTACAGTATAAAAGGCACATTATTCCTCCAGCTGTCCATCAAAAGGACGTAGCAGGTGTTAATGCCAAGAGTGGGCCTACATCCTATTAATTATATTGTGTACAGCTGTCTTTTGTGTTTAGTCTGTTGTGCCAACACTGTTTTGTGTGTGTGTGTATATATATATATATATATATATATATATATATATATATATATAAATCTATATGAATCCAATCAACGTACTACAGTAAATCTCCTTCAGAAAAAGAAATGCAGGAATCCCAGAGGCTGTTAGTGCCAGGATTGGGATATAGGCCTAATGACTGTATTCTGACTGTGTAATTGGTTCTCATCTGCTGTTTATTCAGTCTGGAATAAAAATAAGCATCGTGTACTGTGGCTTATTGAAAATAGGCAAGCTCATAATTAGTTCTGTTCATCAGGCTTGATTTTAGGGATTGACAGACACGTCATTCACACCCTCCTCTCTATGTAGTTCACTCCTTCCTCTCACAGCGGACGAGTCCACGGACCCGGCGCCCCCAGCTCCACAAGGAGAGGAGGTCACAAGTGGAATTTAAGACCAGCAGTATTTTGCTCTAAAGATACATTTGTGGGCATGAAAAAAAGATGCTCAGCCAGTGGAGGTGAATCCGAGATGATTCCTTTTAAAGACATTTTGAAATTTTGGAATCAGTTAGCCACACACAAGAAAACGTGCAGGATTCTTGTTTTTAACCTTTTTTTTTTATATATTCAAATATATTCTTAAATTCAAATGCAATTCTCCAATATTCTCATCTACTGTATTAGAATATGCAAGAGCATCTCACAAGCTGTACAATGAGCTTGGATGTTTGTAATTTAAATGACAATTAAAACACTAAGGGCTTAAATCTAGCCCGTGACCTAACAAAAGCAAAATATCTTAGGAATGGCAATAATAGCGATGAAGGGGATAATGATGATGATGATTCTTCTTCTTAGCATAGTTATTTTGTTGTAAGCTGACCCCCTGTGGTTCTTATAGTGGTGTAACATGTGGGTTTGTGAGCGGAGCAGTGCAGTGTGGGGCTGGATTTGGCAAGGACACAGCTGCCAAGGACAGAGCGAGCGCTGTGCTCTGAGGCGGGCTGAGGCTCACTGACACACCGCGCTGCCTCCAGAGACTGACTGACCTCTCCCTGCTTCGCTGCTCCCTCCTGCCCCGCTTGCTGAGCGCAGCCCCGGCCTCCCTGGGCTCCTGCCCGCCAATGACAGGAGCAACAAGAAAGAAAGAAACAGAAGGGAGAATTGAGAGGAATGCAGAAAAATGTATTGAAATGGCCGACGCAGTTAGTTTCACTTAAGTGAGGCCGTTCAAAATTGTGCCAAATAATCCTATCTCACACTCCACGCCACCCTTGGGGATGGCAGCCACTTTTATTCGTTTTAATGAAGTGCGCATTAAAATGAAAGTGATTTTAATAGGATGTAATACAGCTGGGAGATGCTTACAAGGAAACATGTTCTCTCTTTTTCACTCTCTCTCTCTCTCACTCTCTCTCGCTTTTCTTTTTTTCGACTTGCTTGTTATTTTGTCACCGCACAAGCAAAATAATATTCGTATCATAACACATACATATGGATTATTTGATTAAAGGGTTAATACAATTGTACACTGATTAATTAGCATATATCTTACTTGTGTATATGACATACTATTCATGGCGTACTCTTCATATACATGTTCGGAATATACACCCCCCCCACTTAAAGCACATAAACATACGCATATGTTTATATGTATGTATGCATCTTAATATTTCTGTATGTGTGCACTATATTACAGATGTGGTAATGGCATCCTAGGGGTCTTGCTGAAATTTCTCAACATGTATTGTTATGTTGAACAGCATCTGTTCTGGCTGATAAAAGGATTAACAGAGCCCCAAAAGGTCTATTGAATGAATTTTTCTTCTTGCACTTGGAAGTATAATTATAATGGCTATGTCTGACTGAATTTAATTCTGGACTAGCAAACTTGTGCCTCAAGTCAAGATTAAAAGTGTACTTTCAGAATGAACATGAAAGGTTGTGTTCTAGTTAAAACAAACCTTTTCCAGATACACTGTTGTAGGTGCAGATCCTTATTTGTTTTCTGCTGTAATACTGTTTGACCATCAACCAAAAAATGCCGCATACAAAATCTGCAGCAGGAAAAATTGTGTCTCTGCCTGTCAGTAGGGATCCAATGAGAGTCCATTGAGCCTTACGTAAAGGTTAACAGATCTCATGTCATTTTTTATGTTTTATTTTTAAGTCTGATATTCCGTTGCCTGGGAATGTGGGTTTGTTACTGTTCAGTGGTCAAATGTTTCAATCCTATTTCAGACACATCAAAATTGAATACCGTCACAATGTATACGATAATAATAATAATTAAAAATGGGCAAAGATGGCTTTTAAATGTGGCCCAATCCCAGAAAGAAGAGATATGTGTTAGGTAAGTGAGTGCTGGAAGAAACACAACCCCAGCTCTTGGCACAAGTACAGTGTTTTCTGTCTCCCTGTGACTATATTTGATTTTCTTAAATAGGTTGATGCACCACAGTAGGTTACAAAAATATGTTCAAAATAACCTCAAAACACTACAATAACATTCCAAACTGTGTGAGTGTGTTGTTTTTTTAATGCTATCATCGCTGAATAAAAAAGGGTGTGTTTTCCTCACTGAGTAAAGAAATAGGTAATTTGTGTTCATTTTATGAAGTGAGTTATAAAGTGCTAACAGGTTTAGATGTGTGATCTGTAATATATCATTAAGATTGCACTGTACTTTTCACCAGCCTGAGGATATTGACATGTGGAAAGATCTCTCAGAAATGTTGTCTCTTCTGGTTTTTGTTCCAACTGAAATCTTAAATTTAGGCTTGTCAACCCCTAAATGTAACAATTTCCTTAATTTAATAATTTTATTTGAGTGTTTTCTGCACTCCTGTCTTTGGTTTCAGAAATACCGTGCTGTTATTGTGTGGCCCAAGAATTCAGCAAATCACAGCTCTGTTGTCTGTCCACAGCTTATGTAAAGAATTCTTGTTCACCTGAAAGTGTCTAAGAATGATGTTTCTGATTAATGATTCAATGGCAAAAGGTGGGAATTACACTCTTTCTAACTAAGCATTTGTAATTCTACATGAGCCTAATTTGATTTAATCACAGGCTGCTGCTTATTGACACCATACACATTAATGAAGACAGTTTTGACAGTGTTTTGTTATGTGGATTTCGAACCCCATCCAACTTTTTAAGAACATTAAGGAATAAATAGACCCTAGTGAAGCACATATTTCAACTGAAGGGTTCAATTAGCTGAAGTAATTAAAAGCAGTTGATAAAAAATAAATGGGAGACACAGGAGGTCTGTATTCAGCCAATAAAAAAGTCACTAAAAATCTATGACTAGTACATAAAATAAAAAGTGCATTTTGATTGTATTTACCCAAGGGGCAGAGAGGCACACTGTAGTTGTAAGATAATATGTGTTATTTTCTCAGTGCAGGGATAACCAAATTATGGTCCTGGAGGACTGTATTCTGCAGTTTTAATAGGTTTTCTAAATTATTATTATTATTATTATAAGGCAATTCAATATGGATCTGTAAAAAGTGACACAATGCAAAGGTTACAAATTGTACAGTAATGTAAAACGATGTAGTTATTACCAGTTATTAGATCTGTGCTTCAGTTAAAAACTCAGGATGGGATGAATAATAATTCAAATAAATAAATAAATAAATAAATTAATAGTGACTATACCATGCTTACAGACTGGTATGTACTTCTACCCAGCATAGCGTGTGCGTTCAGACCCCACCGGGATTCCAACTGCCGAGGGCCTGGTGCATACAGCCCCAACAGAGTGCCCCAAAGATCGGCCTTCTGATAATGGAGGGGATTTGAATGATCTTCTGTGTCTCAGAGGAAATGTTGTCACCGTAACAGGCTAATTTTCCTCTCCTGTTACACCAGCATGCTGTCATCTGATGGATTTGATCTTGTATGTAATTCAGGAGCTTTATCCAAGCCCTAATAAGACTTTGATGGAAGGAGTGTAACAATGTATTGAGAACTTTAACTCAGATGGCTGAGGGAATGATCAAGTATACAAGGCATCAGAACCCCCTCATGGTGTGTAGTAGCCAGGGAGTTTGCTGCAAAGGTGGTGCTTGGGGAGGATGGAGGGATGTGAAGTAAGTGTTTGAGCCCCATATTTAAACATGCTTGTGGGCGGGATTTAGGGTCTGACCCCCTCTCCCGAAATGTTGTTTAAAAATAAGTAAATGGCTTCTTTTATACGGTTGCATTTATTTATCCATTCATTTATGTTTGTTTTTGCTTGCTGCGTTGAAGAGCACAAATAGTTGATGTTACAGCCACACGGCCATATCAGCTCTGGCGGCCTACACACCTAACTGTATGTATGGAGCACATCTCCTTGTTCTTTCTTCTTTTCTCCATGTTGTAAAACCCTCAGCAATGTTATATCAAGACAAGCACTACTGGGTCTTACACAGATTTCCTATACCCAAGCCTTTAAAAAAAAGGTTGTTCATTACCTTTATAATAGATTGGCTTCCTGCCTGATTCAAGTATGTCTGAAATGCACTAGGGAAAGAGGGGTTGGCAATTCAATTTGAAGTTCAATTTAATAGCACAGAAACCTAACAATACAACTTTAAAAATAAATAAATAAATAAATAAAAGCTGCAGCTTCAGTCTCGGGCATTGAAAACACCAGGGAGCTGCCAATTATTCCAACCCTCAGTCTAGATTGTAAAAACAAGAAAACCAAACAACAGTTACAATAAGTTAAAGATCTGCTCTCATCACAGAAAATTGCCAGCATATTTTGCACCACTTTCTCCTTCCAAAGCACAGGCAAGAAAGGGATCTATCCCTGCGCCTTTATCTCCAACTGTTTATTGTCCACAGCATTAGCAGACAGTGATTTTCCCAGTGGTTGGCGTTTGTTTAGGATCCATTATTACCTTTACAGAGATTCATTTGTAATCATCCAGGCCGTATTTTCTCAGGCTTTTTTCTTACAGAGTAGGCGTGTTGTGTTTTCATTTTTGTACTATCAAACTCTAAAAGAAAAGATATCAATTCAAAACAAAAGTGTGCTTTCATATTATGGAGATGAACACAGACAGGCCGCAGGGGTGCGAATCACATTCCAGGGCAACAGTGGAACCATCGCAAGGGAGGACACCCCCTCACAGGACTCTGTGCTGGCCTTCACTGTCTCTCTGATTTTGTCTCTTTTGTTTTGGAGGGGATGTGGTCAGGAGAGCTGGCAGCTGGTGCAGAGGGCACAGCTGGGCTCTGAGTCTCCCTCCCAGGCCCTATTAGTTTGCAATGGATGAGTGGCTGTGGCCGGGTGATGCCAACTGACAGCATTGGCCTAGGACTGAGAACAGGCAGCAGGATAGGAAGGGGTGGGGGGAGGATAGACGTCACAAGAAAACAAAAAGATACAAAGCAACTGTAAAATATGGTTATTTACATGCTCTTCCCTCCTCATCTTGCTGCTCTCCCTAACAGGATATTGTGGCATTGCTAACTATTCTGCCCTGGTTGCATATTATGAATCTTTCTTCAAATATTTTTTTTTTAGCATTGATGGATGTTGATCTTTTATAAAAAAAATATTGGGGGCAGTTTTATAACCTTTTAGAATCACACATTGCCAATGGACTCTGATCTCTGTTGAATGTGGGAAGGTTGTGGTGCAGCTGATGTAAAGCTAAGGAAATCCCCTTGACGTCTCTGAACCCACCCAACATTGGAGGCTCAGCCAATTACGTACTGATTTCTGGAGAGTCCAGGTCAGCAAATGACATGATCCAGATTCCAACCAGTGATCTCCAGTCTGTAGGACCCAGCAGGAAAATGGTTGAGCACAGCATGGAAGCTTAGCAATGAAGACCTTAATCTGAGGTGTGTGTGTGGGAGCTGAGGTTTTAAATGGATGTGCTTTACTGTGCTGAATCTAACATTAAAAGTTAAAATACTCAACAGCTCTTTTATTTTCCTGAGAACTCTGTGCCTGAACAGTAAAGCAGCTTAGCAAATTGGTGGCGGATTGTCAGCGGGTTTTCTTCTGGGATTCTTTTACATGTAATTCTAAACTCACCGTTCATCTCTCATACCTTATTCCAGTGTGGGGCTATCAATAATGTAACGGCTCAATAAGTCTGAACTAAAATCACAGACCAGCCTGTGCTTCCATTTAAATGGCTATAAAATGTCACAGGAACAAGCAAAAATAAACACAAGCCCAATTTAATTTTAATAAAATAAAATGATATAAGTCCACACTACACATTATTTAATTACTCACCAAACTGTTTCTGTTCTCCTAAAGGTTACGCTGAAAAGGAATGTGTTGAGAAGATCTAACAAGCCACTACATGATCTTTAATGGAATATTGGAGGCTAAAAATGAATGAAAAATTAGACCTCTTTAATGTTTGCTTTGTCTCTCTGGGACAGGGATTATCACAGTGAAACCAGTATACCAGGTAATGTTCCTTTAGGCACAGCACACAGTTTGGACCTTATAGGCTGGAGATCACTAACTCAAATCTTCAAGCACTGGTGTACCACAGCGTGAGCACTGCTAGGGTTGGGCGAGTTCGAAATTGGCCAGGGTTTCTAAATTTGCAGATGCATCTGAGCCTGCAGCATTATCAGTACCCAGAGAACCAAATAGCAGAATTGTAAATTGTGGAAACATTGCATTAAGTTGTCCACAGAATACTGTGATAATGTGACAAAACCAATTAGTGCATCAAAATTCGTCAGTCTTGCGTAATTCATTTCTATAACTAACCTTATGTGTCAAACCCAAAGTTCAACCAAATTACAAACCTCACACAACATTGCCAGAACAAAGTGTGGTTGCTGAGTAACAGCTCCACCTTAGACGTATTCAGTAGTTCACAACACTGATTTGTGATTTGGTGTGAGGTTTAAATGTAAAGAGGTTTGGTTTTATTATTATTATTATTATTATTATTATTATTATTATTATTATTATTATTATTATTATTATTATTATTATTTTTATTTTTATTTCTTGGCAGACGCCCTTATTCAGGGCGACTTACAACATAAGTGCAAAACAAAGTGCAAAAATATAGTTAAGTAAAGGCATCAAACATTAAAAATTCAATGTACATAAAACATAGCAATTCAAAATATAATACATTTTATAATACATTCCAGTTTACACAGGCAAGGTAAGTGAGGTCATACATCCTGGACAGTAAAAGCTAAGTTCTGTCAAGATGTAGGGTCACAGTCAAGGGAGCAAGGAGGAAAAATAATCAAAAACACAAGAAGCGTAATAAAACTCTGTGAAGTGCTATCTAACGGGGATTAAAAGGACTAATATTACAAGTACTGTCTGAAAAGATGTGTTTTGAGTAAGCACCGTAATGAGGTCAAGGACTCTGCTATTTTGACTTCGGTGGGCAGGTCGTTCCACTATTTAGGGGTCAGGGATGAGAAGGAGCAGCTCTGGAGGAAGGAGAGTGGAGAGGAGGTAGAGTTAGTCTTCTGGCACCGGAAGACCTCAGTGGTCTGGAGGGGATGTATGGAGAGACGAGGGTCTGAAGGTAGCTTGGTGCAGTGTGGTCGAGACAGCGGTAGGTGAGGGTCAATGTCTTGAACTGAATGCATGCCGGTATCGGGAGCCAGTGGAGGGAGCGGAGCAGTGGAGTAGTGTGTGCGAATCGGGGCAGAGAGAATACCAGACGAGCCACAGAGTTCTGGATGAGCTGGAGCGGGCGGGTAGTAGATGGAGGCAGGCCGGCCAGGAGGGAGTTGCAGTGGTCCAGGCGGGAGAGGACCAGTGACTGGACGAGCAGCTGAGTCGAGTAGTTGGTGAGGAAGGGACGGATTCGGCGTATGTTGCTCAGGAAGAAAAGACAGGAAGATCTGGGCATAATCAGCATAGAAGTGGAAGGAGAAACCATGGGATGCGATGAGGGGGCCCAGGGAGCGAGTGTAGAGAGAGAACAGGAGGGGGCCCAGGATGGATCCTTGGGGAACGCCTGTGAGGAGAGGTTGGGGGGTGGATGAGGAGCCTCGCCATGTTACTTGGTAGGTCCGGTCGCTGAGGTAGGAGGAGAACCAGGTGAGAGCAGTCCCAGAGATTCCAAGCTCAGCAAGGCAGGAGAGGAGGATGGAGTGATCGACGGTGTCAAATGCTGCAGAGAGGTCAAGGAGGATGAGGACTGAGGAGAGGGAGGCTGCTCGAGCACAGCTGAGGGAGTCAGTGACTGCCAGGAGAGCCGTCTCAGTGGAGTGAGCTGTGCGGAAGCTGGATTGCAGAGGATCAAGGAGTGAGTGATGGGACAGAAAGTCAGAGAGCTGGTGGTGGACAGCACGCTCAGGAGTCCTTGAGAGGAAGGGGAGTAGGGAGACAGGGCGGTAGTTCTGAGGAGAGGTGGCGTCAAGAGTTGATTTCTTGAGGAGTGGGATGACAGCAGCTTGTTTAATGCAGAGGGGAAACAGCCAGAGAGGAGTGAGGAGTTGAGGAGGGAGGAGATGAAGGGGAGAAGATCAGGAGTGGTCGCTTGGAGGAGGCGAAAAGGGAGAGGGTCCAGGGCACACGTTGTAGGTTTGTGACATAGGAGGAGAGCGGAAACTTCAGAGTCCGAGAGAGGTGAGAATGAGGAAAAGGAAGCTTGATCGGAGGGAGGTTTGGGTGTGATGGGAGAGGAGGGGGGACTGTTGAAGAGCCTGCGGATGTGTGCAATCTTGAAGGAGAAGAAGGAGGCGAAATCATCAGCAGTGAGAGATGAGGGGGGGGACAAGGAGGGAGGAGAAGATGGAGTAGAGTTTGCAGGGGTTGTTGACAGTGGATTCGAAGAGTGATTGGAAGTAAGACTTCTTGGCTGAGGTGAGTGAGGAGGAGAATATAGACAGTAGAGAGCGGTAGAGGTCCTGGTCCAGACTGTCAACCCCCCCTTTATGGGGAATGAGCCAAGGAGCTGCTGTAGCGGTGGTGACAGAGGAGGTGGTGGGATGTGAAACAACAAATGCTGTCAGGGGGATGAGGACGGGATATTTATAATTTATTGATCGGAAGTGAGAGAGTTGAATCAGAGTTGTGTACTAACAAATGTTTATTATACATTTAAAATAGATTTTGGCCCCATGTGAAACCTCATCACATTGAGCTGTTGACTGTAACAGAAGTACCCCACCGCTCTCTACCTGAATCTTTTCTGAAGTCTGTCCCTCTCTTCCATTGCAGAGTGACCCCAGCCCACACAACAGAGCTGCTGTTAACCTGTGTGTGGTGGGTCTCTGGGCCAGCTGCAGGCAGTTCAAGACACTTAGCTTGAATGCACAAAAGTGACATTCCTTCGGCTGAAAAAGACACCACATAAACGTCTTGAGCACATGCATTTCTTTGATTTACGCTACACTTTAAGTAATAACTTCCTTCAGTAATCAATGGAGATTAACAGGGTTTCCTGATGTGAAAAAAATGTGGGGCTGTGAAACAAAAGTGCTTCATAATGCGCCACAGTCCTCTCAATAATGGCAGCTAGATGTCACGGTTAAATGGTTTGACGGCAGCTCCACAAAGTCTTCCCCCCGGTAAGATCTCTCGTTTGCTTCCGAATTGACTGTTGCGTTCACCAGACATATCTTCAATCAAACATGACACGCAGAAGTCGCTTGCATCCTTAATGTCAGGCAGTAAGGTATACAATCTCTCAGTTCATTTTGTGCATTGGGAATGAGGAAAATACTGTTTTATTGTGTATAGTATTTTACATTACATAAAAAAAACAATTCAAATTTTTAATACTTATGATTAAAAACTTTTAAAATCAATTCTTAAAATCACTTAAAATTTTTAAAATCTTTGTGATTTAACAAAATCAAGAACAAAAAAAACTTAACTTTAAATAAACGTGCACAAAACAACAAAACAAACGTGATTAAAGCAAAACTGCTCACCAACATAAAAGTCAAATACATTGAAATAACTGAAAATGCACTGGACAAAATAAAGAAACAATTAAAAAGGTAAAAATAAAAAACAAACAAAAAAGGTCCAATGCATTTAAAATTAAATCCAAAACGGACAATGTATTTGACAAAAAAATATAACAAAACTAAACCAAAAAAAAAACTTAAACAATTTGTGTTTTAAAACCAACTAAATCTTTAAAAACAATTAAAAATTCATTCTTATAAATCATTTTAAAAGCAATCATTCATAAAATGGTTAAAAGATCTTGGACTCGGGCTCCAGCAGGGGGAACTGACCGTCCCCGGAGGTGGGTCCCATCATGGGATCCTGAGCTCCCCCAGATCTTGTATGTGCCAGTTCTTATAGGCTTCCTCCTTGCCCCTCTGATGGACCTCCAGATTGACGTAGTCCCTCACGAGCACCATGCCCCTCCGCGCGATGACAATCGGGTCCAGCTCCTGCTTATTGAATAGACAGATGTTCCGTCCCTCCCACAGGGCCTGCTTCACTGCGCAGACGACACGCCACCAGCACCTCAGGGTGGAAGATGTTAATCCCCTGGCAGGACCGTACAAGATCTGCTGGGCGGTCGCCCACGCAGGAACGGCAAACCTGTGGAGGAACGGAGAAAACAGGAACCAGACCCTCTCTAAAGATGTGAGCCTCCGTCTCCTTCCCCAGGCAACCCTTATAGGGGCAGGTGTCATAAGGAGCTATGCCCCTTCTGTGCATGAACACTCGGGTGGGGAGACACCGACTCACAGCCATCCAGGAGACATCTTTCTGCGTATTCGTGAGGCAAACGTGCGTAGCGTTAGCCCAGATAAACCGGCAGGTTTCGGGAGGGAAATCTTCTATCCGGCTGGTCTCCTGGGTAGATCTCATCTGGCTACAGATGGTCTTATAATCCCAGGAGGCCAGCACGACTTTATGGAGGCCTACTTCGAGCGCAAAGGCTCGGAGCGCCCTGTAGAACGGCGGGGGATCCCACGAGTGCGGCCTGGTGTTATCCATGGCGCAGAGGCCGAATGGTCTCAGGCTGCTGGCAAAATAAAAGCGGTTCATGAAACTCACTTTCTTGCCAGCAGCCTGGATGTTCTTGACCACATAGGCCAGCCCCTGCGCCTTTATCAGCCGCACAACGTCCGGGACCCCCCTGCCTCCATCCAGGGTACCCTTCACCATCTGCACTCTTTTCAGCCTCTCCATTTTGCTCCCCCAGACAAACCGAAATATAATTCGGGTCACTAGTTTTGCGATGACCTTGTCTGGGGGGAAGATCATTCCTACGTAGAGGAGTATCGGGAAGAGGATGGCCTTTACGACCAGCACCTTACCAGCCATCGTCAAGGTCCTTGTGCTCCAGCCGTGGATCTTCTTTTGGACCTTCGATATGGCCTCCTCCCAGCTCCGGGTGCCCGTGTTGGTCCCGTCGATCGTGATCCCCAGAACCTTGATAAACAGACAGAGGACGTACAGCAGGGCCGACAGGGGACAACCCTGCCGGACCCCCGACCTGACCGGAAATGGTTCGGTCAGGTGGCGGTTCACAAGGACCCTGCAGCTTAGACCGCTGTAAATGATCTTAACCCATTTCCTCAGGCCAAGAGCGAGACCCATCCTCTCCATGACGAGCTGCAGGTATTCGTGGCCCACTCTGAATGAGGAAAATGGGAGACTTTTGTATTTTCGAGGGATTCGAGCATTTTTTCCTGCTGGGTTTCTCGTCAAATGTGCAATGGGATGGCATGCTGGCTCTGCAGCTTTAGCTTTACATTTGGGGGTAGAGAGAATGGCATTGGGAATGCACCTCCCCTGCACATGATACCAACTGTGCAGTCGGAAAGGAGCTGACACCAGGAGGGAGGTCAGGGTCCCTATAGTCCACATCTTAGCTCAGGTTGGCCATGGGCTCTTCAGCCATTAAAGTGTCTAACTGTGCTGCTTTCCCACGCACCTAATGTGCACCTAATTCCTGACTCAAGAACAGCCTCCACCCTAAATTGTACAGTGACATCCCTATAGGTGTTGTAATACCCTATAGGTATGCAGTTTTCCTAGTGGTACTGTTCTCAGGGACACTGAATAATATTACTAACAGCATGATGTTAAACTGTAGTATTCTGTAACAAGGCTAAGATAGTATAGGGAAAATAACCTAATTAACATAAACAATATTTTAATCAAATAAAAGCTTGAGGGATGAACTAAGAAAACTATTTGGATTTTATCAATCTGAAATAAACAACTGAAAAGTACAATTACAATGTCATATCTGATGATTCCAACCTGTAATTTGGGTGATACGCTGTGGGTATTCTCAACTGAGGATGACTGAATTGTAGGCAGTCATTGTCTGTAGCTTATACGTCTATATGTGGGTTTCCTCCTAAATAATATGGTTTCAAAAAAATCGTAATATAAAGGACCCCTCAGGTTGTGAACTGAAAACTATTTCCAAACACAGCACTAATTCAACTCGAAAAGTGGGACAGCTCATATTTCCCATCTCCTGCTGGTTCTCTACAGTATACAAACCTGCAAATCTTTTGTTTTGTTTTGCTTGAATGGAATACGATTTCACAATATTTCGATTCAATTACTCTTGGCCATTGCTTTCCCTATGCTGGAAAAGAGATACTTGCTTATAATTGCTCGCATGTTTTTTTTATGTATAGTTATTTTATTTTATTTTGCACAAAAGCTATGTGTTACATATCATGATGCAGTAGTCAGTGAAGACAAGAATCAAAAAAGAAATTTGACGACTGGGGGGAAAAAACCTTTTGAATAATTGTGCATTGAAATTTGCAGAAGTGATGCTTATAAGGGCTATGAAAACCTCAAGTGATGCATTTCCAAAATTCATGTGTGATGAACAGCATTTTATTTAACAAAAAACGGCATGTAGGCTTAAATGTATATTAGTGTTATTCTTGAGACTGAGTCCCATAAGATGACTTAGAGTGCAAGCAAGAGCTGCAAAGTACATACAGTGAGGGAAAAAAAGTATTTGATCCCCTGCTGATTTTGTACGTTTGCCCACTGACAAAGAAATGATCAGTCTATAATTTTAATGGTAGGTGTATTTTAACAGTGAGAGACAGAATAACAACAAACAAATCCAGAAAAACGCATTTCAAAAAAGGTATACATTGATTTGCATGTTAATGAGGGAAATAAGTATTTGACCCCTTCGACTTAGTACTTGGTGGCAAAACCCTTGTTGGCAATCACAGAGGTCAGACGTTTCTTATAGTTGGCCACCAGGTTTGCACACATCTCAGGAGGGATTTTGTCCCACTCCTCTTTGCAGATCCTCTCCAAGTCATTAAGGTTTCAAGGCTGACGTTTGGCAACTCGAACCTTCAGCTCCCTCCACAGATTTTCTATGGGATTTAAGAGAGTGCTCCTAATCTCAGCTCGTTACCTGTATAAAAGACACCTGGGAGCCAGAAATCTTGCTGATTGACTCATTAACATGCAAATCAATTTATAACTTTTTTGAAATGCGTTTTTCTGGATTTTTTTGTTGTTACTCTGTCTCTCACTGTTAAAATACACCTACCATTAAAATTATAGACTGATCATTTCTTTGTCAGTGGGCAAACATACAAAATCAGCAGGGGATCAAATACTTTTTTCCCTCACTGTAATACATCCAGTCCAGAAAGAAAAGTAAAATAACACTCAGCTGAAGTAAAACAAAAGTTACAGTAAGTGATATATTCCTCTTCTAGGCGACATGTAGGAGAGAGTCTTTTTTGGATTGTATTTGTAGGGCTTTGCTCAGCATGGCCCCAGTAAGAGCTAGCATTTAAGAAGCACAGAGAATCAGACACTAACAGATCTGTTCACATGCTTGAGTGATCCGTAGCACATTGCCTTCCTGTCATGATATTACAGCAAACTAACAATGTTTACAGTTCAGTTGGTCAGCTGTACAGTCATGCCATTCCCTTTTTCTATAGGCAGTGCAAGGTGGTGGTGAGGTACAGGGTACAGACAGAATGCGTCACATTGAAACAAAAGTGAGGAGGTCACTCCCATTGAACAACAGGAGCACTCCAGATAAAATGCTGAAAATTATGTATAAAGTTGGGAGCTATCTATACAAAAATAATAATAATAAAGAAACGTTTGAGAGCACTAAAGACCATCCTTTTTTTGTGTTTTTGTTATGTTTGTGTTTTTGCTTGGATTTGAGGTCTGATTTATCTAGCCCTGCAGTATCCATCATTTAGAGGCAATTGGCATCCACGGTAATTGATGCCTCAGTTCCCCCCTGTTGCCTCTGTATCTCACTTCTTGGATAAGGAAGAAATAAGGTCAAACTGTTAGTATATTATAGTTTTTCACAACCATTTAAACACATTTCCTGAAATTATGCTCCATTTACTCAAAACTATGAACACAAAAACCTGCACCGTACTGGCCAAACCTTAGAAGTGTCAGACAAAATGAGACAATCTATTCAAAAACTCCTAATGGCACACAACAGCCATCAGATAAATAGACCCCCTGAATACCCATTACACACAAGTGAGATCAATGAAAAACACTATTATAAAATATGCTTTTTCAGTATTTCCAGTATAAATCGTGCATTTTTCAACAGCATGCTAATGTAACCTGTCTTGTGTTAATATGCTCAACTGTTTTTCCTGGCCAGGCAGCCATATGCCTTATCCACCCCTGGCAGGACTCTGAACTTTTGTCCCCACAAGTCTCCTCCATAGCCTGGAGAAAGTTTTCCCAATTCATAGGAATTTCATTTATAGACATTCCACCACCTGCAGAGAAAAACTCCTTTATGGGGTTAAGGAATGGTGAATAGGGTGGAAGAAACAGATTAGAGACTGTTGGGTTGTCATTAGACCAGTTACGGACCAGAGCTAAGCTTGTCATATTTGCAGATGATACTACAATAGGTGGCTCAGCAGATACAATCTCGGCAGCACAGGCTATTCAGAGGGATAATATTCAGTTGTGGGCTGACATACAATGTGGGGAAGCAATAAAAAAGGCAAACCGAATGTTAGGTTATATTGTCAAAAGTGTAGAATTTAAAACAAGGGCAGTGATGTTCAGACTGTACAATGCACTAGTTAGAGCTCATCTGGATACTGTGTACAGTTCTGGGCTCCACACTTCAAGAAAGATATCGCTGCTCTAGAGGCAGTTCAGAGGAGAGCAACCAGACTTATTCCAGGTCTGAAGGGAATGTCCTACTGAGAGACTGAGGAACTGAACCTTTTCACCCAGGAACAGAGGAGACTATGTGAGGACTTGATCCAAGTCTTCAAAATCATGAAAGGCATCGACTTGATCCAAGTCTTCAAAATCATGAAAGGCATCGACCACATAGAGGAGCTTTTTCAGATCAGCAGGGACACACGGATCCAGGGACACAAATGGAAATTTGGCTTCAAGGCATTCAAGACGGAAAACAGGAGACACTTCTTCACAAAGAGCGTTGTCACAATCTGGAACAAACTCCCCAGGAATGTGGGAGAAGCCTAAAATTTGGAAACATTAAAAAATAGACTGGATAGGATCCTTGGATCACTTAGATATTAATGGACACCAAACGAGCACGATGGGTTGAATGGCCTCCTCTCGTTTGTAAACATTCTTATGTTCTTATGATCTGATGAAATAGTCTTTCTTTTGATACCTAAACTAGTGGTTTGAGATATTTTGTTCATTGAACCGATTTAAATGTGTAAATGGTTGTGAAGATCTTTGATATGCTTCTCCCCATGTTCAAATGCATCTTATGTCACCAATGTATGCCTAGTGATAAAGATGGCTTTTATTGTTTGAATCAATTTTCCTTTAAAAAAATAAATCCATTGTATGCTGAAGACAGTCAGTGCCATGATACTAAAAATGAGAAACAGTGCACTTCTTTATTAAGGAAGCTAATTGCTCTGAGGAGATTGCAGAGGGGAAGTTACAGGCAGTGAACTGTTTTATCGTGGAGAACAGAAGCAGAGAGCGTTCCTGGAGGGGAGGCAGGGAGCTAGAGATGGGAGATGGGAAATACTGTGTGTCTAAATGAGGCCCAAAAGCAATCAGGACTGGCAAATCCAGCCCACCAGCACTCTAAACACACTGCCATACAGGCCACAATCTGGGCTTGGACTGTGTTTGAACTGGACCAGCTTGCAAGATAAATAGACTATTGTAAGTGGTGGTGGTTTGGGGAGTGTATGTATGTTAGTGTGTGTGAGTGAGAGTGCATGTGTGTATGTGTGCAGGAAGGGTGGGTTGGGGGAATGAGGAAGATTTGTTTGAATTCAGTGGCTTGAAGTCAAGTGTAAATCTGTCAGTATGAGTCAGCGTTTCACAGCTGCACAGGGTTATTGCTGTCGACAAGGAGTCACAAGGAATCCAGAGTGAATGTATTGAGAAAACTCACGTGGCCTGTTTGGTTAGAGGGGCTTAAAGGGTCGATGGGGTGAGATGGGGGGGTGGGGATGGATCTGGTGCAATTATGCAGTAAACAAGTCACTGTGTAAAGCAAGTAGTGCAGATGTATAACCAAGCTCCTACTGTCTCCCAAAGAGAGCTGGAGACATCAGTAGCCATTTTTTAATAATGTGTAAAATAAAATAAAAAACTTGTCTGCTTGGAACAGCATTGTGCCTTGAGGCAACTCTTCAGTGTTTGCGCTTAAATCAGCTGTTTCTATACGTTCCTTTTGATGTCGGGCAAATCTGTGCCTATCCGGGTCTGTGGGTTTGATTACTCCTTGTGTCGAGTGCTCACCAATTGGCGACTGTATGAGACTCCCCACCTCGCTGCTTTAGGGTTTCCTCTGTGTTGTCGTGAAAAGAAGGAAATTGTTTAGCTGTCCAGACAATTCCAAATTTGTTAGCAGACCTGATCCACACAGCCCTAACAGGGGCACCAACCCGCTAGAGTAAAAGTCTGCTTCCTGTGACGGTTTTGATGTGCACTATGATACAAGTTACACAGATCTGAAGAAGAAATTTGGATATTTAAAAAAGGATGCAAACCTTGATTAACGATAAAGATACACAATGTTAAATCAGCAACCTATCATTTTATTTTCAAAATGTTGGTGTTTTAACACCTGTTTTGCACAGGGAGGTTTGAGAGTCAGGTGTGGTGCAGGTCGTATTTAAGAAGGTACCCCCAAACGGAGTCCTGCAACCAGCATGGGACTTACGGCCCATTTCCTGAATTCAGTCTGTCAGCATTATTTGGATGATGCATGATGATTTATGTGCCTACTAATGTCTTCCCACAGGGTGTTGAGTATGTTAAGATTTTTAACCCTTTTTGATCCAGAGGTTTATCGTCTCACTTTTCCTTGGTGTGTCAATCGTTGATGCCCCAACTCCCAGCATGCTACAGTCTTAATTCCGCTCTGTTATACTTCAGTCTTCTCTCCTTTTTCTTGTGTCTTTCCATGTGCAGAGGGCCTACAGCGTAATGCAGTAGGATCTGTCCAAAGCCTCCCCTGGGATCACTGCCTTTCCTTGATTATTTCAGTTACTGTCTATCTTCCTTTGCAGAGAATAATGCAGGAAGATGTCTGACATTATCACTGTGTGGTCAGATAATTTGAAAATAAACTGGCATGTCATTCACTATTTGTTGTTGTATTTTTTGTTTTGAAATGGAGGAATGAACTTTTCATATAAGCTTTTATATAGGCTAGATCTACCCCCCTCTTAGTTTAACAGGTGTCTGGAAATTGTATCTGAATTGAAAACAGAGATCATAGCAAAGCTGGATTGTATTGCACTTGTCCACGTTTAAAATATAATGCCTTTTCCCTTTCGCTTTTCTTCTGATGCTTTTTCTTTTCTTCGAGAACATGAGTAATCTTGCAGTCACTGTCTAACTGGTGAATATCTGTGTTTTTCTACTTGAGTAATATTTTTCTTCTTCCAGTGCTATTTTTTTATGCTGCAGTACAGCATCTCCATTAATGCTTCAAAAATGATATATGAAGATCAATCATATAAAATAAATCATTCTCTTCAAACATTGTAACATATGCCCAAAACAATGCTTCTGGTATAAACATCAGATGTCTGCACCAGGGTGTGAGAGGGACCCCCCCAGGATCCACATGATCAGATACTGTGTTTGTGTTGCCTCCGTTTTGTGCTAGGTGTTGTACTTATTATCTGTGTGAATGCTGCTAATTTTAATATGGGAGGGCTCTGTACAGTTTTTGTGCTTCATTATAGCAATCCTGTAGTTCTGTATAATAACTAAAGATTGAAGTCTATAAAGCCTATATATACACTCACCTAAAGGATTATTAGGAACACCATACTAATACTGTGTTTGACCCCCTTTCGCCTTCAGAACTGCCTTAATTCTACGTGGCATTGATTCAACAAGGTGCTGAAAGCATTCTTTAGAAATGTTGGCCCATATTGATAGGATAGCATCTTGCAGTTGATGGAGATTTGTGGGATGCACATCCAGGGCACGAAGCTCCCGTTCCACCACATCCCAAAGATGCTCTATTGGGTTGAGATCTGGTGACTGTGGGGGCCAGTTTAGTACAGTGAACTCATTGTCATGTTCAAGAAACCAATTTGAAATGATTCGACCTTTGTGACATGGTGCATTATCCTGCTGGAAGTAGCCATCAGAGGATGGGTACATGGTGGTCATAAAGGGATGGACATGGTCAGAAACAATGCTCAGGTAGGCCGTGGCATTTAAACGATGCCCAATTGGCACTAAGGAGCCTAAAGTGTGCCAAGAAAACATCCCCCACACCATTACAAACACCACCACCAGCCTGCACAGTGGTAACAAGGCATGATGGATCCATGTTCTCATTCTGTTTACGCCAAATTCTGGCTCTACCATCTGAATGTCTCAACAGAAATCGAGACTCATCAGACCAGGCAACATTTTTCCAGTCTTCAACTGTCCAATTTTGGTGAGCTTGTGCAAATTGTAGCCTCTTTTTCCTATTTGTAGTGGAGATAAGTGGTACCCGGTGGGGTCTTCTGCTGTTGTAGCCCATCCGCCTCAAGGTTGTACGTGTTGTGGCTTCACAAATGCTTTGCTGCATACCTCGGTTGTAACGAGTGGTTATTTCAGTCAAAGTTGCTCTTCTATCAGCTTGAATCAGTCGGCCAATTCTCCTCTGACCTCTAGCATCAACAAGGCATTTTCGCCCACAGGACTGCCGCATACTGGATGTTTTTCCCTTTTCACACCATTCTTTGTAAACCCTAGAAATGGTTGTGCGTGAAAATCCCAGTAACTGAGCAGATTGTGAAATACTCAGACCGGCCCATCTGGCACCAACAACCATGCCACGCTCAAAATTGCTTAAATCACCTTTCTTTCCCATTCAGACATTCAGTTTGGAGTTCAGGAGATTGTCTTGACCAGGACCACACCCCTAAATGCATTGAAGCAACTGCCATGTGATTGGTTGGTTAGATAATTGCATTAATGAGAAATTGAACAGGTGTTCCTAATAATCCTTTAGGTGAGTGTATATATATATATATACACATACATACCCACGCATACACATACACACACTGTTTATATTTAACCTCATGTCATGTCTTCAATGCTCTTGGTATGATAACCCCGGTTAATCCCATAACGTTATGGCAATATTGTAATAAAGTGAACTTAGAACAGTATTCCATTGTGGTGACAGGAATTTTGAAAATTAAATTAAATTTAAAATTATCTAATTAAATGTATAAATAAAGTGTGGAAGTAAAAAAAAAAATGAACATACACTGTATATACATACAAAATAACAGAATCAGAGAACATTAAAGATGCTGTCTCATATAACCAAAATGAAACCACTACCCCGACAACAACAACCTCACACAACATTGCCAGAAGGAAATGAGTTAGCTGGGACTCTTCCCCATTTGGGGTCTTGAGGGCTTTGTAAATACCTAATTCAATCCATCAATAAATCACTGAAGAGTGTGGTTCTTATTTTAAGGAACCAGTAGAAATGTGATCTCCCAGGCATTCGGGCAATGCATGGCGCTGATTAAAACAAGCTTAGGGAGAGCGATGATTGAGCCGTCGATTTCCAGCTGAGCTGAGCTGAGCTGAGCGTAGGACAGAGAGGGAGAGAGGGAGGGCAAGGAAGGGAGGGAGTGGGAGGCAGAGGGAGGGAGGGGGTATAGAGAGGGAGGGTAAGTCCACAGCCTCCCAGACCTCAATGTGGCATTCTTCAATGCCAGCACACAGAAGCCTTTTCATTGCACAGGAATGCACAGACTCTCACTGGACTGGGATGGGGGGGAGGCTAAATTGCACAACCCTGGTCTGTCATCAACCTGCTGTGAGAGGGGGAGC
The DNA here is from genome assembly GCF_036373705.1 of Amia ocellicauda. Lineage (NCBI taxonomy): Eukaryota > Metazoa > Chordata > Actinopteri > Amiiformes > Amiidae > Amia > Amia ocellicauda. The sequence goes on along the minus strand of NC_089852.1, from coordinate 20,212,406 downwards.
CAGGGAGGATCACAGACAGAGAGAGAGAGAGGGGCCCTGGACGCTGATCTGCACTCACTTCACACACTCGCACCCTTTCTCCTCACTTTATTACCCAGAGTTTTGCTTTGTCCAGGGAAAAAGGTGTGTGTGTGGAGCGGCGGGGGGGGGATTTATTTACTATGTCTCAGGAGAACAATACCTGACCTCTCTACAGCCTTGTAACCTCTTAGGGAGACAGAAATTGAAGATCAAATGGGTGCCCCCTGAGCTCATCCTGCAGGCAAGTTACCAGAGGTTTGTCTGGCAGCTAAGTCTCAGAAGAGAGGGACTCTCTGGGGGATCTCCACCTGAACACGGTTGGATTGGGCCTGTACAGAACTGGTTTGGATGTGAGGGGAATTTCATGTCAGCTTCTTCTCTCTCACTCACCTGTAAGCACATAAACCCAACCAAATACTCCTTAAAGGACGAGGGATGGCCAACTCTGGTTTTAGACAGCCACAGTCTGATCAGGTTTTAATATGGGCTATCAAACAATGGCTGAGGATCATCTTAATCTTGACCAATGACGTTACCGTAAGTTTGGCTGAAATGAAATCCAAAAGACCCTTTAGCTCACCAGGACAAGAAGATCCCGTTGCTTAAAAAATCTCATTGTGTAGGAAAGCTAGCATTGCATGAGTTTATACTGGTCATTGCATTACAAATAGCTCTTTATCTGGGCTTATTCAGACCCAGGTTTTAATTTAAGCTGAAGGAGCAGGTGTCCAGAAGCTGCCATGGTAAACAATGCTGTCTAGTAATAAACAAAAGCCATTTCCCCTTTAAGATCATATATCATCTCACCGACGTTTGTTAAAAGCCATGCTCCCGTGGATCTAGCTTTTCTCTCCCCCACAATGCATTATATTCAGCATGTGGGCACAACACATTTAACCATAATATAACAACCAATGCTACATGCAACCCTCAAATTATAAATCATATTCTCGAGTATGTCTTCAAATACTGTATTCTATTTCACCCCCTCCGAGTGTGAATGGTTGAAGAATATCCTTATTGCAGAGAACTGTTCGGCTACTCCACTGAGAATCAGTGTTCTCTTCCATCCAGCTTGTCTGTCTGAGCTCTGTCAGGAACACTAAATGAAACCTCAGAGAATACTTTCTGAGTTTGTATTTTTTTTATTTTGCCTCCATCTGAATGTAAAACTGTGAACAAGGGCCTGCCCAGTGTGACAGTCCACCAAATGTCCGCACATGCAGATTTGACTCAGGCGTACATCTTCCCTCTCTTTGTCTTTCTGTGTGCAAATGAATGCCTTGCACCCTGCACCCCTCCTTCCTCTCGCTTATATGGCCTGCCGGCACGGCAAAATTCACTGCTGCTTAATATGCATGAATAAGCAATACTGAGGGAATAGGTTAGTGATCTGTATTTTGGAGAGACTTCCCTTCTCATTATCTTCGTTAACAACACATCTGCCTTATCATATGACGGGCCTTCGATTGCAGTGGAATCGGTCCCCGGTGTCGGGGCACAGTAGCGAATCCCTGTGCATTTTATTACTGCATTATCAGAATGCCTGTCTTGGTTGCCTTTGCTAAACTGTGTGCATTTTTGGGGGTGTTGTTTTTTCTCTCGTTTTTTCAATTCTCGTTTTAACTGGAAGCACCGAATTACTGGCAAGCACTCGGAAAGCCACTCCGTAGATACCGTCAGTGTTTACAGTAATTAAATACCAGATGCCACTGTACAATATCTGCATGCATCAGAGATCAAGCTGGCATTAATGACAGGCTGCTAGCTCAGGTGTGCTCCAGTTTACCCATTGATAAGAGCCGGCCCCAGATTTGGCACATTGCTCTACCCACCCTCTCCATCCTGTGGTTGGAAGCCAAGCCTTAGCAATGCTCATCAACAGCGGTTTGCTTTGGTTATCTGAGTTGCTGCTCCTTTCATTCTCACCCTGACACTACTCTTCACACAAAGGATATGGCCTGTTGTTTCATACAGCCATACGGAATCCAAAAAGGTAGATTTTTGCAGAAAGCCCGCAGTATTATAATCACAATAAAATGAATCCATGAAACAGTACAGGTTACACTTAATACATCCAGGTTCATAGAAGTCATTGGTTTGACCATTGCATTTGTTTGCTATGACACTTCACTCATGTATTGTACAATCTCAGTCTGAGGCTTAAAATAAGAGAATCTTGTGGCACAAAACTACAACCAGCACAAAATACATATCCACCAAATGCAAGTTTGAAAATTTCCATGTGATTTCTATAAAGATGGAGATACTTATTTGCACCTTCTGTTGGCACACCATTGAGCACTGTTGGAAGCAGACGCTGTTAGAACACTTGAAATATCACTTTTTAGATAAACATTAATTTCAATATATTCATTTATGCAGATTATCTTTGCAGAATTTAAGTAAAAAGTTTCATGGAATTTAGAAAATACCCTGCAGATTCTGTCTGGCCCTACTCATGAGTTTATTTGCTAATGCTAAAATCCCCTCTTTACTTCAGGCAGTAAGTACCGGTATCGTTTGTGCCCAGCCTTGAAAGCAGCTAATTAGCCTCTCCACCTTGCAGAATTAAAAGCTATATTCACAATCTGTTTTGGGGAAATGTATTATATATATGGCAAATATTCTAATCTAAGCAGGATTGAAAGAAAAATGTAACGAGGAAGATACATAACAGGATATGCAAGAATCATAAGTTTAAGTAACTCTCAAACACATCATATTAGACTTAAGTTAGAACGTTAATAGAGCATATCATTTTCACCAAGGGAACTAGAAATGGTATTCAGTAAAGTGCAGTCACACTTGACAAGTAAATATTGATTAGGTGGAACCTTGCCGACAGCCGAGAGATATATGAAAATACAGTGCATCCGGACAGTATTCACAGCGCTTCACTTTTTCCACATTTTGTTATGTTACAGCCTTATTCCAAAATGGATTAAATTCATTATTTTCCTCAAAATTCTACAAACAATACCCTATAATGACAACATGAAAGAAGTTTGTTTGAAATCTTTGCAAATTTATTAAAAATAAAAAACAAAAAAAGCACATGTACATAAGTATTCACAGCCTTTGCCATGACACTCAAAATTGAGCTCAGGTGCATCCTGTTTCCACTGATCATCCTTGAGATGTTTCTACAACTTGATTGGAGTCCACCTGTGGTAAATTCAGTTGATTGGACTTGATTTGGAAAGACACACACCTGTCTATATTAGGTCCCACAGTTAACAGTGCATGTCAGAGCACAAACCAAGCCATGAAGGCCAAGGAATTGTCTGTAGACCTCTGAGACAGGATTGTATCGAGGCACAGATCTGGGGAAGGGTACAGAAAAATTTCTGCAGCATTAAAGGTCCCAATGAGCACAGTGGGCTCCATCATCCGTAAATGGAAGAAGTCTGGAACCACCAGGACTCTTCCTAGAGCTGGCCACCTGGCCAAACTGAGCGATTGGGGGAGAAGGGCTTTAGTCAGGGAGGTGACCAAGAACCCGATGGTCACTCTGACAGAGCTCCAGCGTGTCTCTGTGGAGAGAGGAGAACCTTCCAGAAGAACAACCATCTCTGCAGCACTCCACCAATCAGGCCTGTATGGTAGAGTGGCCAGACGGAAGCCACTCCTCAGTAAAAATCACATGACAGCCTGTCTGGAGTTTGCCAAAAGGCACCTGAAGGACTCTCCGACCATGAGAAACAAAATTCTCTGGTCTGATGAAACCAAGATTGAACTCATGTCTGGAGGAAACCAGGCACCGCTCATCACCTGGCCAATACCATCCCTAAAGTGAAGCATGGTGGTGGCAGCATCATGCTGTGGGGATGTTTTTTGCAGCGGCAGGAACTGGGAGACTAGTCAGGATTGAGGGAAAGATAAATGCAACAATGTACAGAGACATCCTTGATGAAAACCTGCTCCAGAGCGCTCTGGACCTCAGACTGGGGCGAAGGTTCATCTTCCAACAGGACAACGACCCTAAGCACACAGCCAAGATAACAAAGGAGTGGCTACAGGACAACTGTGAATGTCCTTGAGTGGCCCAGCCAGAGCCCAGACTGGAACCTGATTGAACATCTCTGGAGAGGTCTGAAAATGGCTGTGCACCGATGCTCCCCATCCAACCTGATGGAGCTTGAGAGGTCCTGCAAAGAAGAATTGGAGAAACTGCCCAAAAATAGGTGTGCAAGCTTGTAGCATCATACTCAAAAAGACTTGAGGCTGCAATTGGTGCCAAAGGTACTTCAACAAAGTATTGAGCAAAGGCTGTGAATACTTATGTACATGTGTGTGGGGGGAAAAATATAGAAATCATATTCTGCCTTTGTCCTTGGTGTGATGTTACTCCTCAATTGGTTATCAGCAGCTCGCATTCCTTTCTTGCAACGTATTAACTGCAAAGTACCTTCTAATGCAATTGGCAATGTAGAGGTTAATGATTATTATTCATGAGTAATAATCATAATATTGATAAGATGGGAAGGCTTAGTTTAGAATGCCAATGAAATCACTGCTAGTTATTAGAAATGACCATTCAGACACTGATTGTAAAATGTTAAGGCCCCTTGGGCATATGTCCCAGAAGGGGTATAAAAGCTTTGTTCTGTCTCAAAACTTTTGGGGAACAGTGTCATGCTGGCCTAAAATCCTTTGGGTTCTGTGTTGCGCTGTTCCTCCGGTGCACGTAATAAATTCTGACTAGAACTCCCGACTCCAAATCTCTCTTCCACCATATGTGCTTTTTTTGTTTTTTATTTTTAATAAATTTGCAAAGATTTCAAACAAACTTCTTTCATGTTTTCATTATGGGGTATTGTTTGTTGAATTTTGAGGAAAATAATTAATTTAATCCATTTTGGAATAAGGCTGTAACATAACAAAATGTGGAAAAAGTTAAGCGCTGTGAATACTTTCCGGATGCACTGTAAATATGTACGACCATAGGTGTAGGTTTAGGGGGGGGACAGGACATGTCCCCCCAATGTTGAAAGAATGTTAAATTGTCCCCCCAATAATGTATCCCTGGCTCCAAAGGAATAGGGGATGCGTCCACCCCAATATTGACAGCATCCCCCCCCTGCTCTAAATGCGTGTCCCAGTGACATTACAAACAAACTGACAATGTTATAATCAATAATCTTTTAAATCCACTGATAAGCAAAATAAGTAACATGCAGACTTTAGGACCACGTGGATGCTGTTTGTGCACTTTAACAAACCATCAGCACCCCCCCCTCCACATACCGTCAGCACCTCACCCCCCACCCGGCTTCACAAAACGTCCCCCAACACCTGGAATGAAACCTATGCCCGTGTGTACAACTAAACAGCCTTGTTGTGGTGAGACGCAACACCATGCACACCAGAGACCCAACACAAACACCCAAGTATCTAATAGCTCTACTATCAGAGCTGTGCAGAGCCTGCTGCAGATGCTCATTAGAAATCCTGATCAAAGACATGGACATATTTTGAGACCATCTGACTGCCAGAGGGCACATATTATAATATGACAAGGAAGTGTGTATATGTAACTAAAGACTACACAAGTAAGAGAAAATGGATAACATTTTTCACTTGTTTTTATATATTTATTTATTTAATTGATAAATTGTGACAGGGTTAGCTCTCCTGCCACAGAGCCTGAAAATACTTTCAAGTGTGCTGGTCTGGGGAGGCTTAATTGACTGACTAACCAGCATGAGAAGGTAGACGAACACTGTCTAATGTGTGGCAGTCGTTTATCCCCCCGGGCCACTGGCGCCACACCCTTCTGAAGGAGCCTCTGTTCCTAAGAGGGCAGTCACTGGAGCAGCTATTTGGATGATGGTTTCTGGTGTTTTTTGTTGGTTTAGGCCCCACTGCTGGTGGAATGGTGGTTTGGTAATTTAATAGATGTGTTTTTATTTGCATTAATTCTTTTTTGCCTCCTGCCTTCTGGATGTCAGCTCACAATATATATACTTCATTAGTTTCAACCCACCCCCTCCACACACACATACACACACAAGTATGTACAAGCTGGTGTGTACCAGTCTGTGTACAATAAAGCAAAAGAAGGCAGAACACATCACAAAGAGCAGGGCCAGTTTCATACTCGGGACACCTGGGAACATTTGGAATTGAAGGGCTTCACTGTACTGTGAACTAGATTGCTTAAAAAGGGACATACTGAATAAAGCCAAAAGCACCAGTTGTACTTTCAGAAGTAACTGCAGAGAGTTGCTCTTCGCCTTATAAAGGGCCACCTCAGTTAATATTCCAGGCACAGCTCTCTGAATGGACTTCCATCTCTCCGGTAATCCTTCACAGCAATGCCACGTCTTACTTACATCAGATCGTTGAAATTGCTCCATTTCGTGAGCAAGTACATTGACAGTGTAAATGTACTGAAGAACAAAATGTGTATTTTATAGAGCGTGTAGCGGGATTCTGAAATATATGGCGTCATACATCAGTGTGCATTGTGGCGACTGTTCAAATCACATGCCAGTAATTATTCTCCATGGTCTTCACCTCCTGACAGGTTTGTACAGTTACAAGCGCACCCACTTCAGCTTGTGTTCATGAAGGCGGAGTGGGGGGGGAGGTTGTCAAGAATTCCTGTTGTAGTTCTGGCTGCTGTTGTCAACCCAGCTCCAGTATGAGACTGAAGTGGTCTTCGAAGTCACCAATGCATCAGTAATGCGCTGGCACAATAATAATAAGTGGGCAAGAGTAATATCTTAGATTTATTGCCACAAATTACAGAGAAAGTGCAGCAGTTGCAAAAATGCAGTAATAGTACCCACGTATTAACCACCCTTCACTAGTTAATGTCTCCAAAAATGCATCATTCATGTTATTCCATTGTAATGAAATAGAGCTACTTTAATTCAGACATGTAATTAATAATCTTACTTGTTAATTCCATGTAAATGCTACTGGCTTACAAGAGTGTAGCACCCATATGAATAACTGAATAAACATCCCAGCTAACACATTTCATTCTTGCAACGTTGTGTGGGGTTGTAGTTTGGTTATGTTTTGGTTCTAACAAAGATGATGTGAGAGAAATGTTGCACAAACGTGTTACCCTGACCTCGCCAAGTTGTTAGTGTTTTCTGAATGTTGCACAATAATGTTGTCTGCATGAATCATAGGTCTCTCTCTGGAATCTTACATATCAAGTGCAACTGTATCAGTTTTGCATGCATATATACAGTATATGTTTTAAGATTTGTCATTGTTTTATTTCACTTAAACGTGTATTTAGATTTTATTATTTGTTAATATTTGTTTCTCGTCTATGTAGTTATATCACTGCAATTTATACAGTTTTTGTTTTACAGCATTTGGACCCTACATATTTCTGTACGTTATTTGGTTAGCTTTTCTATGTTATGTTATGTTAACCTCTGGCAATTAAAGCGTCAAATTGGTTTCTCTCATACTAGTACTATCCATTCAGTGGTGACCTCAAACTATTAATCTGTTCCAGATATGTAGCCAGTTTGAAAAATGTGTACACACTTCCAGCAGGCTTCAGTCTGTCTATTGTCACTCCCAGCTTTACTGCTGTTCCCTGCACTGACAGGAAGCTGACATCTTAAAATTAGCTAACTGTACTCTTCTTCGCCTGCTGCTTTTTCACCTGTTGGGGGAATGAACAGCTTATTTTACAAAGCACCACTTTGGAATCACTGTCGGTGCGAGTGTCATTTTCCTGAAGTGAGAAGCTGCAGCTCATGTATACATCCTTCCATTTTTATATGGCTAACATGCATACATTACAGAGAGTTATGGGACAGGGCTCATTTTGATTGTAGTGGATTAAACCACACATCATGGGCTAGGTAGAGGTTGCTTTTTGTTTTGTTTTTTGTATATGGCATTTCACAGAGATGGGTGTACCATGGTGCTGTAAAGAGAAAAGTATTGAAAGCCTTTCATGGCCTGCCCTCAATCCAGTAGAACCTCTCTGGGATGCACTGGAATAATACATCAAGAAGAGACCTCAGACATTAGAAATTAGGAGGAATGCCACAGTGTTCCTCCGACCATCTATTAAAAAGATTGCAGCAGATATTAAGACCAAGGGTAGGCCAGCTTTCTTTATCTGAGTCATAGACCCAATATTTCTGGTACTAGTGTATAATTAGGGCCATGCATTGTGCTTTTTAAACACAAAAAAGCTGGGCCCAATGTATAATCTCTGTAATGTTCAAATAACTGCAATATTATTACATTTTTCAATATATGGGGAATTTAGATAAACACCACAGATGAAACCTTATGTCACAGATGTACTCTTACAGTGTATGTGTATTAGTGCATGTATGTACTTGTGTGTATTGCTCTTGTTATGGCAGTCCAGATGATTTTGCTGATGGTGCTCTGTCTCCCTCCCAACCCTAGTGTGACATCCCAGGAAAATCAATCCAGATCCCAACCACGATTTCCTCTTATAGATTGCCTCCAAAGCACTTATATATGTAAGCCTTTGGTCCCAAGTGTACACAAGCTTCCCTTTCGCAGTGAGCTCTACCTCCCACCAACAGAATCGTGCTGGCATGGGATACAGCAGCGGGTGGCAGAAGATTTATGAGGTGCTACATTCTTTGCCATGAGTTTGTAGCACTGTGCCACAGACCTTAACTAATGGCTGACCACGTTTCAGAATTGTTTCTCCCAATTAGGCCACTTGACACTCATTAAGTAGCCCAGGCTGTGGGGGGTTTCTCTAGAGCTGTTTGAAATCAGTCACCACGATACCTACTTGACTGCTCTCTCACATACCTGAGCTGGTGTGTCTGCAGCTGGCTTGAGTTAATGAGGAGCAAGAAAGCTACATTTTTTAAAAAATCAATAGTTTGACATTTTCAGCTTTCGTGGGCATGTGCATGGGATCCTCCAGCATTGCCTGGGAAAGAAAGAGAAGTGTGTATTTGAGCTTTTAGCAAAGTCAGTGGGTAGTGATCATACCTTCTCCTGTCCTTCAGAGATTTCACTGCACCAATTAAAGCATTTTTCTCTGGCACATTTGTTATGCACAGCAAAAAGAAACTAAACCGTTTGGCTTGAAAACTCCCCACGCAATAGTGCAGAAGCAAAACTCCATTCGTGTTTTTCCCTTTCTTTCTAAAGAACAATGAAAGTGAACATGTAATTAAACTGTAAACACCCTCTGAGATGTCTTTCTGTTATTTTGGCACAAATCCAATGCAGTTTACCACAACAGTGCTCTTTCTGAAAGAAATTAAAAGGGCTGGGGTGTGGAGGGGACTTTGGGGACCACTGTAATGCATGGGAGGGCTGCGTGTTGTTCAAATAAATAAATAAGCAGGGAAATAATTGGGAAAGGCAGGCCTTGCGCTCTTGCAGGACGGTCCTTCTGGTGTGCGCATCTCAATGGGAAAGTCTTGCCAAACACAAATAATCACACTGGGGTCACAGAATAGGACAATGCAGCTCACACTGGGTTTGGTGTGGAATTGCACCATGCAATCTCTCCACAGCACACCACTTCAGATCGCAGTGCCTGCTGAGAGCTGCTGTAGACAGATCAAGCTCTTTGCTTAGCAGAGTAAGCTGCTTCTCTTCCGTTGTTCCATTTCCTGTTGGCTCTCATATCACACTGTTGTCTGTAAGTATGCAGCCAGACCGCCACGGCGCACAGCCTCGCTGCAGCAGTGTGGATGGCCATCCCATGTGCTGGGGTGTAATGACAGTTAAAGCCTGGGCTGGAGTTTCTTTCTGAGGAGAGCATGCAGGCCAGCTGGGATTACATAGCACTGACCAGCCACAGGAAAGAACAGTTGAGAGCCACTTCATTAGGGATGAAGCACTGGAGGCACACTCTATCTGTATATGTATGCTGTTGTCTTCCAGTGGTGGATTCTCATAATATATTTCTATGACAATAAATTAATTCATTCATATAATAGTAATTTTCTTTCATTTCTAGCTTAGGTGTGGTTTCATTTTGTCCTTGAACTCAGTGTTTAAATTTGTAAATTGTTTTTTGTAATCCTCTTTTTTTTTTTTTTTTAGTAAAGTGTGATTTCTTTTTAGAGACGAATTACGGTCAGACTGCTTCATCAGCTTCGAAACGTAAAGTTACACGAACTAACATTTTCAGGCTATGGTTTACTGTCTCTAATATAAATCAGTTATTCACTGTTCAGAGCAGATTCAACAGTATGGAATATGAGCCTGGATTCCTTGGTAAAGATCAAACAGAACAATGGAGTTCCCTTATTAAAATGAGCAAAGTACAATCCCCCCCAGTCTCCTGCATGAGCATCTGCATTAGGCCCTGCAGGATGCACAAGGCCCAGCTCCCATCTATCCCACTGTGTTTGTGCCTGCTCCATCTTATGCTTGGTATTGTGTTCAGCAATATTTCATTCCCTGGTTGTATTCTCCCATCTCTGTGAAGGGAAAATGCAAGGGGGAAGCAGAGAAGGGCAGCAGTCAGCTCCGCAGTGAAGCAGTGAGCAATGCCTCCATGTCTCAGCCATCCTGAGTTTTCTTTGCTTTGGCAGCAAAACAGGGTGATTGAAGATAGGACCCAGGTGCAGAGAAGACCTCATTGTCATTGTGTGTGTGTGGGCTTAAGTTCCTAGCTTTTTTTCTTTAAGTCCATGTTTCAATTTGGAGTTTTTATGCTTAAGTGACGATGCAATTATTTGATCTACATGTGCTGAGAATGTCAATGACTCAGGAGCCTAACACTTCAAATTTGAAAAATAAAAACAATGGCCACTTCCTATTGATTAATCAGCTCTCTGCAGACAAGAATAAAATATACTGATTCACCTGGCAAGAGACAGGAAGAGAAATCTTCACACATCATCATGTTTTCAGAGCTTTTTTTTTTTTTTTTTGGTCCTAATCAAGCACAATAATCATTTTCTCTTGATTGCACAGAAAGTCAATGCATGAACTTCCCCAGTAAGTCATTTATGTTTTAAACTCCAATCAGAATGATGAAGTAGCTGTTTAGTGTTCAGTCTTGTGTTTGTGGGATAATTATTATTTATTTTAATGATAAAGCATAGTAGTATTTCCAGTTCTTAAAACTAACGATTTTGCAATATATCAGCAATAGTGACATTTTAAGGTTAGATTAAAGGATATAACATGAAGAGCCTGAAGCATGTCCTGATATTTGACACATGCTTGTCAGTGGAGGGTCTGTGAGAATGACAGAGCACAAGCTTATATAGTAGGACATCTAGCAAAAAGAAGAGGGGAATAAAAACATGAGAATTAAAATACTCCTTTATCAAGCAGCTGGGCACTTTATTCATAAGCTACAAACCAGACCATAAAACTGATTAATACTGAATCTCACACAGCTACTCAGCCATGTAGCTTCTTTGAACCCATTCCTCTGAAATCAATTTGGGAAAAAAAAAAGCTTTCACGTATTTGGGGTGGATTTTAAGGTTGACTGTGGGCATAAAGCAAAGGCAGTTGATACATCATAACAGGAGCTCCACAGCTAAAGAGTCAAAAGAACAAGATCTCTGTGGGTCCCATGTTCATACAGCTGAGACTCCCAAGTGCAGACACACAGAAAGACAGACCGATATGAAGAGCAAGACTGTACCAGTTGTCACACCTCTGTCCCAGTGTTGAAAGTGACAGGGTAGGTGGAGGGTGAGGGGGGATACCAAGGGAGAGGAAAACTGTGGTAATTTCCCATCTGTGCTGTCTGTTTGGGTTAAACCTCAGCCAGTAGCTATGTGAGAGAGAGAGAGAGCAAGAGAGAGAGAGTGTGTAGGGGAGGTGGTGGCTATCTCAACCCCCCCTTCTCTCTCTCTCTCTCTCTCTCTCTCTCTCTCTCTCTCGCGCGCGCCTTGCCTCCTTCAGGGCACACAGATCAGTAGAGCATTAAGCTTTTAATTGAGGTGCATGTGTATCATTCTTCGGAGTTGTAGCAGTTGGGATTCGCAGGGATTCGTCACTGAAGGGAAAAAAAAGACAGAGAGAGAGAAACACACACAACAAGGGGGAAAGGCACAGCCGTGGCATTCTGTGCGGCAAAATTTAGGGGTTTTTTTTGGAGTGGGGTTATTTATATATTTATTTTCTTCTCTCCTTGCTGAGCAACAGATTTGTTTTCGGGGATACAGTACAGTACCAAAAATAAAATAAATCTTAAAAAAATCAAGAGACGGAGCTAGAGCACGAAGTCTGGCTTAACTGCACTGAACACAATGCTTCTAGGTAAGTCAGCTGGACTTTAATTGTATCAAAAAGTGTGCTAATGTGGCTTAAATGTTTCCCTGTGTGGGTGACAGATCTAGGGGGTATTGCTTGTAAGGCTGGAAAGTCTAATACATCCGTATGTTTTGTGTAAGTCTCTTATACATCCACTCTGTGTTAGGTTTGTATGCACATATGAAAAGAGTGTGCCGTATCGTGCTCACGCAGTGGTGGAGCAGCTCGCTTCGAAGGCAAGCGGCGAACACAGCTGGCATCCAGTGCACATGAAGTGTGTAAATAGTGAAATAACGGGGCTGGGATGAAACGGCTACTCTTGCTCTAAAGAAGTCCAGATACATTGTGCCCTGTTGAAGAGCTGCTTAAAATGTCAGAATCCAAACTTGAGTTTAATTCACAATTCAACCCAAATAAATAAATACATACAGCACTTTTTGTCAGAACACTTGTGCTCGGGTTGTGGTCATCTGGCAGTATGTGTGTGTGTGTAGCTGAGACTCAGAGTGGCCCCAGCCTTTTTGCAGAGAGAGAAGGCAGTGCAGGAGCCAGGGATACCCATTTCTTTTAGTTTCCTCCTGTTGCTGCAAACGAGTTAGTGTTTGCGTGTTGTTTCTGGCAAGCTCCCGTTATTCTCTGCTGAGCGCTGCGCAGCTGCCCCGTCAAACCTCCAGCTCTCCATCCGGCAGTTTCGTCTAATCCCCGTTAGTCTCAAGACGGTCCAGCAGTGGATTATTTCGAGCCCTTATCCGAATTACTCCCATCGTTTAAGACTGAGGGATGTTATAACAGCTCGGTGCCCAGCCTGAGCCAAACACTTTATCTGAATAAAGCAAGAAAAATAGATAAAAAGAAGAGAAGTTTGAGGTTTTAAAGTCTGTGTCATATACAAAAGTAACAGTATAACAACTGAGAAACAGGACTACAAAATTGTGAATATTTGTTTGTTTGTATTGTTGGTTTGGTTTTGGTTTGACTATTCACTTCCTAAGCCAAAAAGAGATGCATCTTTCTCAGGGTGAAAATGCATGGGGAAAATAAATACACAATAATTCCACATTATACATCAGGGAGGAATTGTGACGCAGCTCAAGTACAATGCATCGTTATACTTTAAATGTCACAAACCCCATTAATGCCATTACTGTGTGTGATTTATGAGGGTTCATGGGAATGATAAAATAGGTAGTAACACTTTTTATAGGGTCATAAGCTGCATTGGGTACATTAGCTGTGTATGGTGGAAACTTTTCTCAATCCTTGAAAAGACAAAAAAAAAAAAAAAGACTTCTATGTAGTGTCCCCTGCCCTGTAGAGTTTTCTATGGTTACAAGTTTGGCAATCATGTTTAGGCGAACAGGCCCCTAATACTGTATTAATTTATAAACATTGGCCATTGTGTTGTAGGTAACCTATCCTTAATCTTTAAATTCATATATGTGTACCCTGTTCCATTATTGTTGCCTCCAGTGCAGCTCCAGTGATTATGTGCTGTTTCCGTTTGATTACTCTCATTGCCTCTTTAGGTCTTTACAATACAGTTCATCAGTAATAGTCCAATTTGCATGATCATGTTTGTTAAAACCAATGCTGTTAGTAAATAAATACAATTTAAAAAAAAGCAAAAGACAAATACACTTTGCATTTTTGGCTTAAAGCAGGAATGATGGAATTAATTAGAGTGCCCTCAATGAACAATGACTTAATTTGAATTAATGCAATAGGAACCATGAGGTCACTGTAGACCCAAGGGCGAATTCCATGGGGAAGATCAGATACTTGGGGCACATTGTGTTCTGATCATCCTAATTTAATTGTGAATAAGAACTTAGGTGGTTCAGAACCTCTAGAAGGATCCTGGCTTTGCATAAGCTTGGTTGTTGTTGTTGTTGTTGTTGTTGTTGTGGTTGCGGTTGTTGTTGTTGTTTTCACCAGCCATCGGCAGCATTACCCCTCTATTTACTTGAGCAGGAGCTTAGCCGTTTCATTTTCCGTTGGTAGCGCCGAAAGCCTTTCCTATCCTCTTACAACAGAACTTTTCACCTTGTCCGACAGACCTAGACGGATCATAATTGTGATCATCAGGAATGTGGAGAGGGCCGGTGTGATAGTTAACCGCAGCCAGGCAGAACTACCTTATTCAGACATTGCATTGCAGCTCTTTAATGTATTCCAGTGCCACTAAGCCACGGTGCTGCTGTTCTACAGTAGATGGTACTTTCTGTACCTTAAAATATCTAGATTTCAATAGCTGTGTATGGATGGAATATTTTATCTTTCTCTCTCTCTCACACAAGCACAAACACATACAAATACACATACAAACACATTTGTTTACCTCTGTGTGTATATGTAATCTTCTTAAATCAATTGAAGTGCAATGGCATTATTATTGCACAGAGACGCTTGTACCAGAGTGTTCCTTCACAGTCCATTCCAATGCACCGTGCATGAATCGATTTATTGGTTAACGAAAGCAGACACAGTGCCTATGGAACACATGGCATTAATTTGTACAATGAGCAAAGTCAATGTTTGTGATTGGTTTTGCTTGCTTTGCACAGTGCTAGTCCTCATCTGTCAGGGAGCTGGGTTCTGTCAGCCCAGAATAAAGCCTGAGACCAGCCAAGAGTCCAGCGGGCTGATTCAGTGCAGTGCCTAGGGGTCTCTCAGCTTCATAAGGCAGCCGGAATGGAGAGGATCCGGGCAGGTGGAGGGTATTCAGTCGGAACTGTTCAGCTCGGGAAACCACAGCCAGCTGAAAAAAATGAAAACATCAGCTAACAAGCCGATTTCTGCTTGTGTGTGTGTTTGTGTGGAAAAACCTTAAAAATGCTAGTCAGTATAGTTACAATATTGGGGATTGTGGCCACCATGGTAATTCATGGTTTTCATCTTGTTCTCTGAACGAACGGTTACATGTCGTCAGAACACACTAGTCAGGGATGATTGCAGAGAATTTGAAGCTGTATTTCACAAGATTAATAAAGACATGCTTCTTGAAGACTAACCAAACACTGGAGACAGTTAGGACTGTTATGTTATGAGCAATTATGTTGTATTGTTTGTGTTTATTTTTTACCTAGTAAAATATCTTGCTTGATCCTCACATTTCCTAAACATATATGTGTTTTTCCTTATGTTTGTTGGCTCATTGTGAACACCGACTCAGTAAGAGAAACAGTCTCACAGCCTTGGGCTGTCGGGTTGATAATTGCAGGTTATTTGACAGAGTGTCGAGTGTCTCTATTATACTCCTGCTATCTGGCTGCATCAGACGGAAGGGGCTGAAGAATGGAAGGAGTTAATTACCTCCAATCTTTGATCTGGAGGGGGTTATTATGGGGAAGCGGGTGGGATATGCACAACAAAACAGTCAACCCGAGAACAAAAGAGTAGACAAGAAAAGAAAGAGAAAAAAATAAGAAAGAAATTCTCTGTGTCACTTGGTAGGTATGGCTCAGTTGAGCGAGCACGGTTAAGCAGGAGAATAAAGGAAAGCGCCACGGCCAAGCTCCTCTTGTCTCAGAGAGATAACGGCATCTTCCCCTGAGCTGGGCTGCTTCCTCCACGTGCCGCTTCTGCAGGTCGGCCCACTGTGGTGCAGCCTGCGAAGAGCTTGATCTGGATCTGCCAGCGCCTGCCGGCTTTCACTGGGCCATGTGTGTACATGGTGTTTGTTTCTGTTGGCTTCCTCTTGGGCATAGCATTCGGCTGCAAGTGTATGGAAGAGATTAGGCTCCGGCCAAGAGAAGTGCGCGTGTGTGAGTGAGGGAGTGCGTGGTGAACAGAGCCTGTGAGAGCTGGGATCGAAGGGATGAAAATTCTTCCATATACCACCAAGTGTTCCATCTACTCTACAGAAACAGTGAGCATTTTGAACGTCTCCTCTTAAGACCAGCACCTGGAATCCCTGTCTCTCTACACAAAGCATTTCCAGCTGAGAGCCCAATGTATTTTATGTACCAGTGCATGGTACTGTTTTTTATTCCCTTCACCTGTCACTAATGCTTTTGCTGCTGTCCACCTGGCACATTTCAAAGGGTCAGAGTTCTGAGACAATTGGGGAATTGGTAGGTCTGGCTAGTGAGTGACAACCGTGGCAGGATCGTATGGCTGCATCTCTTAAACCAGACTGGATTTTGTTCATCAGTCGCTTTCGTTAAGTAGGAATTTACTGATTCTCTTTTCTGGACTTCATATTGGTTCGATAGATACATGCATGTAAGAAACCCTGCCAACTTCCAAATCTTCTCAGGCCCAGAGTGTATGTGGATTGAGACACCAGCTTAACACAGCTCTTCAACAGCCAAGAACCTGGTCACCTTTTGACCCAGTGCAGGGTGTCTGTACCACCTGTGGCTATCCACTCACTTCCCTAAGGTAATTTACCAGTTAGCTGTGCACCTGACTGATCAAAACCACAGCACTTGCTTGCCAATGACCAGCCCTACACCTCTGGATCTCTCAGGCCAGGCTAATGCACAGCCCTGCCCACATAAAAATAAGAATACCCAAACATATTGTCTCAAAGCTTCCAAGCCCTCTGTGGAAGTATCAGCCTGCATGATGAAGCTAGATAGTGCTTCAGTGTGTTAGGGGTGTGACCCTGTGTAATTCATAGCCCAGAGACTGCTGCCCCTGATACTGTTCGACAGCACACACCAATTCATGCGTTTGTACCAGGTCGCAATTCATTGGAACATCTTTTGGGGTCAGGAGTGGATTGGCACAGTGTTACTGAGTGGTAAGGAGAGGTTAAAAGGCTTTGGATTTGCCAGACAGCCTTGTCCTAGTGTGATCTGATGACTCCGGGGTTAAATGCTTAGTATCTCCCAGTCAATCCTTTGATCCACTTACTATTCCTAGTTGGAGGACCAAAAGGTGCTTAACTTCTTTTTTGAAAATGTACATATATATATATATATATATATTTTTTTTTTTTTTTTTTTTTTTCAGGCACCTTTCTTCCCACCCCCACTATGATTAATTTGGTTAAATTGAATTAATACGTCATTTCCTCCCTCATGTTGACCAATCACAGATTAATAATTTTTCCCATGTGCCACCGTGAGTGACAGTCTTATGCCCGGATGACAGTTAGCTGCCTAGTGTCTCCAAGTTGAAAGTTTCCATCTCCACAGCACCCCTCAGCATGAGGGTTTCAGCTTGGCCAGGAAAGCAATTTTGCATGGGGACAGAGCACCTGATTGAAATCTGTAAGCGCGGCTCTCAACTGACAGTTTAGTCAGTGTTTAATGAGATTCTCAACTTGCCTGATATTGAGTCTACTGACTTCTGTCTCTGTGCTTAATCTGCACCTCCTCTTGCTTTCGGAGCTTACTTACTTTCTCAGAGCCAATCACACTTTAAGAGTTTTTTTCTCAGTTGTGTACCAGTTGTTTACTGTAGACTTTACTGCTCACCCTTATGAAAAATAAGTATGGTAAGTGCTCTTTAAGTATACTTGTATACATTGTAAGTACACTCGTAAGTGTACAAAAGCATAAAAATTGTTTCAGATACTCAGTGGTGAGGGTGTTCAGTACAGGACAGTCAAGCCTGAAAACAGGGAAAATGTGGAAACTACAAGAGAGCATGCCAGCTGTAGTGCTGAGGAATTGGGCAAATCTCTGTTTTTCATTCTTTAAAATTCAATGAAACAATATATATATATATATATATATATATATATATATATATACACTCACCTAAAGGATTATTAGGAACACCTGTTCAATTTCTCATTAATGCAATTATCTAATCAACCAATCACATGGCAATTCAATGCATTTAGGGGTGTGGTCCTGGTCAAGACAATCTCCTGAACTCCAAACTGAATGTCTGAATGGGAAAGAAAGGTGATTTAAGCAATTTTGAGCGTGGCATGGTTGTTGGTGCCAGACGGGCCGGTCTGAGTATTTCACAATCTGCTCAGTTACTGGGATTTTCACGCACAACCATTTCTAGGGTTTACAAAGAATGGTGTGAAAAGGGAAAAACATCCAGTATGTGGCAGTCCTGTGGGCGAAAATGCCTTGTTGATGCTAGAGGTCAGAGGAGAATGGGCCGACTGATTCAAGCTGATAGAAGAGCAACTTTGACTGAAATAACCACTTGTTACAACCGAGGTATGCAGCAAAGCATTTGTGAAGCCACAACACGTACAACGTTGAGGCGGATGGGCTACAACAGCAGAAGACCCCACCGGGTACCACTCATCTCCACTACAAATAGGAAAAAGAGGCTACAATTTGCACAAGCTCACCAAAATTGGACAGTTGAAGACTGGAAAAATGTTGCCTGGTCTGATGAGTCTCGATTTCTGTTGAGACATTCAGATGGTAGAGTCAGAATTTGGCGTAAACAGAATGAGAACATGGATCCATCATGCCTTGTTACCACTGTGCAGGCTGGTGGTGGTGGTGTAATGGTGTGGGGGATGTTTTCTTGGCACACTTTAGGCCCCTTTTGTGCCAATTGGGCATCGTTTAAATGCCACGGCCTACCTGAGCATTGTTTCTGACCATGTCCATCCCTTTATGACCACCATGTACCCATCCTCTGATGGCTACTTCCAGCAGGATAATGCACCATGTCACAAAGGTCGAATCATTTCAAATTGGTTTCTTGAACATGACAATGAGTTCACTGTACTAAACTGGCCCCCACAGTCACCAGATCTCAACCCAATAGAGCATCTTTGGGATGTGGTGGAACGGGAGCTTCGTGCCCTGGATGTGCATCCCACAAATCTCCATCAACTGCAAGATGTTATCCTATCAATATGGGCCAACATTTCTAAAGAATGCTTTCAGCACCTTGTTGAATCAATGCCACGTAGAATTAAGGCAGTTCTGAAGGCGAAAGGGGGTCAAACACAGTATTAGTATGGTGTTCCTAATAATCCTTTAGGTGAGTGTATATATAATTTGTTTTTCATTTTTTTTTTTTTCATTTACCTACTGCAACCTGTGTGCGTGAGGCTGACCTGCGTAGCTCTACAGCAGATTACAGTAATAATTGTTATTTATTCCTTAGCAGATGCCCTGACCCAGGACCACTTACAGTTGTGGATAACCAATCAGAAAGTCCATTCTGGGGACTTTCAAAACAGTCACTAAAAAACAGTAATATACATATGACTGTTATTCAGGGAGATTTTATAAATGGAATCATTTTTCTGTGTACCTCATCCATAAAAGGAGGAGAACAGCAGTCTGGAGACAAACCCACAGCCTGGCTACACATAATTGTCTGAAGTAAGTCTTCTTGTCTTTTCCTTGCTTGTCAAGGGGACAGTATCGTCCAGCCTGGCCATGTCCCTATGTACAGAGGTGTTCCCGCCACATGCTGCCGAATCCCAACACCCTCACGAGCTGCCTCCTCTCATGAGAAAGTGCTGGCCTTGGCTACGAACTGACTCTCTCATTAAGCTGGGTGCACTTGTCTCTGTGATGGATACCAAGTAGGGAAGGTTGACAATAAAACAAGACAGAAAGGATGAGAAAGGGAGAAAGAAAAGAAAGCTGTCTATAAATAGCAAAGCGCTGCTTAGCTTCATCCCGATAACCAAGTAAAGCCGCCTCTGATGGAGTGAAGGGATTGTTGCCAACACTGAGTGGAAGACCCCAGGTTTATAGTAAATGTCCTATGAGATGGGATCTGGGACAGTCTGGTTCCCTCAGCACCTTGAGAAAGCTTCCTCACTATTTCCACCAGTGGGGCTGAGCTGTGTGGAGAGCCGTGGCCCTGCCTGCAAACAACACTAGGCTGAAAGATGGGAGATATAAATAACTGTTTCAAAGGAGGTGGGAATAAGTCCCATGATCAGTTGGTCAGTAGATTTGAGCCAATGCTGCTAATGTAATTAATTAATTTATTGATTTAGTCAAAGGTATTTATGCAGGAAGAGACCCTTGCTCCTTGCTCACAGGGACCCCCCCCCCCGAAAGCATCAAAAACAGATGACAGTAAAAACGCAATGTGCACACAGTTTAAAATGCCCAAAGCTACAATAATGCATGGCGTTGGTACATACAATTAATATTTGATCTTAACAATCAGGTGACTAATTATTCCAAGACCATCGGGGCATTAAATCAAACTTACAAGACTGCTTTTATCACAGAATAATTAGAAGTCGACCCTTGGATCCACAGCTCGTGATATTTTTTTATGCTCACAAAGCAGGGGGAAATGTTAATTGAACCTCACTTGCAATGGTGTTGAACCATGATTATTTGAGAGCTTTGGTGTTAAGCTAACAGAGTTCTGAGAAAGGTAAGTATCTGGGTTCAGGACTACAAAAACACTGTGTATAAAATTACGCCTAAGATGCAATTTTTTTTTTTTTTTTTTTTTTTAATTTATTAGATTTTTTTCATTGTGTGTTAATCCAAGAACTGCTACATGCATATATGACACTACTATTGCAGTTTAGTAAACCAAATTAACCAATGCACAATCAAAAGTGTTTTTAACGATTTGTTCTTTATCGTTTAATTTGTTAATATTAAATCTGTAAAGCACTCTGTGTCTACACTGCAAAGCACGCTATACTAAATAAAAATGGATTGGTTGATATATATTGCCTGATTACAACCACATGCATTTCATGGTCCCAGTGGTGTTTCTCATTGCAGTTTGTGACTGCAGATGAAGGTAACAGCAGCAATTCTTTAAAAAAAAAAAAAAATGGAAAAAAAAAATCAGAATTAATAAAAGGAGACATGTTCAGCCAAGAGACAAACTAAATATCTCTGCCTTTGAACTTTATTTATTTTAATTTCTTTAGCCTTCAGCTTTAGGCCTTGGAATATGCCAGGACGGCGGAAATGAGCTGTCTATTTGAAGTGACTCTAATATTTGTGCAGCATGGCGAAAGATTGCGGTGATATGTAGTGTATGCAGAGCTGTGTAAATTGACCTAAATCTTTCCCCCATGGCCAGGGCTATATAAAAGTAAGCTTATGTTTGTTTAGGGATATTTAAAGTCATGCAGAGCTGCGGTGTCAAGACAAACTCATCACTCACTGTCTTCCTTTCCTTTAAAAAAACAAACATACAAATTAACCTAGCATAACCGTGTGACAGAATTTCCTTGCGTACTTAATGTCTGATTCACAAATGCAAAAAACACATAATTCCAACTATGTTTAAGAATCAAACCCTCACCAGCAAACTAAATACATTTGATTTCTGTGAAAAACAAATAGTAAGATACTGTAGTGTAGTTGTGTAATGTAGTTTTTATTTGGTGTAACCTTTTATTTTCTCACTGGATTAGGGATTTGTGTTTCTCTGTCTCCCTGTATCCATCTCTTTTTTTGTCTTTGTCCTTCTGTCTCTCCCTTGGTCTCATTCTTTGGCAGTCCTTCTTTCTCTCTCTCTCTCTCTCCCTCCCCCGTCTTTGTTTTATCCTCATCATTGTCTTTTTTCATTCCTCCTTTCTAATTCTGCCTTTCCTTCAGATTCACCCATTTTTCTTTCTCTCACTCTATCTCTGTCTCTTTGTCTCCCTCCCTCCCTCTCTCTCTCTCCTCTGTGTCTGAAAGAGTTAAACTCCTTGCGGTGATGGCTTCCAGCCCCACTGCACTCTCCAGAAAGGATAGGATTCTCAACATTAATCTGTGACAAAGGAAATCTTTGAAGTCAGTAATCCTTCTAAACACCGTGCTGACTGGAGAGGGCCTAACACAGGGAGTCTTTGATGCGTCTTTGGACACAATGCCGTTAAAACAATATTGAGGAGAAGAGACGAGGCCGGAGCAGGGAGTGCGTGTGCGCTAACTCCCTCTCCACACGCCCAATCAGATTAAGGCTTTAGGTTGTAAAGCATTTTGTTTCTTTATTTCTCTTATTATTAGCAGTTCCAGGACAACGTGGATGAATCTGAAGATTGGCTCATTTTCTCCATTTTGAATCTGTCATATTCAGGTCATGTTCCACCGTGGAAATGGGTTCCTTTCTGTTGGGTTCTGCATATTCAAATGGCAATCTGTAAAGTGTAGAGGTAATTAAATAAATAAAACACACACAATATATATACAGTTCTGGAAAAAATTTTCAAAATTTGTTCTTAAATCAGCATCTCTACATGTATGGCAGCCATTCCATTCCATTCATATTTGTATTTGGAATTTGGGAGAAATGTTATAGTTTAAAGAATAAAACACAAATGTTCATTTTACCCAAACACATACCTATAAATAGTAAAACCAGATAAACTGATAATTTTGCAGTGGTCTCTTATTTTTTTCCAGAGCTGTATGCGTGTGTGTGTGTGTGTGTGCGTGTGTGCGTGTTTATATGCAACAAAACAGTTTTGTATATTATAGCAAACCACATTGGTCTTCAGCTAGATCTGAGTTGGATGTTCCCAGTAATTCCTATTGTTAATGTGACATTTCTGTAATGGTTTTTACATGATCTCATTATTATACAAATATCACACGAGCGCTTTTAATAGAAAGTGATTAACTGAGACCACTGGCAGCCGACACAATGGTACGCCTCTGTACTTCTGCAGTCGGCTGACAGACTGTTATCAGACATGTCTTCATTAGGAGGCTCTTTATTAACCATGTGTTTTAAGCACAACAAATTGTTCACAACCTCATCCTGATAGCCATTGTATCTAATGCTGAGATCTCTGACAGATTTCTGTGTGGGTTTACATTGGATGGCCAACAATCCCCCCATCTCTGCCTGGATAACTGTCTACCCACCATTTTGACTTAAGGGGAATCCCTTACCAGCCATCATTCTCAATTATTATTAAAACGGCAGTCAACAGAATAGTTCAAATGCTAATATGAATAATACAGCAATAAAATAAGAACATAAGCGAAAAGCAGTACCGCAGGGCACAAATATCTGCACTTATTAAAGATAACACTGCAGATGATGTATTGGCCTTCTTTTTGTCATTTATGTACATGCTGAAATGAAGCGTTGTTTGTTGTGAGGCATGGAGGATATTAATTAAAGAACGGTGCTATGAAATGACAAGTTGGCATAGGACCGACTTCATTTTTATAGTCCATTATGAAAGCAAATGGGCCATGTAGCATTTTTTTTTTTTTAGCAGGGACTTTAAGGTTGACTGGTGTTCACTCTTAAATTATTGTGTATTTACAGTCTAAAATAAGAGTTTGATGTAACCTGAAGATCAACACACAGTTATCCCCTCACTCAGAGAATGGAAGAGGGGGAATTTGCTTGGGTCTGTTATCTAGTGAGATTGGTCTCCTGTCCTGGGTCCTGGGACCAAATCCATGGTTTGAAACTTAAATTGGTTTAAAAGTTAAATTGAACTTTTAATTGCTCGCATTTTTTAATTACTGTAGGCATAATAAAAAGAGAAACAAACACTTTGATATTCTTGTATTGAAAAAAACAAATCGGCTATATATACGTTTATATTGAACAATCAGCAGGGTACAGTTGAGAAGACTTGCTTCTTTAAGCAGCTCAACTCTTAAAACAAATCAACACGCTCTGAAAAGTAATTGTTTTCAGTGCGTCCCCAGCAAAAGAATATATTTCAAAGTGTGCTCTGTCTTAAACCTTCCGGAGATTGTGAGGCAATTGGTATCCCTAGTGTATGTGTGCGTGCGTGTGCGTTTGTGTTTGTGTTCATCAGTCAGGCCTTAGTTGCTCTCACAGCTGGGGAGTGTTGAAATAGAGCACCAAGATATTAGTCCTAGAGCAGGACTCTCTCCCAATCCCAGGTACAAAAACTGACATCGAGGGACAGTAAAGGAGCGCTGCTGTCCATCCGAGGAAGATCCTCTCTGCCAAGCCCTCCACTGCCCCTCCTCTGACTCAAGGCAGATCAAACCTGTAGCGCTGTGGACTGCATAAAAACAAATAAATTAATGTGTACTGCACATGTGTATAGGATTTATTTTGAATTTGTACATGTCATATTATACATGTCCCTTTGCTTGATACTTTATTTCCTTTTTGTTTCTGCTTTGATGACTTATCATTGACTGCTCTGGCTAAATAATAATAATAATAATAATAATAATAATAATAATAATAATAATAATAATAATAGGCTTGCAAAGACTAGAGAGTGTGGCAGGAGGAAGAGTAACAGTATTTGCACAATGCCCAGAAGCTCTGTGGAGAAAATGTGCTCTAGCCTGTGGAGCACTGAAAACACCACCCCGAGCCCCATCCCGCCCTTATCTTCTTCTTTCAGAAGACTGCCCACGAGGTATTTTTTCACAATAGAAAACAACTTGTGTAAGATATGAGGTATCTGCTAATTTTAAAACCTTGAAAAGACCAATTGAAACCATTTCCTCTTATTAACAAATCCACTTAGAGTCGTGACAAAAACAGTTTATTCTGACATTGCTTATATTTGTGATCCTCTTATCCTCTCGTTTCTGGAAACAGAAGTTTTTTTTTCCCCTCAGCCTGAATTCTCATGACATTGCAATGACCTTTATTAGCTCAGCGACTCATTTTCACAAGGTATTCCGGTGTGAAGTACCCAGTACACTTCCCACCTCCCCCCCAAGACAAGCGACACAGGAATCTTCTGTGTAGCTGTGCTGCTGTGAGAAAGCAGCACAGTCTGACATGGAGTGACTAAACACAGCCCAACCCCTCTGAAGATAGTGAGAAAGTTCGCTCGTAGGCGATAACAGTTCCTCATTGTTGACATTGTAGCAAGAAGACAAAAAATCGAGGTGCACCCTGACTCTAAAAGAAAACGCAATCCTTTTGGCCTTTTGAAAGTCTCAGAGGTAAATTTCAAAAGGATTAACGGAGGGGAGGGAAAATAAGCATTTAACAAAATTCAAAACTCTCTCGTACATGATCTAGCAATTAATGAATGTTTAACAAGGTTATCCCCACCTCTATTTTGAGCATTTTTGCCCTTACGTGGGTGATAAATTATAGGCTTTATTTAAGAGGAGATGAGGTGACAGCTGAGTCTGTCTCCTTAGCTACCCAAGCATCACAGGCAAACAATGTAATCCGTCCCGTCTGGTGATCACTCGTAACAACTGTGTGAGGCTTCAATACGATATGCTCTCAGGCACTTTCGCTAAGAAATGCCATTGTTCTTTAAATGTGGGAGACAGTGCCAGCTCCCCAAACACACACAGTCAATCTTTTTGCTGAATGCTTGCAGCTCCTTAAAAAAAAAAGATTTGCTGTTGAAAATACTATAATTTCACTTTCTCTTCATTTTTCCTCTTGGCTGTGCTGTTATTCACAGTTTCTGTTTACTATGTATTGTATTGAATACTAGAGTGGAGCATAATAGGATGGTGTTTGAAGAAGAGTGCTCAATATTGAGGTTGTGTGTTATACTGGTTTATTAGAATACTGTCTACAAATTATACTCCATAGTGTTTTGAGGTACCGGATTATAGGATTACCAAGAATTCATTGCACATAGCTGAAGAGGCTTAGGAATTTGTAAGCTATACAGTCGGAAAATTGGGTTCATTTTGGTCTTACCAATGTTAAAATTGATTCCGATGGTTTAGGAAGATATGACTGATTTGGATTACTACTGCAATGCTTTTTGTTGAAAGCTAACCTGAAATTGCATTTTCATCCCCAATTTATTATCATGGTTGGTTAAAAATAAATATATATATATATAATATTAGCAAAATAGTGAAACCTTTTTTTATGTCTTTATTTTTATATATACATTTGGATTCAGCTCACCATGACAACCTTTATACTAACACATGAGAGATAGACAATTTACACAGTGTCCTCCAAAACATATACTCATTCACCATATATATATGATATATTCAAGCTGCAAATCCACAGCACAAACAGCAGAGCTACAGTACTGTAAAGAGGACTGATGCAGCTCTCCCTGATTCCAGGTAACAGGGGGCTATGATAGAGTCTGTGGAGCTTTTACTATTTGGATGCAAAGCATTTTATTTTTTACCTTACAAAGATGACTTGCTATTCAAATATATTTGGTGAGGGTATATTAATGCAGTTCACAATGCACCACAATACAGTACAAACTGCCACATCCAAAAGTGTAAATGAATGAATGAATTATTAGTTTGTTGATTATTTGTATTTGTTTGTTAGCATAATTATCACCATACTGTATTTGTTTATTTTATGCTTAGTGTAATTTCAATGGTATTTTTGGAACCTAGGGCCAATCCCTACAGGCACATTAATGTCCCTTAGCATCAAAAGGTACTACAGCACAACGCATATCAGCTCACATCAGATTCTTACACAGCACTCCTACTGCACCTCATGTTATCTATACTACCCGTACTTTAAGGCAAGGAGTCAGGCTCTGCCTTCAGATAAGCAGAACACATTGTTTTATCTGTAATTAAAATCCAGCTCTGTTTACACAGGACTGTCACATCTACATGACAGAACCAACTAATAGGGAAAGTGTAAAAAAAAATATATATATTATTATTATTATTACGGACTGCATTGGATATGTCGGGATAAGTACTATACTAACTATAGACAATACTATTCTGTTTTTACAACACAAACTATTAGACACTCAGTACTATATTAAAACATAAACAGCCATTTGCTCCAGTGCCAAATGTTCTTTAAGTGCAAGGAACAAATACATAACCATATATTTAAGGGTAAAAAAACCAACCTTTATCCTAATTCATCTATACAAAATATAATTTGAATTTTGTAATATACCATATATCTTAACAGTACTTGCAAATATAGTGATATATTGACATTCATGCTTTGTGTGTTTCTTTCCCAGTATGGGATTTAATTATTGGGGGTATTTCTCAGTCAGAAGCATGACCGTATTCTGAGCATTACAGCACTGCGTGTGTGTATTTGTGCCCCAGAATGTGTGAATAGTAAGTCTGATAGCAAGTCCTTGTTTGTCCTGAAAAAGCTTGTGTCCCTGAATGTGTATATTTTACCCTGAAAGATTATTAAATCAGAATACTAGAACATTAGTGATCTCATTGTTATTAAGGTACCGATGCTTTGTATAGCGTGAAGAAGGGAATAATTAAATAGTAGCCTAAAATTGGCTATTTTCATTAAAAACTGTTTGAATAGTTCTAAATACAAGTCTGTGTGGTACAAGGGTTGTCTCTTTCTCTCATTTCATTTTTCCCTCCCTAGCCTATTGAAGAAAAACAAACAAAACCGAGTATGGTTTTTAAATGCAAAGAACGTTGTGTTGTGTGTCACTGTGTAAAGCCTGTGCCTGGGATGTCAGGATAAGGAAATAAGATGAATGTGATGGGTTTGTATTGACATTCCCTGCTTGTGCTGGAAGATAAACTTGCTTGCATTAGCCAGAGACAGTGGCTGCTATTTTCACAACTTCCTCAACACCGTCTGGACGGGCTGTGACTTTTATCACAACACAGCCCCATCTTAATGAATCCTTACAATGTGCGGTGTTCTAAACGGTAATTGCTTTGTGAAGCGGCAAAAAAGGAAACATTCTAATTACTGCATTCTAAGTAGAGCAAAATGTGAGTAATAGCTTACATAACCAAACAAACATCAACCTCAGTTGCACGCATATGAAAAAGACAGACTGTGAAAAAATCAGAATTATGGTCAATTCTTACATGAATACCAGTAATGCACATTTAAATGAAAATCCAGTCACATTTCATGGCTTTTTGAATTATTTTAACTGTGTCTCGTAGTTCATTGTTCTTTGATAATTAAATATAGTCCCCTGTATGTATGTGTCAGTTGGCATTCCTTTGAAGATGGGGAATGATGTGATTTCTTGGAAGTAAAACATACTGTTTAAATGATCAAAGGAATGAGCACAAATCCATTGTGTTGCTATTGGTTTAATCTCATTTACCTAACATTTATAAAACTATTGGCAGTAATCTTAAAACACATACGCCTTCTCTACATTTATAGCTGTTGTTTTTTCTTTTACATTTTGTAACATTTTCACCAATAAATCCATCAGGACACTAAGCTCTTGGCCAGAAATCTCCAACCCTGGTCCTAGAGAGCTATACTCCACTGGGTTTTGTAGGTCACCTTTAAAACTGGAATTTAAAGATTTTCATTTCAGAACAATTACACGGATGTTTTGGAAACTATGTTCATTTGCAGATCATTTGGAACGAAAACACCTACATGCCCTTCAGCCCTCCAGTGCCAGAGCTCCCTTCACTGAACAAGAAACCTGATGCTTTGATCAATAACTAATGCGTGTTTCCCCAGTCTTTAGAGATTGGCTATCTATGGCAACCTATACAACTAAGTGAAAAAACACAGCCTAATCTCCTGGAAAGCTCAGCAGTGTTGCTTATATGCAGTTTCTATTTTACTATGCTCCTTCCTGTTCCTGATTACTTTTGTATTTGTAGCACTTCTATCATTTTACTGTAACTTCTCTATGCCTAGAACTCTATTATGTTTGCATTTGCTCACCCATACTAGGCTGTGTGCTTATAGTATTTTGTACTGACTGTATTGCACATTGTAATGCTTTGAAAATGTTTCTTGTGAAAACTGTAATTCGCCCTGGGTAAAGGCATCTGCCAATGAATTATAATAACTGAACTGGGGCTCTCCAGACCTAGGGCTGGAGACCACGTCAAAGGCAATGGACGACAATTTTAAGATTAGGTTGATTTTAGCACACTGGAGAATGCGATATCAATATGGAGGATTTTCAACAGAAGTGAGAGCAGGCTGTGGTGACACCAGGGATACAGGGGAGTGGTCAATGGAACAGTCCTTGAAGAGCTGAGGATCTCTGTCCTTCAAAAATTGATAAGGAGCAGCTCTGAGTCCCATGCTGTACTTCCTCCACAGCACAGAGGAATGGCACTATTGACACAGTCAGGCTTGGCCTCCAGGGTAAAGTCGAGGCAGGTTAGTCATCCCACCAAGAACTGGCCTCACTGCAGCCTTCTGTTGTCATGATGCCGAGGGGATGACAAGGGAGATGATGAAGTCTGACAGATGCACTGCCCCCTCTCTTTAGGTTTTTGTTTAGTGTTGTCTTGTTTTTTTTGTACAATGCAGACTCCTATTACTTCCCCCTTTTTATCCAAATTTAAGGCCCAGAATTTCCAACGTTTTGTTCATTAGTAAGACCTGTTTATTTCTATGAAGATGTGGGGGGCTTTCTATGACCATTTGGAGCAACTTAGTAAGTGTAGGTGTAAAGGGGCTCATTTTATACATGAGCTCGTTATGGTGACGTAACCCCTGTGAAATCAGTACACTGAGGGAGACACGTTTTTTTGGCATAGCAGAATTGATCCCTCTACTGTGCGGAGCTGTCATGGAGTTCTCCCTGTGGTGGGAGGTCCGAATCCTAAGCAGGGAACTCCGACCTGCACAAGCTACACGGTAACTATTATAAACACATGTACTGCCCTTATTCATGTGTAAATCAATTACATTAATTTTAATCACCAATTAGCAAACTCAGCCCACTACTATAACTCCTTCTTATGTCTTCCTTCAGCAGACAAACCTCGCATCCCCACAGATTCGTGTTTTCAAGGTCATCTGCTTGCAATCTGCTGTGCTGCACCCCTAGAATGCCCACAAACTAGTTATTAAAGCCATTCCAAGGATTTCAAGAAAGTGGAACAGCTTACAACCTGAGCCTGTACATGCTGAGACCACTGTGTGTCGAGCTGAGGATCGCCCAGCTGACCCTTATGCCAGTCTGCACCTGATAAACTTACTACAGGATTGTTGCACTTGTAACATGGTTTTACCACAGTTTATCAGTGGTTCCCTATGGTTTATACGTGCTTTCATTGTGCTTTACTACACTGGACCATGGGAATACCAGAATAAATCTTTCCGGGATGGTATGTGGCAAACTTTATTCATGCTTTTGTAGTAAAGCACAGTGCAAGCATGGGATAACCACTGTAACACTGTGTTACCTTAGTATACAGCTTATGGTATATTTACCATGGTAAACTTGCATAAGAAGGCTCCTACCCACAGTATAGGGAGGATTTGAGATTAGTGGAATTCAGGCTATAGGACGCAACCAGCACTCTGGACGAAGGCTCATAAGTTTAAAGTTTTTCATTGACTCTGTGTCCCGTAACCAGAACTGAAATATCTAGTAAAGTATATGGAACTAATTGGTCTGGAGATAGGACTGTTTTCTAGTGTGTTTGAAACCAATCCAACTAGCATATGCATTCAATGTATATAAAGCACTAGGAGGTCTCCTACTTCTGAAGGCAAGTGTAGTGGTATCAGGGGAAGATTTAATAGTACCTCATAGTATATCTGTTTTCATGGATATGCAATCAAGAGCTGCACCCAAGAGATTTGTTGTCTAGAGGGATTCCAACATTCTCCCAACGAGGACTAGCTGTTGTTCCATTCAACGACCTGGTTTAAAGCTTGTATGTCTTATTTGTTTACCGTCTGCTTCATGAAGGCTTCACAACTGTGCACAGTAACAAACAGGGCGGTATTTCAAAGGTTTAGCACCCTCCAAACAGATGGACTTCTCAAGCAGATTTGTGATTCTCTGTAATTTCTCACAGCCCCATGATCCTGTGGGGGATTGCGTACGAAAAACATGTTGGTTTTCTTTTCTTTCTTTTTCCTTATTTTTAAGAGATCTAGCAGGGATGTGTTGGTACGCTGAAGAAGGAGGCTATGTGTCTCTGGTTGTATTGACTGCACAAAGTTGAATGGAGATTAAAAAAAAAAAAAAACATTTTAACCACAATTTTAGCATCAATAAGCAGAATTTATTGTTTTATGAAATGTGACTACCAGTGGAGTGCTTTTTCCCCCAGTCTGAATTTGAAACCTTCTGCTCCTGAGATGTATGCAAGCCTTCTGCTATTGTGAAACAAATGGAATTTCAGTTCATTACAGGGCTGATTCACAATCACAATGCATTAGCTTTCCAGCAAATATGTCAGTGTGAATGTCTAATGAGAGCGAAGGTTCGGTTGATATTAACAAAAGTGCTGCAGTAACACATCTGCTAGCATTTCCCACTGCATATTGTAATGTGCTGTACATAATGCATTCCAACTAAATCCACTCATTTCATTTTGTAATAATTTTAACAAAGCTGCCTGCTTTATAAATATCTTCCAAGTGAAGATCTCTAATGGATTACCAGAAAGGCATAATGTGAGAACTCAAGGTGTGTAAGTATAGTAGCTATATAGGCATCACATTGGTGTTTAACCATAGGAGGCCAGAGATTTTTACAGCACCTGAGAATGAAACTGAATGTATCATAATAGAACATGATTGCATATCAAAACGAACATCACACATGATATCAAATGTTGCTCCAAGACCCCCTCCACGTGCGCACACAAACACACATTTGCCATGCAACTGTATCCAGGGCTTGTTGTGTGTGTGGCTCATGTGTCTATGACAGTAGTGCGATGGCAGGATTAGACAGCAGTTCAATATACAGCATATCCCACAAAATGTCCATCAGTGCAGAAAATCAGGCCAGTAGCAGTAACCTGTCGGGAAAGACCCCAGTCTCCTGAGAATCTGTGATTCTCCCTCACAATTTTGTCAAGGGCCCTGAAGCTCTGGAGCTGAACTGATTGTAAAAGTTGTACAGGCGCATCCCAACCTACGACAACCTCAACTTACGATAGTCCATACTTACGACAAAGCCCATATAAGCCACATTATTTTTCAATTTCAACTTGTACAGATTCTGTTGTTACTTACGACGAGTGAGGCAATGTACAGCATCATCTCCAGCACCATCTCATTCCTCAACGTATGCATAAGTAGAGGTGCCTGGTTTACTGTATTACCTTGTTTGTATTTTATCGATTTAATATTCATACCCGGGCGGCACGGTGGCGCGGTGGTTAGCGCTTCTGCCTCATGGCTCGAGGCTCGGCTCAGGGTGTCTGTCTGTGTGGAGTTTGAATTTTCTCCCCATGTCCGCGTGGGTTTCCTCCGGGTACTCCGGTTTCCTCCCACCATCCAAAGACATGCAGGTTAGGTTAATTGGCCATGCTAAATTGCCCTGTGTGTGTGTGTGTGTGTGTATGTGTATGTGTATGTGTATGTGCCCAGCGATGGACTGGCGTCACATCCTGGGTGTATCCTGCCTTGCGCCCTATGCTTGCCGGGATCGGCTCCGGCGTCCCCCGCTACCCACATGTATAAGCGGTTTCGAAAATGGATGGATGGATAATCATACCCTGTGTTTATGCAATTTACAGGCACGTTGCGACGTATGACAGAGTTACGTTCCTATGAACTGTTGTAGGCCGGTTTCGAATTTTGTTGTTATTACTGTACAGTATATACATTTAATATAACTTATGGTTACAACTTTTAACATTTTAATAACAGTAATAACAACAAAATTCAAAACCGGCCTACAACAGTTCATAGGAACGTAACTGTCATACGTCGCAACGTGCCTGTATTTGCTTTGGTACCAGAGACTAAGAGACGGACGATTTTGCCCAGGCATAGATTGTGTACCACCCACAGTGCCAAGGAGGCTGCCCTCTCTTCTGATATTTTAAAAGCTCAGTCTCTCCCTGATGAGATCAGCTCTCTGGTAATTGATTTCCAAGTGACCTGCCTTGCTTGAACCCTTTGTAAAGCTGCAGTAGTGTTTTAATCACAGTTTAATGAAGAGTCTCTTCTCACTCTCGGCATTACAACAACATTTTGATGTTGGAAGGTCTGGGTTCAGATGGAGAGTGGGGAGGGAGGGGGGCAGGGTCAGCCATGTAGCATACAGTCTGCATGTTGGGAAACCGCACAAGCACTGGAGCTAGGATTCCACCTCAAATATTCAAGAAAGTTTTCTTCTGAATTGATTTCAGAATTAATTGCTGAAACATTATCTTCAGATCTTTTTTTAAACTTTCTTTCTTTTACATTTGTAATCTGTAATTATTTTTGCCTCTCTGATAATAGCATCAGCTGTTACTGTACTCAGATCACCACCACCACACTTCTTCACCGGGGAAGAGAAGAAACACACGTCATCAATGCCACCCACTGTTTTACCACACGAACAACCCCACTATTACACCAACCAGACTAAGTGATTTAAGTGGATCTACTATCTGCAAGCGCCCAAAAAGCCACAGGGAGACAATGATCTGCAGTGATGTTTTCTTCCCCAGCCAATGTATACCCAACCAATTTTGCACCAGCCCATGGCAACTCCCGGCTAATGCAGGCCATAGCAATCTGGGCTCTGTGTGTTTGGGACTTGAATAATGCTTCGAGCATCTCATCTTGAAGGTTATGTACTTTGCAATTGAACAACGGCAGGTCCTTTGCCTCAGCTGCAGTGATCGCAGTCCTCTGCATTATCTGCAGGTACATTTCTCTCAAAAAGGTCTGGCTTGCCAATAGACCGGTGTTCATTTTGTCTACATTGTGCTCCATTTCAGTCATCCTGCCATTCAAGTAGATGAGGATATGGTGGAATTGTACTCTCCTCTTTGTGGGTGTGATGGAGTCCTTCTTGTGCTCTAGTAGTTTCAGACAACACTCAATCCAATGATATTGTTGAAGTAGCTGCTTTTGTTTAATAGATCAAAATGTTCAAGAATTGTGTCTTTGTATCCTTTTATTGTTAACATTGTAGAATGTGTTTTATTTTTTTATATTGTTCTTGTGGAGGGGTTCAAAGAAGCTCCCATCACGCATATACATGAGAGAAAAGACCTCGAAAACAAAGTGAAATGAATGTCAGCCTTCCAATGTACAACAGGATTCTAACTGTAGAATAACAATGAGAGGTATTTTACTAAAACAAATGTACAAACATCCCCTAGATACTTGATCTTTACAAATAATTCCATGGTGCTTCTGTAGCTTCCAACCTAACACAACATTTCAGAACGTTGCTATATGGTTGTGGCAGACATAACATTGTTAAGTATTTAGCATATGTGTTTTAATGTAAGAAACTTTAGTTGCATAGGCCTATACGTTCCCAGTAGAGTTTTGTACACATTCATATTTTACATTTAAACAAATGTTGATTTTATTGTGGTATTTTTGTTTATCATGGAAACACATCTATAATACATACTCATCAGTAATAGTTGTACTCTAATGAATCAGTACTGTATTCCACATTTTTAAACAACATTTCAGATTGTTTTCAATACTCTTTGGAGATATATATTCTCTTGACGTCATTTAACAGCATTGTTTCTACTATAGTTACATTGATGAATGGCTATAGAAACGTTGGGGTTAATTTATTTTCATTCTCACCATGTTGTCTATAAAGAGTATAAATTTACATGGTAGAAACATAACTCCACATAAGCAGCGTGTTATGACAAGGTAGTCACAAAGTGAGATTGTTATCTGAGCCAATCCTGCAGTAGTTCATCTAAATGGATAAACTCCTGTCTTGGCCTAGCATGTTTTGTTTTTCTTTCAAATGCCCCAAATTGTGGTCTTCATCCTTGCTGACTGGCTGAACTTGAATTGACAGGGATTTGCTATGAAAGTGACAGCCCGCTCAGAAACTCATCTCGCTCTTACCACCCCAGGCGTCTTGTGACCTTTTCGGGCTTCAGCATTCCGTGGCTGATTCCGCTTCCTGAGAGTGGAGCCTCCCTGGCCACAGATGGGTCGGAGACGGAGCTGTGCGGAGAAGGTGTCAGCGCAGGCAGGAGAAAACCTATTTTCGAACAGATTGCAAAAGGCAATAATCACAAGGGTTTAATAAAGGCTGATGCGAAGGGGGGAGGTTGGGGGGGATTTAAAGGGATATTCATCCGCACGCAAGCTGAATTAAATTTCAAACTGGTGGCAGTGAGGTTTTTCTTTTCTCCAGTATCGATAGCAACAGCTATAACATTGGTTGACCTGTGTGGCCCTGCCTTTCAGAAACTGTTAAGAACCATAGAAGGCATGGATGAGTTTAATCCAAGCCCTTGTATGACCGATATTGCAACTAAATGGACCTTTCATATCATATTAAGTAAACCACTCAGTCCTTCTTTATGTTTCCACTCAAGATTAAATATAAAGCTTGAAATTGATAATCTTCTTTGTCTAGGAACAGTGACCTGCAGCTGTGACAGATTTCATAAAGCCCTACCAAGAATTATATAATGATGGGGTCGAATCCTGTCCTAATACTGTCAAAGGAGAGCAAATGGTATTTTTATTACATTTGAGAGTGTGTGTATTTATTATTTATTTATTTATTTATTTATTAGCAGACGCCCTTATCCAGGGCAACTTATAAAATATAAGTGCAAAAATACAGTGCAGTTCAAGGCATAAAACATTACAAATTCCAATTTACACAAGTGTATGCAATATATGAGGTCTTACATCCTGGATTGTAAAAGCTGATGAGTGCAGACAAGATGTTAGGTCACAGTCAAGGGCCAAGGGAAAGGGAGCATAGGGGAAATCAAAATAACAATACGAATACTAGTAACGCAAGGCAAGTAGTATGACAAAACGTAAAGTGCTATCTTACAGGAGAGTAAATGACTACATTACAAGTACTGTCTTAAAAGATGTGTCTTGAGTAAGCACCGGAAGGAGGTCGAGGACTCTGCTGTTTTGACTTCGGTGGGCAGGTCGTTCCACCATTTAGGGGCCAGGGATGAGAAGGAGCAGCTCTGGAGGAAGGAGAGTGCAGAGGAGGCAGAGTTAGTTTCTGGCACTGGAAGAGCGCAGTGGTCTGGAGGGGATGTATGGGGAGACGAGGGTCTGAAGGTAGCTTGGTGCAGTGTGGTCGAGACAGCGGTAGGTGAGGGTCAATGTCTTGAACTGAATGCATGCTGGTATCGGGAGCCAGTGGAGGGACGGAGCAGTGGAGTAGCGTGTGCGAAGCGGGGCAGAGAGTATATCAGACGAGCCGCAGAGTTCTAGATGAGCTGGAGCGGCGGGTAGTAGATGCAGGCAGGCCGGCCAGGAGGGAGTTGCAGTAGTCCAGGCGGGAGAGGACCAGTGACTGGACGAGCAGCTGAGTCGAGCAGTTGGTGAGGAAGGGTTGGATTCGGCGTATGTTGCTCAGGAAGAATCTGCAGGTGTGTGTCAGCGTGGTGATGTGCTGGGTGTAGAAGAGCACAGGATCGAGGGTGACTCCTAGGGTCTTAGCGGAAGAAGAAGGAGAGAGTATGGTGGATTCCAAGGGGATTAAGAGGTCAGCAGAAGGTGAGGAAGAGGGGGGGGAAAAAGAGGAGATCCAATTTGGAGAGGTTGAGCTTGAGGTGGTGCGAGTGCATCCAGGCGGAGATAGCAGACAAACAGGAAGAGATGCGAGAGGTGATGAGAGGGTCAGAAGAGGGAAAAGACAGGAAGATCTGGGCATCATCAGCATAGAAGTGGTAGGAGAAACCATGGGATGTGATGAGGGGGTGTTTATGTGTGTTTGTCTGGGTGGGGGACAGCAGTGTGTGGAGGGGGGGTGTTTGCACTCAGATATCAGCTCTCATAACTGTGCATTCCTAATTGAGAGGGAGAGGGTTAGAATAGATAGTATGTATCTGAAAGTCTAAAAAGAATACTCTATTGGCAGCATTTTATTGGGAGTCAAACTGATAAATAATTTTAGTACATAGATCAAATATATTGATTTACCAATCAGTACCAATCAAGGGTACTGGGAATTTTAGGCAAAACTTCTTCCTTTATCTTACCTGTTTGTACTTTGGTCAACTTTTCTATGAATATGTGAATTCAGTGTGTTTTTGAAACGACAGAGAACATAACCGCTTCCTGAGAATTCCTCCGTGCAGTGAAGGAATAAAGTCTCCCAGGTTAAATAAAGATTACACACAATGAGGTCTTAATCCACAATGTGCTTTAAAACCGCGTTCCAATGACCTCCAGCTCATTTTATATCTCTATACTGAATCTCCTCTCTCGTTTCTCCTGTAAGTGCCACGCTTTGATGGTTAATGACACTTCACTGAGTTTCAATTGCGGGAACAATCTTCTTTGAAGATCTGCATTGGCCTTTTCTGAAAGAGCATTTGTTCAAAACTGCAAACATTCCTGACTCTCAGTTACATGGGTCAGAGCGTTCTTGAAGGAGCTGTCTGTGTGTCACTTGGCCATTTTTGTTACTGTACTTTTAAGCAGCTTTGGGTGGACTTTGATTGCCTGTAGGTGAAGTGAACGGAACCTTTTTACTGTGGCTGAAACAACACTTTGTAAGATTATTTCTAAGTAAAATTTTTTCGTTCACTTAGCTATTGGGTTTTTGTTATGTGGAAACAGGGTTTGAACTGTAAAAGTTTGGACAATGTGACATCCCTTTAAACATATTACTTACGTATTCCTTATTCATTTGGAATCATGTTTGGTTTTTCTTTTTATACCCTTCCAATGTGAAATCGCTCATTGTTAATTGGCTGGCCTCAGCACTACAGTATTAGCACGGGAGAGATGTAGACAGTATACTCTGCATCACTTGTCCAAAGCTGTCACCTGGCTCTCCTCACACTGTAAGTCCATGGTGTAAACAGCAGTGCTATAGCATTGTAGTAAGGTCTGATGCAGCTTTCACTGATTACACTGCTGAGTTCAGAATTACAGGTAAGCCACAGAGGTTGCTGTTTTGTGGAGAGACACCCTGGCTGATTCAAGCCCACCCAACCCCAGCAACACTCAGCCAACAGCTTGGGAACCCAAGCGCTGTCTGGACTATAGGGCCCAACCTGCTTTTACCACTTGAGCCAGGAACGATTCTCTTCATAGTTATTTCAACCTGATTCAGTTTCTTAATTCAACTTTGAGAAAAGCTGGTCATTACAAAACCAGAGCAACTTCTGTAGCAGCTTCTGATTCTGCATTTTTTTATTTAAACAGGTAACAAATTACTTCATCCCCCAATCCTACTCAAACTCGCATTTCATTTATCTAGTTGACTATTTCAACCACCCCTCCCATCCCCCTTGGGACATTTGGTCATTACTCTTCAGTTAATTTCCCCGCTAGTTTAACAAGATGTCCTGACAAAATGTTAATTTCAATGTAAAATACTAATTACTAGTCAATCATTTCCAATTCTCCATGATGTGTGTGTGTGTGTGTGTGTGTGTGTGTGTGTGTGGTGGGGTGCTTAAAGCTGGAAGGCAATAAGTACTTTGTTTAATTAGAATGTGGCGACAGCTTAATAACTATCGATTAACAATGAAAGGAAGGTGGAAAAGCATGCCTAATCCAGTGCAGAAGCTAATGAGAACATATTTTCCTTGGTATTTCTTGTTGTTAAAATGTATATCTGTTTCCTTAAAACACATAATGATGTTAACCATTTTCCCGATACATTTTAGTGAATGCATTTTCAGAAGTTTTCTTGCACTGGTAACTTTCAGAAAACAAACGCATACACTTATTCACAGCCACTGAGTAATGCCATGTGTTAATAATGCACCCCTTGTTACCCTGCCCCTGGACGATACGCCTTTAAATGTCCTTTTTTCTATGGGCTTACTGAGCCATGGTTCTTGCTCTTTCCACACAAGCTAATAAAGTCAAGGAAAGGTTGCCGGCAGAATGCCTGTCAGCGCCTCACTGACATCTCGCCAGGACAGGGTCTGAGACGGGGGTGCTGAACGTTACCTTCCTGCAGATTCCAGTGCTGTTTCTGTGGCTGGCTGGCACTCTGTCTCCAAACCCAGAAACTCACAAACAAAGGGCATTTCAGTAAACATACTGGAGTGTAATATCTGAGCAGGAATCTTATTTTTAAACCAGTACATTGTAAGATTTTAAAACAGCAAAATATAATTTGCGTCCACATTATACAGTGCTATAGAACTGCATGGGGTCTGGTCTTCAATAGGACCACATCAGGAAGCACAGTTGTCAGAAATGGAGAAACTGTAGTTCTGGTCAGCATGTTTTGTTTATCCTCCAGTGTCCCAAAGTGCTGTTTAATGTTTTGCACATGGGCAGGGGAAATATTAAAAGCAGTTGCATGAATAATGTTAACATGCAGAGCATGGTGGGATGCTGTTGTGCTGAGTCACCTTATACATTGCAGTGATATGAATGGCAAGCAAACTCATGTTTTACCGGTACGGAGGACCCGACAGTACCGACTGACTTGCACCTCTGTGTACAGACCAATTCTCTGTGACTCTCTGTGAACTCTGGAATTACTTGGATTTTGAATCTCTAAGACTCTAATAACCTAGTCTCAGTCAACGACGTTCTGTCAGTAAATCTGCTACAAACCTGTCTTTAGGATATGTTTTACAGTTTAATGAATGACTTATGAGTAGAACTAGTAAACATGTATGTTTATGTGATTGCACATAGTTTAGCTATTCTGCAGACCATCAGATGAAATTAAGTTAGAGCTCAATGCACAGTCCTGCATGGCGTGGAGACACATTGCAAGATTCAGCATTGATAATATTCAGATTCAGATTGAGTCTGGTCTGCAAGATTTTCAAACGGTCTCGGCATCTGGTGGATTTCTGCACACTTGATACAAAATGAACGGTGGATTTTAGGATTCAGTAAGTGTTTGATGTTTCTGCAGAATAAACACAAGGAAAACCAAGCCTTACTCCTTGTTTAATTAATTCAGTGTAACTGAATAGCGAGGCCATGCAGTCGAGACTGCTTGTATGTTGTGTTCGAACCTGCATGCCTGGCTTGAGAGGCAGCTGCTGAATTCTTTTAATCAATACAGACGATTTTAGGGATTAACTTGAAATCCAAGATGATGCCGTACAGGGCTGGTAACATTTGGGATATGACCTTTATTTGTCAACTTTTTTCTTGCTTCCCCCTCCCTTCTTGCATGTTGGAAAATCCCGGCATAATCCTGTATGTGCTGGCATGCACTTTCTGTGCCTCCCTCTTTACTTACAGTTTTGATGTTCTGAACTTAACGGCTGTGATTAAGAGCTGTGGCTGCAAACCTGCTAATAAGGAGCAGTAGTGGAGAAAAAGACATAAAACTGTCAGGTGCCACCTTACACCATTCACTGCAAGCGATTGGCTGCCTCTTATCTCAACAGCTGCAGGTGTTTCTGGCCTATTTTTAGTTAGATTCACAATTAGGGGTGTTAAATAAGCTTTTATTGAGGCTACAGTCTGAGAATCTCTAGTTGTGGTTTCTATGACAAGTCTGGTCTTCAAAGCTCCTGCAAAGTTACAGATAAGAATCCTTATCGTTGTGCTGAATAGGGTGCTGGAATGATTTCAGCTACAGGGGAAAGTCTAACCAATAGTAGATGCTATATATTGTTGTTGTTTTACCTGTGCATTAAGAAACTGATTGCAAATATTGAATTTTTCAACTCAAAAAGTACTTTGACTATGAATAGCTCTCTGAATGTTGACCTAGGGAATAGTGGGTTTTACTGGACTCGTATCCTATGATGCACATTCTGTGGGGATTGCACATTATTTATTTTGATTAATATTCAGGAATGAAAATGTTTCACTGAACCAAGCTTGGCATTATTAAAATAACTCAAAGCCATGCCCAAAGAAAAAAATGAATGTATATTTATAATTTAATGTTTTGCATACCTTATGCATATAAATATATGCAAATATATAGAATGTCACATTCAGTGTGTAAAATTGCATATGATTTATAGTGTTTAAATTAACCTTACAGCCTTAACCTTTATTATTTGCTTTAAATAAACAAATAAATGAAGAAAATATATACTTTATAAATTGGTGTATGTTGGTCTGTAAACAGTTTCCTTCAGTGGTATTAGAATGACAAGGCAATTGCACTTGGGACTTTTTTCTAGATTGTAAAAGCACAATGTAAAGAGATTCCAGTGAGTCCAAAGAAACTCTGTGCTACCTTTTCTGGTGGTACTGAAGTATACAACACACTGAAATCAGATTGAATACATTCATTTGTTTCTTTCAGCCTTTGGACAATGATATGCATGACAAGATGTGGGGCGGAATAGCCCATATTTAAGGTTAGAGAAAATAAAAGAAGAAAAAGTTTACAATAGCATGTCAATTTCCATTGTTTCCCTGAGATTGTCTATTGTTTTTGCCATTTGTTTGGTGCTTTTGCTCCGTGGGCCAGATGCAATTCAGTGCAGCAATTAAGGTTTATATTGTTTCTCTGCATCCAACGAAAGCTGCCCTCCGCACCTACTTTATCAATTGGTGTATGTTGTTCTGTAAACAGTTGCCTTGAGTGGTATTAGCATGATAATAAGCCAGGACTAAGCAAGCCAGACAGGAGCTGTCAGCGTGTCCTTGCGTTTTTCTTTGCTGTTGTGCAGTTTTCTGTGTAGAGCTGGCCTAATTTCCATTGTCACATTGCTGATAGATAGAGATGACATCAGTTTAATGAGAAAGACAGAGGCTATCATGCTTTTGTGCGGCAGAACATTTTAAATAATGTATTTGTCTTTTTTAATTTATTCATTATGTCTCTTTTGAAATTAGGCAGATATACGGATTGTCCATTTTTTTCATGAATCAAGGACCAATGTATCAGCTTTATTTTCTTACATGCAGGCTACTGTATCTTTAATTTAATTTTATTAAAGCATTATTCCAGTAATTCTATTCTTGTGGTATTAATTCACTAGACCAAACATGGTCATAGTTTGTATGTTTGTGTGTGTGTGTTTTTGAGACTTTATTTTACCTTTCAGGTTTATTATATTTGCAACTGCAGCAGTATATATGGTCAGTACTTCTTTGCTTGTCTCATTTATTTGGTGATAATATATATCCAGTTCAATTTCCAAGGGCTTAAATTATTATTTATTGTTGCCGTATTGTGTAACATAAGTGACTCTAATAACATCATTAAGCACATATAATTTAAGTTCAAAGATAAACTTAAGTTTGATCTCATGAAATGTTTCAATTCTCAGCTAAAATGTAAGATTCCATTCCAAAAATGGAATTAAAAACAGGCAACTCCATGACCAGGATCAATTCCAACTCCTAGAATCAGATACTTCAAATTTCACTTTCATGCCGAATGAGAATTGTTTCATGTATTTTCTCCTCTTGAAAGTACAGACTGGAATGGTGATGTTTGCTCAATTGAAACAGAAACCAAAATGATCTTTGGGAATTGCAGTCTTTTCCATTTGAACAAATGGTGATATCCTTCAGTTCAGTATCAAGTTCTGTGTTTACAGCAATAGTGTCACATAGTGGCGTAATCATTATAGGTAGGGCTTTACGTATAAGTTCTTATAGTATCTCAGTTTTTTTTTCTCAACTTGGCTTTGTAAACCAGTATCACCAAGAGGCAGATAGGCTTCTCTGAAAGCCACTTATTGACTAATCATTAACAATCATCCCATTGCGGAACATTAATAATTTAAATTGATCATTTTATTAGTGTAAGTTTTTTATTACAGCATTTACAGAAAGCATGTAAAATGTTTCAGGAAAGCCAACCTATTTAAGGCAAGCATCCTAAAAATGTAAAATGTTTTTTAAGAAAATATTTTGCTTTGTTTCTGTATAGGTGTTTGTTCTGTTTATTTGTTGATTTTTTTTTTTTCATTAACATTGCACAATATTTAAAGTTTAAATATATCCGTGTGCATTTGGCTACAATTGTCTTTGGAGTTTTTCTTGGAGTTTGGAGTCTATTTTAATCGTCAGAATCTAAATCAGAATCGATCCTCAGATATGGAATTGATTATCAAATCTTTAGAGTTGTCTGTACCTGTTCAGTGATGGACGTGAACTGGATTGCGTAGTTCTTGCAAGTGTCACAGTGGTGGTTAAAACAAAGGCTTCGTGGCGCGGACTGAGCTGAGATTCCATCCAGTGGCTTTTAACTCAACTCGTTATTACTAAGAATATCGGCCTTTTAAAACGCGCCCCGCAGACACACACGCAGACACACGCAGCCCCGCAGACACACACGCAGACACACGCAGCCCCGCAGACACACACGCAGACACACGCAGCCCCGCAGACACACACGCAGCCTCACACGCAGCCCCGCAGACACACACGCAGCCACGCAGCCTCACACGCAGCCCCGCAGACACACACACAGACACGCAGCCCCGCAGACACACACGCAGCCCCGCAGCCTCACACGCAGCCTCACACGCAGCCCCGCAGACACACACACAGACACGCAGCCCCGCAGACACACACACAGACACGCAGCCTCACACGCAGCCCCGCAGACACACACGCAGCCCCGCACACACACGCAGCCCCGCAGCCTCACACGCAGCCTCACACGCAGCCCCGCAGACACACACACAGACACGCAGCCCCGCAGACACACACGCAGCCCCGCAGACACACACGCAGCCCCGCACACACACGCAGCCCCGCAGACACACACGCAGACACACGCAGCCCCGCAGACACACGCAGCAGCGCCCCGTGAGTGGCCGTCAGCGCGGCTCACAGGAAATGAGAAGCAAAGATGGCCGCCTCCAGCGCTGCACTGTAATGGTGCTCTACTACAGAGCTTTGTTAGCAAACTTTCTCAAATTTCAACTTTTTATTGTTATCAGGATAGACATAGGAAAGAGGTATTGTTGTTTAAATTTGTTAGGAACTATTAAAACGAACTGAAGTAAGGCAAACATTACGTTTGGAAGCAGGGTGATGTTTGTATGTCCAAGCTGAAGTCATGCATGCGTAGCTACGGTATTTACGTTTACCTGTGTAAATGTACAATATAACGTCACGTATTTCTTAATTTTTGCTTTCCAGATAACTAATCCTGCATACTCAGTGCGTTCTTAAGATTTTTAACTATGGATTTGTAAATGAATGTACTTAAACAAAGAGTGAATTTAACAAGTCACCAGATCTTTCTCAATATAAGTTTGGATCTATGAACATAAACATAGCTATATCCATCCAGAACGTATTCCATACAGTAACTAGGCGGCTG
Organism: Amia ocellicauda; assembly: GCF_036373705.1. Taxonomy (NCBI): domain Eukaryota; kingdom Metazoa; phylum Chordata; class Actinopteri; order Amiiformes; family Amiidae; genus Amia; species Amia ocellicauda. The sequence goes on along the minus strand of NC_089852.1, from coordinate 20,168,326 downwards.
ACGGCGCTGTGCAGCAGACACGAATCCCGTCTGAAGATCCTGTGTGTGCATCGGGACTGTTACTGACTTTGATAACTGCGATTTCTAGTGTGAATTTAAAAGGCAACTCAGCAATGCACCGGATCAATTGAAATTGAGTAATTGAATGCCATTGATAATAATGGGCCATCTTGGTTTGATGTAATAGATGTAAATTCAGCACAGACAACTACGAAAATTGGTTTTGAGAAATATTGTTGTGAAAATTATTAAAATTGAATACAATTCTAATTCTTAAAGACATTGGATATGCAGTTTATTTATTTTACATTAAAAAATTAATTGTCTGATATTACTTTTGTCATTTCAGTTAAGCAGTTCTTCAATATTATAACATAGTTACAGTCACTTTATTATTTATTTCACTTATAATGATATTAATGTCAAGTCTAGTTCAATCTAATGTTTCATAAAATAAAATCTACACAATATTCTTACCTATAGATGTATAATCCACCTGTAACTGATTCTTTATAGTAACTAAGACATAACTCCCCAAGCGCTTTTTTAGAAGATTCTAGGTTTTATAAACATATTCATCCTTTGTTTAAATGCTTCTAAAATAAGTTTACAGCAATTGGGAAATAGCTATAATTTTCTTAGGGAGGTAAGACCATGTTCTGAAAAACTGTAAGAATGTAACTGTCACGAGGTGTTAATTTTATTGTAGCATATCAGGGATGTTTTTCAGTAGTAATCATAGTATACACTGTTAGATCTGGTGTTCCCTTTTAATGGTAAAAGTTGAATATTCTTTAATTTACTGTGAATCTTTGAGCCCAGATCCCTGAAATAGAAATGGCACAATATATATTTTTAAATCATCAAATAAGTAGCCTTTTGGTAGAGTTATACTGTTGGAATCTATACTGAATTTTAACCTTGGACATTTCAAACCCTGATGCTGCTTTGAGATGCATTGCCGGTGCTTCGATTGTGAAGGGAGGTGTTCAGAGAGAGCTCTGTGGGGACAGTGTTTGTAGCGTTAGTGTTCTTTGGTTTGGCTGCAGAAGACATTGAACCTGACAAAGCTGCTAGGGTAGGGCATCGCTTTCCTGCGGGGTCTTTGTCGTTTTCACAGGGTTGGAAGCAAGAAAAAAACATTAAATAGCCTGCAGGCTGCTTGCGACGCTGTCAGTGAGTTGGCAATGACTCTGCTCTCTTGTGTAAATTTGTTCTGTTGTGTTAAAGTAAAATTATAAGCTGTCATGCTATAAATGCAAGATTTGTTCTTTCAGTGGTGTTTCATAGTGAATCAGAGAGAATTTTTGTTTTTAAATACTCACACTGTATCATAAGTATGAAGATACATTATGTTGCAGACAAACAGATGTTTCATACCATCAGCTCATGGGTGCAGCACTCTTATTAGAAGCCACCTTAGTGTGTCCCCTCGTTAATTCGTCTACCATTCTCTCTTCCCTTTTGCCCAGTGTAGTCATGATGCGGTAACAGTCAACAGCTAAGATGAATGTGTTCAAGGTTCTGGGGAGGATGTTTTCAGTGTGGGGCTGGTAAATAACCTTTATTCCCGAACCCACTGCCCTTCCCCCACTCCCCATGCCCTCCCGCCCCGCACCGCTCAACCCCTGAGGAGAGTAATGCCACGGCCGGGAAAGAAACCAGCAGGGGAGGCGTCGAACTCCAACAAGAAATGCAAGCGCTACTTCAACGAGCAGTGGAAGGGCGAATTCCCCTGGCTGGAGTTCGACTACGACAGAAAGCTGATGTTCTGTGTGGTGTGCCGGCAGGCGCTGGTGAAAAACAAGCACGGCAAAGCGGACAACGCCTTCACCGTCGGCACCGACAACTTCCAGCGCCATGCCCTGCTGCGCCACGTCACCTCTGGTGCTCACCGCCATGCCCTGGACGCCACTCGGGAGACAGCCGCCTGGGGCCCCCTGACCCCCACCAATGAGGAGGACCTGAAGTCACCAGTCAGGAGGGAGATCAGCCCGGCCAAAATCGCCATCCTCACCACTATCTATTGGATGGCCAAGGAAGACATTCCAGATTCTAAACTCCATTCACTGTTGGAGTTGCAGAAGTACAACCTTTGCCAGTCTTTATTGACCGGGGAACACCACGAGTATTACACAGCCCACAATGTAAAGGAAATGCAGGTGTGTGGTTCCTTTAATGACATCCACTTAAAATTAAGATATTGATAGCAAAATGCATTGATTGGTGTTCCGCTTGCACCTACTGTGCCTGTAACTCCTAGTCTGGGCAGCAATCAAATATTTCGTTATAATTGATATGGTTTTGTGGTGGTGGATCTAGATTTGGTAACACATATTTACTTTTTTTAAAGCCAGATGCCAAGATACAAGACATTTTTTATACTAAGCTAACAACACCTTAAGCAGGAATTTTGAATTTTCTCTTCCAAGCTTCTGGATGATGAAGTCCCCTTTATGTTGTTTAAAAGCTCCAGGGGAGATTCAATCCAGGTGGTGTGCAGCGGCTGTGCCACTGCTTCTGGCTCCCTTTGCACATCAAAATCAAGACGTTACATATAAAAACTACACGAAAGCACTATAAATAAAATAAGAAATGGCAAGTTATACGTGCTGGAATCTTGTTATTAAAAAAATCGTTACAATAGTTTAAGGAACATGACCATCTGTTTTCAAGATGTTTCAGTAAATGCTTGTTTCTTAGCTCTTTGGCCAACTATATTAATACAATAATATTAATTTATCCATCCTTAATTCAGTTTCTGTTTTAAAAATATACTAGAAACCTCACTAAGAGCTAGTAGGCCTCATTTGTTTAGTAAAATAAATATAATTGTTGTATTCCTAAAAACTAAACACTTTTCTGTTGTTTTGTTTTTCATCTGAATGAATTTAGGAGGCAATTGCAATGGTTCTTCATGATGAAGGTAGGCGCAGAATGACTGATTCCCCATTTATCGGGCTGGTTGTGAAAGAAACTGTTGACATTCCTGAACACAAAAAGCTAGTGCTGTTTGCAACCACAGTGTCCCCCTACGACGGGCAGGCGTCAGTTATATTTCTTGGCCATTTTGACCTTCCGGATGGAGAAACTCAGACCGTAGTAGACAGACTTGTAGAAATCATGAACAGCTCTAGCATCCCTTTGTCTAAAGTCCCATGGCTCGCCTCAGATGGAATGAGTGTGAGTTCAGACAAGATCTGCAGCATTGAGTCAAGTCTTAAACCCTTGTGTCCGCTTCTAAAACATTTCCATTGGTATTCTCAAAACAACTGGCTCGCTTTGGCTGGTGACATCCTGGACATTGTCTATGTTAGGAAGTATGAGGAAGCTGTAGACGCTCTCTTTAATCTTTTTTCCAGTTTGGAGGATGAGAATAACAGCTTAGGAGAACTGGAGACAGTCCTGAAGTCCTGCCAGATCCACCTCAAGGACTCCGGGCCTGTGCGATGGACCTCAGTTTTGTCAGCAGTGGAAGCGATCAACTCCCTGTGGCCTACCCTGGTGTTGCTCCTGGAGGGGGAGGCTGGGAAATCTCCCCTGGCCTTGGGGCTCTGTGAGGAACTCAAGAAGTTCCAGTTTGTGGCTCTCACCAAAGTGCTGCTGGACATCTTGCCGGTCCTCCAGAAGCTGGGCCAATTCTTCCAAGCTGAGGAGGTGGACCTCTCCACCTTCAAACCCCTAATTTCAGCCACATTGGCCTGCCTGAGGGATCTGAGAGACACCAATGGGCAGCACTTCCAGCAGTTCCTCAGTGAGATGAACGAGCACCCTCTGGAAGACAGCGAGACCGACTGCCGACTCTACTATAAGGGAGTTGAATTGACCCACTGCTCCAAAGAGCACTTACAATCCTTTGGGCAGCTGAAGGAAGCCTACCTGGACCAGCTGTGCGAGAGTCTCCAAGACAAGCTGCCCGAGGAGATGGTGGAGGTCACCAATGCCTTTGCAGTTCTCTTCAGCCCCCTGTGTTACTTACAGGTGCTGGAAGACATCATGAGCTACGGGCTGATGGAGCTCACCCTACTCCTAGATCACTATGGGCATCTGGTGAGTCAGGAGAGGGCGAGGAGGGACTTCCCCCTCTTCAAGCGCATCGTCGTCAGTCTTGGCCACCTTCCACTAAGGGAGCTCTGTGTCCAACTGGTGCTCCTCGACTCTGAGATGCACGAGCTCTTTCCTGACTTTGCCACCCTGGCTTCCATAGCCTTGGTTTTGCCTCTGAACTCTGCCACGCGTGCAAAGGTTTGTAGGGCCGGAGATCAGACAAAAAGACTACTGAGGAAAGAGAGCTGGCGAAATATAAAGATTGTGGTGGATGGTCCAACGATCAACGAGTTTGATTTTGAAGCTGCCATTGACCATTTTGAAACAATGAAAGACAAACAGATTGTCTTCTGATGAATGTTTTGCTCATTTATCCTTGTTGTTTTTGTTCAAACTACAAAATGACACCAAATATTAATTAAGCAAACAAATAAAATGCTGTTCATTTTATTGGGTGTCCCACAGTTATCAGAATCTGTTTGCTGAATGTCTTGATACTAAGCACCTATACTGTCACTATTGTCTTCTTTCACTTCCTCAATCATTTATTAAGGGGAATATGTCAGGCAGGTGTTTATGGAGTATTAAGTCTGATCCAATGTGAAATCCTACATAGCCTTCTAATTCCAGATAAACTCTCAGTTAGTTTTTGAAATAATTATTGGCTTGTTCTCCTATAACTGTCTGTATAACTGTCTGTCTTAATTTTAGTTTTTCTCTCCTCCATGCCTAATGGTTTATTTATTTCCACACCTTGTATTAATTGTTTCAGACTGTAAAATGCTCCTTTCAGGGCGCTATAGAAAAACAATTTGAACTCAATTGAATTAAGTAATGCAGGTGAATGTGACATTTAGTCAGTGATGTATTAAACCTGAGAGGTGGAGGGTTAATGCTTGTTGTACCTGCCCCTAATGGTGAAGAGACGACAGAACTTGAGTGTGGCATTTAGCTTGCCGATGTGTCACTTGCTGATTTTGAAGCTCATCAGCAATTAGTTGACATTGCAAGAGACTGTCATCCTGATTAATTCAATGTTACATTTATATTCAGGAAAATTTGTTTTTATGGCTCTTTGGCCTGAAGAAGTGTTCTCTCTCTCTCTTTCTCGAATTTGTGGATAAGGACAAAGGTTAATGAAGAAAACAGGCCATCCACTCAGCAGTAGAGAGGGTATATAACATACCATAGGAGTCACTGATTATGACACTGAACAACCTTCAGATATACTCTCATTATGTGGATTACATGGAATGAGGGTTATTTTTGTGTTTTGTTTTTAGACTGTGGCATGTAACGTTTAAAGGTCCTTCTATTCCCAGTGGGCAAAGGGTAGGCACACTGCCCATTCTACTGCAAATTAATTGGATGGGCTATTTACCCACAGGCAAAAGCAGGCTCAGATACTGCGGATGCATTTCAGTGAAATGTGGAAAGTGAGTCCGGTAAAATAAGATATAAGGTTTGACAGTCTGTGTCAAATGGTATACACACATGACTGTAGGCACAGTAATAATAAAATAGACAGTCTAAAGAAGCCAGAATTCCATAGATATATTTCTAAATCCTTTGCTTTGCACTCTGGGTATTTTTCCCACTTTGTTTGTGCACTAAATGTTTTTAGACCTGAAAAAAATAAAATCCCTTAACCTGGGTTCTTCTATCCCAACTGCGGAGTTACTGAACAGTAATGTATAGTCAGGGTGAATTATCATCCAAGTGTGGAGTCAAAAAGAAACATGATCTTAGAAATTACCTTCCTGGATGCACCCTGAAATAGGCTCCTTTTCACTAAGTGCTCTATTAATGTCTGTCATTTTCAGGACACTTGTGAGTCACCCAGATACTATAATCCGCAGAGAAACAGACAGCTGATTCAGATCACTGTTTGAAATATATATATTTTTATTTTACATAGATCTGTGGAACACAAATATATGTATTACTGATACATTTTATAACGCGTTTGCTATGTACATATTGGTTCTTTTTGAAGAGGCAAAGTAGGCTGAAGGGCTGTAAAACAAATGAATGTGAGACGTGTAGAGGACGAGTAAAATGTACAATATAAGCCTATGGGTATTCAGGATTCAAACAAGGCGTTCATAATCAAATTTCACAGGCAGCTCTTGCATCTGTAATAATGTCCCTGATCTGCTGTGTTCGGTTAGACGCAGATCTTATTTGGTCTAAAAATGGATTTTTCCTCATGAACTGGTAAGGAGATAAACCGTATAAGGCTCCGATTTAATCATACTTAGTTTTCACAGTTCCTTCACAGTAGTGCTCCAAATGTTTAAATTTCACATTTAAAAGAACTTGACTTTTTAGGCATCGTTAATCCAGCATTAATCAGTCACTGTGGCTAATATAGTGTGGTTCAGACCATATATTCTCTTGTTTATTTATTTATTTTAATTTACTTGCTGAGCACATGCTTGGTGGCCAGCAATCTCCCAGAATGGCCACATAAATGGCCATTTTTGTTTGTAGCTTGTGAATAGTATTTTTAACCATAATCAGTGCAGCTGTGCAAAAAAAAGTATTTATCCAACAAGTGAAAATGACATACTATATTAATGCAAATATAAGAACAGGTCTTCTTTGGTTAATAGAAGTGTTGAATATTTTATTAATGGAAATGTAAGAAAAACGCTTAGAGTTATTTGTCAAAGCAAAGAAAGCATGGGAAAAATTAGACTATTAACACCACTCAAGCTAGCACACTAGGCTTACTTTCATGCAGCAGAGAATGTTTTATTTAAACGCCTTGTAAAGCTTTCTGAAGTAGAAGTAAAAACAAGCATCAAACATCTGAGCGTTCCTGAAATATTCAGTGATTTTCTGTCTGGCGCTCTTCTCAATGAGCGATTTAGAAGGCTTTCTGACAAGTCAAGTACTTTGCAAAGTGAACGTTTAATTCTTGAAGAGGATAGCTACAGATTAGCAAAGGGATATCTGGCACATCGTTTTCCCAACCTTTATTGAAGGAGTTGTACACTACTTTTAAGAAATATGGTTTGGGGATTAAGAAATAATTGTATAAAAGTGGAGATTTTAATTATGCAATTTACTATGAGGCAAGGGGGCACTGTGGTTTAAATCAAATTTATTAAACTTAGTTTTTATACTTAAATAGTGCCTTATAAAATGTAGATATGCATACAGACATAACACAACTCTTTAAAGTGGAAGTGTAGCACAGACTCAGGTTTCACAGATTGGGGTTAGCAGTAATCTTGAACTATCTAAAAAATATATATTGTCTGCGTATGTTTTATTTGAATGTATTTTAGATATGCGTAGTGCATTATGGATTAAATAACTGAAGTACAATATTTTAATAAAAGCTTGGTGTAATCTTTGTCTTACTAATGGATAGAAAATTCGTACATGTACATATGTATATAAATTGAGAACAGTATTGGAGTTCATTGCACCGGAGTCCGATGAATCAGTCCAGGTTTTTCAAAGACTGCTCGTGGTGAAAGTCAACAGCTCTGTTTGTCAAACGGTGCTTTTTCCAGCCCAGACAAATAAAGTGACTTCCAAACATTTTGATTTTGATATAAAACAGATTTTGCCTTTTTCTGTTGTTGTTTTTATTGTTGTTCTGTTGCTGCTTACAATTTTTGTTGGCACATTGTTTGTGTGAATACAGAATTGCTGTAGTTACCAAATCCATTACAATTCATCCAGCTGCAATACGTTTGACATAGTACTCCATTGTTAAAAAAAAAAAAAAAATCCCCTCACTCCCCATAAACCTAGGCAAAGGTACAGAGCATGTTTTTTCTATAGCTTCAGGCTTATATAATATCAGTACAACAGATGGATTATCCTTTGCTGATGGTTGCATTCCCACTCTCCTATCTGACAAACACATTAACAAAAATTCACCAGATGAAGGTGCACCGCAGTGACTGGCTGCTCCTTCATGCAGTGTGTTGGGTATGTAAAGTGTGATCATAAACAGAATAGAAGTGTCACACAGGGAATTTTTCTCACAGATGGGGCCTTGTGCCTTAGATCGTAGTGCTCACGTTACATTACTGACCTAAAATGTATGATGCCATTTTTTTCTCTTTGTGTGTGAGCTAGAAAGAATTTGTGAAGTTATATTTGACTCCCAAGCCAAGTATAGCCACGTTGCTATTTTCATTTGAATGCCTGAACAATGCGAATCAGAGCTGACCGAGCCAAGACATTTCATTCTGTCAACTCTTTGTGAGGTTGTTGTTGTCGTTTTTGGTTCTGACAAAGACAATGTGAGAAAGATGTTGCACAAATGTGTTCCGCTGACCAACACGGAGTCATTAATGTTCTGTTTGTTTCACAATACAATGTTGTCTGCATGTGTCATAAGTCCCTCTCTGGAACCATACGTATGAAGCGCAACTGTATTATTTTACAGGCATATATATATACAGGATTTTTTGTTCGATTTTCATTTTTTTGATTTGACTTTGTCTTTGATTTTGACTGTTTATTCTATATAATTTGATTGTTTCGTTGTGAATATTCATATTTATGTCAATTTAGAACGTTGATTTAGAATATTTCAACACCCCCCCTGGAGTTGACAAGGTGCCATTCCCTTTGTTCTGTTAACCATGACCCTCAAAGTAAACATTGCAAGATATTGGTACCTCCATTTCACTACCAAGTTATTTCAGAACAGAGATCCTCAATATTTTCACTCAGGTTTGCTTGTATGATGATTACAAGCTATAGCAATAAAGGGAGCTAGTTGCCATTCAGCTACTGACCTTTGTGGGGCTCCTTGAGTGAAATGTGTCATATTTTACCCATTTGCATTTCTCCAAACCCTTACAGCACCAGGTGCACTTGAATTGTGTCACTGTTCCTGCCTTTGCTGTCAGTTGTAGCATTAATGACATGATGCGGTTTTGGGACATAGATGCATATATTTTTTCCGCCATCAAATAAGAATAATAATGACTACTGACTGTGTCTTATTTTGCCTTAGCACATCGACAGTTTGCTGATTATTTGACCAAGTTAGTCAGAGTAACACTATTAGTAACAGTTTAGATTCTTCCTGGTACTTAACCTAAACGTTTTGTATTGAGATTGTGGGGGAAATATATTAACATCCTATCCTGCCTTTGTCCTTGGTATGCTGTTACTCCTAACTTGGTTATCAGCAGTTCACCTTCCTTTCTTGCAACATATTATCTGCAAATTACCTTTCAATGCAACTGGCAATTCAGAGGTTAATGATTATTATTCATGAGAAATTATTATTATATTGATGACATGGGAAGGCTTAGTTTAGAATGCCAATGAAATCACTGCTATAGTTATTAGAAATGACCATTCAGACACTGATTATACTATGTTAAGGCCCTTTGGGCGTATGTTCCAGAGGGCATATAAAAGCTTTGTTCTATCTTAAAACTTTTGGGGAACAGTGTCATGCTGGCCTAAAATGCTTTGAGTTCTGTGTTGCGCTGTTCCTCCCATGCACGTAATAAATTCTGATTTGAACTCCCGACTCCAAAGTTTTTTCCCACCACAAGATATATATTGGGGTTGGGTGAAACTTGTGCATCCTGATAGTCTGTCTTGTGCATCACCTTTGATAAAGGAGTTGGACAAATAAATAAATAATACCAGCAAAAGAAACGATGATACGATTGTGATCTTAATAAATCTTCCCGTGCCTGTGCATGTGAACATCATAATTGTTCATATTGATTTAAACTACACTTACATTGTCTTCTTCACTGACTATTAATGAAATGTCTATTGAAGTTTGACTCTGTGCCACCAAAGTAACTAACAACTCTTTATTCATCCTGTTGGATAGGCCCAGGTGTGTCACATTCCCCTTTAAAGCAAAAAGACACGTCGGAAGCTTATTTTTATTCAAACTACTCGGACATTGCCTGTAAAGGACTGATGAAGGGGACAGTTTTCATTAGAAAAGATAATGGGAATCGAGCCGAAATTGAGATTTTAAAGAATTAAATCTTTCACAGGCTCTTAAGTGCCTGGAAGATTAATGAGATCCATTTCGGATTCCTGAGAGAGCAAGTCAGGTGCCCCAAAAGTCATTACCACTGACAGCAGATTAGCACCACGACACATTGGGGTAAAAACAGCATTGATATTGGTTGTATTTCTTCCACTAACCTGTCAGCTGAAGTCCTCGATCATCTTCTTCAAAAGTTCAGATGCATGGTGAATGATTTATGCTGCAAAGGTTTTAGAAGTCAGCGAAGAGCGTTGGAGACCCCAAAGCTCTCATTTACATGGCTGAAGCCCGTTTCCATGTCCTAATGCTTCATAATTACACTGAATTATTTATCGTTTTTATCCTCTTTATGATATTTTTTTATTTGTTCCTTAACCGTGATTAATGCCTGTTGATGGTGCCCTGAGGCTGTATTATTGCTGTTAAGAAAATTGGGTATGGAACTTTATGATTCTGCATCTGCTTCCTTCCGTGGGAATGCATCAGATGTGCCCGACACTCTGTCCATTGACTTAAGTCCTGCAAATGGCTTGTTTGACTCTTAAAAGTGTTTATGCGGCTAACCAAATAACATTGTGGCAACATTGCAATAAAGGGAACATGGAACAAAGACAGAAATCTGTAGACCCCAGGCGGTGTGTGAAAACATTCTTTAACAATGTTATAAATTGACTACATTGAAAAAACAAAATATTTACAGCTAAGCAAATTAAAATATGCAGATTAAACAGATACAACTGTACTGTATGTATGCCTGGAAAATAATACAATTGAGTTTGATATATGATTCCAGAAAGGGACCTATGATATCTGCAGACAATCTTATTGCACAACAGAGCACAGTGTGCTGGTCAGGGCAACGTTTCTCAAATATGTTTCTCACATTGTCCTTGCCAGAACCAAAATACAACTAAACAACACACAGAACACAATGTATTAGCTGGCATTGCACTTACTATTGCTGTCTCCTGGGCATCTGGCAACACTACACTGTCCCTTTAAGCAGACAGCTGCTTTCTTTTAAAGTCTCTTTCACTTACTGGAACCAAGGAGATTTTCAAAGAAAGTAATTTCACCGCTGACATCTTATAATGAAACAGAAAACTGCTGGCTTTACAATCTTTATAATGTATCATTGCTCAGTATCCTAAAACCACCGCCACCGCCACCCCCCCCCCCTCTTTTTCCTCACCCTCTCTAACAATGGCACTGCTTTCTGTCTCATTAGAAGATAGTCATGCAGGAGAATGATGATATTAAACTAAACGCCATTAACAAAGGAAATCGTTTTCGTAGCAATAGCACACTTGATTAAAAGCTATCCCAGAAGCAGGAATCTATTTTGTAAAAATAAATAACACACAGGCACACATACACACATATGCAAAACAGAGCAAAGGGATATTGGATTGCCCTGTTGTATTGGAAGGAACTGCTTTTTACACAAAGGAATTGCCTGCTTATATCACATTAATGCCTTACACGTGGTATTAAGTTTCTGCCTCCTGCAATCTATCATCACTGATAGGACTGTCCACAACCTGTCCTGGCTCAATGCATATAGCCAAGCTGTGGGATGCTGTTGTGTTTGGGCCTGCTCTACGTAGTGCTTGGTTTAGTTTCACACACATTGTCTCTGTCAAGGCTGCACTTTTTTAAATATGCAAGGCTTTCTATGTAAATGGTTGGCAATACCAAGGAACCTTTGATTGCTGTACATTTTCCAGTCTGTGTCTCAAGGGGAAAACTCAAACTATTCGTAATAACATATTACATACATGCGGGAAACAGCTCTGTCAGCAGAATATGGCAGCACACACATAAAGGTTAATGAAAAATGCTTTGGAGGTTTCGCTCCTTATTTACATGTAGGGCCTGCTTGTAATGGCATGTTGACAGGGGAAACAATGGCGCACGTATGCAGCAATGCAGACTGAGAAGCAGTGAAGCCACCGTGCATCTCGGCTCTCAATATGCAGATAGGACGCTGTGTTGCTGTGTCTCTCTTCCACACATCAGGGAATGCAGATAAGACTTTTGAGGCATTTCAGGTTATACTAGCTGTGCCAGTTGTATGATAGTTCATTTTCTGTACCCTGGTTGAAGTGCATTTGCATAAGCAGACGTGGAGTCCCAATCATGCGCTCTACAGACAGCTTTCTGCGCTTCGACAGCACCCTTTGCTAAGCCTACAGCTCTGGGAAGCCGAGAAGCTGATCAAAGTTGGCATGCAACGTGCTCCATGATATTCCCTGAAACTGTCTGATATTAAGTGTGGTGCCGAGACAGTTAAGTTGGTCACACTGGTATTCAGCTGCAGTTGCTGCGAGTTTATCCGAGGTCACTCTGCAGCAGAGCGAAGCATCTGTAAGTATCCCCTGGCATACCGGCATCTCCACCACCTCTTTAACACTATTAATTTAGAAGCTGCCTAATTGAAGTGATGCTTGTTTTTTTAATGGATAAACTGTTAACATAACTACTAATCAAGCACAATTGCTTTATCTTTTCAGAACTTTTATCGTTCTAGGAGAAGCAAGGGGGGGGGGGAGGAGTTCCTGCAGTCTTTTTCTAATTAAACCTGATTACTATTAATGGCCCTGGCCACAAGGTAATCACTCCCGAGGTGGTCTTAACTTTGTGAAGGATACGTTAAAATTTTAATTTGGTATTTCAAATTAGCTCCTGCCGTCTCTTCCTTCCACAAAGTTTTATCTGTCCAATGTGTGGCCATTGATTGTGTACTTTAGCATTAAACTAAAAAGCACTGGGATTCCTTGTTTTATAGGAAGACTATTGGGAAGTAGATAAATGAGTGAGTTATTTTGAGCCAGCTGAATTACTTTTGTGCTGGTAGTAAATTCAAAGGACAGTGATGCAGTTTGAAAATTGGTGTGCTTGGTTGAAATTTGTTATTATATATATTTGTAATTGCCCATTATTCTATGTAGAGCTGCAGTGTTGGGTGAGGGACTGACGCAGTTTTCACTGATAACACTACCCGGTGAGACAAGAAATAGTCCAGATAAGAAGCAATGAATCCAGGCTGAATATTCCTACCTGCAGATGTGTCGCTCATTTTACATAAGCAGATTCCCAACCTTTACTTAAAGCCAAAAAGTATTTTTACCTTCCTCTGATCTTTATTGATCCATATTGCAGTTATTGATTTGCTGGTTTTGTCTGGTGTTATAGGTGCTTTGATCGCCCATAATGTCCACTGTAATGCATGCTAAATTGAAACGCATTTCATTTTTGCAGATCGTATCTTTACAACATTAGAGGTGAAGGGGTCAGAGAGAAATTCAGAAATGCAAGCTTCTTCTGTGTGTGTTATTTTTTAAAAAATGTTTGTTCTTTTGCTACAAATAGGTTGTTATTGGTTTTTTGTAAAGCTGTACTTTTCTGTAGAAAAACAACAGTAGAATGCCAGTGAACCTTAATTCCAATTGACAAGGTCGAATCATACCTTTTGGCTTTTTTGTGCACTCACATTTGGTCTCGATGACTTAATAAGCATGAGGAGAACTCGAATGACAGCCAATTGTGTATATCCATGTGCAACAACAAAG